>NC_041707.1:37554950-38154950 GCF_900700375.1 Denticeps clupeoides
AAGACACATAGAACATTTTTGTAATTTTAGGGAATTTAGTTCTAATTTACATTATGAAGCTGTAATGAATGAAATTTGATTTTATCATTACAAACCCGCAGTACAGCCAAAACATATAATTACAGAAGATGGTAGATGTATGACATTTGCTTGATTCTGAGTGATTTTGTATGCTTTTCATTATAAAACCATGTGGCCACACTGAATACTGACTCCACCGACTACGTGAAACACAGATGGGAAACGGTGTCATATCTGAGGACACAATCCTCTACCAAGTACTCCTGGACCTGGAGGGAGTTCAGCTTAATGTTGATCTGCTTTTTAATGACTCCGAAACAGAAATCTAAATATACTTGGACTCAGCTGGCCTGCTGGTGGGACTGCAGAGAATCCTCGGCTCATCGTCCTGGTCTGGGCGTCTGGTAAATGCTGTAAATGGAAATGTAAATATTGAAAAAATTCTTGGTTTTAATATTGACATGATATTAACCTCACTGTACCTTGGTTATATCCATGAAGAATTTAGCAGAGATGATGCTTACTTCCTCAAGGTTCTACTAGCAGCTGGCAAAAAACTGTCAAACGGTCAGTCTTTACATTAACACCGTTAACCGCCTGTCTTTACCTGAGCAGATGACCTATAAAATACAGCCACGAAGGGAACAGGGTTCAAAATTGACCCACAGTCGTGGCCATTGAGAATGACATCTTGTCAGTTGTTTCTGTGGTGTATTGAAATATAATGATGAGCATTTTAGAATTTTCAAAGGGCTTTACTGACAATTTCATCAAGTTTATGCAAAGAGTGAATATTTGCAGTGTTGGCCATTTGCTGAATACTTAGGACCATGTGATATTTCAGTTTTTCTTTGTTAATAAATCTGCAGAAAATTCGGTGTTTTTCTGTCAATTCATTAATAATGAAAACATTAACTTATCTAAGGGGGTCTGAAATCCTTCCGTACCCACTGTACATATTGTATTTAGTGCACGATGGGAACATCCAACAAGTGCTGTGTTCTTTGAGCCAATGATTGGTGGAATAGAACTAGCTTTCAGTTCTTCCCACACACGGCAAAGAATGTATGCATATGAACGTTCAAGCGAGATCAACAGTTCAGGCTTTATTTCATGAAGTATAAACAGTTTACTAATATCTACAAATAATTAGATAGTAATTGCACAATGATAAATTGACACTAAATATATATTTAACACACAACACAAATCTGTAACGATGCTGACTTTTTGCTAAATCGTTTTGAACCTTGATGAAATGAAGAATAGGTTTGGCCATTAAGTACCAGTTTCGTTACTAACACTGGACATTTCTCAGCCAGGGCAAGTCCACTGTCCCTTTAAGACCAGAAAGTGGCTATGATTGAAGGGACAGCGTGTGTGTGTGTGTGTATGAGTCAGGCATTCTGAAAGAGAGAGTGTGTGTGTGTGTGTGTTTATCGGGAATAACTTGGGAGCTGCGGCCTCCCCAGACTCTGCTCCCAGACAGTCTGCAGACAGAGCAACTCCTCCGTCTTCACGCTCTGTCCCACCTCCCATCTCCCTGCCGTGCTGGACCAGGGGACGGACGCTACACGCTTGTTGCCAGCCACGAGGATCCAGGGCCTCCAGGACACCCCTATCTCTCCTGGATCTTCTCCCCCAGGCCGCGTTGCGCCGTGGTGGAACGTGAGCTCTCCTTCCACATGCTGCGAGTGTTCATCCTCTGCGCCCAGAATGTGCTGACGCCGGACCAGGACATCACAGATGCCTACTGCTGCGTCACGTATGAAGGTAGGCGAGGAGCGTCCAGGTGGGCATCTAAATCAGGGATGCGATGCCCGTTCATTGTCCTACGTTGAAACCATGTGACCTGGTTGTGCTTTTTTGTCTCACTGTCCCGTTGTGGAGAGAGCTCGGCTGCAGCAGCTGAAGTTATTATTGGAAAGTCCCCCCTCTGTCTCTCTCTCTCTCTCTCTCTCTGTGTATACCACCCCTCCCCTGTGTCTGTGGGCTGGCAGCATGCTGAGCTGGCCCGTGGGACCTGTGTTTAGAAGGAGCTTTTTGTGCAAACACTGAGCTTTTGTCTGTCTGGGGCACCTCTGTCCTCCGCATTCGCTGAGCTCGGAGTTCACGCTCGGCGCACGGGCCGGATTCGCCGTTCGGTCCACTTGGCTGAATACGTAGTGAGACGTTTTGGGTCCCCGGCGGTTTCACAAGACCGATTAAAAGCCCAGCGATTCTTGGAACACACTCAGCCCTCAGGCATCTCGCAGTCTAACGACAAACACAAGATTTTCATTGTTCTGTCACGTAGGCACAGAGGGTCGAATCTAAAGTGCTGCATCACGCTCGTAGAGGAACTGGGATGGGCTGGGCTGCACCAGTCCGGCATCCGACTCTTTAACGTCACAATCCCACATTCCGTTACAACAGCTATCATCCGCAAACAATGATGACAATGGCGGCAGTGCCGAGAAACGCTGGCAGGTTCATGTCAAAAGACGAAAAAAAAAACCTGCAAAAAAGTGACTTTTTCCATTTGTGAAGCTTCAGTCCAAAGTCAAAATCCAACGATGGCAATATTTGCACAGGGAAAGAATGTCGCTGTTTTGGGAAAGACGGATTGCGAGATGTTTCGATCAATGGTACAGAGTTTGTGTTGGACGTGCTTCAGTTTGACCAGCTGAAGGGTGTAAAGGTCGACAAGGTCAATTTTGTACATTTCGTCATGTTCACACATCATAGCAAGGCGCACGTTCAGGTTATACTTATACTAATAATACAGGCGAAGGTCACGCATTAACACGGTGGACATAAAAGCATCAGGAAAACCCTAACCAGGAACAGTTTGGGCCATGGCAACAGTTCATGCCTACAAATAACCTAAATCTGAGTTTATTTACGTAGTGTTCAGCTAGACACACTCAGACATTTAAGTAGATTTTGTTCACTGTAAATTAGCATTAGCTAAGTGATTATCAATTTTGCGCATCCTGAAAGTGAAGTGATTGACATTGTGAAACACTGCAGCGCAGCACACGGACACAATGAAATGTGTCCTCTGCATTTAACCATCACCCTTGGTGAGCAGTGGGCAGCCACGACAGGCACCCGGGGAGCAGTGTGTGGAGACGCTGCTTTGCTCAGTGCACCTCAGTGGCACCTCAGTGGCACCTTGGCTGATCTGGATCTAAACCGGAATGATTTGAACCGGATCCATAATCGCTAGGCTGCCACTGCCATTAGAAAATGATTTTTTGGGATAGCATATACAGTTCAGGCCAAACGTTTGGACACACCTTCTCATTCAATGTGTTTTTTTTTTTCATGACCATTTACGTTGGTAGATTCTCACTGAAGGCATCAAAACTATGAATGAACACATGTGGAGTTATGTACTTAACAAGAAGTGGAGACCTGGCCTCCACAGTCACCGGACCTGAGCCCAACTTCACATGTGTTCATTCATAGTTTTGATCCCTTCAGTGAGAATCTACCAACGTAAATGGTCATGAAAATAAAGACAACACGTTGAATGAGAAGGCGTCCAAACTTTTGGCCTGTACTGTATATGGATTGTGGTCCACTGCTTTACACAATAACAATTAGTGATGTGGCAGAGAAGCCCTATATATATATATTTATTTTTTTACCTTGTAACTTTTTTAGGACAGTACCAGTATTAGTACTACGAACACAAGTGTTGTTATACGTCTATCAGAATTCATGCCACTACTCTCCCTGTACGTAATTATTCTGAAAATAAGGACGTGATCATTATGCGATTTTATTGTTGAAGCAGCAGGTGGTGCTCCTCGTCTTCTGCAGCCCCCTTTTGGGCTCACAATGGTCCACAACCAACCAGTTACAGCTGCCGCTGTGCCACCTACAGATATGACATTGCCCTTCACCTCATGAATGCTCCACGGAGGCCTAATACAGAGACACACGTTTACGGAGTGCCTAGCAGCGCTGCCTTAAGACACTTGTTTTCCCATGGAGAGGACATTTCCAGACTGGAGTCTACAGGGGTTATCATTTACTGTGTTTAATCTGTGACAGAGAGGCTCTTGGTATTTTGATGAAGTGAAATGCCACCCAGGTCCCGTCCAGACATAGAAAAAACAGATAGGCAGAGCGGACAGGAAGTGTTTAGACTTCCTCTGTTGGATGCATGGGGTGTGTCGCTGGGATTGAGGGGTAGTCCTAAATGTGGGGCGTGTGTTTGGATAAGGGTAAGCACACTCAGTGTAACTGAATACCACAAGGGAGGAACTATTCTTGCTCTTCGTTCTTCTTCTTTCATTCCGAGACATTTGATGAGCGTCATCCTTTTTTGCTTTGATCTTTCTGGAATGGTTGGAGGGTCTCTGGGTTTGTGGAAACATACCATTTGCCTGGTCAACGTGGCATCATGTTGAGGTGCGTGCTCCAAAGGGCTACGAACCTCAGGAACCTTGACAGGGGGGAGAGGCACCCCGACCCACTGTCCAGCATCACCTTCAGAGGTAAGATCGGAAGTTGGCAGGTGGGCTCTCAGACGATACGGCTCATTGTCAAGAACATTCGTTCACAGAACAACATTGTGTATTTTTCTGGCACGTGGGCCCAGTGTACAATGAACAATTGAGAGTTCACACCCCACTCTTACAAACTCTTCTACCTCTCATTGGTATTCAGAGCATCCTTATGATCCGCCAGAATAACCGAACCTGTACGTTTATAAAAAAAAGTAATGCCACATTATGAATGAATGAATGAATGACTTTTAGGCAGCTCTGTTGCCAAGCTTTGATATTATGTATTAATGAGTGGGTTTGTAATTTTTCACTAGTGAACCGCTGTAAAGACATCCTCGCAAACATTTTAGTCATTCTTCTAACCATAACTGGGAGGAATGAATGACTGGCAGATCCGAGTTTAGATTTTTTTTTTTCTTTTCTGAGGTGTAGAAGCTGGCGGCTTCTTCCTGCTATTGTGCCACACTTCCTGTTCCAACGCACAGAAGTGCTGGAACACATGTGTGAGTATCCATGGTTCCTATGACAACTAAGTAGAGACCACAGAGACCCGAACAAAGGATGCACACGAATCATCATGGAACTTTCGACTGACGCTGCACTGAAATCGTGTCTCTGCACCTCTTTGGTTTTTAATCTTGCCGCAGAGTTTCACGCAATCTGCTGCCACATTAATCTCCGGAGTGGCCTGCAGGATCCACGAATCGACGTCTTCTTCTCAAAGGCCGTTAGGGAAAGATAATTTTCTTGAGCTAGAGGCTTCCAGGAAGTCCCCTAATTATCTTTCATCCGTTTTTTTCTAAATGCTTACATGATGATCATTTTATGATTTCTGCATGAATTCTGTGATTCTTTAAATGATTATTTAAATTCTGTAGAGCTGAACATTTTCATTGTCTCCTTGTTTCCTTCTGCCTGGTGTATCAGATGCCATTTCCATTTATAGGTATTGGAGCTGGAAGTTACACCAGGGAGGGGCCGAGAACGATTAAGCACTGAGTAATGGGAATTCGTCTCACAGTGGGGGAAGTGAGGGGTAACCAAACAGGCAGCACAGTAAAAGACCAAAAAAAAACATGCTGCACTGAGATTAGATCATTGGATGACTTTATCTTTGCCTTTCCTACCTATATCTGACAAAAGACAAAAGGTAATTTGTAGTTTAGATTAATTTTGCGATTTAGATGTTATTTCATGCCAACAATCATGCCATCAGACTGTGGAGCCGACTTTCAACTGATGAAAGTCAGCAATGGAATAGCGTGTTGTCCTATGAGTATTAGAAACCTTCCTGAATGGATGGTTTTAGACGCTTATTGTTTTAGAGAAAAGGAAATAAATGATAACCAGTGATAGCGTGGTTAAATTTAGACATCCATGCAATCTCCGCAGGTACTGGAATCAGAATAACGTCATTTGAACATGCCACCACGTTTCCTTTAACTGGTTGGCAAGGGATGCAGACCATCCTGTCTTAAACGTTGGCACCACACCCTGGCCCTTCCTTTGTTGCCTCAAAGCTGAGGATCATGAACCAACCACATTTGAACTACACTGAACTGAAATAAAATTTCCATTTCCGCTCTTGTTTGTTCAAGGTGTATGACCTGGGTATCTTCTCACGGATGCGCCTGATTTTTAGGAATTATTATTTGGTGGCCTTGAGTTTTGGCCCTGTTTTGTGAGAGGAGCATGTGCTGATAAGAGCTCTTCGGCTGAATATCCGTCTTGTGTCTGTTTATAGACCGCCAGACAGAACACTTCCTGTGTGAACGGGATGTAGTATGTCAGGCCGGCTCTCTCCTTTCCCTACGCTCACAAAATTATTGAACAGCAAAATACAAGCGTTTGCATTTGTAACTTTTTGATCTTCTTTTAGCTTCATGTGACGTATGAACATTTGGAGGGCCTTTTTGGGTTTGAGTCCCGATCCGGCAAGGTGCCACCGAGCAAAGCACCGTCCCCACACACTGCTCCCCGGGTGCCTTTCATGGCTGCCCACTGCTCACCAGGGGTGATGGTTAAAAGCAGAGTCTGTGCGCTGAATTTCATTTAACTTTCAAAATATGCAGTCTTCTATTTACACTCATTTAAATGAATTCCACAACGTGTACTTTAGAAAAGATTATACTAGATTATTACAATGGCATTTCTGTCTGTATGTTGCATTGTAAGGTTAAGGTGGACATTACTGTATATGGCCGAGGTGACAACAAAGCTCTGCTACTAGAAATGCTATTTACTATAATTCATATTAAGAATATTATTTTTTTTTTATTCAGGGACAAAGAAGAAGACCAAAGTAATCAAAAACAATGTCAGTCCCGTGTGGAACGAGGTCAGTGACTTCTCATGGCCATTTAATGCGCATGTTGGCTTTGGTATTGGTTGATGCAAGGCTCTCCACTCCATCTTTCCCAGGGCTTTGAATGGGACCTGAAGGGGGTGCCTTTAGATTCAGCAGCTGAACTCCATGTGGTGGTCAAGGACCATGAGAAAATGGGCCGGAACAGGTATGGATGTGAACTGCTTGAAGGTTGCACTTGGTATGCAAAGACAAGGCCGAATGAAAACATGTCCACTGTCTTCATACAATCAAATCTCTTCCAGTTACTGTGCACTGGGTTTTTTTTTGTTGCAAAAATTCTTTACTGAGGTCCTGCTAATCCAGCAAGAAATGGGACAAGGACAGCTTCATTGTAGGTGGAGGAGATTGTGTTAACTACAATAAATCTTAACACCAGTGGGGGTACAGGGTCACGGCTGTGTTCATTGACTTGATGAACTGAAAAATTTCTGGCTGTGCAAAAACACCGTAGTGACCCTAATTTTTTTTTTTTAATCTAAGCCCTACATTCAAAAGAGAATATTTTTAGACAGCGAAAAATACAATATTTGTAACAATATGTGTGCATTACCCACTCTTGGAGGGGGGAGTAAATTCACAATTTGACAACTTTTCAGTTCTGTCAGCCCAGTGAGTAACTTGTACATATTTGACTTGGGGTAAAATGTTTTCAGTTGATGTCCATAAAGGTTCAGCTCCTCTTTCTAGCTCGAAACAGTAAAAAAAAAGAAAAGAAAAGAAAAGGCTATTCTTTGAAGTGCCTGGGGCTTTGATGCCCTGGTCCTGTTCCTGATTCAGACCGATACAGTGAGAAACGACGCAAGACCTTAAATCGAGGTGACCATGAGTTTGAGTTTTAGATTGCATTCGTTTAATAATGACTGCCGGGCTCCAGTGGAATGTGCAGAGTGCCACGTTGTTTAAAGGAACAACAGAATTAGCTTAGGGATCCACTAAAGTTCCCACTTCCTGATTATTTCCCATTAGGGGCAACGTTCGGAGACATGATACTGTTATGATCTGAGGTCGTTTAAGTCCACTGTCATGCTAACATCTTGTGTGATGTGCTGATTCCTCAGGATGTTTATTGGAAGCACTTATGCTGTACTTTTCCATCATTCTAATTGCCACAACGCTGGGTTTGGAGGAAGCCGCTAATGATCAGCTCTCCTAGTGTGCATTGTTCCAGTCGGAATCCCCAGGTGCACAACAATCACAAGCCATTGTTGTCCCTGGAGTCTTCATGGGAACCAATCGTTTTTAGAATATGTGCCTCGCTTCCCTCTCTTGACTTCCCAAAATGCACTGTACAAGTTCACATTAGGATGGGAACAACAGATGGGGGCTCATCGGCTTAGACAAGTGTTGAAGCATCCTCTAGAGAAGCTAAAGGAAAAAGCTTCTGTGTTACCAGAAATCGATCCTCTAGGCTTCTCTCTGTACAGAACAGAATTAGGATGTTCGATGAAAGTGAAAGTGTTTGGTTTTGTCATTGTGATACACAGCAAGCACAGCACTCGATGCACACAACAAATTATGTCCTCTACATTTAACCCATCACCCTTGGTGAGCAGTGGGCAGCCATGAAACGCATGAGTCCACTTCTTTACCCACCAGGCCACCATTGACCCTGATAGATGAAATGCCAGCTAACATCGTTCATAGCCGTTGAGTTACATTTACATTTACAGGCATTTACCAGACGCCCTTATCCAGAGCAACTTACAATCAGTATTTACAGGGACAGTCCCCCCTGGAGACACTAAGGGTTAAGTGTCTTGCTCAGGGACACAATGGTGGTATTTGAATCTGGGTCTTCTGGTTCATAGGCGAGTGTGTTAACCACTGGGCTACTACCACCCGAGTTAGGTTGAGATGTAGTGATTTGCACCCAAAAATCCTCCACTCACTTCTTCTGTTTCTTCAGTTTGTCATGTGTACGGTGGCGCACAATTCCTCAACACCATTTTCCTTCTTCCCTTGATAGGTTTCTGGGGGAGTGCCGGGTGTCTCTTCGAGATGTGCTCAACTCACCCAACCTGGCTGCCACCTTCACTGTGTCCTTATTGGACACCAAAAAAAACAGCACAGGGGTAGGTCTTCATGCTGACAATGCACCTTCCTGAAATTCCCCTGAACCATCAAAGCCTCTCTATGTCTTCTCTAATCAGCCTAGGGCTCACCTCAAGGGGTCTTCAACCCTCAACCAACAGTAGTGAATAAGGGGGAATTAATGGATAAAGAATCTACACACAGCACACATGACCTTTGTCCCTGCCAAAATAGACACTTCTTCACTTTGAACCAACACAAGCTTATGTTCGAGATGAAGCTGATGTGCTCACTTTTTCATTATGGCACTGTCACGGTATAAACATCGGCCACCATACTGAATTTCGCCCACTCTTTAATAGAGGTTTTGTTCCGTTGTCGCTGCTCCCTTTTTATCTTGTTGGATTGTTGGGTTAGGGGTTGCTGCCATAGCCCACATCAGAGATACCCCTCTCACCTCCCGCTGGGCTCCCATTCTCCAAATCTCCCGGGGTTGGCCACTCCCCCTCTCCCCTTTTTAACACAGCGCCATGTTTTTCTGCGTATCCTCCTCGAATGCCAGGGCCCGGTATGCCTCTCGATCTCAGCCTTCCTCAGTCTCTCTGTCTTCCATGTCAATGCTGGGAGCTGAGCGGCCTTCTTAAAAATCATGATTCTACGCCAAGGACATTGCAGCATCACTGATTACTCCATTGAGTTCCAAACCCTGGCCATGAAAAGTGACTGGAATGATGGCCATCTTCTATCAGGGCCTGAGAGATGCAATACATTTACATTTACAGCATTTATCAGACACCCTTATCTAGAGCGACAATCAGTAGTTACAGGCACAGTCCCCCTGGAGACACTTAAGTGTCTTGCTCAGGGACACAATGGTAGTAAGTGGGATTTAAACCTGGGTCTTCTGGTTCATTGGTGAATGTGTTATCCACTAGGCTACTACCACCCTATATAATATGGACTATATAATAAAGGACGAAATGACCAACTGGGCCTCTTTGCTGAAAGCGTCATCGAGCTGGAATCGTTCATTGATCGCAGGCTCACAGAGCACCACCAGGAGTGGCGCCATTACCCAGCAATGCCCTGACCTCCACTGCACTGAGCCCCCGAGACATATCGAGGCCCTCTTTCTTTGCCCTCAGAGGAACCCATGCAGCTGGGGGGTGCTCAGCCGCCCTGACATCAGAGACACGAAACCAAGGGGCTCTGCTTCTACTGTGGCAGCGGCAACTACTTCAGCCGCAACTGCCCCGCCTGCAAACCAGTTCTTTAGTTGTCAGAAAACCAGGGCCAGTGGCCCGGACCGCCCTGGTAAGCCCTAACACAACTTTAAGCTGCTCCCCGGGCACCTGTCATGGCTGCCCGCTGCTCACTGAGGGTGATGGATTAAATGCAGAGGACACATTTATCTGTGTGCACCATGTGCTATGCTGCAGTGTATCACAACATATCTGCAAGTGTGCCCTCCAAACCCTTCCATAACAGGCACGCATTTTCCACCTTTGTTCTTAATTTAACAATGAAATTGAGAAGTAGTCGAATTTTGGTCAAAGTCCAAAATTCATGGCTATCCACTGTGCAATTTCATCTTTTGGGAGGCAACAAACAGGAAACACAACGGAACAGATGTGTGACGTTGGCTCCGTGTCTAAATGGGTTAGACCTCTGAGGTTAGACCGTGTTTCCTGTACAAGGCCTGTGCCTGTTTTGATAAAACACACCCATACATCATAATTCTCTTTAGGTTCCCAGAAACCCAAACACACTCTTCCTGCAGCGTTGCCAGCATCAGCCCCTGGCATAAGCACCTTGGAGGTCAAACGTCAGATCCTTTCAAGTGACAGGATCCTCAGGGATCTTTAGATCAACCCAGTCAAGAATGTTCTTGTTTACCTCACTTGGCTGGACACACTGGGAGATATGTGGCATATCTCTTGCATTTGGGCAGCTTCCTGGCATTGTGTGTAACGCCAGCGGTGGTTGGTGCTGGTCGGATGAGTGGGTGGGACGTCCTCCTGGCAACCCTCACTTCCATAAAAACTCCCATTTCCTCAGGAAAGGGCCTTTCTGTGTTCAGGTATCACTCTGACGCCCACAGTGCCTTTCCCAAGATGACTTCTGCTTTCTGTCAGGAAAAGCAGCACTTACATAACAGGATAAACTGCAATGGATGGCTTGCAACATACAGTACCTTTGGCTGGAGTGCACAGCATGCATAAGATAAGATAAGATGATCTTTTATTAGTCCCACAAGTGGGAAATTTGGGCCTCACCATGCCCAACCTAACAAATTTGGAACCCTTGGCAAAATTGTGGGTTTGTTCCTTTTATATTAAGAAAAGTTTACTTCCTCCATTTGTGGTGCCCCCTGGATGACACAACTGGCTATGCCATGAGCCGGCCCTGGGCGTGACAGTACACCGTTTTGTGGTGTGACTAAATATATCTGATGAATTTGACTTTTAAACTTGTCTTGTGGGTCATTTTTCTCTCCGGTCTTCAAGGCCACGGTTACCCTACAGATTTCATACATCCCTCCCCCCGGAATGGCTCCTGTCTTTGTGCCTCCTCTTCCACAAGAGCCCCAACATGCATCTGTGGAGCTGGATACCATGACAGGTAACACAAATGCACGTGAGGGTCATGTGAGGCCAGCATGATGAGGGGAAATGTTTAATTCTATGGCTTCCTTCTGCCAGCGGTTCAGCTGTGATGATATTAAGCTGCTGCCAGCGGTCGCTTTTAACGTGCTAGTCTGCATGAGCTCAGCTTGATCAGGCATATGGTGGGTGTGGTCATTTTAGTGTTCTCCTTGGACACGATGGGAGAGGAGGACACTGAGAGCATGCACATGATCGACGTCATCGAGGAACCAGAACCCCTTCCAGGAGCCCCAGGACCCCAGGATCCGGGAGATCCTGCCGGCCCACCAAAAAAGGCCCCTCCAAGCTTCAACCCCAGTCTGAAGAAGAAAAAGCGCCAAAGCAGCAACAAAGCCCCCCTCTCAAATAAACCCCAGGATCTGCAGGTGAGTGTGCATGGGATTTATTAACCACTCGGACTCGAAGACTGACAGGGGGGGACTGACAAGCTAGCCGAGACTGATGCACCCACCGGTTTAGCCGGAATAAGAGGTGTCGGCGTTACTTGTCAGATGATTTGAGTCGGTGCATATCAGAAACGATGAGTTGTGGGCAGGCGCTGCTCTTGAACCGTGGGAATCCCGTGTGGTCCTTTGAAGGTCTCACAAAATGTGAACATGCTAGTCACAAACAGACTACAAATGCAGCACATTTGCTATAAATAAAAAAAAAGTAGCTGAGCTCAAAATTCTAAATACCAAGCGGCCCAATGAGGTCTTGAATCACATGAATGAAAGAGTATGATTCAACATAACATAAATCCCAATTTAATTTGAAGTATAAACCGGTTCCTAAACAAAGAATCATTTGAGGACTGTTGCTTTCTTTTCGCAAGTGCTAATGTGAATTGTTGTAAATTCCAGATACGGGTTCGCATCATTGAGTGCAGACAGCTGCCAGGCGTCAACATAAAACCTGTCGTCAAGGTTACAGTTGGTGGCCAAACCAAAAGAACGCGGATAAAGAAGGGAAACAATCCTTTCTTTGATGAAGTAAGGGACTTTTGCTTTCATATTACCATATATAGCCATATATGTATCTTGCATGAGGATCACGTATAATGTTTGTATGCTGTCTGTACCAAATTATAAGAAAGTTTGGACGCACCTAGTCATTTTGCGGTTATGGAGACTAAGAAGAATCCAATACAAGAATCATATTTAGTATATTTGTATCAGTATACAAGTATGTTTGATGAATCTGTTTTTTCAGAGTGAACTCTTTTTACCTTCATGGCTGCTTTGTTCACTTTTGTTATCATCAGAAGTCGCTTGATGAGATGCTCATTAACGTGAGTGAATGATAAAGTGTTCAGTATAAACCTTCAGGACTGTCCCCGTTGTCCAACTTAAGGTGGTGGAGAGAGGCCAAGAGTGTGAAATGCTGCCATCGCAGCAAAAGCTCCCTGATTTGGAGAGGCATACATTTCAGTTTTTTTGTGTTTTATTTCATAGTCCTGTGTCTGCAGTTTCGTTGTCTAATGTAAATATGCAAGTCACATAAATGAGTAGGTGTGTCAAAACTTTTGAATGGCAGTGTATATGAATTGTTTATTACAGAGGTTGGAACAAATGATCAGGCTACCAACATTTCTTTGTCTTCACAGACGTTCTTTTTGAATTTCTATGAGACTCCTTCTGATCTGTTTGACGAGCCCATATTTATTACAGTAAGTCGGTCCAGTGGCCACGTTTGTCCGATTTTTTTCAGCATGCTTTCGGGAACAGACATCAGTGACCTGAGTCTGCCCTCACTTCTCAGGTGTTTGATTCCAAGTCTCTGCGCACCGACTCTGTTATTGGGGAATTCAAGGTGAGGTGCAGGCCTGTTTGACTATTGGAAGCCAATAATCACTCATCACAGTCATATTATGGCAGGGAACAAATGATCATTGCGGTCTGTTGATACTAATGTGTTGTGTGTGTCTGCGTTTTTCCACAGCTGGACGTGGGCACGGTCTACAATGAGCACAGTGAGTGGAATTGTTGAGACTAACCCCCACAGAATGTTAAGGACCGTTTAGTGATTTAGGAGCTGATCTCATCGTGTCCCTCTGTGCAGGACACGCCTTCCTCCGAAAATGGCTTCTGCTCTCAGACCCTGATGACCTCTCGGCCGGGGCCAGAGGTTACCTGAAGGTCAGCCTGTTTGTGCTGGCAATGGGCGATGAAGCACCGGTGAGCTTCTCTCATCTTCATTCCAAAATCACTAGTGCAATCTGAAATAGAGCCAAAGTCAGTTGTGTTTTTTTTTTTTTGTTTTTTTGTGTTTGTGTCAGATGGATAAGAAGGAGACCATAGAGGAGAAGGAGGACATTGAGGGAAATCTACTTAGGCCTGCTGGACTCTCATTGAGAGGAGCCATTTTCACCCTGAAGGTGTACAGGGCTGAAGACCTCCCCCAGAGTGAGTTTTAAAAGAGTCCGTCATTCCCACTAACACAAAGACACACTCTGCAACAAACTTGTGCCGAGAAGACTGTTGTGATGCGCCCTCAATCACAAGATTGTGGTTAGCGCTGAACTATTCCACCTTCTACAACTGATTTGGGAGACTTATGTGAGTTCTGCTCCTCTGATATCAGTGGACGATGCCTTCATGGACGGCATGCGGCAGGTTCTGGGCTTTGACACCAACAGGAAGAACTTGGTGGACCCACTAGTGGAAGTGAACTTCGCTGGGAAGACGGTGCCTGTGCCCTGCATAACAAACCTCGTTTAATCCAAGACGAGAACCTAGTCAGACTGATCTGACGTCTTTTTTTCTTTTTCAGATGAGCACTAGATGTGTGGAGAAGAACGCCAATCCACAGTGGAACCAAATTCTAACTCTCCCTATCAGGGTAAACCTGTTCAGCCCTCTGTGTTATGCGGTCTGTTAAAATGGCTTTTGTCGGCCACGAGGGGTTAATATTAAATCTATAGGCTTTGTAAACTTTAAGTAACTGTAATTATCTGACAAATCATGGTAATTTCACCTTGTTTTAATTCCACCTAGTTTTAATTCTTCACCTGATGCTGAATAATAGCATTTCTGGCCTATTTATACGCTGATACTGTATAATTCAGTAAACATACAGCTTATGAATGTTTGAGTGCATTTGTCTGGAACAATAGGAGAAGTACGCAATGACAAAAATAATGCAAATCGCATTATAACGCAGGCCATTATTACCACTTAAATGACCACTTAAACTGAACCCATTTAACTCTCAAAATTCCCATTATATTGTGAATAATATTCCCAAATATTATATTTTTAAAGATTTGAGGTCAAATTACTTGTTATTATCTGAAACCAGATTGACCCAAAGTCTCTACTGACATGAAAAGGGGGAGTTATATTGAGATGATATTCTGATGTGGCGCTCCTTCTCTTCACAGTTTCCTTCCATGTGTGAGAAGATGAAAATCCGCGTGTTGGACTGGTGAGGTGATTCGATTTGATCGAAGGAAAAAATGGCCGGAGTACTTGGTGTGTTATTTCACTTTTTTACCCCATTTACTCCATCATCCAGGGATCGGGCCAGTCACAATGATGTCATTGGAACCACCCAGCTGTGCATGTCAAAGATCTCAGCTCCAGGCGGCGAGATTGAGGGTAAACGGCTGATGTTTTTTTGGTCTTGGGTCTGCTGCCTGTGGACGTGCTGCTAACCTCCCTGCACCCTGCTGAATGGACACAGATGTTGGACAGGCTGCGTGGACTGTTATGTGTGCGGAGATTTCACCCAGGAGTTCTTGTGTCACATTTACTGCTGCTGGACTAGCATGTTACGGCCGACTTTTGGTGAACTGGTGTAATTTGGTCCACCAGTCTGTTTGGTAGATCTGATCTGAACTGAGGTGTCATGTCCTGCCACGTCTCTCTACAGGGACTAGGGCTCAGTGTGGTGTTGCAGATTGATTAGGGGCAGAGGTAGCCGATCGGTTAGGGAAGCAGACTCGTAATTGAAAGATGCCGAGGTTAAATCCTGAACCGTCAAGGTTTACATGTATATTTCTGGCATGTACCAGACGGCCTTATCCAGAGCGACTTACACCAGTAGTGACAGGGACAGATCCCCTGGAGACACTCAGGGTTAAGTGTCTAAACTGGGACACAATGGTAGTAAGTGGGGTGTGAAGCTGCTCCGGAGCGCCTGTCATGGCTGCCCACTGCTCACCAAGGGTGATGGTTAAAAGCAGATCACACATTTCGTTGTGTCACCATGTGCTGTGCTGCAGTGTTTCACAATGACAAATCAGTCCCTTTCTGCCATGCTTGCCTAATATATTGTTACCACTTACTAAAAAAAGTCTGCATTTTTTGCAGTATAACCAAATGGTGTTGTAGTGTTATTACAATATGCATTTTTTGCTGCGTGTGGGTGGATTTTGTTCGCTGTGCTCAGTCTGCTACGCTTAGCTTCACTCTTTCTTCCAGGCCTAAATTCTTATCCTTTATCTTCATTTTTTTTTGCATTCAGACGAATTGCCTCCGATGACCTTTCGCAGCATCAGTATGTCCTTTGTTTCTCTTTCTCTCACACTTCCCATCATCCCTGTTTTCCTCATGCACATTCTTTTGGACGGGCCATACGTTCTCTCAGTTAATACAAAGTTATTGAACACAGGGTCCTTTTTAAGTTGCCGTGGGTCAAGGTGTAATAAATGACACAGTATGGTCTTGTGGATTTATGCAGCTTGAACTGTTGCGCTACCACATTCCTATAATTTTCACCATGCCATGGGTAATGCATTAGTGGGTGGAGTCATGCATTACTTACACATCCTCTTTTTTTTTTCTGCTACACTTCAGTGGATGACAGCCTGGGCTTCTTGCCGACCTTTGGCCCCTGTTATGTTAACTTGTACGGAAGCCCACGGGAGTTCTGCACCTTCTCTGATCCCTATGAGGCATTGAACCTGGGCAAGGTACTTTGTGGTGTGCATACACAGATATAAATGCTGCACTGTGATAACCGGTAGGAATATTACAGCATTTAATGGTGCTACGAACGTTGCAGGGGGAGGGCGTGGCGTACCGAGGCCGTGTCCTGCTGGAACTGAGCACCAAGCTGGTGGACCGGGTGGAGCAGCGGACGGACGACGTGCCCAGCGATGACCTCTTAGTGGTTGAGGTGCTCAAAGTATGCTTTATATATATTTAAGCCAATATACCAGATCTTGACCCTCTGAATATATTTCTGCAGAAATTCATGCGGAAGAGGAAATACTCTCTTTTCGCCGCCTTCTATTCAGCCACTCTCCTGCAGGACGTGGACGACGCCGTCCAGTTTGAGGTCAGCATCGGGAACTACGGCAACAAGTTCGACTACACCTGCCTGCCTCTGGCCTCCACCACTCAGTTCAGCAGGGCCGTGTTCGACGGTGAGAAACAGCGCCTCCCTGTGGCCAAAAGCTGCTACTGTTTACTCACAACTTAAAAGTCTGGAAGCGCAGAAGGATCAGCACCACAAACAGCTCCAATTTATTATTCATTAACTGCAGTTGTCAATGCGGCAATTATCTGGCCTGAATGCAGAGAACGGGTGCTTTTAAAAAAAGTAGGTGGTATCAGGAGTGTCCATTAGGTCATAACTGATCCAGAAATCAGTTTAATTTTATCTGCACAGTAAGGTCTCATTGGAGCAAAATTGTAATTTTGTTGGGGAATATTCTTCCGCTTGCATGCAGGCTGTCACTACTACTACCTGCCCTGGGGCAACGTGAAGCCTGTGGTGGTGTTGTCCTCAGAATGGGAGGACATTGGTCCCCGCATCGAGGCTCTTAACATGCTGCTGAACACCGCCGACCGCCTGGTGAGGAACTCATTTACCGAGGAGCGCCGCGTGGTGGACAGGACTCAACTAGGTCACATTTCCAATTTGTCGGTGCCGTAAATATGCACCAGGTCACAGGTGTGGCCCACACATAGTTGTCTGACTCCTTTTCTTTCATTAGGATTATTAGTAGCACCGGCTTCTGGGCCACTGTGTACGTATATGAATCTGGTGTTTTTGCTCCCTTGTACCACCTCCTGGATTGTGTAGGCCACCACAGAACTCTTGGACAGCGTATGTTCGCACGATATCGCCTTCTCTGAACGCTGTTATATCACGCATCCCCCTGCATTAGGACTCCAACCTGGAGCAGGTGCAGCTGGAGCTCAAAGCAGGAAGTGACATGGCGGAGGTGGAGGGAAAACTGGTGCAGCTGCTGGACGATGTCATTGCTGACTGCAGGTCTGCAGGACCCTATATGTTGTATTACGGACTATATATATATATATATATAACAGAAAAGAACTGCCTGTTGTGAGCAGGGAGGAGCTCCCAGAGCTGGACGGCTGGCCGTGTGCAACACCGCTGGACAAAGCCCTGAGGCGCCTGCGCAAGATGAACCTGGAGCAGATCGAGAAGGCTGCGCTGTCACTCAAACACGGGGCCAACACTGACCTGGGCACAGTGCTGGAGCAGGCCGAGGACTGGGCCGCTCGCCTACGCAACCTGGCCGAGGAGGTCTGTGCTACGGGCTCCTCCGAGGCTAAATAGAGGCTTCCAGGGGTGTTGACCAGAGGCAGAAAGCAAGGCGGACTTTAAGATGGCTTATAGTCAGGTGTACGCAATACAACCAATGTGGCCTTTTGGCCTCTTAACGAAAGAATGTGGTGTTTCTAAAAACCTTATACACACTACCGTTCAAAGGTTAAGGGTCATTTAGAAATATCCTCATTTTTTATAAAAACCAATTTTTTGGTGCATTAAAAACAACATGAAGCGGGTGAAAAGGTCTGTCCAGACCTCGAAATGTCTCTAAATGATGGGAACATACATGCATACGTGTAGAGAGGAACTTTATCGGCAGCAATTAGTCTCAGGTTGTAATGGAATGCTGTGTTCAATAACCCAAGTGTGTGACTTTAAACTGTTCATTCATTATTAGAAAAACATTTGATCAATGATCTGACAATGTATTGTTCTTTTTGTAGATTTTTTTGTTCAAACACTTTTCATGTAAAATATTTCTAACCCTAAATAACCAAACATTTACGGTACTGTAAAAAAAAAGGGTTTATAAAACTTGTGAAAGGACTGCAAATTCCTTAGTATTTGATTTCTGAGTAAGTGATCTTTCATCACTTTCAGGTACTTTAGATGGCCCGGGACAGTCGCTAGGTTGATCTCTGACTGTACAGAAAATAATAATGTTGCTGGACAGTTAAAAATGTGTTTGAATCTGTTACTGACTGATTGGCACAACTGGCTTGGTTGTGGTGCTCAGCTAGTCGTACTGCTAAAAAAAATGTACCATTTTGGTGGAGACTGAGATGAACTGTCGTGCCGTGTCCCAAATCGAGCTTGTGACGGTTCCAACGCCCAGAGCTGTCCTGGTCCAATGAGGTCGCTAGAAGGAGCCTCAAATTTTTGCCGTTTTGAATACTATTTGATTACTATCAATGAATACTGCTCATTTTGACATAAAACATTTCCATATATACTTGGTGATATTAATAATATGGTTTTGGTGCAATATTAACATGTTTTTTTGTTTATTTCCTTAATAAACATTCTTCCGGTCTTCTGTCCAGCCTCAGAACAGTCTCCCAGATATAGTGATCTGGATGCTGCAGGGTGACAGGAGGGTGGCCTACCACCGCATCCCCGCCCACCAGGTCGTCTTCTCACAGGGCTACTGCGGCAAACACTGCGGCCAGCTGCAGACTGTGTTCATGAAGGTGAAAAGGCTTGTCTGCTCCATTTGAGACTATATGGACGCTTCATTCGACTGTTGAGGCCGGCTGCTGCCTGAATGCTTTTGCTGGGGTCCAGTGTCCACAGGATGGGGGGGTTAATGAGAAGATCCCCGCTCAGCTGCGGCTGAAGGTGTGGTTCGGCCTGTCGGCGGACGTCAAGCACTTCAACCAGTTTGCCGAGGGGAAGCTGTCTGTATTTGCTGAGACGGTGAGAGCCATGTGACCCGTGTCATAAAAGGCTTCCAGAAAAAAATTACTTTCCTAATTTGAAAGTGAAAGAAAAGGGCAAATTAGCATTCTGCACCCACACTGACCATTTATTTCTTTTTTAAAGGGTTCATTTAGGTACCAGAACACATTCAGTTCAGACTAACCTGTTAAAATTCTTAGGACCCAACAACATGTCTTAAATATTTGATGCATTTATAATACTGAATCAGATGATTAAAGCAAAAATGATTTCACGTCCATCACTGACAACATTTTTAATGGCCATTGGTTATAATTCTGGAACACATGTTTAGACCCATTTGTTTAACGTGGCTGTGGCTCCCTGCAGTATGAGAACCAGACCAGGCTGGCGTTGGTGGGGAACTGGGGCACCCCTGGTCTGACCTACCCCAAGTTCAGCGATGTGACCGGCAGAGTAAAGCTGCCCAAGGAGAGCTTCAGACCCTCGCCAGGATGGACGTGGGCCGGAGACTGGTACATCAGCCCGGAGAAAACGTGGGTGAAATATCCTCACTTGGCAGCAATCATGGCACACAGATTTCGTATATATCCAGATAACTTACATTTTGTTTAGTGACAAAAGTGACATAAACCTAGCAAATTCTTCTTTCCCCAGGTTACTGTATGACATAGATGCAGGTCACATGAGATTTATGGAGGAGGTGTTTGAGAATCAGATGCGATTGCCTGGCGGACAATGGATTGGAATGCCAGAGGGATACACTGACGTGGTCAGTAGAACAAATCCACTACGCTGTCTTGACAGCCCAAACAATAAATGCTTGTAACAACTTAAAAAAATGTAATACTACTACAGAATACTGTACTACTAAAGTATTCCCAAAGTGCAATCATGAAAGAAATATTTATATGTGTATACACACTAAACTAAACTAAA
This sequence comes from Denticeps clupeoides, assembly GCF_900700375.1. Taxonomy (NCBI): domain Eukaryota; kingdom Metazoa; phylum Chordata; class Actinopteri; order Clupeiformes; family Denticipitidae; genus Denticeps; species Denticeps clupeoides. The sequence continues at coordinate 37,575,383 of NC_041707.1, forward strand.
CTATACTAACTAAAACTAAAGCTTAAATACTGTACAGGTTATCTATATAGGTGAAAAGTAACTTTTCTGGCTGTACAATGAACAGGTCGAACAAGACATAACTGGACAACATCATGTAAGATTTAAATGTAAGAGAGAATATATAAGTAGTTATATATTTTATATTATAAGAACACATGCTAATTGTTTCATTCATATTGATATATATTTATTTTTTATATTATGTGGCGATACGTGCCGCATTTATTCAAATTATGACTTGCTACACCCTATTTGTCCACCTGGGGGCAGAATGGAGAGAAAGCAATCCCCAAAGACGAGATCGAGTGCCCCCCAGGCTGGGTGTGGGAGGATGTGGAGTGGAGTGAAGACCTGAACCGAGCTGTGGATGAACAAGGTGCAGAACCTTGCTAGTGCTCTCCTGTTCCTTAGGTGCCTCTGACTAAAATGTGGCTCCTTCAAACAGGGTGGGAGTATGGCATCACCATCCCGCCAGACCGCCGGCCCAAGTCCTGGGTCCCGGCAGAGAAGATGTACCACACCAACCGACGGAGGCGCTGGATCCGGCTGAGGAGGAGAGATCTTCAGAAGATGGATGCGCTGAAGAAGGTTGGGATGGCTTTCTTCTTTTTGCTGTTTCACAATAACGGGTTTCCATTGATCTTCTAGCCTGAGGCACAAACATGAGTTCAAAGTTCACCTCCTCCCTCCCAGATGGATTACGTGAGTGGCCCATGCGATGTGCTTGGTGCATTCTGGAAGGTTTCCGGAGGCCAAGGAAAGGACGCCTAGTTAATCGCAATTGATCCGGAAATATTCCGAAATCAAAGTCTGTTCTGCTGCATCCAATCAAATAATTTTTCTTTTAACCCTTTTTTTTCAGTGTCAGCTACATACAGCTTAGACAGTACATAGTGAAAACGTCTCCACAGGAAGTGCAGGAAGAACATTTAAGGCAAACAGCAAAGAAGACATATTAGTTGTTCACTAGCGGCACTAGTGAAACGAGTGTAATATGCTGCTTCTGACCCAGTTCTCACACACACTATGTTGCCCCTCTTCCTCTGCTCTGCTCATTGCTGTTCTTCAGATCGAGATGAGAAAAGCAGTTGCCGTGTTTGTCCAGAGTTTGCCCTCAAGGTGGTGCTCTGTGAACACAAAATGTGCATGGAAAGTCCTGGCCAGAGCCGGGAGACTGGCGCCGCGTACCGAGCGCACGTTGTTACGTGTTGATCCAGCTAAACGGGACAAGAGGCCAACATCCTGACATGCATGTGACCTGGTGCCTGGTGCACAACAATTGTGGTGGTGGGTGGTGGCAGCCTAGTGGGTAACACGCTTGCCTAAGAACCAGAAGACCCAGGTTCAAACCCCACTTACTACCATTGTGTCCCTGAGCAAGACACTTAATGCTGAGTGTCTCCGGGGGGGGGGGACTGTCCCTGTAACTACTGACTGTAAGTCGCTCTGGATAAGGGCGTCTGGTAAATGCTGTAAATGTAAATTATCTTCATCTAGTGGACCTGCGCACTGACCCAACACACATGAGACAGCTCACCATGTTAATATCTGGCCGGATCAGAGGACAGTGAGTCCCTCGGGTATTGAGACATGGAATTGAGACGTGGACACAGCTGTTCATCTCTTCATTGCCGTAAATTTCAAGGATAAAAAAAAAATTATTATTGTCTGTTGAATTCGGTTAGCAATTCTGAAGGTAAGCTTGGGTACACCGCGGTTTGAAAAGTGTCTCAGCCCAGTGGTGCCAGCGTCTAACCAACCCTCTGTCCTTGGCCAGCAGCAGCGGCCAGACGACTCGGAGAGGGAGGGATGGGAGTACGCGTCCCTCTTCGGCTGGAGGTTCCACCTGAAGCAGCGCAAGACCGACTCGTTCCGCCGACGCCGCTGGCGGTGCCGCATGGAGCCGCTGGAGAAGACCGGGCCGGCCGCTATCTTCGCCTTGGAGTGCTCCCTGGTAACCATGGGCGACGGGTGGTGTCACTGCACATAAACCGTGTGGGCCGAGTGTTTTACCGCAAAGCGTCACGTTGAAAAAGGCAAAGACGGACGAACGCAGGAGGCAACAAATGGGCGGGCGGGGGTGAAAAAGCGGCAGTCAGGGATGATGGTGGACGGGGCGTGTAAAGGTTATAGTCTGTGTGGGCGGGAGGTGCTGATGGAGACTGGGCAACGCCGGCGGAACCCGCCCGGGCAATTCCAGGGTGCCCAGGGACAGCCGTTTGAAAAGAAACAGGGCGAAGCAGGACTGTATAATGCGCCACATTCACTCTCGGTTTTCTGGCAGGGGAGCCCAGTGGGTGTTTTGCCGCTGTGCCTGGCCGGCCTCGGCTGGGCAGGGCCGCGCCGAGGCTCTGAGATACTGTCTGGTTGTGAGGGATACCCTGGCATGGCCGCCTTTCAACCTTTTAACCGGGTCCTGCTTTAGTGGCGGAACGGGAATGCTGAAAAGGCCCCGGCGGTTTGGGCGTGTTTTCGAGAAACCCCCAACCACCCCATCCCTTCCCCTCCACCCCTTTCTGTTGGAGGTTCAGCCCAACTTGGGGTGAGGCCTGCTGCAGTGGGTCTCTGGCTCGGGATCTGCCTCTCAGCCCGCTGGAGCACTGGATCATCAACACTGCGAGTTGGGTAAAAACACTGGACATCCAGGGCCCACAGCCAGAGATGGAAGGCAGAGATGGAGTGGGAGACCATCGTGTGGCTCCTCACATTTTGTAGGCCTCGGTATGGGTGCGTTGTAGAAGAAAACACTGTTCCCAGGTCAGAAGCCTACTTGCCTATTGCGTCTGATATGTCAGCTATGTCAAGTGGTGACACTCAGTCAGGCCACGCCAGCAGTTTGAGGTCGACCGTGAGCCATTCTGTCAGCCTCTGATCTCAGGCCTGTCGTTAGCACTTACTCGGTTTACAGGACTTCTGGAATATTTGGACATCAGATCCTGCCATTCAGAACAGGCCCGTGTCATTAAATGATCAAAATGTAACGTCTTGGGGCTGGTTCAACAAACATATAATTCCTCCATTGGTCAGAAAGGGAGGCAAAACGTTTGGTGTTGATTTCTCTTGGTTGATATTTCCATTTTAGCTGAGTGGAGTTCCTCCAAAAGAAACCGGAGCTCTTATTCTTCAGAGCACGCTCCATAAATGTTGAAATATGTCTGTTATAACAGGCAAGTGTGACAGACGATAAAAACGATGATAAATCTATCACAACAACCTTTGGTGTCAACCGACCAACCATATCCTGCTTCTTTGACAGTAAGGACCAACCATTTACTGAGCTTTTCTTTTTTTTTTTTTTCCAGAACTTGCTACCACGATTGCATTTCCATGACAACATGTCCCATTCTCTTTCAGGTGGAACACGATACCATCTGCTGTGTTACCTGTACCAAGCCAGGGATCTTCTGGCCATGGATAAAGACAGCTTCTCGGGTAAGTGGATCCATTGGGACCAGTTAACGGTTACATCCAGTCCCATGTGACCGGTCTTCATCGGTCGAAGGCATTGCGTTGTAGGATGTTTCAGTTCCGAACCCTCGGTCTTGTAATGAGAGGCCGTCTTGCGATGGGACACCCTGGCCAACACTGTGGCAAGTGCCTGCAGCTTTTGATCGCCGGTCCATACAAAGCGTCAGTCTCGCCTCAAGCAGGAAGGAAGGAATGCTGCTGCTGGTCTGAGACTCGGTAAATCTCTTGGCCAGAGTGTTCGGGATTCGCCCGCTGCACCATGCACTCTCACCAAACTCTGACACTCATTGCGAGCAGATGTGGCCTCGCAAGAAGTAAAACCATGTGTGACAGTGGTGTCGCACCCGGGCTGCGACCTTTCGACCCCTCGCGGTCCTCCGCCGCTCCGGCGGTTGCCACCGCAACATAGCTTCGTCGGTGTTAGCTACCCCTGCCGTGCTAGCGTGACTTTGAGAAGCACAGAAGAAAGCCGGTCTGTGTCGGATTCCGACCTTCTTAGGGAATGCTTACGAGTAAACCAATGCCACATGAACCTTAGGTACATAACTCCAATCATCATTCCGGGCTCTTTTCTGCCGATCTGCTGCGCGGTGGGCCCAGGTCAGTGGGACGTCCTAATGTGAAGCATATTGAGGAGGTTACAGTGATAAACAGAAAAATAACAGTTTTATGAATTCACAGTGGAAAAGGTCAGCGTTGTGCAACAAACATTTGGAATGCACGCGACAAAGCCGTTTTTAGAGATATATTTTTAGACGTAATGGCGGAGCAGATGGGGACATGCGTCCGTGAGTGGTGGTGAAATATGGCTTTGGGCATAAAGCTTGGTGACCCAGATCTGAACAGAGAGGGTGATGGGAACCGAGGGACTGGGGATTTACGAGCGCAGCCAAAAGAAAAGCCGGCATGGCAGAGCTGAGGGGGGTTACCTTTGCACAGTGCAGTCTGGCATTGAAGTCCGGATTCTCTGTGGCTTCGGGCTTATCCTTACGGGAGTTTAATTACGGGAGTTTAAGCAACCTTTTTTTTTTTTTTATCTTAAAAACGTGTCTTGGTGAGATTCGCCATAAAGCTCACTGAGCATTTGTTCCAGTAAATTTATCGAGGTGTTGCAGAGATTTGCATATCGCACTTACTGTCTCTGGCCTCGCTCTCCGGGGTGAGGCAGTGCGTGGCCTCATGATGCGTTGGCACGTTGTGGCTGACGGGAGCGTCGCAGGGCCATTGTCGGCAAGGTGCGAACGCCGTAACCCTGGCCACCACCGATGCCTTTGTTACACAAACCCAAAACAGTCTGTGTGGGACGGACATCTGCGGGAAAGGCCATGCGCTTCGGCTGAAGAGGGCTAACTGGCTAATTGCAAACCGCTAACTGGCTAATTGCTAACGGCAATGCTACAGCTAAGTAACTAGGACATTTACATTTACAGCATTTATCAGACGCCCTTATCCAGAGCGACTTACAATCGGTAGTGACAGGGACAGTCCCCCCCTGGAGCGACTTAGGGTTAAGTGTCTTGCTCAGGGACGCAATATGGGATTTGAACCTTGGTCTTCTGGAGTGTGTTACCCATTAGGCTAGTACCTACCCTGGAGGCGACGTTTTATGCACTTTTAATGCTTGTGGCCATCGTCGTTCTTTTCAAAAGTGAAAAAGTTGTCACAGATTGACAGAAAAAAAAAAGATATATATACATATATGGCTTTGGAGTTTGTGAAGTCCACCAAGATGGAGCTGCCTCATGCTGATTCGACCACGCTGTCCTTGTACGGATCTGTGATTGTTGAGATAGGAAGGAGAATTATGTCACTGTGGTGGACGAGCACTGTCCAGCTGCGCAGTGCCCCCGCTAAATGTCACACCACCGTGGCGGCGGCCATGGCATGGGCGCGATAATGATTTTCATAGTAATGCACAAGGTTTATTGCCCATTAGTCACGGAGGCACGACTCTGTAGCCCGGACAATGGAAACAACATACATATTGTCGAGTGCTCGCGTTCGAACGCGGGACCAGGATTCTCGAGTGGACAGGGCAGAATCACGGCGCACGCCGTAGGTACGTGTGCACACAGTCCGTGGATGTCACCTCTGGCAGATGCGCGTCATAAATCTCCGTGGAACGGAAAAACCGCAGGGCTAAAAGCAGTGAGAGGAGGAGAGAGGGAAGGAATATTGTTTTTCACGGAAAATCTGCAGCTTGCAGTCACAGGAGCTCGGCCCTGCGGCTTAGTTTGGTTCCCGCAACGCAACCAGCTAACGGGCAGATCCTTTTTAAAATACGAGGGCCATATAACTCAGCCGCTGCTGGGGCACCTCTCACTGATTGCAAATCTCCTAATATTCTAAATCTGTCTCTCCCCGTGAGCCCGAGCGTACCTCTCATTCTGCGGGACCGTCTGGGGCAGGGGGAAAAAAGGGATAAATCACCGCAGAGCTGGAATTACTATGATTGAGAGCGAAATCGGACGAGTTGCGATGATTGGTGGGAGAACGAACGTTTACCAAGTGCAGCCACAATATACCACTATGTCCACACCGCCGGAGCCTCGGCCAGATCGAGACGTTTGGGCTTTAAAGCTTTTGCTACCTCACAGGAACGCTGCCAAATCAATGCTGCGAGAGTTATGGATAATATAAACCGATGCATACGTTTCGGCCGCCTCGGCACTGACTCTGCCTCGGCATAAATCCGTAGCGTCAGATCAGCTGCGAATAAACACAGTCATGATGTTTGCAGAATAAGCGCATGGCTGAAAACTGGAAGTGAAACTGGAAAGCTGGAGCTTTCAGGGTTTCAGCATTTGGGATGTTGGGTAATGGTGAGTTTATAAGGGAAAATACGCCAGTAACCCTGCGGGTCATGGGACTCCCAAGGACCTGAAAATCGTTCGTTTTTTGGGCCTGGGATGGGACAAGAGAATGTTCATTTGTCCATGATTGGGATGGTATTGGACTTTATAGTGTAGCGTTCTGCAACATCCTTTGCATTGCACTAATATTACATTATTAATTCACATATGTCGTGCATGTAGATGAAATTGAAAATGAATTAAGATCATTAGACAAATTGCCATCTCAGGTACCAAGATATAGCCGTAATTTTGTTATATCCCCGTTGCTTGAGGGCGGCGTTCCAATCCCAGAATTCCCCCAGAACGGAGTGTTTATTTGTTGTGCACAACCCGCTTTGGCCCGGTCCCTATTTAATTCCCACCGACTCCGGGCTAACAGCACACACCCGCCGGCCTTGTTTATGCCCCTGTTTATTTGGGCTGCTGTGCTTTGTGGGAAGGCGGGAGTGTGCATGTTTGAATCTGGAGCAGTTTAATCAGGGCTGGGAAAAAAAAAAAAATGGAGGACAGTTTTTTTGTTTGGGAAAGAAGAAGGAGAAAAAAAAGTGAAACGATCCCACAGAGGCTTCTTTACATGGACTGTAATAATAAACGTTGCAGTTCATTCCTCAAATGTTGATGTCATCTCGTGTCATTTTGGTTTTCCCTTCTGATCCTTGGGGGGAAAACATACCCACGCATCCGCACACAAACACAGACACTTGCATGTACAGAGACACGGAGTCATGATGAGTACTGCCGGAGATTTTGAGATACTCCCTAATTCCTCAATTCGGCCCATTTTGCGTTTCTTTCTCAGGGCCTGAAGGGCACGGTGGAAATCCTTTGTCTAGCTGGCCCAGTTTGATCATTCCATACTTTAGTCCAGATGGTACTCTTGAAAATTCTGTTCTAATGAAACCATAAAAGTGGTTCTGAAAAAGGGGTGATGGTCGAATCGTCTTTGTTGAATGGAATATTTTTTTTTTTCAGATTATATTGAGAGAAAACAAAGTTGAGTACAAAGTTGGCCAACTACAAAGCTCTTTCACGTTTGGTTTGAATATTTCCCGGATTTTTAAAGCTGTTTTCTCCTTTTCACAGATCCATATGCCATTGTATCATTCCTGCACCAAAGTCAGAAGACTGTCACCATGAAGAACACGCTCAACCCCACCTGGGACCAGACGCTCATCTTTTACGAGGTGGAGATATTTGGGGATCCAGACGTGACAAAGCGGAACCCCCCTAACATTGTGGTGGAACTCTATGACCAGGACACATATGTGAGTCAGTGGAAGCCCACACTGGTTTAATGTACAATTTTTTTGTACATTGGTCTGATAGGTGGAGACCAGTCGTTGCAACCAGCGAGTGCTTTATTCTTTCTCCCACCCACAGGGGGCAGACGAGTTCATGGGCCGCTGTGTGTGTCAGCCAACAATGGTCTCCTCTCCTCGCCTGGCCTGGTTCCCCGTCCTGAAGGCCGGGAAGCCAGCTGGGGATCTGCTTGCAGCGTTCCAGCTCATCCGCAGGGTCAAGGTGAGTAAATGACAAAGCTGCCTGCATGTAGTCCCTTCTAAATCCAATAATATTTCTTCTGCAATTACCCATAATGATTCATTTATGTGTGACCCGCTTACAATCCCAAGTAGCATCAAAGCAAGTTGCTGTAGGGCAACGTCTGAACTGGGATGCTATGTAAGATTTGCTCTCTGGCTCCCCCTGCAGTTGCTGAGTGAAATTTCAGGTTTTCTGCCACCCTCTGTCAAAAAAAAAGTTTTTTGAAGACCTTTCTTTTGTATATATCTTCCATTAGTACACTTTCAAGACTCTTTGTAGTGCTTGGGGCAAATTCGCTGGTTCCTCCATCGGAATGGCTGGATGAATGCCTGTTGCATGCACACAGTCCGTTCTCGTTTGTATACTACACATTTGTTGTGACATATGCTAACAAACCCACTAATTTATACCTTTCTAATGATCTCGGCCGTGTTGTGCAGGTGTGTGTGTGTGTTTGTGCGTGTGTGCGATATTGTCCTCAAGCGCGTTTGTGTGCATGGCTCTCAGGGGGACGCAGCCTCCTTCTGTGAAGTTCGCTTTTCACATGTGAAAAATGTCCATTTTCCCAGCAGTTCCAGGCTAATTTAATAATATCCTATGATGTCATCCTCTTCATTTGAGACTCATTAACTCTGCGGTCTCACTCCTGCTCCCTCTTTTCTCCTCTCGTCTCTCCTCCTGCTGCACACAGCCCACGATTCACCACATCCCTGGTCAGGAGGTTAGTTTCGTCCCTGTTCGGTCACTCTCACGCTAGCACACAGCCCATCCAAACCTTTTTCCTTTCACACACAGGCCTACGCTCCTCCGCCAGTCTACCGTGACGCCGTAATTGGATTGCACTCCTGTAAGTGGTGCAGCCATCGCTGTATCTGGAGCAGAGTGATTAGCAGAAGGGGTATTAGGTTGCTGCACCTAGATCAGCCAAATTGCCCCTGTCTGTACAGTACAGGCCCCTGGCTGGCTGATTGGGCTCCACCCTACCCAGACCTGCCCAGCTGGCTCGGGTTAGAGTGATATAATCACAGGGAAATCCAATTAGAGCACAGGCCACCCAGACACACACACACACACACATACACACATATCCAAACAGACCCTTTATCTTAAACATATTCAATCTGCAACTTTAAAGAATATTTAGATTAAATTGTCATTTTCTTGTTGTCGAACTTGTGTACAGAATCTACAACAGAGTGAATAAAATAGATGTATTCATAGTTGGGGTCCTAGTGAACCGGAATTGATCTCTTCATCGATGGTAACATAAGCACGTTGTAAGTCGCTCTGGATAAGGGCGTCTGCCAAATGCCGTAAATGTAAATGCAACCTTGCACAGAGATATTACCGTCATCTAAAAAAAAACAAAAACTTTTTTTACAGGTTATTTTCATGCACAAATATACTGAACTAGGAACTAATGAGTTCAATGTGTTTTTCAACAGGGGGATATTTTACCTCCCACTCATATAATGGAAGAGGTACGTTTCATTTTTACATGCTCCTGGTCTGTGGCATGCTGAACGTGCATACTTGTGAAAAAGACTTCGATTAGAGTTGTGTGCATTTTTGTGTTTCTCGTTTCTCTTCCCCTCTGTCTCTGCCCATGTTCTACCCTCCCGAATTTGGCCATGTGTAGCTTCTCGTCCCAGGATACCTCTCTGAGAATCAGAAGCAATGGGTACAGCATAATCCCTTGAACATGCATATCACTCACACACACTTCCACTGACAGAGCGTCTTATTAGCATTGGAATCAGAATTGCAAAAATACCTGTAGTAGTAGTATATTTACTTATTTACGGTATATTTACGGCATTTACTCTTACTCCCAGAGGGTCAAAAACTTTTTAAGAGGCAAATTCTCTTGAGGGGGAAAAAAAAAAAATGTTAACCCTGTTATGGATTATCCCGTCCCACAAAACAATAAAATACGATGCGGTTCTTTCAGTCCCCTGGAAGAGCGAATCCCTCTGGACCATGTCCTCTTTGATGTGTTCAGGCAAAATGTAAGGAAAAGCTCTCCAACAAAATAGAGATGCAGAGAGCCGGTGGCCCCAGAACTCCCTCTGATCCGCGGCGGTAGTCCTGGCCGGTTCCGATTTGCAGGAAACCGTCTTCGCAGACATGTGAAAGCTGCATCTTCGGGGGATGGCACCCAGTGGTTGATAAATGGACTGGAGGCAGGATCGGCGCACAATGAGTGTTTCGTGCGCGCACTGTTGAAAGAAGACTAGGCCTTCTTTATCCGTGTCACAGTGAGCTCCCACAATTCCCCTCTTCCCACCTTCGCCTCGTCTCCCCTCACCAGTTCTCTTTCTGTGCCAACGTGCCGTAAAACGTTTTCCTTGATGAAGCCCAGAGGTCCTGCAGGACTGCATGTTGCAGCATGAGTCTGACGCCTCAGTTCTAATGTTCTAACCCTGGGAGTGTTTTTTAACGCCCCGTGAATCAGGGTTAACGCGCTCACATTGTCTTGGACGTTTATTTAATACTGTTTCGTTTAAAAAAAAAAGGAAGAGATGTTCCTCCATCTAACCATCTGCTCTATCCAACACCGTAGTGTTGTGTTAATTTGCATTGGATGGCGACTCAACGTTTGAGTCTCAAGGGAAGACATCAATCCTAAAACTGAATGAAACTGAAAGTAGCCATTTGTGCATTAAACTAGTATGTTGATTTATTGCGACTCCCAGTCACTTTACTAATAAGTACGAGTGAAAGCATGAGCATTTAAACTGATGAAAACACTCCGAAAACATTATCTGCGTTGAAGTATCGCATGCTGATGTCGGGCTTCTGATCTCCATTCCCACTGGTAGACTGAGGACTCAGACCTGCCATACCCACCCCCCCAGAGAGAACCCAACGTGTTCATGGTACCACAGGGAATCAAACCCGTCCTCCAGCGCACAGCCATCGAGGTAAAAACTGTTTCGGAAGATTTTGGTATTTTTTTAATATTTAAATAATCTACTGTATCCACTGCAGTATCAATATTCTTGCAAATGTCTACTTTGACCCATGACCTTGCAGATCCTTGCATGGGGGCTGCGTAACCTGAAGACCTTCCAGATGGCCAGTGTGACGTCCCCCAGCCTACAGGTGGAGTGTGGGGGTTCCATCATTCAATCTTGCGTCATCCGCAACAGCAAAAAGAAGCCCAACTTTGACATCAATACACTCTTCATTGATGTGGTATGACGTGTTCAAGTGACACTTTGGACGTTTCGGACTGATCTCAGAAAACTACCTGAGCTGACTCCATATGCCCAATTCATGCCCCCAGCGTCTGCCCCGAGAGGAGCTCTATATGCCCCCGCTGGTGATTAAGGTCATCGACAACCGGCAGTTTGGCCGCAAGCCCGTGGTTGGTCAATGCACCATCCGCAACCTGGAGGAGTATCGTTGGCCTCTCGGCGGCCCAGAGAGTGAGGATCTTGATGAGGATGAAGGTGAGCAGATGGGGCAGAACGTGGTGGTGTCTAGCATCTGTTCCGTTCTCACGTATTTCTCCGCTGAGCAGAGGAGATGCTGGACCTACCCCGGGAAGACGTTCTGATCGACATTGATGATAAGGAGCCACTCATACCAGGACAGGTACATGCACATACTGTCACATTTGAAGGACAATGTAGCGGGGTGGAGCATTAATTGCGTTATATGTGAAGCTGGGTCTGAATGTCCTGTGCTGAGCGCTGGTTGTATTTCATTTCTCTTGAACGAAACAGGAACATGTGGCCTCTTTATTGTCTCATGTTTGAACATAAGGAGTCATTCAACTGGTCATAGTAAAGGTGAAATACTGGAAGTTAATAAACGGCAAGTAGGATGGAAATCCCAACTGTTGTCATCACAGTTTGCCGACTTCTCTTCACGCTCCTTAAAAAATTACGGATCTGAACTGTTACAATATCATTTACATTTACATTTAAGTCATTTGTCAGACGCCCTTATCCAGAGCGACTTACAACGTGCTTCCATGTTACCATCGATGAAGTGATCACTTCTGGTTCACTAGGACCCCAACTATGAATACAGTCTTTTTATTCACAATGTTGTAGTTTCTATACAGAAGTCAGACAAGAAGAAGGTTACAAGTTCATCTAAATGTTCTCTAAAGAGGAAGTTCCTGAGCTGCCGTATGAAAGTGGTCAGTGACTGAGCTGTTCTGACCTCGAGGGGAAGTTCATTCCACCACCGAGGGGCCAAGACGGAGAAGAGTCTAGATGAGTGTCTTCCTTTTAGCTTTAGCGATGGGGGGACCAGGTGAGCAGTACTGGAGGCTCGGAGTAGGTGCAGTGCGAGGTGTAATAAGTGACAATATGTCACCCAGTGCCCCTTGTCCCAGCCTTACTATCATTGTAGTTCTTTGAGCTGGCTGACTGTCGGCCGGTGACTTTAAGGTCTACGTACCCTGTGTTCCTTGCTTGGACTTGAGCAGGGAGCAAGTGAGGCATGGTTTTTGGTTACCCTCAGTGCTTGCGTTTGTCACAGGACGCACATAACCGGTTTCCCCTCTGACGTTTAACGACGGAAACAGTGCATCACTCCGCTTGTCGGCATGACAGCTGCACCCAGCCAATAAAAAGCACCGCGTTCCTGTGGGATAACCATTCTTACGCCTTGATACAGTAACATGACCCTCGACGTGGCCCTTTGCTGATTTTGTGGTTAGCCAACGTGACTTCGATCCATCAAGAGGGAGTCTGTACGAATTAAACACTGTACACAGAAAATTACAAAAATGTACTTACTGTAAAATAAAGAGCTGTCTATGGTTCTGATTTCTGTCGTGCTGAGGGTCTGATTGGTAGTGGCTGTGTTAATGTGGGGTCACATTATCCACAGTGTGGCCGCTGTGTCGCTGAGGTACAGTAGGGTGGGCATGAATCTGCCGAAGACCTCCATGACCGTCACTCGTCCACGCTGATTCACTGATGCACAACTGGCTCAGTTTCAATGGGAGACAGCCGTGTTGTGCTTTAATGGGATGAATCCTCAGGACATGCAGGAATGCTAGCGCGAGGGGACGGCACATTTCAAACATTGAGAAAATAAGTCAATAAATACAGTGTAAGAAAATTGGATAATTGCTTCAGCATTCTTTTGGTAACTTTCTCGGCCCGTATTTGTTTGGTTATGGCATGGGGAAAAAATGGTTTCCGTGGGGACACATTAAAGTCGCTGGGTAGGTTTATTAAGGCCGTTGACCTTCCACTCACTCTCTGTTAACAAGAGGAAAGATGAACGCGTCACGTTCACACCCTCCAAGTTATTCTTACGTGGTTTGACCCCTTTTTCATTTTTCTCTCGACCCCTGTTTGTTTTCATTTTTAAACTGTGTGGCTTGCTAAAAATTGAACACTTTGTACTGGAGCTCTAAGCTTGGTGGGGTGACTGCAATACTGTGACAGGGATACTGTCACTTTCTTCCTGTCACTTTATGGGGCAGTGGTGGCCTAGCGGTTAAGGTTAAGCGGCCCCGTAATCAGAAGGTTGCCGGTTCGAATCCCGACCTGCCACACACTGCTCCCCGGGCACCTGTCATGTACTGTGCTGCTGTGTATCACATGTGACAATCACTTCACTTTCCGCACATTTGTTCTGCTCTATTGTTACATTTGTTTAATTTTTTAATTGCGTTATCAGCATCATTAGTTGCGTTTGACTTTTTCCCAACCGCTTCCACTCGGTAAATAGTCCACAAGTAGCGTGCCGTGTGATGCGCTGTTGCACGAGAGGACATTTTCAGATCAGTGCGCCGCATGGGCTCGGGCCTGCATGAATAACGGGGACCGCAACCACAGACATGCATGTTAAAACGCGAAATCTGCGTTGGTGAGAAGAAGGACGATCTCGGTTGCTGCGTGCGTTTCTCCGAGTGTGTGTGTGGGTTGGCCCACGGTCTGCATGTGCTGTATGTTTGTTCCTGGCCTCCTGCGAGTCTGGTCGTAACGCTGTGGCGTAACTGAGCTCCTGCGGTGCACTTCTGTGTTGGCTGCCATTGGAATTTTCGGGGGTCTTCTCGCTCCCCTCTCTCAGCTGGAGGAACTAGAGAGACAGAGGAATTCCATCTCTGGGCTTAACTCCCACTCCGTTCCTGGCGTTCCTGAGGGCTCCTGGTCCTAATTCTACCCTCACAGGAAACCCGGGTGATTGGGGAATGCCATAGTGGAGAATGTGATCTGGCTGCATTTGGCTACTGTTTGGCCTGGGAGAGGAGAGCCTGTGGGCTTCTTCATTACCTCCTGGTGTGGGACTGTAAGAAAGGTTTTTCTCCCTGAAGTCACAGTTCTTGTGACTGAAACTTGTTTGAATTTTGTTGATATCGCCTTTTGAACTCGAGACCCATAGATCCCCCCTAATATACTGTACCATAATTATGCTGTCAGTAGAAAGGTCTAACAGAGGTTCTAAGGAGGTCAATGACATACCATATGGCTCATAGGTCTCTGTGATTGGCTTTCTGATCGGCCCATGATGCCAGAAACCACAGTGGAGTTGGTTGACCTGATTGCAACACATTTAATTGAAGTTGTAGTGTGTTGTGCTGAATTGGTCACTGAAGAGTTATTGCAAGTTATTCTAAGACCTCTGACATTTTACTTACTTTTACCATCATGGACTTGGTGAATGTGATTAGATAAGATAAGATGATCCTTTATTAGTCACACAAGTGGAAAATTTACAATGTGTAGGGAATGTGGCTGAACCATGCAGGGTCCCAGGAGAACACCATCAGGCTCAAAAGACCATGCTGGCATAAGGGGGCCATGACAATCGCAGCTGACCCAGAACTCATGTCCCCCATCCTCCTGGATTCCGTTTAAGTCTTCAAATAGGCTCCAAAATAGTTCCATTTCAATAAATTCCTTTTTGCCATTTGGAAGCAGAGCTATATGAGGCAGAGGGGAATTAAATAAAACTCAACCCACGTGAGCTCCCCTAAGACCCCCAAACCTTTCCCAGAGGAACATGGGAGTTTCATCTGTGTTTGTGGAGAGCTGGAAAGGAGGAACGTGTTCTATCACGTCGACTGGGGCCAAAAATAACATTGGAGAAAACAAACAGGAATTTGATGGCTTTGGGGAGTAGCTGATGATGTGGAGGGGGTTAAATGTCCCTCTGAGCGCCACATTTTCGAGAAAGTCCCTGACTTTGATGCCCTGCATTTTGGGGCCTCCTATTGTGTTTCCACCTCTGACCCCCTGGGGGTAATTGGAGGGGTGTGGGGGGTACGGTGGCCCTAGCGTGGACAAACAGTGATACAGTTTACCGTGAATTACCGTGAATTTACTGTAATATGTAATAACATAGAACCGCAGTCCCAAAGAGGGACACAGCGGCATGCCTGGTCCTAATTAGCTGTTCTTCTCTAGAACGCCTGTGTGTGTGTGTGTGTGTGTGTGTGTGTGTTCTCTTTCTTTTGTATATACTGTATAATGCCCTAGCACTAAGTTGCAGAAGGCACTCTGAGGCTTCAGGCCTCTCTCTGATGTGGCAGAGCATTGTGGGCAACCGTACCCCCCTCCCCACCGCCATGGAACCCTGCACACCCACCCTCGACTCACCACCACCCCGCCCGCTCACCACAGGCGCCACGAGAGCCTGCTCCACTCTATCCACCCCTCTCCTCATCAGTTCCCCTCCGTTAAGGGTCACCGCTGGAGGAAAGGGGCTCTCAGTCAGGGGCCTCATGGTGGTCGTGTCCCAATGAGAACCTCCGGAACACAGCGGGACAATAAGCGGGAAATTGGCACCATAGATGGTCAAGCAGACACGGTCTTTCAAACTAGAAGAATATTGTCAGTCAGATGTCTGTGCGACTGTGCCCTTCCTCCACACACTCGTCATAGAAGGCATTTAGACCTTTAGATCTTGAAATGCAAGTTGCTTTTCTGTCCTGCTCACAGTACGGTATTTGTAGCTTATTTAGAAATTATACCATGGCGTTCACCATTACCACCGTTTGTGTCCAGCTATTACCGGCTAAGTGTGAATTGCAGTGAATGAACTGTGACCTAGACAAGGGGGTGTATAAAACTAAAAGACGCATTAACGTCCTGCCACCATGGCTGGATCAGTATGTCCCCGATGTCCCCTCTCAGACAAAAGAATTTTCATGACTTTTCCATGACTTAAATTTTCATGACCATGTGGTCTCTGAAATTTCTGTGCAAGTTGAAATTTACCAAAATATTGTTAAACTAAATTTATGACAACCCTGAAAAGATTAACTTAAATACGATCTTGATCAAATATCGGTGGTTTTTCAGGATCACAGGCCATCCTGACTGCACCAGCCAGCTTTGCGAGTGCTGGATTAAGAGGCAACGGAAACGAACGGTCGGATGTAAATGGCGAAATGTTGCATGTTCAGATGTGTGTAACAAGGGGGTTAAACACGGTGTAGTGTAGGTGAGCGGTCAGGCACCGTCGCGCGGTGCCGGGGAATACGAGCATCTGCAATTTCAGTGTTCAGTATGCAGAAACCGGGAGTATATTACACTTTACGTTGTTATAGTTTACTTTAGGAGGGCTGGAATATGGAAGTACTTCGTTATACATTCATGTGTCAATCAGATTTAAATTCCGTTTCCATGACTTTATATCTTTATTTAACATTCCAGAACTTTTCAAGACCTGGAAAATTCTCTTTTCAAATTCCAGGTTTTAAATGTTTTGCTTGGTGTCTCTTGAGTTCGCAGGTGCCTTAGCTCCTGGTGGGCAGTGATGCATGTGCCACCATGTCCTGTCCGTCACTGTCGGTGAGACCCGCTGGTGAAACCAGTCACAGCCGGGCAGGGGTTCGTCTCTTCGACCTGGCACGGCCTCTGATCGTTAGAAACCGTGGAGGCCTGCACTTACCGTGATCTCGCCATGGCAGAGTCACGAGATGACGGCGCAGTGTCGGCGTAGTTGTGCGTAGTGTTTGGGGTGGCAAGGGTCCAGAGGCGAGGATCGCATGAAGACGGTCTTTCAGAGTTGAAACGAGGTCCTGCTGGTTGCATCTGCTCGGCTGTGATTTGTGGGTCGTTTTTACGACGGTATTGTTCCATTTCCGTAAAGCTCCCGCGCTTGGGCCTTGTTGTTGATTTACAGGCCGTCCGCTGGGGACGTCCTTTAAGAATTTCATTATTTTTCTCTAACTATTGTTTGTTTTGCTAAGTAAACTTCGCCTCGGTCGCTCTACCGTTAGTTTGACATGTTTATGGGGCGTGACTCACAAAGTGCAGCAAGTGGTTTGATTTAGTGGCAGTAGGCGTGGGTGGGTGGGTGTTTGCGAGTGGGTCTCGTCTGTCGCTAATTAGCCTTCGCGTTTGTGGCACAGAGCGAGGGCTCGTAAGGGCAGGGCGATGTCAGGAGAGGTGTGGTGGAAGCTCACTCTGTCCTACACGCGTTCGCCGTGATTAACAAGAGTAGGTTTTATTCCCTTTTTTAAAATTTGATTTGAATTTCTGCTTAACCACTTTGACTTGTCCAATCACTTGTCCATTGTTTATCCGTATATATGCCATACCAACACCATAAACTGTCTTTGCAATGCATTGTTGACATCATCCATTGCAAAAGACACAAAAGAACTTGGCCTATGTCTGGTTTTGAATCTGGGCGTGGACGTAGCTTTACTAAAAGTCTTGAGGTGTTCTTAAGACAGCTGTCCCGTTTGATTTGTCCAATTGTCCATATGTTTAAAGGAACAATGTACAGGACAGAATGCCATCTAGCAACCCCGCAGTGAATTACAAACTTTTTATTTTTGAGTTTTGTATGTACCTTATATGTCCTCCACCATCTTTACTTTTCATTTACTTTACTAAAAAGTCCTGGATCTTCAGATTCTACAATGGACTTATACAAAGCATTTCTCAGGATACGAACAAATTTCAGACCCAAGCTTTCCTTTAAAACCCGTCATTACTGTCTTTTCAGATCTAATATGAGACATGTTGTCCAGCCCTAACCTGCTAATCCTTCTGATTTGTAGCTCACAGATGGAGCCTGTTCTGCCATTATTAATATCTCATCTTCTCACTCCAGTCTAAATGTACGTATGAATGACTGCTACTGATTACTCTTTTTATAAGAATGTGTTTTTTTTTATTCCAGAAAGGGTTATATTTTAATAGAGCTAAATAATGCTTCTAGTCCATAGTTTTCTGTAACTAGGAGAGTGTTTTTTTTTTTACTCAATTGGCATTCTTTTGCTTGCTTTTTAAAGTTAAATATGTAAAACCAGATAGTCTGTCTTATTTAGCAACACTGAAATATAGCCCAAAGTGGAATAAAATGGCTCTAGTTCAAATGCTTGCA
Source organism: Denticeps clupeoides (assembly GCF_900700375.1). NCBI lineage: Eukaryota > Metazoa > Chordata > Actinopteri > Clupeiformes > Denticipitidae > Denticeps > Denticeps clupeoides. Next base: position 37,593,586 of record NC_041707.1, read on the forward strand.
CTAACATGCATGCCATGTAACATCTGATACTGTGACACCATCTAGTCTGTCTAGGCTGTCTGTCCACACACACACACACACACACACACACTCACACACACACAGCAGTTCTGCAGCCATGGCTCGGTATACAGTTGCTAATGCCCGCTGTCACATCACGCATCAGTCTCGCTGTGGTGCGTCTGGTTGCTGTGGGGATGAGCGCAGTGTATCTGGCTGACGTAGGGTCTGGGGGAGCAGCCCCAACCCACCGCACGGAGATTCGGCCCCTGCGCTCGCCACCCACAAGTCAGCAGGATTGATGAAGAGTCTGCAACCGCTGCCATGCGAGCCCTCCCAGTCCTCCATCTCGCCGTGCCACGTGTCCCCAGCGTGGGGGTCAAACGGGCCAGACCTGATCACACCGCCCTTCCTGTCGACGGTCGGGGCATGGAAGCAGATGGAAGCAGTGGAGCTGGGGGGGTGGGGTGTTTGTGTGTTCTGTCTAGAGGTGGAGAGAGAGGGGGCAGGAAGATAAAGAGTGCGGCTCCTGACACTGTTCCACCAGCCGACTGTGGTAAGCTGTGGCTTATAACTAAACACTCTCCGGATTGCTCACAGGACTGTGTGTGTGTGTGTGTTTGTGTGTGTCGACCTTATTATATTTACATATGCTACGATGCAACTGGTCCAATGCCAAAAGGGTAAATTAGACATTTAAAATGAGCTCAATTAGCTGAATTAATTTCAAACTGAGTTATCTTGCTCACGGACAACTCATTTGCATATTCACAATCATCAGAAGGTTGCCGGTTCGAATCCCGGTCCGCCGCTGAGCAAAGCGCCGTCACCACACACTGCTCCCCGTGCGACTTTCACTGCTCACCGAGGGAGATGGTTAAAAGCAGAGGACACATTTCGTTGTGTCACAGTGTGCTGGGCTGCAGTGTTTCGCAATGACAATCGCTTCACTTTAACTTTCATACCGATAAGCCTCCACAACGTTTTTTTTTTTTTTTTTTCATGCACACATATATCGCTAATCAACTGGAAATGTTCTTATTGCATCAGTATAATGCATCAGTCCCGGTGACCTGCTCTCCAGAAAATACCACACTCTTCACATCCATTTCCGGCAAAACTGATAAAACTAAAGATCCTAACGTTCTCTATTCATATCTCCTCCTCTCCTTCCCCATCGCACTCTGCTGGACGGACCCACAGTCCCCCGACGGAAAAGCGCAGCATTGCTGCAGAAAAGCGAATTTGCTTTCTCATTTGTTCCAGCTCCATAAAGCCTCCTTTGTAACGCTTCACAGTTGGGTTGAGGGGTTTATGCTGTTTTGGGTTAGGGACCACAGGACTAATAGAGTCCCCCCCCCCCCCCCCCCCCTTTTTTTTTTTTCCGCTTTCATTGCAATTGCTATCAGAATCTGTGTGTGTGTGTGTATTGGGAGTTGGCGGTCAAACTCTGCGGGGACAGTGTCATTTGATGGCGTTGCCGCAGCCCCAGCGCCATGTTGTGGTGCTCTTGGCCTCCACGCAGAGGCTTTGATACCCGCATGTTTATAGCACGCTCCAAACGGAGCGCTGCCGGACGGCCTCCGCCCGCCAAGACGCGGAGGTTTCGCTTTCTGCAAACAGAGATATTTATTTTATTAGAAAATATTCAAACCAGATGATCAAAAAAGCCAATTTTTCTCTCCCGGCAGGGCCAACGTAAACAGGGTCGTTAAAAGATTCCCGAAGAGCATCCCTGAAGCCAGACGTCAGGAACGGAATGAGCGGGGAGAGGGGGCAGAGACATAGAAAAAATTAGAAGAAGAAAAAAAAAAAAAAAAAGGAGCGCATTTAATCGGTTTTCCTCTTATTAAATGTTAAAAAATTCAGACTTTACAAGTGCCAGGGGACAATGTTCTGACCCCCCCTCACCCCAGTCTCCAGAAATAAAGAGAGACATGAAAGATAGAAAAAAGATAGAGAGGGGTCAGAATGAAAGAGTGTGTGTGTGTGTGTGTGTGTGTGTGTATTCCTTCCCATGACGAGAACTGAATCTCCGGCTCAGCCCTGTGTTCCTGGCGCTATATGGTCCGCCTCTACCCCGCTTCGAGACAGAGCCGAACATACACGCGTTTTCCGGTGTAAAACGAGCGTTTTACGTGTGCAAATACGAACAGACGTGTTCCACTTTAACGCCTCTGTGAGGACCCTAGCGATATCTCTGCAGCGAATGCACCAAGCGAATAACAGTCACCCAGACGCATGCACCCAATGCCGTTTAGTCTTTTCTTGCACATTTCCATATGTACACACACATATACAACTAGTTTCATACGAAAAATGACATATACACATACATCATTCTTTCGCATTTTCTCATTTCTTTCATACACACACTCTGTACTTCTGTTTATGTCTCTCTCTCTCACACACACACACACACACACACACAGTGTGTCACTGCAGCTGCCAGTCGGTTGATTGGAGCAGATTCTTCGCTGACCGGCCCGCAGTAAAACAGACGTTAGTGTCTCGGTGTGACACTTTGGCTGAGGTGTGTGAAATTGCGGTGACCCCGCACACGCAGCCCTCCAGACATTCCAGGGGCGCAGAGGCGCAGATGAGTTTTCCACTTTTCTGGCTCATAAATGACATCCAAAACTCTCTGCTTGAGAGCGAGAGCGAGCGAGGAGAAATGTCCAAGTTTGCGGTTCAGCGTGAATTTGAGCGCGAGCCAGTGACTGCGAGTCGCCGTGATGCTTAAGCTGCCGGGGTAGAAGTTGTTTAAGCCTCCGTCTGGCTGGCAGCGCTGCAGTGAGAGATGGGGAACTTGTTCTTGCCCAGTCCTCTTCTCTCTCTCTATCTCTCTCTCTCCCTCAGACACACACACACACACACACACACTTTTGTAGACCTGCCATCCACGACACAAATAGTCATCCGTAAAAATGGCGAGGTCTGGTGACTAATTAGACCAGTGACAATTAACGGAAGATGCTTGCTGAATGGCCTGTTATAGTTGGCGAGGGATATGGTTGAACCCCTCAAGGCCTCTAGAACCCGTTTGCATGGCTTTGTCCCCTGAAACGCACTGATTTCTGATACTTGTGATTCATCTGGAAACCTTCAATAGTGACCTTTATGGGATGGTAGTAGCCTAGGAGGTAACACACTTGCCTATGAACCCGAAGACTACAGAGTCACAGGTTCAAATCCCACTTACTACCATTGTGTCCCTGAACAAGACACTTTACCCTAAGTTGCTCCAGGGGGGGACTGTCCCTGTAACTACTGATTGTAAGTCGCTCTGGATAAAAGCGTCTGATAAATGCTGTAAATGTAAATGTAATAACAAGTAAATGTTATTACAGAGTGGGGTGGTAGTAGCGAAGTGGGTTACTCACACACTCGCCTATGAACCAGAAGACCCAAGTTCAAACCCCCACTTGCTACCTTCGTGTCCCTGAGCAAGACACTTAACCCCGAGTGTCTCCAGGGGGGGGACTGTCCCCGTAACTACTGAGTGTAAGTCGCAGTAAATGTAAAATGTGAGCAAAGTAACACATTAAGGTTTCCAGATTCAATGCAAACATTAAAACGTTAACATTAAGTTCGTTTTAAAGGTCTGATTCCTACAAAATGATTCATATCTGTTTCAAATATGGCGAAATTCAAAAAGGCGCACAGGTGATGGGGCACGGGTTTGAGGTCAGATGCCGGGTCACTACGTGGCACAAACATCTTGTTCAGTGCGATGACAGAGGACATACCTTGGTTTTCCTCCCATTCATCGAAAACCCCTCTGATTATTTTTGCATCATTTTTTTTTTCCACGCACCCCAATGTGGGATCCGTTTTATTCCAAATTGTGTAACGCTGCTGCAAGCCGCACACACAAAAATGCAGCGCGTCGCCGCGATACACTTTCCACCACCGTGGAGTGTGGGTTTATCGGCGGCCCTGCCTGCCTGGAATTCAACCTGCACCAGAATTCCAGCCGGCGCTTCCAAGACCCCGTGTCACAGATTCCTGAGGTCGTTTTGAGGATTGTTTGTTTATGTTCAGCGAATGACTTGTCAGTCAAGCCGCCGCGTGGGGAATGCTGGGGCGCTTAAAACAGAAAAAGAAAAGACGTCTCTCCGGTTTAAAGACGGCCGCAGAGCTTTAATCTGATTTATTACTTACTGTAACTACGCACTACGTCCATTTGAAGAAAAATAAACACGCCGAGCCGCCTTCCTTCATTGCTTCACGTTCTCCAGAACAATCTGTTTTGTGTGTTCCTCCCTTTATAAGTGCCCTGGAGCTAATGTGCAAAGCGTCCTGTAGTAACCTTTACTGAGAAACGAGGGCGGTGCCAGCCTGGTTCCACATGAATGGCTTTTGGGAAGAGACCAAGGCACACCGCTGACTCCTCTCAACCGGCGCGCCGCCATTGTGCCCGGCCCTGCCTCTCTAGCCTGGCAGAAGGGAACTGGCACGGCGAGACTGGCAGGCCGGCCGGCCGACTCCGTCCCTCCAGATTTCACACACTCACACTCTCTACGTTTGGCCGGCCGCTTGTACTGTACACACACCTCACAGGACTGCGAACGGCTACTAGCAGTCTTCGTATGTGTTTGGGAGCCTAAAGTGTTTTAATCTCTTTCCATTATGACACACGTGTCCACACACAAACACACCACACATAAAAGCCCTATATGTATATGTATACAGTACAGGCCAAAAGTTTCAATGTGTTTTCTTTATTTTCATGACCATTTACGTTGGTAGATTCTCACTGAAGGCATCAAAACTATGAATGAACACATGTGGAGTTATGAACTTAACAAAAAGTGGAGACCTGACCTCCACAGTCACCGGACCTGAACCCAATCCAGATGGTTTGGGGTGAGCTGGACCAACAAGTGCTAAACACCTCTGGGAACTCCTTCAAGACTGTTGGAAAAGCATTTCAGGTGACGACCTCTTGAAGCTCATCGAGAGAATGCCAAGAGTGTGCAAAGCAGTAATCAGAGCAAAGAAACTAGAATATAAAACATGTTCATAGTTTTGATGCCTTCAGTGTATTGTACTGTACTGTACTGTATATATATGTGTTTGTGTGTATATGTATATGTATGTGTGTGTGCGTGTGTGTGTGTGTATAGCGCATTCATGGTTGTCAGATTCTTTGAATGACATCTTAATCTCAGTTTAATGAGTATATCCCATAATAATCAGACACACAGAGACTGGCACGTGTCACACACACACAACCACGGTCCATTAATAAGCCTCGTCATATGTTTAAATTCACGGAAGCATCATGCATTTCACATAAGCACACACAGTTAGAGGACATATGAGGGGCAGTTGTGGCCTAGCGGGTAAGGCAGCAGACCAGTGATTGGAAGGTTGCGGGTTCGAATCCCGAACCGCCAAGGTGCCACCGTCCCCACACACTGCTCCCCGGGCTCCTGTCATGGCTGCTCACTGCTCACCAAGGGCGATGGTTAAAAGCAGAGGACACATGCTGCACTGCAGTTTTTCACAGTGACAACCATTTCACTTTTCACTTCATATGAAGACGTATGGTAAATCTATCAAATATGATATGTAACAAGAATTTTGAATGCCAAAATGTACTCCAACCATCGAAACCTTAACAAAGGGAACAGTCTCTCTCGCTCTCTTTCTTTCTCCTGCGTCCCTTTGTGTGTGTTCTATTTAAGCCTCCAGTTGTCGAATCCAGGCCAGTCTCACTGTAAACCTGAAGCTACGCTCCTACAAGCCCTTCCCTGGCGCTGCAGCGGTGCCACACACACACACACACACACACACCACGTAAACCCACCAACATCAGGGACCGAGGCCCAGACACGTGTCCCAGAACAGTTGTGCAGTTGCCAAAAATAAATAAAAATCTAATTCTCCTGCTTTTTCCCTAGTTGCTTAAAAAAAAAAAAGTTAAGAGAACACAGAACTCTGTTCTCCGAAGAACTTTGAAGGCCCTGGAACCGACTGTGTGTGTGGGCGGACACAGTGTGTGAGAGAGTCAAGAGGTTTTAGACACACACACACACACACTCAAGTTTATTTTTTTGCATTTTTATCCGGTATCATCCTGTTTTTTTTTTATTCTTTTTATGATCCTCTAAGGTCTGAATGTCTGAATGTGGGGACATGTGTGTTTTCAGGAATGAGGTTGCAGAGTGTGCACTCATAGAATGGAGTGTGTCTACTATTACAAAACAGCACCTTTACAACGTAAAGTGGTGGGGCAGAAGCGGCCCCGTAATCAGGAGGTTGCTGGTTCCGATCCCGAGCCGCCAATTTGCCACTGAGGTGCCACTGAGCAAAGCACCGTCCCCACACACTGCTCCCCGGGCGCCTGTCATGGCTGCCCACTGCTCACCAAGGGTGATGGTCAAAAGCAGAGGACACATTTCGTTGTGTCACCGTGTGCTGTGCTGCAGTGTTTCACAATGACAATCACTTCACTTTCACCACCACGGACTCTGCTTCCGAGTTAATCCACGCCCAACACTGTCACATGTGTCCCTAGTGGCTGGGTTAACACACCAGCTTGACTAATGACCAAAAAATGTCACTTTTATTACAACTGTAAAGGTGTCCAGCTGTTTCAATTATGTGTGTGAGGACTCTACAAAAAGACCACTGCAATATGGTGGTCCAGGTTGGCAAAATGTCATTTATAATGACACAGTGTTGGACAAGTTCACTTCAGGTCTACAATATCAGTAAGAGTTCAAATGTACTCATCAGCGAATTGCATTGTCCGCTAGGCCACCACTGAAGGTTGCCGGTTCGAATCCCGATCCGCCGGGACACATTTGTTGTGTCACCGTGTGCTGTGCTGTGTATCACAATGACAATCACGTCACTTAATCACAAAAACGCAATGGGACTCTTTGGCGCTGTGGTTGGAGCTGCTCCAGCAATGGACCATTTAAATTGATGCCACTTGTTTTGATGCCTTTGTGTGCGGCGGGATGTAAATTTGCCCCCTACTTGGGTGGTAGTGGTCTGAGATGGTGTCACAGTCATCCTGATGAATGCCTGTTTCATTTTCTTCTTTTCTTCTTGGGCTTCCACTGTATTATTGATCCTAATGTCTCCTTTTTCACTATTTGGTTCTGATGGCCAACATGCTGGGCATAGATGATGCAGTGGGTAAGTTGTCTTTTGAGGAAAAAACTTCTGTTCTCAGCTCCGAGTCACGTGACACAGTTCTCTGACCTCCGATGCGTTCTGAATAAACATTTTGAAAGATTTTTTTTTTTTTTTTTTTTGCAGGAGGATGAGTTTATGGACTGGTGGAGTAAGTTTTACGCCTCCACGGGTGAGAGCAACAAGTGCGGCATGTATCTGGAGAAAGGCCTCGACATCTTGCAGGTAAGGTGCCTCAGCCAGACATGTTGGGATCATATCAACATCGGCAAAAACTGCTGCACTACATTAACCACTTACTACCGGTCAGGTGCTTCTTGGCCAATGAAGACTTACACAGAACAAAAATTGCTCAAATTCAACAAAATTTAAATTTTGATGAAGTCATGAAACGTGGTGACTTAACTTAACTGGTCAGGGGCCCATTTTTTAAGTGAATAAATGCATATTTGATTTTTTTTTTCAGGTGTCTCTATCACTGCAGAGATACAGACCTCCAAAAAATTGGCAGTAAATTAATGAAATTATGGATTATTTGTTCAATTGAGCCAGAATGACACTGAATTCCTGTTTATCGTGTCTACTATAGAGGACTGACTATATTATCAATCGAGTTACACTTTTTATTACTACATTATACGTTTACTAGAAACATGTTCTGTCCATGATTGGAGCTCCCTCCAGACACACGTGAAAGTTTGAAAGTTGCCGTTTCCCGCCCCATTTCACACGGGCTGCCACCACCACCCTCCAGGTTCCAACTTTTCTGATGAATTCATGTCGGCAGTGTCACAAGGGTATTGACGGACGCGGCAAATTTGACCCCCCCTTCAAAAAAAAAAAACCCCCAAAAAACCCCGCCTTGCCTGTCTCTGATGGCCGTGATGCGTGAGAGTCGCTCTGCGTCACCGCTGACCTACTCTTTCCAACCTTTTCGCGAGACCTGAGATCGCCTGACTTCTGTCCAACACGACTGAGCAGCTCTGGGCCACCGTGTTCCATTTGTGGAAAACATGATGGCTCCTTGGCAGCGCCTGTACGTGTGTGCGAAGGAGAGGGAGGTGTTGATAGTCGATAGTTAATGGCTAATGGTTGCCATGTCGAGGGCCGCCTGTCGCCAGCACGTCGGTGACACAGATGATTCCCTCGGGCAGATGGAACGCTGAGATCGCCTTTCGAGCGATCTGTCAACTGGGGAGAGCCGGGGCGACTGCAGCTCTTCGGGCCGGGTTCAGAGCCCGAGCGCGGTTTATCTTGGGGACTGGGTGTTTATTTGGCTTCGTTCGCAGTGCACCGCCAGCCTCACACCATCTCCCATACGGCCCTGGCCTGTTCCATTCGGGGAGTTGTGGCACTCAGAATCGTTCGTTTTCCTCTAATGGAGGCCCATTTTGCGCTTTTTATTCAGTCTGTAAATGTCATGGTAACTTGAGAATGTCGTGCTCTGTTTATGGTTTTTTAGTACATTTGTACGTTTTTCCACATTTTGTTATGTAACAGCATTATTCCAAAATGGATTAAATCTCTCAGAATACACAACACCCCACAATGACAATGTGAAGAAACAGTTTACTTGAGGTTAAGGCAAATTTATAAAAAAAAAAAAAAACCTGAGAAATCAGTAGGACGCCATCCAGGACGTCCCTGTACGTCGCTGCAGTAGTCTTTCCCTCCATCCTGACTAGTCTCCCAGTTCCTGCAGCTTAAAAGCATGCCCACAGCTTGATGCAGCCGCCACCATGCTTCATTGTAGGTGATGAGCGGTCCTGGTTTCCGCCAAACGTGACGCCCGCCATTCGCACCAAAGAGATCAATCTTTGTCTCATCACAGGCTGTGAATATTTACTTACATGTGTCTTTTTTTTTTTTTTTTTTAAATATATTTAATAAAATCATTTTTCACATTGTCATTATGTGGTGTTGTGCGTCGAATTCTGAGTAAAAATATGAATTTAATCCATTTTGACATAAGGCTGTAGCATAACAAAATGTGGAAAATGTGGTGGGCTGTGAATACTTTTTGGACGCCCTGCATGATGCCCACTCTTCAGATTGGAAAGCAATAAAGGTAAATCCGCGGTGGCATCTGAAACAGTGGGCCCGTTGTAGTGAAAAGTGACTCATGAGCAGAATTGCAGAAATGCTCCTCATTTCACTTCTCTTCTTTTGTCCAGGTCTATGACGTTGAGCTGGAAAAGGTGGCAGGCTTTGGGAACCTGGCCGACTTCTGCCATACGTTTAAGCTCTACCGTGGCCGGACCCAGGATGAGAGTGAAGATCCCTCTGTTGTTGGAGAGTTCAAGGTAGAAGTCCTCATTATCAAATGTGGATCTGAATCACACAGATGATGAAGGATTAAAGGATCCATTGATTGGAAGTATCCAGAGGGACCTTCCATCAGTAGTTACAGGGAGAGTCCGCCTGGAGACAACTCAGAGTTGAGTGTAGGGACACAATGGTGCAGTGGTGGCCTAGCGGTTAAGAAAGCAGCCCCTTAAGGTTGCCGGTTCAAGGGTGGTAGTAGCCTAGTGGGTAATACACTCGCTTATGAAGCAGAAGACCCAGGTTCAAGTCCTGCTTACTACCATTGTGTCCCTGAGCAAGACACTTGTCTCCAGGGGGGGACTGTCCCTGTAACTACTGTCGCTCTGGAAGTCGCTCTGGAAAAGGGTTAATGGTTCGAATTCCGATCCGCCAAGGTGCCACTGAGGTGCCACTGAGCAAAGCACCGTCCCCACACTCTGCTCCCCGGGCGCCTGTCATGGCTGCCCACTGCTCACCAAGGGTGATGGTTAATAGCAGAGGACACATTTTCGTTGTGTCACCATGTGGCAGTAAGTGGAGTTAGGGTCTTCTGTTCGTAGGGCTAGGCTACTCCCACTACTACTGTACTCAATCATTTTTTTATTTAAAGAAACAGGATTACACAGGACATAGCAATGAAGTCAGTTGCATAGTGCAAAATACAGTTCTTTGAAATTTGCTGGCAAAGAAACTTAATTGTGCACCAACTGAGTTTAGGACATTTAGACAATTTTATTTAGCTTCAGATGATGGATGATGCAAGGTATGTGTCTGCAGGACGCTGGCAATCGTTTTTTAAGACAATGTGTGTCGATGTGACACATGTTATCTGGGTTCTCCCTCCTCAGGGTTCTTTCAAAATCTACCCACTGCCTGACGACCCCTCGGTGCCCTTTCCCCCTCGCCAGTTTCACCAGCTGCCCCCCAACGGCATTGAGGAGTGTCTGGTGCGCATCTACATCATCCAGGCCTGCGACCTCCAACCTAAAGATGCCAATGGAAAGGTAGGTTCTGACGTGCCAACGGGCATTACCTAGAAAAGAGATTTCCGAACGTTTCATCCAGACCACTATATACGTCTCTCAGATTTATGAGTTTGGGAACGAAGTCCGATTCTGTCTTGACTGTTTATAGGATGGATATAAACGGGGACTGTACGTTCTGCATGCTGCCATTGCCCAGAGAGTCATCGACACAATGCGTCTTAATGATTCTGTTCAGCAATTTTTTCCCCACCACACAGGACTTAGTGATTGATATTGGACCACAGCTTCCGTCAGATCACTGTGTCCATTCCTCCACAAAATGGACTGAAATAGAATATTCTTGTTCAGAGTTGGAGGTCTAGGACTGATATTAAAAAAATTTAATTGTGGAAAAAGTCCGGCTTGGAACCAGAATTGTGGTGTAAATGTTTCTCCTCTCTTATTTCTAAGGTTATTTCAAGGTGTATATCAACCACAGTCTGCAGTTTAAAGTACCGCGTTAACTCACCCTGCCATGGTACAAACATTGAATTCAGGACGACCTGCCACAGCTTTTTCCGAACTTTGTTCTATGTTGTAAAAAATAAAACCCCAGCAGATCCCTGGCGAATAGAAACCGGCCCTAAATGAAATTTTAGTGCTTCAAACCCACACCGACATGGGCCGGGACCCCTGGTTTCCATGGTGACTGAAGAACACGCCATAATCACATCCCACCGTCACTCTCTCGGGTCAGCGTTATGATATGGAACATTTCACGAAATGAAGGCACGGCCGTTTTTTTTCCACACTTGGTGAAAAGGTTTTTATGTGCAAACAGGGACATTTTTGGATGGTTTTGCGCTGCATATATAGACATGTTTAAACATATAACTGTAACTTTTCTGTTCTTCTCCCTGCCTCTGGTGCAGTGTGATCCCTATGTGAAGATCTCACTGGGGAAGAAATCCATCAGCGATCATGAGAACTACATCCCCTGCACGCTGGACCCTGTGTTCGGAAGGTTTTTATGCCTTTTTTTCTCCACACCCCTCTTGTTACATGTGCTGTACGCTGACCGCTCTGCCAGTAGGGGGCGCTGGACACACGGTAATGAGGGGGTGAATGTGAGGGTAATGATATCAGAGCTTATGGGGCGGATGGGTAGAATGAAGGGGCCTGAGACATGGAGCTGACAGGGACGGGCGGGTCTTTTAGAGCGAAGGTGCGAGTGACTGAATTAGTGAGTGATGAATGGATGAAAGACTGAGAACGGGAGTGACTTGGTGAAACAACTCCATCCCTGCCGCAGGATGTTCGAACTGACCTGTGCGCTGCCTCTGGAAAAAGACCTGAAAATCGCACTGTACGACCACGACCTGCTGACCAAGGACGAGAAGATCGGAGAAACCGTCATTGACCTGGAAAACCGCTTCCTGTCTCGCCACGGGGGGCGCTGCGGCCTCCCACAGTCCTACTGTGTGTGAGTCACCCTTTCAGCACTGTTTTACACACACTGTATAAATGGTGAGACCTTTACACACATCTTTCAGTTGATCTACTTGTGTAAGTGTCCTGTGCGTTTATGTGAAATTAGACAGGAAATTCCAGATCCTTCCTTTTGGAAATGACCCCTGAAAAACTGAACAGTAACGATCAGTGACGTGTATGTGTATGTGTGTGTGTGTGTTTGTGTGTTATAGTTCGGGCGTAAACCAATGGAGGGACCAGCTGAAACCCACCCAGCTGCTTCAGTGCTTCTGTGAGAGGAGGAACTACAGGCAGCCTGTCTGTAGCCAGGACCGTATTTTGTTCAGAGGCCGCGAGTACACAGCCTCGGACCTGGGTGGGTCGCTTCGACACTGATCACACCGGTCTGTAATGCTACAGTCGAATGTGAACTCTGACAGCCAGGACCATTGGTCTGGATCTTTCATTACGTTGCAGTGTAGTAACCTGTGGAGCCACGTCAAGGCCAGTTGGGGTGACAGCTCTGTCCATTTGGTGTAAGAAGTGAAATGGTATCTGTTATCAAAAGATTGTGATATTCGTTCCAGATGTCAGGAAACTCTATTCAGTCTCTCATTTACATTTACATTTACATTTACAGCATTTATCAGACGCCCTTATCCAGAGCGAATTACAATCAGTAGTTACAGGGACAGTCCCCCCCTGGAGCAACTCAGGGTTAAGTGTCTTGCTCAGGGACACAATGGTAGTAAGTGGGATTCGAACCCGTGAGGAACATCTTTGTGCACCAGGTGCATGGGTACAATAACCTAAGTGAAAGTGAATTGGTTGTCATTCTGATACACAGAACACAGTACACACAACGAAATGTGAGCAGAGGGCAGCCATGAAAGGTGCCTGTGGAGCAGTGTGTGAGGACGGCACTTTGCAGATTACCAATTACGGGCCCATTTCCTTACCCGCTAGGCCACCATTGCCCAAATGGAAGAGCAGTCCATTCAAGTGCTGTTCTGTCTAGTTCCTTACCAAAAAACTAGGTTGTACTAAAGGTAGCTACATAATATGACAACTGAATAAATCAAGTTGCAACTCTTCTTCATCATTTCCGAGCCATTTTTAAATAAGCTACTCAGCCATTGTGAAAGAATTGTGTTAGAATCTTGAGCATGTCTCTGTGGTTGTAGGGCATTTAATGTGATTTTGTGCCTCTACAACCAAAGTCTGACCCCGTCAGAACTTTAAACTCAACACAACCGTGACCCACATCTTCATGCGATCCATACACAACACGGGGCAGTGGTGGCCTGGAGGTTAAGGAAGCGGCCCCGTAATCAGAAGGTTGCCAGTTCAAATCCCGATCCGCCAAGGTGCCACTGAGGTGCCACTGAGCAAAGCACCGGCCTGCCGTGGCTGCCCACTGCTCACTCAGGGTGATGGGTTATATGCAGAAGACAAATTTCACTGTGTGCACATGTGACAATCACTTCACTTTCTTTCATATTCCCACATGCCTCATTACATCGGGCCCCAACAGGGGTTTAATGTAGTGAAAGATGACAAGGACACACACACATAACCCAACGATAATTTGCCTTCTCGAGCACAGGTCCTGTCAGGAAGTTCACAGACCTCCGTAAACACAGTGACTGGCACGTTTCTTTCACGTTAACCAGCAGACAGAGTCCCCGTTTTGGGGACAGGAATGTGGCAGTGCATCGCGGTGGAGTACATTAGTCACAGCAAGGGGCCAATCCGGCCCGCTCAATCACATCTTCCACCGTTAAAGCCCAGCCGCGAGCGCACCGGCCTGCGGCCTTGAGCAAACATTCACATTCACATCTTGGCCCCGTGTCGCCCATCCTATCAAAGCGCGCGGGGTTGACGAGGCGTTGCACGGGCCGGCGATAAAAGAAGGAAAAGATGACTTGTTTCTCGGCGAGAAGAATAACAGAGTGGGAGTCGCGAGTACAATCGACTTCCCAGTAAATTCACACCAAATATATCACTCATCGCTACGGTGTCCCCACAAGCCATGGCTCGATGGCTGTTTGATCCGAAGCTGGAGGGAAACATGTGGCTGTTGTCGATTGTTAGCGGTTAGCATAGCAACGTTCTGCTCCTCTGTTTTATTGAACTTGTTTGCCAAAAGACCTCCTACAACCTCCTTTTCATCAGTCCATCAACCGCCTGAGGGGGGTCTTTGTCACACATAACCCACGCAGCAGTGCATTATGGGGGGGGGGGGGGGGTTATGGCTCAGGCAACACAGTCTCCCCTCTGCGGTGCGATGCACGAGGTCAGACCCCGAAATTTACGGTGCACCAGCGCGAGCTCACTAGAGCCAAGGTCAATACTGCGGCGAACGCGCTCGGCCTTGAGCTCCTGGGCAGAATACTGCTGCTCTTTGTTTCTGCATGTAACCGCGGTAACCCTCCCGTCTGAGCGATTGTCAGGTGGCCATTTTGAGGTGGGAGGCATTTGGGGAGAGGGGGCAGGGGGTGATGAGCATCAAGTCCAACTTCTGTGCAGGGAGTATATCTTCTTCTCCTTCTCCCCACTTTACTCTCCCCCCGCCCCCTCGCTCTTACCGACCCTGCGAGACGTGACACGAGGAAAACCATAAACTTTGAAGGAAGGAGGAAAATTTCTCCTTAGATCAACAGCAGTGAAGTGAATGGATCACGAGAGCCGAAGAGAATAAACACCCTTCGCCCCCCACTCTATAAATGGAATAATTCAAAAGGTCACTTGGCAAGACTGCGCTTCTCTCGGTTTCATTGATGACTTTATTCGCTGAAAGAGCCATTTATTCACTCGAACGCTGCGCTCGACTGCCGAGCCAGCACTTTTTTTTCGGGGCAGCCTGATTTGCGCGCTCCTGGCGCGTCACCATGCATCATGTCTGGCTTTTCTGTGGCCTGCAGACGAGGCGAAGCCGCCGAACCCTCACCTGGGCCCCCTGCAGGAACAACTGGCGCTCTTCATCCTGCGCAGACAGGGCCTGGTGCCGGAGCATGTGGAGGCCCGGCCGCTGTTTAGCCCCCTGCAGCCCGATATTGAGCAGGTACTTCTCCGAATCTTCTCTGTGCCCCTTTCACCTGCATTACTATTAATAGCTATTCATAATTTGCCCGTTTCTAGCTGTGGGCACCCAGAATTATTACAGACGTTCGCCCAGTTAGCGATGGCTGTGGGTACTGCTGTGAAGGAACTTGGAAAAGTGAAGTGACTGTCATTGTGATACACAGCACGGCACACGGTGACACAACGAAATGTGTCCTCTGCTTTTAACCATCATCCTTGGTGAGCAGTGGGCACCTTGACGGGCGCCCGGGGAGCGGTGTGTGGGGACAGTGGCAACCTTCTGATTACGGGGCCGCTTCCTTGACCGCTAGGCCACCACTGCCCCTTGTGCCACAGTAATCAAAGGGCAAAATTTTCATTCCTGAGGATGGCTGTGAACAAGCCCTTCCCTTCGTGTCAGCATATGTGTTTGTCACGCTTGTTTGCAGGGTACAGGGTAACATCACAGTCGCAATAGGCTTTTGATCCCAGTTATTGCTTTTGTCTGCCTGAACCTCCTCAGGGGCGTGTGCAGCTCTGGGTGGACCTGTTCCCCAAGTCCTTGGGACCACCAGGTCCTCCTTTTAATATCATCCCTCGAAAAGCCAAACAGTAAGGAAGAAAATCTACTTGCAGTGACCTGGACTCCTTTCTTCTGCTAACGGCCCCCCACCTCTCTCCAGGTTCTTCCTGCGGTGTATCGTGTGGAACACCAGCGATGTCATCCTGGACGACGTCAGTGTTACTGGGGAGAAGATGAGTGACATTTATGTGAAAGGGTACGTCTGAACGTTCATCTCTCACCGAGACGATTAGAAAAGGCCATTTGATCACGTCCGTCTCCTTTGCTCAGCTGGATGCAGGGTCATGAGGGGAACAAGCAGAAAACCGACGTGCACTACCGCTCGCTGGGGGGGGAGGGCAACTTCAACTGGAGGTTCGTCTTCCCTTTCCACTACCTGCCTGCGGAGCAGCTTTGCATCATTGACAAGAAGGTGAGTCTGTCCGTCTCCAGTGCCCCCTGCTGGCCTGGAGGCAAATCAACCCAGCCTGTTCCACACTCTTAATACGCGGACGGGGTGTGAATGGGCTCGTTCGCCCAGTCGCAGCAGGAGAGGAAAATCTGCAGTGATGGACGGGGCATTTGCACTTTGGTTTTGGCCATGCAGCCATCCGTTATGGTGGGATTTAATATGGCTGGGACGCGCATTGTGGGGGCTGTCAACAGAATGCGTTTGGCTTTCATTTAGCATGGCTTTTCACTTGAAGCCGGTTGCTTGGGCAGTTTGATTTATGAAAATGTAAAAAGAAAAAAAAAAAAGCACATTGAAGAAGCTGGCAACGTGAAATGTGATTAAATGCGATAAATCTTCGTTCGCACTGTTTGTTTGGAAGGCCCCGGGGACGTTGTCAGGCGCAACGCGTCCACGCCACTTGTTTACAGATGCAGAGACGCAACAGAAAGCTGTCAAGTCGTTATGCACAGCGGCCCTGTTGGCCAGTCAGTCAGCAGGACAATATGGTGGGAATGTTGTCACGCCGAAGGAATCCTGTCTGTCAATGTGGTGTGGAAGTTACGTTGCGGTGGTGGCCCTCGGTTTATCTCCCCCCCCCACTCTCTCGCTATCTCTCTTCAGGAGCACTTCTGGAGCCTGGACAAGGCGGAGACCAAGATTCCGCCCAAACTCATCGTGCAGATCTGGGACAACGACAAGTTCTCTTTTGACGACTACCTGGGTAATGGGACGACGTGCTTGGGCGCCCCGCTTGGGCTTCCCGCTCTCCGTACCCCCTCCTCCACCCCCGCCTTCACCTCTCGCTCGTCAGCCTCGGCTGTACCTCCCTGAAAACCGCACCGGCGTTTCTCGCCATCGTTTTTCAGGCCGGTCATGACAGGAATAAGACGGAGGGGAGAGCAGTCAGTGGGTTTGGACCACACTGATGGGAACCTGATGTCTGAGAGAGAGAGTGTGTGTGTGTGTGTGGATATAGTAGGATTCAAAATCTGAAAATGCTTCTTATTTACTCATTTAAATACAAATTATTCAATCACTCTCATATTAAAACAGAGGAACATCTACTCTGATGTCTGGGTCAAAAGCATTATAAAGCATTATATAAAACTTATTTTGTTTATTTCGATTTCCAATGTTCTTGCTGGCCTTTTGTTCATTCAGTGCATTAGTGACCCCTAACCTGACCTCGACCACGCCGGGCCAAGGCGCGAGCTGGAGTGGTACAGTCAGCATTACCGTACACGCCATCATTCAGGCCCCCGGGCAAACAGATTAATCCCACGCCACGATCCCGCACACATTACTCATCAGCGAGCGTGGGGCACACTAATCATTATCAGGCTTTCCAGCTCATCGCAAAACCTCCACAGCTCAGTATGTGTGTGTGTGTGTGTGTGTGTGTGTGAGAGAGAGTCAAACAGAACTAGAACAAATATAATTCTATCATTTACCGTGTAATTATAATAAAAAAAAGTCAAGTATGCGTTCACGTATGTTTTCTTTCTTTCTCAGGCTGTTTGGAGATGGACCTGAACCGCATGCTGCGTCCGGCCAAGTCTCCAGAGAAGTGCACCCTGGACCTCCTGTCCCAGAACCCTGACACGCTGGTGTCTCTGTTTGAACAGAAGACGGTGAAGGGCTGGTGGCCGTGTGTGGGTGACGGCAACGGGGAGAAAAAAATCGCTGTGAGGGCAAACCCCCCGACCCCGCACCATTCAGTTACACTGGCATATACTACGAATCTACAAAAAAAATGATTATGCTTCCAAATTTTGATACGAAAACGTCCATTTGTTTTTTGTTTTATTAAGGTTAATGATGATTGTGGCTGATAATTCAGGCTTCTGATCCATCAAAACAGGACAATGTGCAACTTCTGAAAGGTTCTATGCAGCCAAAACCTGGTTTGGGCTGAAGGCTTAATGTTTACAATTTTTAATGAAATTACATTAGCCATATACTGTTTGTTTTTTTAGATGTATTAATGCACTCATGTACTAACTGGTCCAGTCACTGGTCTACTTATGTATGGTTTGGAAACGGTTTGTTGACAATCCGATTTTTTTTTATGCCCAAAATGTCTGTAAATGTAAAAGCAATCATAATTTAAAAATGCACAGAACCACAGAATATCGTAATCTGCAAAAGGGATTTTTTTTTGGTGCAATTTGGCTAAAAAAAACCCTGATGTGAAGCCTGGATGTCAAAATGAGAGAAGGCCGTGACCCCGACCCCAAAAGTCACTGTCACTGTCACCGATTTCAGTCGAAGGACGTGGTGAACAATTATTTGCAGTCTAATCACTCATGTTCGAAGCTTCAGACAGATTTCCGGATTGATCTTCGCAGGGGAAGCTGGAGATGTCGCTGGAGATCGTAGCGGAGAAGGAGCGGGACGAGCGTCCGGCGGGTCTCGGCAGGGACGAGCCCAACATGAACCCCCGGCTGGAGGACCCACAGTGAGCAAGCCGCCCTTGGGTGTAAAGTAAATGTCCTCCGCGCACCTTTCTGCGACTCACCATCCCGTCCTCTCGCCCACAGGCGCCCCGAAACCTCCTTCCTGTGGTTCTCCTCGCCGTACAGGACCATGAAGTTCATTGTGTGGAGGAGGTTCAAGTGGCTTATCCTTGGACTGGTCCTCCTCTTCCTCCTGCTGCTGTTCGTTGGGGTCTTCCTCTACGCTTTCCCGGTACGGAGGTTGCAGGGTTCTCTACTGCATGTGTGTGTGTGTTCGTATCTGTGGTCCTCCTCATGTCACATTCATTGTCCTCTCCTCAGAATTATGTTGCTATGAAGATGGTGAAGCCCTTTGGTGGCGGAAACGGAGCGCAGGGAACCAACTGAGACAAAAGTCCAGAGACAGAGACTCTGTCTGGGGCAAAAGAAGATGGACCCCCCCCCCCCCTCCCCGCTTCCTTTCAATCCACCATCATCACGCAAACCTACAGGCCTTACAGAAAACGCCAAAGCTGACGAGCCACGCCGTGGCTTCATCGCACCGCCAACCTCTGCCTGTCGTGTGCATTTGGACTTGCACTGAGGCACTATGGGTAACAGTGCCGATGTGTTGAGCGACGTGGAGTTGGTGTGTCTGTGCATGCCCGTGTACGTATGAACAGACTTTAACGTGAGTGTGTGTGTGTGTGTGTGTGTGTTTGTCTGGCCTGTGGGCGACCGGGCCGTGAACCCTCTCCCCAACTCCCAGTGACTCTCGTAGCCTCTCTTTCACTTTAATCCCTTTTTTCATGTCGCTAGTAAAACCCTGGCCCCTTTTTCGCAGCCGGCCGCTCCTTTTTTCTTCCATCTGATGGATCTGCCTGGTAAGCTCCGCTGGCCTTTCCACACTCCCTCGTTCTCTAGGTTAAGTCGGGGATTTGTTCCGTGCGCTTGTAAGGTCCGGGGCAGGCGGGTTATTAGCTGATAACCATCGGCCGTGTTGTTTCAGTTTAACCGGAATCCCTCGCCAAACGGAGTCGGGGTCAGCAGGGGTCCGTCCACCGGACCGTGTTTGAAAACGGGGCTTACTAACAACGAGATGGTCGCTTCTGCCCGGCCGGCTCAGGTGCTCGCAAGGAGGGTCAATGGCAGGGTCGCATCAGGGTCAAAACGGGGTCATGGCTGTCAGTGCTTCACACTGCTGTCTATCGGAACAGGAAAGATCGGAAAAGGCTTTTGGCTAATCCGCACAGATCCCCCTGGATTTCCTGGTTTGGGGGTGTTTTCAGGGTGCAAAAATGGCAGAAAGAGAGCAACACAGTGCTTTGATCTCCACATAACCTCTCATGAGGCGAGCATGTTGGGCTTGCTGAGCATTCTGCACAGGAATACACGGAGAGGTCAGAGCCAATGCTGCAGATTAGAGGGAAAAGTAGGGTGCTGTGCTGCATTTACATGCTTTTTGCCATAATTAACATTTCAGAACTCCTAAATAGCTAAATAAAAATTGCACGAATTACAGCGCAGTCATTCAGTTAATAATGTACTCATTGAAAAGAATTTAGCCTTCATTTTCAAATTAAATAACGTATTAAGATTGCTCCTGTCATTCAAGGGGGTGGGATTATCTAGTTTTCTCAAAAAGCCTTATTAATCTTAATGTCACTATAAAAGTGGCTGAAACAGATCTCCATAAATCATACCCATGCAAACCCTGGGTGTTTCATCACTGCAGTCATAATTTTTTTCTCGTATTTGTACTTTATGCCAGATGAGATCATAGTGAGAATCCTTCAGGTGATTATTATTTGTCTGAGAAATATATTTTTCAACGTGTTTTCACATATCATTCACGTACCGATGCCTTTAAGCATTGTTTGAATATTTTTCTTTACCAATGGACAATGGTGGCTTGTGCTGTACCCCGGACAATAAAGGTCATAGTTTTCAAACTGGCGCTAAACTGTCCCCAAACTTGGGCTTGTTCATTAGTCCAATTAGAAACACGATTTTAATGATGCCTGATGGCCATGGACTTACTTAATCCAGACGAAGGAGGACCCCTTACACTAGCAAGCAAGCCTAACGCTTAGTGCCAGTTTGAAAATAGTGCCCTAAATCTGAGTGTATTTATTGCCTTACTGTTTATGTGCTATGTCTATATTGTGATTAAATTCACTCCCAACGCTCACAGGCTTTTTTGCTTCCTCATTTCTCCTAAAGTGCAATTCCTTGGTGCCTTGCAGACCTGCAGCTACATGAAACAATCATCTATTTAAAAATCCCATAATTGTTCGGGACTCAAAATTCACCATAAACTAGACAATAAAAGAAGTCAGTAATCACCGAGGGCAATAAAACGAAATGGTGGTGGGCAGTGGGCAGTGGCCGTGCGGGCGGCTGGGAAAATTAGCAGAGTCGCTCCTGAGGTGGTGTGGCGTGATGGACACCAGGCCCACTCCGACTGTCCATCCTCACTACTGACACACAGACGCTCCAGATGATCTGGAGGGGCTTTAAATTGAGCTTGAATCAAGGTCCTGCATTTGAATCAGGCTTATGAACAAATTCAATAGCAGCAAATTTATAGAAAATTTATATATTGAACTTTTTAAGAAATGTTCAAGTTGAGCATGTACATGTAACATTTCAATTAAGTGCAAACATGCAGTGCAAGAATAACACGAGTAACATCAAATAAACCATGTAGACAACAAAGGAGACAGACAGCACTAAACCAAAGAAATTGGTCATTAAGGTCCTGAGAAAAAATTTGCAAATGATGCTGTAATAGAAATGTAATAGATGTATGTTCTGAACAGGTAGGTAGGAGGGTGAAGAGTGCATGTGAGGGGTGTGTAGGTTCCTTCACGATGCTGGTGGCTTTCCGGACGCAGCGCGTGTTGTAAATGTCCGTTATAGAGGGAAGAGCAACCCCGATGATCTTCTCAGCTGTCGGATTGCCTGAG
This sequence comes from Denticeps clupeoides, assembly GCF_900700375.1. Taxonomy (NCBI): domain Eukaryota; kingdom Metazoa; phylum Chordata; class Actinopteri; order Clupeiformes; family Denticipitidae; genus Denticeps; species Denticeps clupeoides. Next base: position 37,614,960 of record NC_041707.1, read on the forward strand.
ATGGGGGCGGGGCTCCGCCCGGTATGCACCGGCGATGTTTCAGTAAACAAGATCCAAATGTGCCTCTGAGAAGGAGGTTTGATGTGACCACGGTAACCACTGCCGGACAAAGACCAGACACAGCAGGTTATAAAGTCAGGGTTCAACAGCATTTAATTCAGTGAAACAACCAGGCCTGCTGGTTAGGATCATTATGGTTGGTAGTAGCCTAGTGGGTAACACACTTGCTTATGAACCAGAAGACCCAGGTGCAAACCCCACTTACTACCATTGTGTCCCTGAGCAAGACATTTAACCCTGAGTGTCTCCACGGGGGGACTGTCCCTGTCACTACTGATTGTAAGTTTCTCTGGATAAGGGCGTCTGAGGCTGTAAGTGTAAATGTATATTTGCACCAAAAAGTCCAAAGGCTGATATTATAAAGACATCATTCCATCTCTGCACTAGGGTAGCTGCTCGGTTTTGTTAACCAGATATTTGGTTGCGAGAACGACACTGAAGAAGTAAAATATGACACCTAGGCCGCTGCTCCAGCCTGGGTGAACTTCCCATGATCCAGCCGTGCTCTTCGTAGGTGGGTGTCTGCTCTCCTCCGCAACCGCATCTCTTTTATTTATTTTTAGTTCTAAATGAGGGAAGAATGGAATTTTTCTGCTCCTGGGCACCAGTCCCCCGGATACGGCCCTGGTTGAGTTTTTCCCAAAACTGTGCGAAGAGAGGGAAAGGTTTACCGCACGGCCGAGCCGGTTTTGAGCTTGCCGCCGTGGTTTATGCTGACAATCGGACACAGACGAGAAGGGAGTTGTAAAACATATGATATTGAGTACATTTTACATTAACATGGGGCATTTAACATGGGGCAGTGGTGGCCTAGCGGTTCAGGAAGTGCCCCCGTAATCAGAAGTTTGCCGGTTCAAATCTCGATCCGCTATGGTGCCACTGAGAAAAGCACCGTCCCCACACACTGCTCCCCGGGCGCCTGTCATGGCTGCCCACTGCTCACACAGGTTGATGGGTCAAACGCAGAGGACATATTTCACTGTGTGCACCATGTGCTGTTAAGCTTCATCTAGGTCAGGGGTCACCAATTCTGGTCCTGCATCAGCACATCTTGTATCATTCAGTGTTTCACCACACCTGATGCAACCCAAGAGCTGGGTGCTAATGAGTAGAGCAGATGAATCAGGTCCGCTAAATGACCCTAAACCCAATAATGCGGAGGTTGCCTGCCCACCAAGTTCTCGTATCCATTCCTGTTCCAAAGATTTGATATCTGCAAAACGAGACAAGGGCAGTGGGGGCCCGGCGGCTAAAGAAGCGGACCTCCAACCAGAAGGTTGCGGGTTCAAATCCTGTGTCGCCACTGAGGTGCCACTGAGCGAAGCACCGTCCCCACACACTGCTCCCCACGCGCCAGCCAAGGCTGCCCACTGCTCATCAATGCAGAGGACACATTTCGTTGTGTCACAAAATGAAATGAAATGAGACAAAAACAATCACTTTCACAAAGCTGGATAAGCACGACATAACGGTGATGTGACAGCATTTACATGACTTGTTGAAGAGCAAATTGTGCTGCTTTTACGCACATCAAATAAATCAGGCTTTACACAACATTTTACACCACAAAGTGTCTTCTGCAAAAAAACAAAAAAAAAGAGTTAATGCCAGTAGGGTCATTCGCATGATTGAAAACGGAGGCAAAATAACCTCTGAGGCATGTGAGCATGAGATTTGTGGTGCTACACGACTGGTGAGAACATGGAAACATCCTGAGGGAAAAAAACAAAATCTACTTCAAAAAGATCCTACCCATTAAACCCCATCTGTTCTCCAAGAGGCCTTGACCTTGCCAAGCTCATCCAAAAAAAAAAAAAAAAAACATGGTTTTCACCTCCACCGAACAATGAGAACTTTGCACGAGAAATAAAGTTAATGTTATGCAAACTTCATGGGCGCCTTAATCAAAAAGGGATTTGGGACGCTGGGGTCCCAGCTAGTGCCTGCTCTGCGTAATAGCTATGCAAAGAGGACTCTTAAAGGTCCCCAATTAGGATTTTTTTTGCTTTTATACTGGCCTTAGTGGTCCCCTAATAGTGTATCTGAAGTTTTTTCCTCAAATTCAGCTTTGGTCCAGAATTACCGCCACGTTTAGCCAGTCACACTATGAGATTTCCCCAGGATGGGGAAAATGCTAAATGGGGACCTGGGACTTTGTGCACATAGATTTATGACAAATATGGCACTTTTTACTCTAAAATATCTAGTATTGACAATTTGAACAAGGAGCTGTGAATAAGGAGCTGACTTCAGCGTCTTTGTGTACTCTATAAATGCCATCACAGGGGTCCTCGGTGTACCTGCTTACTGCTGCTGGACTGAAGTCTCACACCTGTCTAAAGGGGCCGGGGGCGGGCTGCTTCAAAATAAAGCACATTTCATTCATAATATTGTCAATCCAAGCTCATTATGTCACAATTAATTTTCCCTGTGCAAAGTGGCAGAAAAAGACACAAACCGAATGTGTTCCCCAACATGTCTATTAATCTACATTGGGGTGATCCTCGGGTTGGAGGATGGGTGTTCATACTGAAGTGCAAAATGAACACCGATGGGAGATGGACAAGAAAAGGTCAAAGGCCCGTATGTTCTTATCTGGTTAAATTCAGTATGGTTCAGACAACAGGTCTTACAACAAAATACGTTGGCAGATAATTCTCAGCTTATCTAATGTTTTTATGCCCCTGCATGTTTGAACTCATTTTACACATAATTGTCAACAGAAGGTGGAATTTCTGAATGACACAATGGAAAAAGGCGGATTAGTTTTTACAAGATATGTGCTCATCGCATTTTTGATGCGTTGAGTCACCTTTTCGTTAGCGCCCACACTCGGTGCTCGTTTGCTTTGGTCTGTCCTCTTGACTTTTTCTTGCATAGGCCACCAAGACATCAAGCGTGATGGCAGGACTTTCGTCTGTTGTCTGTTGCGCCCCTGCTTCTTGCTTCTGGCGTGGCCTCCTGGCGTGGCCTCCCATGCCCTTTGCTAACTGAGCGAGCCACTGGGGAAAGTAATTTCTCATGCTGCTCACAGTGGGATCTCCATCTCATTAGAGGACTTCTTTCTTCTGTTTGTCTGCCTATGGAGATTCCTGCCACCATTATTCCAAGTTACAATGGAGCACATCTGACTTAGCCTAGACACTCGCCTATGAACCAGAAGACCCAGGTTCAAACCCACTTACTACCATTGTGTCCCTGACAATTAACCCCAAGTGTCTCCAGGGTCTCTGTCCCTGTAACTACGGATTGTAAGTCACTCTGGGAAAGGGCGTCTGATAAATGCTGTAAATGTAAATGTAATGCATTTTATTGTCATTCCTCCCCAGTCTATTGCCAGTTCTAGTCTGGCTCCAGTTGGGCCCAAATGCCACCAATGACCCATGACCCCACTGATACATACATTTGTTTACATTATTGTGGGCATGAATGGTATGGTAATTTTGGCTTTGGTGCCGGAAACAGAGAAAGTGACACACATGCCATGTGTTTTACAATGTGGCCCTTCAGGAGAGTTGTTCCTAATGAGGGGCAGTGGTGGCCTAGCGGTTAAGGAAGCGGCCCCACAATCAGAAGGTGGCCGATTCGAATCCCGATCCACTGAGGTCCCACTGAGCAAAGCACCGTCCCCCACTCACTGCTCTCCGGGCGCCTGTCATGGCTGCCGACTGCTCACCAAGGGTGATGGCTAAAAGCGGAGGACACATTTTGTTGTGTGCACCGCGTGCTGTGCAGCAGTGTTTCACAATGACAACCGCTTCACTTCTGTACTTCAAAGGTTTGGAGCAGTAAAGGCACTCACTTAAAAGACCTCTGAACCAAACAGGAAGAGAACTTCAGGCAGACATGACTTCATGGAAAGCTTCTGGGCCTGAAAGCGTGGCACCATCCAGGCAATTTCCGTTCCCAGTGCCTAGAGGAAGTGCTGGTGGCTAGGGAGCAGGAGGAGGAAATGCCCTGGGCTTTGATGTTGCTGGGTTGGAGTCGTAATTCTGCCCTCCTCTGCAGGGCATCGCCCTCATTTTTTTTTATGCCATTATGTCTTCTAACAGAACAATGCACACATCCTTTCTGTCTCCTCGGTTTCACCGCCGCGGCACTCGGTGTTGGTTGGACGCTCCCGGGGTGCTGCGTCTCACAGAGGTTCCCTGTCCCCGGCCCACCTCCCTGAGTGGCAGGACGCTGAATTACTCTTAGCACTCATCCTGCGTGCTGTTTTCATTTACTAGAAAACCGCTTGATTAAAGGCAAAAGGGGACCTTCTGAAGGACAACCAACAACAAGATGGTTTTTTTTTTTATTTTTAATTATAAAAGCATTTGAGAAGCTGACCAGACATTCATAAACACCACATACTGGTGGTTTGCAGTTTAACTAAAGCGGGACGCGATGTGGCATAAATTTTGTTAGCCGTTTGAAGTTGCCACAGTTGAACTTTATTCTTCGAAACCAGCCCACATTCCGTCCCTCATTCTTTACTTTGGAGACAATGAGCGACTTCAGAAGCGTCTTTAGCTTGGGTGAGGACTCCAGGCTGCATGATTTATTTTGTCATGGTGCATGCACCAGTTGATCTGCCATGACTTGGTGCTCCATCAGCCCTCATGGAAAGTCTGCTGAGAATCAACATGCAGACATGATACATGAAATTATATATGTGCATAAATTCGAAAAAATAAATGGCAATGTACCTTAATTCCCAATGCATGATCCTCCAAGGGACTGCTTCTCTTGGGGGATGTACATTTTGCTTCAGAACTTAGGAAATATGCACATTTTAGTTTTAATACCACATTTCAATATGACATATATATCCTGGATTTGCTGTTTCTGAACAATGGAGCAGAGATCATTTAAAATACTGATATGCAATATGGTTAAATAATTCTGTCCAAAACACTCTATACATAATGCAAGAAACAACATAGCAGCAATAAAACTTTGGCTACAGAAATTATTATAAATTTTTAGCAGGCAAAAAAAGTTAAAAAGTTACCATTGAAATTCTGCCCACTATCTGATAAAGTATAAATTTGTCAGATGGTCAAATCTTACCCCATGCTCCTTTAAAAATGGCTTCTTTATATTATTTATAGGTTAAATATGTTGAATAAAGCCCTCAATAAGAACTTAAAGTGTCTGAAGGAGGCCATTGTGAAACAAACATGCATTTTAAAAAAGAATCTAGACACAAACCTGTTTTTTTTTTTTTTCATACTGGTGGGAGTTCAAAAGCATCTTGGGGACCCTTTTTTAGGCCATTTTCTCTTTGCTGTTTAATGTGTAAGCGTCTCTGCCAGAACACTGAAGATCAAACTTTATATTCCTGTCAAACAATACCGCAGCCGGTGTCTTACCTACCCTACGCTGAAATATTAGAGGCCACCAGAATGCCATCTGGACTCGGACGTGCAGACACGGAAACTTGGTCTGTTACTCGGCCCGTTTTTACCCCCAAAAAATACATTTCTGGTTTATCGTGTTCAGACGGCACTCTGTAAAATAATAGAAGAAGGGGGATTTATAATAACTGTTTTTAAAAATAACAATAAAAGGGAGCAAAATAAATCAGAAGGTTGGCATCTCCAATCATATTAGGATATAATATCCTTGTGTGTGTGTGTGTGTGTGTGTGTGTGTGTGTTAACTTTTTTCCGTTCTGTCTAATGAGGCTTCAACTCCCTTCACCCCCCCACCAATATTTCCATATCCTTTTTTTCACCTCTGTAAGATCCAAAAAAAGAAGCCGAAGCTAATGTTTCACGTTTTTATGGCAGTGATTATTGTATTTAATAAAATAATTCACCGTTTCTGTATTAAATGCACCCTCTCCCCAGTTTTTTTGGTTTGGTTCCATGCTTGCAGTGATTAGCCTCTCAGGTGCAGTTCACTGATGTTCCTCCAAAACTCTGACTTTTCAAGGGGGACGTACGGGACGGCATTTACTTTTGAAAGGATTTTTTTTTTTTTTTTTAATCAAGAAGCTGATTGGTCACTCCTGTGCCATGATAGGATTTTGACCATGTGAGGTCTGGATGGGATTTTTGGAAGCCTGTTACAGCACCATTTCCAGTCTAAAGTTTCCTTCCACTTCACGTTTAATGCCCTGCAACGTCCATGTCTGCTCAAAATGTGCTTCAGTCAAATCGTTTTATGGTTCTTGGCATGTGTGTGTATGTGTCAGGATGAAATCATCCTTGGAATTTGGGGCTCAGCATGGCAGTGGTTTGCTTCCTACCTTGATGAGCGATCTTACCAAGTGACTTGGAAACGATTCACCTCTGCCTCACGTAGACTCTCCACTGGTGTTCCTCAAGGCTCAGTACTGGGTCCTCTCCTTTTCTCCCTCTACATGAGGTCATTTCCTCATATGGATCATCCTACCACTGCTATGCCGACGACACACAACTCATCTTCTCTTTTCCTCTCTCAGATCTACATGCTGCTTCCAAACTCTCTGCATGTCTAACTGACATCTCATCTTGGATGGCAGTCCATCACCTCCAACTCAATCCCACCAAAACTGAACTAATATTCAATCCAGCAGATTCTTCACCATATCAGGATCTTGCTATTTACCTGGACAACTCACAGCTCTCTCCTTCTACAACAGCCCGGTACCTTGGCGTAACAATAGACAACCAACTCTCCTTCTCAACTCACATCAGCAATCTTTCCCGCTCATGGACTTCTGTAACTCCCTTCTAGTTGGTCGACCTCTTATATACCATTCGACCTCTACACCTCATACAAAATGCAGCAGCACGACAGATCTTTAACCTTCCCAAATTCTCCCACACCACCCCTTTGGAACCCCGTTCCCTCCACTGGCTCCCAGATTCAAACTACTGATGCTGGCCTACAAAGCCAAACATGAGTAGCATCATCCTACCTCACAGACCTTATTACACCTCGCACTGCACCTCGTATACTCCGAGCCTCCAGTACTGCTCGCCTGGTCCCTCCATCTCTGAAGGTAAAAGGAAGACACTCATCTAGACTCTTCTCCGTCTTGGCCCCTCGGTGGTGGAATGAACTTCCCCTCGAGGTCAGAATAGCTCAGTCACTGAGTATTTTCAAACGGCAGCTCAAGACCTTCCTCTTTAGAGAATATTTAGATGAACTTGTAACCTTCTTCTTGTCTGACTTCTGTACAGAAACTAGAACAGAGTGAATAAAAAGATTGTATTCATAGTTGGGGGTCCTAGTGAACCAGAATTGATCGCTTCATCGATGGTAAAATGGAAGCACGCTGTAAGTCACTCTGGATAAGGGTGTCTGCCAAATGCCTTAAATGTAAATGTACATGTAAATGTAGATCAACTAAATTTTTTAAATGAATGTAAACATGTTAGACAATCTGAGCTTCTTGTTTTTTAACATTTCATTGGACACAGACTGGTCTACATTTAAGGTCAGCAAACTAACAATTGGCCTCAAAATCCTGTAGCGTACACTTTAAGGTTAGACAGATTTGTTTTCGTCTGAAAACTATCAATATTTCTGAACCATAAAATTACTTTGAATCATAAAAAATGTCAAGCTTAGTAGCTGTTACGTATGTTCTACCCCGGGTCCCCAGAAACCCCAGGTCCTCTGCCTGTGTCTGAGATTCGTTGCCGGTCCGGCTCTGATGTGTGCGTGTGTGTGTGAGTGAACGTGTGTGTGTGTGCGCGCGTGCGCGTGGGGGGGGGGGGGGGGGGGGGGGGGGGCGCCGTGGAGGGACGCCAAATGAATTTAACAGATGCGCCGCCTGCCTCCCTGCTCAGTGTTACACCACAGCACCATTGTGTTCCTCTGTTTTTACAGGGCCTCGGTCCAGGCCAAAATTGCCCAACATTAATTAGGTTTTTATAGCCAGTGTTTCCAAGTCACAATTATTGTTCGAAACGACCACGTTACTGTACGTTGTGCCGTATACGCTTACGGTTTTGTAAAGCACCATGTAATTGCCCCTGTCAATTGCTCTCATAAAAGCAGCTTAGTGAGAACCGGGCAAGAGCCAAGCGCGGCGTACCAACCAGAGCCGCCTCTTTAGCACCAGCCATGTGCGAAACAGCAAGCGACAAGCGAAAGACAGAAAAGTGCGAAGAAGAAAAGGCTTTGGCGAGAACCGTGGCTGGCATTGGTAGGCGGACATGGTCACAGCCTCACAGAGCCCTTTGACCTTTGCTTCGGTTTAACTAAATGTCACAACTGGCGTAGCCCAGGTAGCGGTGGCTAATTACAGCATAGCAAACACGGAGAAAATGTCCCTAGGTCCTAAAATAAAACTTTATATGGACAGATTTATGGATGGTCTACAATTAAAGGGACTCATATGGACATTGTGTCTTTTTCCAACGATTTAATAAATGTTCTGGAACTTAATTCAGATTAAAATGCCTACAGGACAAAACTTTTGAGACTTTGGGCCTCACTTTTTCACTTTGCATATTTAAATTCTGCATCTGATCAGCACAGATCTGGTACTTCGGTCCTCCTTCGGTCCTCCTTTACTCGCTCTTAAAACAAAAATACACGCAGATATACACATTTACGTTTAGACACACACACACACACACACACACACACACACACAATTCAACATGTGTATTGGTTGTAATTTCTCAAGTTAAACATCATACCAGAGTAAACAATGCAGTCTCTGTGTATTTATTCATGAGTGGCGTGAGATCTGAGGGATGCCCGAAACCCATTACAACCACTCCTCAGAAACCGCGCCTTGGTCCGCGCCTGTCCGGTCCAATTCCACTTGGAGGCCGTCAGTACGGAGCGGCGCTGACCCCACATGCAGGGACGGGGCTCAGCAATCGTGTCCTCTGCCTCGAGAACCCATTTCTGCGGTTTCTGTGACGCCATCAGCGCCCAAAAGCGGGGGATACAAACAGGCCTGCCATAACAAAACCACGCTTGTACCACTAGCAACAGCGTGGAAGATGGACAGAACGTGAGAAAACGAGAATTGGCGCTCCAGACTGGAAAAAATCTATATACAAGAAATGAGGGATTGAAGGGCACTGCGGGGAGAAGAGAAAATGACCCTCAACAGCACCAGTAAAATCATGTTTTTTACTGCCAGACTCCATGTGCCTGACTAGCTGGGTGCTGCTGTGATGTTAAACGCTTGCCTCCGGGTCTTTCCAATTTTCCATAAGCCATTCCCTAATGGAGCGGGATAAAACTCCGGGGTTTCAGTCGTGGGGTCAGAAACCAGTAGCCGACAGAGTTTGAGGTCTGATTTACATTGCTGGAGGCTCACTGGGTGGCGGCTTTACTATTATTATTTTAATTATCATTATATAATAATACGAAGAGGCTACATGGAGGGGTTGTTAAAGGGTTAATCCCGCCATTCCTACCGAGCCACGTGTAGTCAAAATGTTAGGCTATTATCAGCCATCATTACCGCTCAGGTAGATTTTTACGGCCTGGTCGTAATACGCGCATTAAAAGGTAGACATATAAAGATTAGCGTGGTCATTAGAGGAGGAGAAATGGGAAATAATTTCATGGTTTTACTGTACTGGTGCATAAAAACATCCAGCATGACGTGCTTTGTTAAACATCAGTTCTGTTTTTCTTTTTATTTCAGTCTACCACGAATGTGATTGTACTGTGTGTTTTTTCCATAAAGACATAAGAATTATGTATGCAAAAGAAATTAGAAAAAGTGTGCTGTTTGGAGCCATCTTAAAAAAATAACTATTTATATTGTCTTAATACCATTAGACCAAGCTTCAGCTCTGTCTCCAGCGCCACTAGAACAGTCTTTAAAACGTTCTCGCCACTGCATTTCACCAGCACAGACAGCCAAACAATCAATCCGGATCGCAGCAGTCCCGTTAGGCCAGAAGTGATGTTCCGGGAGGTTCCCTCATTCCCTCATCGGTGGTGTCAGTGTTGGAGGGTACAGCATACCTGGGATGGAAAGGTAAAAAACTTAATACAGCTATGCAGAATGTAAATCTATGAAGAAAAAACGAGAGAAAAAAGGGACGTCTTAGATTTTTTCCATGCTTTACATGCCGGACCATTGTTTTCAAGCATTTGTGAACAAAAGACACATCTTCAGGCTACTTAATTCGATGTTAGAGAGGCAATATGTGTAAAAATTCATGTAATAGAAGTGTCTTGAATGGTGCCAAAATGCAAATATGACCAATGGTTCTAAACTCCAAGCGTATTGTGGCCTTCAGACATGAGTCATGATTAGACAGATGGGCTCTTCAAAGTTCAGTGATGATGCTCTGAAGGTCTGTGCTGTGTCTCTATTCCCCCAAAATTCGAATACTGAGTTAAATGAAAAATAAAAGGTGAAATCCGGTCCCAGGTTTGACCTAAATTTTTAAAGCCAGACCTGCACTGTGGGGTGGGGGGGCAGGACCACAATCTCGTTGTACGCTTGTACCAAGTATGATTGTGCAATGACGATAAAGTCTTTAAACTTAAACTTTTTTTTAAATATGGAAAAGTACTGATGTGTGTTGCATTACATTGTCTTTAGAGTAGAGGCTTTGAAGGTCTTTTACATTACAAGTGTTTGGTAAATCCATTTACATTTACATTTACATTTACATTTACATTTAAGGCATTTATCAGGCGCCCTTATCCAGAGTGTAACTACAATGTAACTACAATCAGTAGTTACAGGGACAGTCCCCCCCTGGAGCAATTTTAGGGTTAAGTGTCTTGCTCAGGGACACAATGATTTGAACCTTGGTCTTCTGGCTCATAGGCAAATTCAGGAAGGTTGCCGGTTGCTCACTAAGGTGATGGTGTAAATGCCGCGGACGCATTCCGCTGTGCGCACCGCGTGCAGTGCTTTAAACATCGGAATACACACGCATCCCCAGTAGCTGGAAATACGAAGCGCTGTGGCCAGGAGCTTGCTAGACCAAAACCGAGACCAAAACAAACAGTTAAACACAAAGATATTAAAAAAAAACAAAAAAAAAAAAGCCATCTTTAAAAAGTATGAAGCCGCGCTGCCAAGCCAAGAGTTTCTGCTGTTATCACAATAAATCAGACGTGAAATCTGGACAGTGGAGCGTGCACAAGCATGGCCTTTGTTTTCAATTCCACTTAGAAAGGTCAAGACCCTCGGGAGCAATTCATGTAGCTGATGTAGGTGTGTGTGTGTGTGTGTGTGTGTGTATGAGAGGAAGAAACTGACTCCGTAGCCAAATCGTGGTGATTGATTGGCTTCTCAGTGAATGATGCTACTCTAAGGAGAGCAGGATAGTGGAGCAGCGCTTCCCTTCGCGTGTCCTTGGACGTGCGCCGCATGTATTTTCCGAGTTCAGAATGAGTGCAGCACATTCGTTATGCTTTTTTTTTTTTTTTCTTTCGATCTCTAGTTTTGGCAAGACGTCTGGGGTGCATAGTGTAGTAAAGAACACTGAGCATTCGGCTGGTTCCCGATGAAATATCGATGACGGGTGACCAACTATTACACCGTTCATGAGCAGCATGGTGGTTTGAGTTCCTAACGCTGGTGCCCAGCTCCTGGGGAGAAATTACCGGGAGAGGTAGATGGGCACATCAGCAGCATGACCTGAGATCTGATGTACAGTCGGGCAGAAAATGTGGCAGCCCCCCGATTGGGCTAGTTGTCCCACTTAAAAAGATGAGAGAGGCTCTATAATTTTCATCATAGCTACATGTGAGAGACGGAATGTAAAAAAAATATATATACAGAAAATCACATTGTATGATTTTAAGGAATTTATTTGTATATACTGCAGAAAATAAGAATTTAGATCCTACAAGTAAGCAAGAATTCTGGCCCACACAGACCTGTTCCTTCTTCTATCTCTTCTATCTCTTCTATCCTTCTCTCATTACCTTTATTAATGGTGCCTGTTTGAATTCGTGATCTGTATAAACGACTATTGTCCACACCTTCACACCTCCACACCTCAAACCTCCACCATGGCCAAGACCAGAGGTCACCAGGGACACGATTGTACACCTTCACAAGACTGGGACGAGCCAACGACAAATAGCTTGGTGATAAAATGTTGGAGCTCTATCTGGGGCTCCATGAAAGATCTCCCCTTGTGGGGTACAAACGATCTTAAGAACAGTGCGGAAACTTCCCAGAACTAAACGAGTGAACTGGTCAATAACCTGAAGAGTTCTGGTACCACAGTAAAAAAGGTTAGTATTAGTTGGATCCTTCAGGGCTCGATAGGTCCCACTGCTTAAGACAGCATTTCCACAGGCACTGAAGTATTGAGGTGAACTTTTGGCCATTGACCATATACTGATACGTACACAAACCTATTTTGTGAAGTAAACCAATTGGTGTGTGCAGTTTTTTTTTTTTTTTAACTTCTCAAGGAGGCCATGATAACTGTTGACTGTTTTTGGTACATATCATCTGCATATTGGACTATCATGAGCCTGAATTTCACAAGTTGAATTTGAGCAAGTTGAATAATATCATTCAAAATTTTGGTGATTTATTTTTTAAATCGTTCATGATGCCATGCACCCTAACAAGGTTCCCAAGGCCCACGGCATCACTGATCCTCACCCATACTTGGGCATGAGCATGAGGTCCTGGCTTGTCTTGGAAAAAGACATATCCTACTGCTCACATATTCCCAACCTTCAGGGAAAAAAACACTACTCACTACATTTTGGATCCTATATTTTAAATAAGGTACAACCCAACACAAAAAAAGCCTTACTATATGCTAAATGGCGTGGTCCAGTGATGAGATGGTCTTTTATTCTTCGTTGTCATCTTATTTATACACAACATCCCTTTTCTGTATCTGGATCTTGTTATCTTCCTCCACTAATAATTCCCTATTCACTTCCACCCAAATGTAACAGAGGAATGAAGAAATCTGACTTGACATTTTTACATCCAAATTGCTGAAACTAAGAGGCCGAAATGTGTAACAGCACAAGTCGTACTTGGCTCCTCCCCACTCCATTCATCTTTTTTATTTCTTTTGTTTCATTTAGTTTTCTTTGTACCAGGGGTCTGGAAAACAAGTCTCTTAGATTTAGTGGTGAAACGAGGCGAGAGGGTGTGGGAGACACCATTAGCCACCCACACCACCAAGAACAAACCCCTCATTCTTCTCAAGGAGGTTTGCAGGAACATGGATTGTCTCCGGCATGTGCTTGGATTCCAGAACTGCCGAAAGGCAGGACCTGTGGATGAAATGGATCCTGAATGCTGTAATGCTCAATACGCTGTGTGATTTAAGACTTTATTTGCATTTGGGTTGCAGGTGAAACGTTTCTCTGTCCATATTGTTGATGCTGGTGATACCACAACAGAAGGTAATGTACATAGCAGACTCCAAGTTAAAGTGCCCAATTTTGATTATTGGACGCATAGAGTAAAGCTTATGCACATGTCCAAGTCCATTTTTGATGCAAATGCCAACTAAAAAAGCTTGTAACTGTCTTTATTATGAAGCTTTACATATGTTTTGGCCATAACATTTACTGGTGTCACTTCATCCTTCAAATGTAGGAGTTGGAGGATCTATGTGTTATTTTTTTATAATGCCACCCTAGAAACTTGGAGGGTAATGCAATACTAAATCACAATAATCAAAACAGGGCCCACAGTATTGGTCCTTGGTCAAATTGTTAAATGTGCGTTCACTGAACAGTTCATTTTAACGGAAATAATCAAATGTCCTCATGGATTAGTTTCCAAAAGTAAAAGTCCCCGTCCACAGGACATGAGCGTATGTGAATAGTCGACGGTGACTTTTCATCACCCGATGATTTAGGAGTACCCTCTTTACAGCGATTAGGACGAAACACGAGACGAAGGCCTTTTTGAAAGAACCGTGCCCATCTCTCCAGGACCACAGATTTCTGTACCAAAGCGGATTGAGGCTCGCATGGTTTTCCGTTTCTAATTTGCCTCCCATACTACACCAGAATAATTGCAATCATTGTTGCCAGTGGAGGGTATGTTAAAATTGTTCAAACACAAATACCCCATGGAAAGAGGTATTTTTAGCCCCTTAAACTAAATCCATTACATATAGAATTTAGTTCACTAGTTTGTAGGGCTTTTATGTCTGCTTGGCATGGTCAACCTGTATGCAGTCAGTTGTGGAAAAAAAAAATTTCTGCACAAGCCTTTCATTTTTAGACTGGAAAAGAAACCAGATGACGGCTCTCGGGTTATGAGCATTTGTAATGTGACCGTATTTTCATACCTACACACACCCATTGCACGCCGGTCCCCTCACAGCCGGCCCTCAAATCCCCCCGCTGCGTGCCAAGTGCCGAAAGCATGCCATTATTCTAACTAGCCCCACCGCCACCTTCTTTTTTCTTTGCCCGCTCCGTTTTGTGCTTGTGGCTCTTGTAAAACCATTAAAGTGGCTCAGTGGCTAATTTGAAAGACAACCCATTTCAACGTACAGCACGGTTCAAAAGGTCACATGAAACCATTTTCTTCAGTTCTCTACTTAAATTCTGTTCACATTCACAATCCAATAAAAAATGTTAGAATATTTTCTGAGTTTGACTTTAGCCCCCTTTTTTATTGCCGGCAACATTCATTCAACGTTCCACGTTCTAGAACATTTCAGTTACTACATAAGAAGCATTACAATAGGGGCAGAACATTGCTTAGAAAAAGTAAAGAATAGGATTGTTTTGGAATTCTTACACTTTTATACCCAACTCATGGAGATGGGGCATGTAGGTCCGGTAAACCACAGGATTGACAAGTTCTACGACACAAAGCGAGCTGACATAGCGAGGCCCAAGTCCGAGGGCATAGGAAGACCATGCTTGGACACCCAGATGCGGTGCCCAGGGTGAAACAAACAATTGTATGGGGCTGGTGGTCCAAACCTGCCGCCAGTACAACTGGACCCCTCCTCCACGTAGGTGCATGGCATGGACGGAGAGAATCGGCTAAAGAAACACATATAAAGAAGAAAGAATGGACCTTAGCAGGGACAGCTGGGATACTAAACGGACAATGAGCGAGGGTTTTTGACAGCAGTGTGGTAAGATTTAAAAGTTACAACCACTTCTGGGGAGATATTTCGGTCCATGCGCCACTGGAGGAAAATTTGCACGTTGTATAGATAGCATTGAAACTGCCACTTGCTTCCAACAATGGGCCCACTGGCCATTCAACTGACCATGCCAAGCTCAACAACCGGCCTTTCCCCTCCAGTGCAAACTCAAACACCGCCCGCCTGTTTATCCTGACACGGTTCGGGCCAAGGACTGCCAGTCAAGGGCTGACCGCAACCAGCAGACGTCCAATTGCTCGACTGACGGAGGTGTGATCCTTACCTCCTGGATGGGAACACGCCCCCAGACAAGCACATGCATTGTGAAACCCACATCTGTCCCTGTGAAGCCTCACAAAACCTAAAGAAAGTCCATTTACAACTCAGACATGCGGTTCTATTGCTTACATTTAGCATTACTTTAGCCATTACAGACTAACTAGTTTAGCTGAAAATCACAATGAACAGTGGAATTTTAATATATAGAGCTCAGTAAACATCTCTAAACATCTGCATTTACAGCTACACTTTTACTGAATTCAGAGGGTTTTGAATGTCAGTTTGGAATAAAAACTGGATAATGCAAATCTGGTTGCTTAATCAGCACTGTGTTGTTTATAGGACTGTTGTTGTTTGATTGAGATCTGCCAGTCTGAGAATGGGAGAAGATTTATTCGGAAACCTCGGTTTGATTTGATCAGTTTGAACCACGTGCGGACCCCAGCTTGCATGCAGATGGACGATTCAAAACCCAAAAGAAAAGTCACCAGCAGGTGATTTCTCTGGAGGAACTCAATCTTTGCCAAACAAACACCGAGTCAATTGTCGTTTATGATGGTGCATTATGTTATGGATGTTGTAAAGCAGGAATCCACACTGGCTGAAGACTGAGCTCGCTTCGACCTCCCCGATTGGCTGGATGCTTTGACTGTGGACACACTCCATCCAACCCCCGGGCTGAGGTCTGAGAGTCAGTTTTACGTCGTTCCAGATGGTGGCCAGATATGCATTTGCTTCAAGATGTTTGTTTGTTTCACAGAGAAACAATCGGGTGCCAGCAAACTACAAAAGGGCGTCGGCAACCTCTCAGCCATTGTTCTGAATCAAATTCACTAAGTAGGCCTGAATTTACAGGAAATGGGTTTTAATGAACCGTTTGATGAAATTGATGAAAGCGTGTCCAGATCGGCTTCAATAAGATGAGTAATAACCAAAAAAAAACACTATTTTATGCTAAAACATGCATATGCTAATTAAGCTTAACATAACAAATGAAGGTGCAAATGGTCGATTCACAGATAAATTGATCTGTTTTTCTATTCTTTCAAATTTCCTATATAATTTGCCTTTTTACTGTGAAAATTATTTAAATAAACATTGGTCAACTGGATAAATTTGGGAGTTTTGCTTGTGGGTTTGCTTGTGGGTTTGCAAGCCCACAAAAACAGTAATGTGGGGATACGGCAACCAAATGCCAACAGCCCATTTGTACTTGTTTTTATGTTGTATTCATTAATGCCATTTTGGAACAATTAGGAAATTAGCTGTTAGTAGTAGAGAGAAGTAGTGAGAGACCTCTGTAATAGCATGTACATCATATGCAGTGGGCAGTCAGTGCATTAGGCGTTGACTGAAAAGGTCATTGCAAGGTAAACAAAGCTTAGTGAATATGACTTTTATTATGGTAGGACCTTTTTTTTTTCTTGTTTGAATAACCATTGCTAAAGGACATATTATGACTGTCCATCAGCCATTATTCCATTATTGTAAAGCACTTGTTTATTCCCCTGTAATCTGTTATATTATGGCCGTATGTGCGCGTCTGAGAGTTTTTCCTCTCTATTCCCGGTTTAGGACTTATTAGACGTCAGTCTTGCAGACAAATTGGAACGGAAAAATTCAGCAGGGCTTCCAAAGGCCGTCCGCTGCTTCCCTGCCTGACTGACGGTATGATGATTCCTTAAGTTTCTTCTTTTCTTCTTCTTCTTATTTTCCTTCACCCTGTCTGAGTGCTCTTTTCCACATCCTCTGCTCTGGTTTTGTCATCTGTCATCATCTCCAGTGGTCGTGATGCTCAGGAAATGCAGTTCTCCTGAAACTCTATTTCAATAGATCTGCAATGTTAGTGCGGTCAGGATATTTCTTGTGGAGGTGGGGTTCACAATGATTGTGTGCCTGTGTGATAGCTGTGTGACCAACTGTGCCATGTTTATCATCTTGGGTTTTAATAAAATCATCGCTCAGTAAACAGCCTTGGTCGGAAAAACTCATCACGGCCACACACTTTTTTGGCAGAAAACGAGGACTGCTTTTCTTTTTTTGTCCTGTTTTTTGCCTTCTGATGGACAAATGTTGAAACTTCACTCCTGGTGCGTTCATGTTGGTGGCGCTCTTTAAAAACGTGTACAATATGCACAGATACATCACTCTGCAATAAAACGTCAGAAAAATTACAGCCTCTTTCATGTCATAACCACAGAGCTGGTCCCTGAAAAGTGGATTGATGGCTTTTCCTTCGCTCCCTCGTCTGTACTTCCCTTTTTCCTTTCCTCTGCCTTGCTCAGATCATCCGTTGCTTGGACAGTCAGTCTTCCAGACCGCACCATCACCCCAGCCCAAACCTTTCCAAAGAGCCTCTTAAAAGTGTCATCTGTATATCTCTTTTTTTTTTTTCTTTTTTTTGGCTGAAGTGGCTCACCCAGCATTCCATGATGCTCTGTGAATGCTCATGAGGTGGAACACCTCCCCGAGGGATATGAGGAACTTCCATCCACCCAGCCACTGTATTGTAAACACAGCCTGTGCTCCACCTGTGACGGATGACACTAGACACCATTGCTATACGTGACTGTGGCTCCCCAGGCTGAAGTTAAACCAATTCTTTATTTACATGTGGGGTTCCTCAGGGCTCCTTTCTGGGACCCATGTTTGTTCGCTTTGCTTCTTTGTTTGTTTCACGTTTTTCATTGTGATGATGATTACTTGCAGGCTCTCTTCCGCGGTCTGCCAAGGAAAACCCTAAATAAGTTACAGATCATTCAATGCGCAGCGGCATGAGTATTAAGCAGGCGCTGCCATTTTAAAAAACTCTTGAGACATACCCCTCTACATGCAGGATGACAGCCCGAAACTGAGGGAGAAGATGGAGGAAGCACAGTGACAGAAGGTGAAAACTGCAACACCCTCTCGAAATATGGGTTTGATTTGTCCCTTTCCGGGGCAGCTCCAGTCCTGTATATTAATCGCAGTCTCGTCGGCTTATAATAGCCTGTTAGCTTGGCAAAACTCATGCAAACGTGGCTGTGAGCTATAGACTGTTTCAGGGGTGTCAAGCTTGCGGCATGCAGGCCACATTTTGCGAGATTGCTTTATATAGATCTATTATTATGGCATATTATGGCTTTATATAGATCTATTATTATGGCCCAGTGATACGAAGCGCTGCTATCACAAAAACTACAGGTTCCAGAATGCAATGCTTCAGCTGCTTTGCCGAACATGATCTTTACACTGCAGCCGAATCCAAATGTGAACTTAAGGCTGGCAAGTTCAGAAAGTTGGCGAGCCAAGAGTCATGCGTTGGAGCCAGATCTTGCTGGCTTTATTCTGAATCAACAATCTGCCATTTCTCAGAGGTATTAATGAGTAATTAGCACATCTGCAGTCTTACTGTGCTGAACGGGACACTGTTCCAACTCCCACTCATCTGCATGTCAGCTGGAGGTCTTCACAGGCGTGAAGTTAGAAACAAAGTCTTTACCTGAGACCCAGATGGGAAACCATACTTCCACCGGTTGTCATCCCACAGACACATGTACTGATCATTCTTTGCAAATTAGATGACATATGATAGAAAAACGCCTTATTCTGACAGATTCACATTCTTTGCGTGTGTCACAAGCGAAGGTCAACTCCACAGATGATTTCATTCATTTATAGTTTATCAAAAAGAAACAAACATTTTTTTATATATCATAGATTTTCTGTTCATGGCACTTTTTAAATTTTTTGATTTCTTTAGACATTTAAATTGAGGTCGTTATAAGATACGAGCTATTAGTGGAGTCACCGTTATTTCCCATATACTTTTCTGCTCTCGTACTTTTTAAAAAATGTTTTTATGAAAATTGAATTGACCCCTTGAGCAACGAGGTCGTGTTTTGGCAACTGGAATGACTGAAATAACAAGACTTCATTTAATCTCCAAATCCATAGGGCCGTACCCTGCCTTCTTTTTCTTTTCAGGGTAAAGGACATTCTTCTCACATGTTCCTCTGGTCCTAAACATGTCCCTTCACATATGCGGGTTTAAAAATACCCTCAAAGCCATTTGGGAAACAGAAGCTGGCCGATCCGCGGTCCTGTTTTCTGAAGGAAGACGTTTGATTTCCACGGCACCGTCTATGAGACCTTAGACGGCAGCGCCCATTCCCAATTTAAAACAGGAGACGCCGAAATTAAGCCGTTTTCTTTTCTCTTTTTTCCCCTTCTACTTCTCCACTCACTTCTGCCTTCTGTTTTTCCATCGGCCATTTTTAGCGTCTCGGACTGGGGCCACCTGTAAGGCATCAAAGAATTTGGTTTGAGGGTAATCATGTTTTCAGAGGCCCATCACTGCAGTCATCTGTGAGAGGTTCCACTCCGAAAAGGTTTCCAGTGGCAGATCACAGGACAAAATGTCCTTTTTTTCTTTCCTCCCCAGTAATTTTTTAATAATGTAAACCATGTTACCAAAACACAAATGAAATGTGCAGCTGGGGGCCTTTCTGTTTCCTTCAGACGTTCTGACGAAATGTTCTTACTGAACCCAGTCGGGTTATCACTTCGGAGAGCCCAGCCTGCCCTGCTGAATAGAACCAACTGACCTTGGTTATAGATCAGAATGGCAAAAAAAATGTTTTTTTATTGATTCTGAGAAGAAAAAAAAGGTCATTATTGGGGTAATGAAAGCAGTGGCTTTAGTCTTTAGTCTCACTAACCAAAAAAAAGAAAGAAACGTGCTTATTAACAAAACTATCGATGCAATATAGTGTCCAAATAGCATGGAAGTGAAATGGGTCAGCAGTAGGACGTGGAGTTCATATCCTCCTTCAACATAAACAGAATAATTGCTAGACTGCGATTCATCTAGGCCTGTATACACATGCTAGTAATGTTTACTAATAGCGCACGCCGATGCCGTTTTCGACTTTGGGTCGTGCCGTGCAATGCCACCGCTGTACATACCTGTCTGCAGCCAGAAAAATGACCCTACGGTTCAAGGATCTGAGTTCTCACGAAACCCGACAGGTGGCACAATCAGAAAAGACTTCATGAAAAAAGTTTTTGACCGTGGCTTGGCGGTAGCGGTATAGGCCAAGACACTTGCCTATAAACCAGAAAATCGCAGGTCACAGGTTCAAATCCCACTTACTACCATCGTGTCTCTGAGCAGGAAACTTAACCCTGAGTGTCTCCAGGGGGGGGACTGTCCCTGTCACTACTGATTGGATAAGGGCCTCTGGTAAATGCCGTATGTGTAAAATGTTCACCTCCATAACACGTAGCTGAAATCCGAATTATTTTAAACTTCACTTAAACACAGCTGCCATAAGAATAAAGTAAAATTCCCAATCTGCACCCTTCACCTGACCCCTGGGGCTTCAGCGAAGAAAAATGTGACACTTTG
The DNA here is from genome assembly GCF_900700375.1 of Denticeps clupeoides. NCBI lineage: Eukaryota > Metazoa > Chordata > Actinopteri > Clupeiformes > Denticipitidae > Denticeps > Denticeps clupeoides. Next base: position 37,635,708 of record NC_041707.1, read on the forward strand.
AGGCTCTTCCACCCACCTGGTTCGCACCCAGGCCAGTCCCTGCAGGAGCCGGGTTGTTGGTATGAGCACTCTTAGCGTTACTCGACCTCCCCAGCTCATCCAGAACGTGACATTCCCTCCACTGGCTCTCTTACAGCTGCCCACATCAGATTCAAAAGACCTGATGCTTTTTTATTGAAGTGAAAGTGAAGTGATGGTGAAGCCCAGCAAGCGCAGCACACGGTGACGCAACGAAAGTGTCTTCTGCTTTTGACCATCACGCTCGGTGTTCAGTGGGCAGCCATGATATGCGCTGTGGGAGCAGTGTGTGGTGTGGGGACGGTGCCCTGCTCAGTGGCACCTTGACGGTTCAGGATTTGAACCGACAACCTTCTGATTACGGGTCAAGTTCCTCTGGAGTTTTGCTGTGTTGTTTCTTTTGTCTTTCAGGTTTGGTGGTGTGAGGTTTGATCCCCATGAGTGAGTGTGCTGGTGTGTGTGTGTGTGTGTATAGATAAATAAATAGGCTGCCATAAATATGACAGCCTTCATGGACACTTCGTGAAGTTTTCCGGTTCGAATCCCGGTCTGAGCAAAGCACCGTCCCCACACACTGCTCCCCAGGTGCCTGTCATGGCTGCCCACTGCCCACCAAGGGTGATGGTTAAATACAGAGGACAAATTTCACTGTGTGTGCTGTGCTGCTGTGGATCACAATGACAATCACTTCGATCATGCTCTTTTTACTTGTGGTTCTAATGGGTCTTGTCAAAATAATAGCCTAACAAACTGTAGGCCAGACCCTGAGGTCACCGCGATGGCGTGTGGGCGTGGCTTCAGCTGTGTCTCAAGCGCGCAGAACCTATGACCCTGGAGTGAACCGCGATCTGGGCTTGATTAGTTGGGACCTTTTAAATCTTGTTTTCTAACAATGTGCTGCGGGCGTGTTCTGCAGTGGAAAACACTTCGCTGAGGCATCCCCGTCGAGTTCAAAACAACAGCCAGGATGCCAACATGGCTGGGGGGGGGGGGGGTGTTGCTCAGCTAGGCCGACAAATAAATAGATGCATGAGTGCGGCTTTGATGGAGACCATACAAAGACTGGCCAAAGCGCTTTCAGATGGATGCTCGCAAGGGTCTTGTGCAAACGGCGGCCGTCTGGTTGTGCTTTTCATGCTGGTGCAAATGGAAGTTCATTTAGCTGGGACCAGCGTGGTCCACACTGAGCCAGATGTGGCTTTGCGCAGTTCCTCTGACAGGATTCACGTCTTCCCACCTCCTTTCACGTCTCTGAGGGAGTCAGTCTCACCACGGAAAGATGTGGGAGTGAAGCGATTGTCATTGTGATACACAGCAGCACAGCACACGGTGCACTCAGTGAAATGTGTCCTCTGCATTTATCCCATCACCCTTGGTGAGCAGTGGGCAGCCATGACAGGCGCCCGGGGAGCAGTGTGTGGGGACGGTGCTTTGCTCAGACCGGGATTCGAACCGGAAAACTTCTGATTACGGGGCCGCTTCCTTAACCTAGAAATCGGAACTCGGTGCTAGTGCCCCCGTCAGTCTCCACGATTTTCATCGTTCCACGTCTGAACAATTGCCACAGGGACTAATGCTAGTTGTTTGTTTCTATGCGTATAGTTATTATGTGGCGTATTACGTGGCAGGTGTGGTTTCACGCATGGAAGAAATCCGTCAGTCGCAGATTCACAATGACCAAATCTTCGTGCTTAATTTACATTAATGTCGTTTTATCAGACGCCCTTATCCAGAAGGGGTGCTAGTAGCCTGGTGGGTAACACATTCGCCTATGAACCATAAGACCCAGGTTCAAACCCCACTTAGTACCATCGTGTCCCTGAGCAAGACACTTAACCCTCCAGGGGGGGACTGTCCCTGTAACTACTGATGGTAAGTCGCTCTGGATATTGGCTGTAAATATAAAATTCCAGGGTGACTTCGAATCAGTCATTGCAGGGACAGTCCCCCCCCCCCATGGTACCACCAGGCCCACCAGGACTCCATAAAGTGCTGCTGTCAGGTGCTTAGGTTACATACGTGGCCACGTTATACACGTTACTGTCGCCGCTGAGGTCGCACCAACGCGTCTGCGACACATTTACGTCCGGGAACGGAGATTCGTTCACAACAGGATTAGCTGCTACCCTGAAATTCAATAATTTGGGGAGTGGGGGGTTTAACACAATGGCTGACATCTGTGCCTTGCATAACGCCGCTGGTTTCTTCCACTCCGTTCATCGCCTCACATTTGTATTTTGTCCGCAGAAACTCTGCAGATGAGTTCAAAGTGGGTTTTTTCTTTCCCGTGAGACGCGGATTAGGACTTTTCTGTTCCGTTCAATGGTCGATGCGCCCCCCCCCCCCTTCGCTTTGTCCACAAATTACTTCAAGACCGTGACAGAGACAGAGGAGTCTAATGAGGCCTGTGGCATAATTTACCAGAATCACTTTTTTTTTTTTTTGCCGTTGTTGAAGGGCGTGTTCGTCATTAGCACGGATTCCTCTAGTGTTCGCTCAGCGGCGAGATCGAATGCGATTGTGAGGGGAACGCGATGCGGTGGCATCAGCGGTGACCCATCGGCGGTGCATTATGATGGCTTTTTTTTATTTAACGGAGAAAAAAAAAGAAAGAAAGAAAGAAAGAAGAATGCGGTAAAGCATGTGATAGAACGCACCAGAGAAACAAGAAACAGAGCAGGACTGGTTTGCATTTAGCCCCGCTTTCGCCCTCCAGGACTGGCCTTCCCTTAAACCTCGGTTCTCTCACCCCGCCCCCTCACGCCGTTCCCAGGCTTTTCGCTTTTCCCGGCGTTTAGGAAACATGCTTCCGACTAATTAAATAAATACGTTTACAACAGATCGTGAAATGCAAGCGCGAATTGTCGCATCTGAGACCATTTGGTGAACCTGAGGTTGGCTGGTCAGGTGTGGTAGTGGCTCGCCTGTGAACCAGAAGACCCAGGTTCAAATCCCGCTTATTACCATTATGTCCCTGAGCAAGACACTTAACCCCGACTGTCCCTGTAAGGGCGCTCTGGATAAGGGCGTCTGGTAAATGCTGTAAATGTTGTAAATGTAAAAATGGTCGAGTAATTATATCCAAAATTGAAGGCGCCTCAGACAGGTCTGGTGCAACAGCCACCAGATATTATGAGCAGATGAGGCATTTTTTCTATTTTATGGTTAAAACACAACGCGTTTGAGTTGCACACGCACACAATAGCGGCAGGAACCTTCGCATTCATTCTAGAAAGTAAATGTCCACTTATTCTGGTGCAGTAACGGAATATTAATTATCATTTAAAAAGCTAATTTGACTGCAGTGAGGTGATTAGTGGGGTTCGGTCTGTGTGTGTGTGTGTGTGCAATTGATCCCTCCGTCGCGCCTCACTGCGCTCCAGAGCAGGACCAGCGGCGGCCGCCTGACGTCCCCATCCAGCTCTACCGTACCGTTGCATCCGGATCCTCTCGGCCCCCACCCCGGACCCTGCAGTGTGTCACAGTGGGGCCCGGCCATTGCCTCTGACAGCCCCGTTCCGCGACCCCCTCCGCCACGTCAGCCTAATGTTAGCCAGGAGGAAACCGTGCTCACCATTCGAGCCGCCATTCACCGCCGGGACGGTGACGGCAGCTGCACATGTGGCCTCTCCAACGCAACGCTCAGATCTGCGTTCGTTTGTGTCCTTTTCTTTGTGGCTTTTGTTGTTTTGTAGTTATTGTGCTTAACGTGGCCAATGTGAGAATTCGGTGTGAACGATTCGCGGCGGTGATCTGGCCTGCATGTGCGCTTAACAAGCTGATACTGGAAATGTAGGCAGGAAGTATCCATGTCTTCATAGGCGTTCCCATGGATTAAAGCAAAAAAATATATCATTTAAAGACAATTTTAAACTAGGTGTGGTCAACGGCGTTACTGTATCACCCTCACCGTCCCACCACATAATACGTTTTATTACTAAACCTCATTATTCCGGTTAACAAAGTGAAACGTGGCAACTTGCAGACATGCCTGGAGCGGGGGGACAAGTCGTCGTACGGGGGAGAGGACACTGGACGAGCAGGGGAGGATGACCGGAGGCGCTTGGCCGGTGAGAGGGAGGCAGGATGTGAGTGGGGTTGGGAGTGGAGCAGGGGTTGCTCCGGTCCGGGATCCGGACCGCAGTTTCACGTTAGTCCTGTGTAATGTTCCCTAATCATGTTCACCTGTGTCTTATTGTATAAAGCTGCCCTGTTTGTGTCTGTTCACCGTCGGGTCTTTGTTAAGTGTTTCATGTTCACCATGTTATCGGCTGTCTCCCCTGTCCTGTTCTTCACCAATTAATCCCCGGTTTCATAACGTTGTGCGAATGCGTCCTCCTTCCACGTCATCTCTTCTCACCATCTCCATTCATGTGCCCCGCCATGCCAGATGGTTGTGACCGGCAAAGGTTGTGGTCAAAGAATCAGAATCAATCAGGCGTTTGTAAAGAAGGTTAGTGTCTCTGGGAAGTAAATTCAACAACGAGGGGACAGCGTCCCCCCTGACCACTCTCACTTCTGGGTCGCTGTCTCCCCGGCTGATCTTGGTCCATGAACCCAGGAGCAGGGATGTGGTGAACACGACCGCCGCTGACCAGGATTGTCATAAAGGTCACATTCCAGGGGGACTGTCACATTCCAGTCAAGGGGGGGACTGTCCCTGTAAGTCGCTCTGGATAAGGGCGTCTGGTAAATGCTGTAAACGTAAATGTATAATCTCAGGTGACTTGTGCTGCTCGCGTCGCCTTGACAAAATCCAATCTGACTCGCGCACGGCCAGAAAATCGCGTTTGGGCCACGTTTGTCCTGCGGCGTGAACGTGGTCTTTGTGTGTTCGGCAGGACGCTGCGCCGGGTCCTGATTTCTTTACCCCCTTCCGCCCCAACTCGCGAAACAGAAGGACTAACGTAAACAAGGCGAAGTGCTGCGGTGCCCTGACCTGTTGCCAGAGACAATAATTTGTTTAGGGTTCCATTACCACCCAATCAGAGCGGAGCTAATTAAAACATTCCAGCACACACATGCACTCAGCACCTGCCAGCATCTGGACGCGTGTGGTCAGATGGACGCATGCAGCATTTACAGGCCTTTTATTTCTCCTTTTCTTCCTCCGTTTGCGAGCATTGCTTCGTCAGCGATCTCTCTTTCCATGATTGTCCAAAACAAGCTTTCATTTACATTTACGGCATTTACCAGACGCCCTTATCCAGAGCGACTTACAATCATTAGTTACAGGGACAGTCCCCCCCTGGAGACACTCAGGGTTAAGTGTCTTGCTCAGGGACGCAATGGTAGTAAGTGGTATTTGAACCTGGGTCCTCTGGTTCATAGGCGAGTGTGTTACCCACTAGGCTACTACCGCCTACATCATCAAATAAATATGTAACATGATGCAGTAAAATGACAATTAGCCAGTTAAAACCTACTTTCGATGTACTTGCTTTATTTCTACACCTTGTATTATGCATCCATACCGCTATTTCTAAATATGTATCGATAATTTGTGTAGATATAGCACTGGACTGTAGCTGCTCAGGAGATCAGAGGTCGCCACTCTCCTTCATCTGCTCTCGTGCTCCTCGACGGCGAGAAATGGAAGCACGGTGACAGACGGCCGCCTCGCCGGCCGCAGGTGTGGGCCGGCGTAGCCCGAGCTGATAAATGATGGGGTGAGAGCAGGTAAAAGGGCTGGGTTTTTGGCAGGGACCATTACCATCAAAGCCGGACCCCAGCTCCTCATGAAAGGTCGTTCTTCTTGATCAGCACCTGCACACAACGCATCTCAACCATGTTCCTGCAGGATTAGTACATAATTACTCCGGACATCTGTTCTTTCATCTGCCCACTAGAATGGAATAGCATTCTAATGACATCCACATGTATCACGATACAATAAAAACCCAACAAGAAATATATTATTATATAATTCCTTGTTATAATGTAATAATTCAATGATAAATAACTGACTTTGTGTTCAAATTGGTGTCACTCATGATCTGAAGTGAAGTGAAAGTGAAGTGATTGTCATTGTGAAACACTGCAGCACAGCACACGGTGACACAACGAAATGTGTCCTCTGCATTTAACCATCACCCTTGGTGAGCAGTGGGCAGCCATGACAGGCGCCCGGGGAGCAGTGTGTGGGGACGGTGTCCTGCTCGTTGGCACCTCAGGCGGCTTCCGTAACCTTCCGTAACTGGCTATTTGCCATTTTTACTGCATCTTGTTACATATATATTTGATGAAAATATCACCTTTTAATGTAATAACTAATCTTATCTAAACCTAGTCTGATGCTGCCTAAATGATAAAAAAGGTTAAATATTCTTTTATGAACAGGTTTATGAATTCAGGTTTCTGTAGTTATGAAGAAAATCGGGCTATATTGTGGAAATTATGACCATATCAACATTTACATCTACTGTTATACGGTATTACACGGTACTACTGCGTCTGCATGCTCTCCTCGGGGAAACTGCCTCCGTAAACCCTTCCGTTCAGTAGAAATTGCGTTCGGCTCGTCCTCACTATTGTTGTGGCCTTTTGGTCGGAGCAGGAATGATTTTTTTTTTTACATCCGCCAGTAATGACGGCGGACGATAATTCCGGAATTAAAATCGCACACGCAGCACACGCCCCTGCTGCCTGTGGCCGGGCCTGTTGTCCTGACGTCAATGGAAGTGGCTTTCCCGTCTTTATTTTGGCAGAGACAGCCGTGTGATGCTGCGGGACTCTGAAGAAACAAAAGCGATGGACTCGCCGCACGACCGTCTGTCTTCCTCTGACTGTCCCTCGCGCTCTTAAATGCCCTTAAACGAGCAGAAAGCGCTCGGCAGGCTACTAAAACCACTTTTAAACCAACAATTGTGTCGGGAGGAGGAGGAAATGCATAATAATGAATGGCGCTCAGTAGTAAAAATTATAATTCCGAGGTTTCTTCTCTGATGTTTCTGTCCAGTTGTAATTAGCATTCCAGTTTATAATATATAATAACATTTATTTAGTCTTTTTCATGCCGTTAAAAAAACTATTAGTAGAAAGATTCTTAGCCTTGAACCTTAAATGATCATTTTTGTTCTTGAACAATCTTATTCTTTTAAACGGTCACAGAATATTGAGGTCTATCTAATTACACTGATTATGCCTTTTTACAGTCAACTCTGTTGTAGCAGCATCTCTCTCTCTCTCTTTCTCTCTCTGTGTTTGTGTGTGTGTGTGTGTGTGTGTACTCTCCCAGTGAAAGGTCAAAAACGAGGTCCACGAGGGTCATGTCTTCATCAACAGTCCATTAACAGCACTCTCTCTCTCTCTTTCTCTCTCTCTCTCTCTCTCCGTGTTTGTGTGTGTGTGTGTGTATCCTCCCAGTGAAAGGTCAAAAACAAGGTCAATGTCTTCATCAACAGTCCGTTAACAGCGCTCTCTCTCTCTCTCTCTCTCTCTGTGTGTTTGTCTGTGTGTGTGTGTGGACTCTCCCAGTAAAAGGTCAAAAACGAGGTCCATGAGGGTCATGTCTTCATCAACAGTCCCTTAACAGCGCTCTCTCTCTCTCTCTCTCTCTGTGTGTTTGTGTGGACTCTCCCAGTAAAAGGTCAAAAACGAGGTCCATGAGAGTCATGTCTTCATCAACAGTCCCTTAACAGCTCTGTCTCTCTCTCTCTCTCTCTCTCTCTCTCTCGCTCTCACTTTCATAAGCAGTCCAGTGGGTTAGTGTGGATCCACGCTGTAGCCACGTTATTATTACAGCCATAACTTTCTTTAATTGTCTTGCGTCAAGCTGGACATTTCCAGAAAAAAAAACTGTAAAAAAGGTCACCAAGTCAGCACAAGATCTTCATGAAACCAGTAGATTGGCGTCTCTTGCCGGGCTGAGAGCACGCGGCACCGTGCGCCGGCTGTGACAGGTCCTCCTTCTGGGGGGGTCTTATCCGCAAATCCATCACGCGACTCCGACGGCTTTCTCACCCCGCCCTGAACCGAGGCCCCCTCGCCAACTCGGCCCGAGCTTTTTAACTGCGCCCGCCACCAACCTTGCGGCCGCAGTAAATCTGACAGAGAATTTGTTTGCCCCTTGACCCCCCCGGGCGTCCCCCCGCGAGCCCCTCACCGCCTGGCGGGATTTCACAGGCCTCCTCGCCTCCTCTCTCGCGGTAAATACTTTCCCGCTCTGCTGTGGCGCGTCTTTGCACTCTTCACCCGCCGCTTGTCAGGAGGAGGAGGAGGAGGTGAAGAGGGCGAGAGGTGCCCCCCCCCCCCCCCCCCCCCCATGAAGACGTGGGGCCCGAGATCGTGTAACCGCGGCGGACAAGTCGGTGAAAGCGGCTGAACCCCTACCAGGAGCTCCTGTTTTCGCGGGGCGACCCTCGCTGTCGGGTGTGTTTGTGTAGCACCGGGGTTCGGGGGTTTTTATTTCCCGCGGCGCTCCCGCGCACCGCTTACAACGCGCCGTGCCGAGGGCCAAACTTCCCGGGCTGAAGGGAGCACGTCTGCGCACCGGAAGGCCTCCGTTGGACGGTCGAGCGTTTTGCGCCCCCCATCGATGCCATGACCCCGCCCGACGACCCTCCGCAGTGGTTCCTGTCGAGATGGCCCGGTGTCTCACCGGCGGGAGGGAATCCGAGGCGAAAAACGAATCCGCTGGTCGAGGCAACGCAGTTTTTTTTTTTTTTTTTTTTTTTCACTACGCTTCAATGTATTTTTACAACTCCTTTTACCTTCTGTAGTGCTTTTTACGCGACCCCCGCCCTTCCCGGAGGGACGAAAAAAAAAAAAAAACATTCCAGGACCGGCTTTCCTGTCGGTTCTAATAGAGTTTCCTCAACAAACAACGCGCTAATAATATGAAAATAAGTGCAGCCGATCTTAATGGTTTTAGCAAATGTGGCTAAGGCCCGAGTTCTGGCACCAGACGTCCTCAGGTCAGGTTCACGCGGCGGAGATGATAGATTAGCGTTGGCTGTAATGGCTTTTTCGGAACGCCGCCGCGGCCCTGTGTCATTTCTGGGATCACGTGTCACGCCTCGCCGTAAGAGAGGAAGTATTCCACGTCCCTTTCATCACCTTCACTGATCGCGCAATGTCGGCGGTGAGCAACGGGCGTAAAAAAAAAACGCCGCCATTTTGGCGAGCCGCGGCCAGTTTGCGGGCTGATGGACGATGTACGTAGCCAAGATGAACGAGGCCTAGTACCCCAAAAAGGCTCGAGACGCGTTGAGCTCAGACTCATTACAGAGGGGGCGTGGTCCACGGCCCATGATTCACACACCGTTAGTTACGCCCCGAATGGCGGCCATCGCTTCAGCTGTGCAGTCGCCGGCTCCAATTTGCCAATTCGACGTCTTGATTGCGGTGCTGTCGCTGATGTCTGCACTACCACATCGCCTGTGAACCAGAAGACCCAGGTTCAAACCCCACTTACTACCATCGTGTCCATGAGCAAGACACTTAACCCTGAGTGTCTCCAAGGGGGGGACTGTCCCTGTAACTACTTATTGTAAGTCACTCTGGATAAGGACGTCTGATAAATGCTGTAAATGCACCAGAAAATGACTCAGGCTGGCTTTCAGAGTTTGGACATGATGAGTCCAAGACCCTGTGGTTCGTGTCCCGTGATCCACCTTGGTGTTAGTCATCTCATTTCCCCGTGAACTGGAGTGGCCTCGGCTTTGTCGTGAGATGTACTCGCTTGTTTTGGAGAACATGAACTTGGGTGGTCACACATAGCGTGTGTAAGTGTGGGGCCTGGCCAGAATGCGCTGCCTGGGTCAAGTATTGGCCACCCAGTCTTTTTCAGACCCAGAGACATATCAGCCTTCACTAGTCAGTCTCCTCGCTTATGTCCTCTCACCTAGTCTGGCTCTTCCCTCGTCTACCTTTCATCCGTCAGTCCCTCCCTCCGCCCATATCTTTTTTTATGCCTCCTGTCTCCACACAATTGCTGATGGAAGCAGGGCGTTCCGTCCACAGTGCCAAAACAAGGTCGTGTCTGTCAGAGGGGAACAAGCGATCCAAGATCCGTTTCAGCTAATGACCTTCTCTCTTTCTGGTCCCTCCCTCATAGCCTGACTGGACAGCTCCCCAACGCAAAGCCGAGGAACCGCCGAGTCTGGACCTGGACTGCCAAACATTCCTGGACATGAGTGCCCACATCCACTCCCAACACGTCCATTGTCCTCAGTTTCTCTCAGGTTGACTCACTGCCATTTCCATTTACCAGGAACCTGAGGAGACCACCTTGGGTCCTGGATCCCCTTTCTGTCATTACGGAGCCGGTCTGGACAGGCGTCACTGCACTTAACGCTGACCGCAGTTGACCTCAGTTGGAGGAGCTGTGGATAGTTTCCTCTTGCTTGCCTCCTCTGGAAAAGGGCGGGGTAGGTACAGTATGAAGTCCACTTCCCAACTGGCGTTGGAATGTTCAGAATTGAAACTCACTTCAGAAACAACAGTGCAAAGAAAGAATGCAAAGTGAGCTTTTAGAAATTGTACAAATCCTGAATCTCCAGTCAGCATTTCATTCCAAGGTAACCAATCAGTGTTGAGTATGGTATGGGACGTTTTAACAGCAGCTTCCTGAATTGAGATATCTCTGAACGCTTTGCTCTTTCCCTCAGCCATCCTCGGAATTTCACACCTTGGGGGCCTTTATAATTGTTGGTGTGGCTTGGTTCACGAAACACAAGCAGAACGAATGGCCGATGTTCCTCAGCCTGTACACACGTGCTTCCATACACAGGGCAGGAAGTTTTACGGCCTGGCCTGTTAAATAGGAGCTGCCGGAGGAGAGTTGTGGAAGAGAAGAAGAGGGGATAAGTTGAAAAAGTCAAGCTCCTCCGGTGTTCCCCAAGGGACACATAATGCTCCTGGCCCCTCTTGTGGCCTTTTCTCTGGAAATGTATTAGACCTGCTGGAGTCAAAAGACTCCTACAGGATGAACATTTACGTCTTATTCAGGATGTTCTGTATATCTGAAATGTAATATTTTGGTTAGACGTATACAAATCAATGCCCAGGAGACTGGCTTCGGAGTGAAAAATTAAAACCCTTTTTGTAAAACATAATCCAGAAAAGATGCGTTCTGGAATGCCTGAATGCCATTTCTTTGAAACCGGTCTGACTGAGGAGTTGAAAGGATGTCTACATTTCAGTTGCAGAACTTCAGGATCTTTACATGACCCGAACCATCTCTTTACCGTCCTTTGAACTCAACATCCCTTTTTAACTATAACTACATTTAACTATAATCTCTGGGGAATTACATCCCTGTGGCTATATGCCTCCATAAGACCAAAACCAGTGGCCTTGACCTCTGACGACCTAAATTGATTTAGTTAATTTATTCAGTCAAGATGTTCATGATGGTAACTCTATTTTAGCGGCTACTTTGCCTGCTGTCCTGTCTTAAATGTCTTAGGTTGTAGTTGTATTTTTACACTTTGCACAATGTAGATGGTTGAACTGAAGGTAAAAAACGGACTTGAACCTATTTGATGTCATGAGCTCCTAGACCAACAAATTTTTTGTGTTCATTTTTTGTGTTCGTTAACCAAATTTGAAGAAAATTCTCTTAAGGTGTTCCTGAGATACTGGACGCGGTTTTCTAACTGGTATCAAGCACAAAACTAGGTGTGTACACTAGTGTAAGGTCAAAGACATCTGTCAGCATGTTCTTAAGACAGATAAAACAAGAATCTTGAACTAAATAATCCAGAATAAGAAAGAAGCGCGGTAAAGATTGTGTTCTGGTTGACAGAAATAAGTCAGTTTCTCTTCTTCGGGATTTCAGAGGCCTACAGTTGAAACCAAAAGTTTGCATACACGGTATAAAATGACATAAAGATGTCATTTTTTTTTACTCTCTGATATTAAATCAGACAAAACCCCTTCAGTTTTAGGCCCATTCGGATTCCCAAAATAATTTCTACAGTGTGGGCCATTTATATGGATACACCTTAATAAAAAGGTAATGGTTACATTACGTAACCATTCGTAAAAGTTACGTAACGTAAAGTTACGTTAAAACCAAGCACACCATTGTTTTTCTTGTGAAATTACCAATAAATTTGATGTGTCACATGACCCTCTTCCTATTGAAAAAAACAAAAGTTGGATCCAAGATGACCGACTTCAAAATGGCCACTATGGTCACCACCCATCTTGGAAAGTTTGCCCCCTCACATATACTAATGTGCCACGAACAGGACGTTAATATCACCAACCATTCCCATTTTATTAAGGTGCATCCATATAAATGGCCCACTCTGTATTTGCTAAATGTCAAAATAATAAGTGAGACAAATTTTTGAGAGATTTTTTTATAAAAAAAAGGTTTTGTATGATTTAATATCAGAGAGTAAGAAAAAAAAAGAAGTTAAATATCTTTTTGTACAGCGCATGTAAACTTTTGGTTTCAACTGTACGACGTGGTTGCTTCTTGTTTTAGCTGTTCGTGCGAATCCTGAGGATGAGCGAACGAGCCCTGCTGTCAGTGGCAGTGGTGGCTTAGCGGTTAAGGAAGTGGCCCTGTAATCAGAAGGTTGCCGGTTCGAATCCCGATCCGCCGAGGTGCCACCGTCCCCACACGCTGCTCCCCGGGCGCCTGTCATGGCTGCCCACTGCTCACCAAGGGTGATGGGTTAAAAGCAGAGGACACGTTTCACTGTGCTGCTGTGTATCACAAGTGACAATCAATCATTTCACTTTAGCTTGAAAGTGGTGTCTTGAACGTGCGGATGAACACCGCTCCGGCTCTGCGGAGGCGTGAGCAGCTATTGGCCTGTTATAACAGGTGCGCTGAGAAGTTTCTCTCCACTCTCCTCACCGCCCTCGTTTTGTTCTTTTTTCACCGCTGCCGCGTGTTATTTTTAAATGACGGCTGGGGTTGTGATTCCTGGAGCTTTGAACTTCCCATCAGGCCTCGCGGCCTCCGCCGAGCTTGACGTTTTCCCGGATCGGTAGCGAGACGGCAACCGGCCGCAGCGACAGCCTTCACCCCTCGGGCCGCGCTGCCGCGACGCTCGGGCCCTGGCCTGTGTGTTTTGGATATGAATCCCTGTTTTTCTTTCAACCGCACCATCTTTCTGCTGCAGGAGAGGAACCTGGCCGCCATCAGCCTCGGTTCCTCGGGAAAAAAAAAACGGGAAAGGGGCGTGTTTAGGGCTGCTATGAAAACAAATATTTGGTCTGGACAACTGAGACTGTGTGGTCAAGACGGCTGTGTCCGAGCGCGGAGGGGAAACTGTCTTCGTTGATACGTGCTTGACAGGAGGAGGGAAAAGCCTCCCGGCATCCGTCTCCAGGAAGAAACCGCATCTTCGAACCTCTGTCCCCACCTGGCGACCCGTTTCTACCCACAGATCCGCTCCGCTTGCTCAAACCTGATGATTTGCTCACCGTCTCTTCATCTGTCTCGGACCCTCTGGCCGCTCGGGACCACCTCCGCAGCGGCAGGAGACGGGCAGGCGTGTGGCGCACTTCGGCGCGGATCAGCGCAAGGCTTCCGTTCTCGGGGGCTGATTTGTTGCGCGCTGGCCGCAAACATAATTGAAATTTACAGTGACGTTAGTGGCTTGGCAGGAACGGGGCGGCCGGGTTCACTCTCTCTCTCTCTCTCTCACGCACACCCAGTTAGGATTTACCTGTTTACGAGTCACTCCATCCCCACGGTCGCCGAAATCACATGCATTTGTTCTGGAAAATATTCCCATGATTATCAACGTTAAACATTAACACTTTACAAAATGGACGTAATAAATGGCCAAACCTGCATAGCTTCATTGGTATTTCTTGATATTTAAGGAGAGATAGGACTAGATAGGGCCTGTCTGATCACAAACGTGTGAGGGATTTGTCTGGTAAACACAGACGTTCAAATGGACAGCCAACTGAACTGATAACACAGTGCAAATTATTATAAAGTCATTTTAATAAATAAAAATAAGGTGCTCTGTACATGCATACGTTACATACAGTACAGGCCAAAAATTTGGACGCCTTCTCATTCAGCGTGTTTTTTTTATTTTCATGACCATTTACGTTGGTAGATTCTCACTGAAGGCATCAAAACTATGAATGAACACATGTGGAGTTATGTACTTAACAAAAAAAGGTGAAATAACTGAAAACATGTTTTATATTCTAGTTTCTTTGCTCTGATTACTGCTTTGCACTCTTGCCATTCTCTCGAAGAGGTCGTCACCTGAAATGCTTCTCCAACAGTCTTGAAGGAGTTCCCAGAGGTGTTTAGCACTTGTTGGTCCAGCTCACCCCAAACCATCTGGATTGGGTTCAGGTCCGGTGACTGTGGAGGCCAGGTCTCCACTTTTTGTTAAGTACATAACTCCACATGTGTTCATTCATAGTTTTGATGCCTTCAGTGAGAATCTACCAACGTAAATGGTCATGAGAATAAAGAAAACACATTGAATGAGAAGATGTGTCCAAACTTTTGGCCTGTACTGTGTATTGTACATGTGAATGCAATAATCAATGCTCAAATGCCTGAACATATGTTCAGAACTCAACTGACCCTAAATAAGAATACACCCCATGAAATAACGTTTCACCCCAAGAATTCATTACATTCATTTTTTTTTTTTGAGGGTTCAAACCAGCCATGCCGTAATTTGTGACTTGTTGTGAGCTTCTGCCCCTGCGCTGAACCCTGCCCTTATCCAGGCCATTTAAAGAAGCGTTGGGTGTTCCAGGTGGGGATCCCCACTCCCTCGCTGCTCCTGGGGTTACTGGGGGGCTAAGTTATCATTCATCACACTCCCCGCCCGAACCTCCTGACATGCTCTCCTGCTGTCACGGCTCATTATCAGCCGGCAGAAATGCTTCCTGCTGCATATAGGGCCTCTCCGCTAAACTCCTCACCCGTCAGGCCCTCTGCTCTGTAAGATCTTCAGGTTTATGTATACTGTACGATGCCACGCGGCACGTCGCACCACAGAACATGAACTCTTCACCCGTATGATGCATGGGCATTACAGCACCCAGTGTCCGTCTGGATTCATGGTTTTTCTTGGATCACTTCTAAGATACAGATGTGCTGTTCAAAAGCAGCAAATGTGTTGTTTTTTTAACTCAACACATCAACTGTGTGGTTAACCAATCTGAGGCAGTTACAGGGCATAAGCAAAAATTGTGAGGAGATGAATCAAAGTGTCTGTTGTTCCATGCAAAATTGTCATTTACTTTGCATTTAAATCAGACAAAAAAAATTGTTTGAACAAGAAATGTTGACTTCAGTTTACTTCAATTTAAAATGACATTATTTTCAATCCAATAAATAATTATTGCAAATATATATGAACTAATAATGAACTAATATTTATAAGTAATACATTAAATAGTGAATAAAACAAATATTTTGCATAAAATCTTTAAATAAATACACATTTCAATTATATTTTTATGCAAACAAATTATACGATTTCATTTTTTAAATGTTTACAGTCATATTTTATATGAAACATACATAACAGTACAAAAAGTTTAATGAACAATCAAACCTTTTATTTATATTATTTTATTATATGATTCAAATTTTTGTACACATTGATAATTATTGCATTTTTTTTCTCTTATTGGCAAATCACTCATTTATATGTACAGTAAATTAATTTGTTCTAAAGATCCCTTCTCATGGAGGCACCAAAGACCACACAGGAACAAGCTGATCCATGTAGTATGGTCTAGCCAGTAAAACAGAACCCTGACCCCCTGGAGGAACCACGGCTAAAGAAAACGTTCCAAGCTCCACGTTGTGATGTGGTTCCTGGACCAGGCATGGGATGTGCGTCGGCCTGGCCAGGAACAGCAGAACGAGGGGGTATAAGCGTGACCAGAATCAATTAAAAAGCAGGGGAGTGCGGAGACGACTTTTTAATGTGCTGTGCACCGATTACCTCCGCGCAGCTTTAGTGGCCCCCTTGGGAAAAAATGGCGGCCCTTTGCGATGTCTGTACGTTTATGATTTTCGGCGTAATGACTGGGGGGGGGGGATTTGCGGCAGGCCGGCCAGGCTTATCTTTATGCATGAGTGCTGCATGGTGTCTCGTCCAGCAGACCCCCAACGCCCGCCGTTCACTACTGTTTGTTGTGGCAGGTCGTCTGGCAGGACGGACAAGCTCGTATTGAGAGATTACAGTACACGATCCAGCCCGGCCTCCGTTCGGTCCACCACATGAAAGCGGGCGCGGGGTGTCCTGGGGAGGGGGGACGTCCAGGCGGACGGGCACCACGAGACGCGATGGAAAGAACGCGTGTGTGCGCGCACCGCGGACGACCTTTCCGCTCCCCTTAATGCCTGCTTTCCAAAGAACCGTCAGGGACCATCAGCGTCGGCGGGCCCATCTCCCGAAGTTGGTTTCTGGGCTAAAAGGAGGGCAGGAAGCCCCGTGGAGAGGCTGTCTCGGCTCCTGTGTGATTTTCCAGGAGCTCAGGGCTGGACCAGACCTGGACAAGACATGAAGGTGTAGTGCAGAGCTTCTTCCTGACAGCGTTGCCCGTGCGAAGATATATACGTATAGAAGACATGAAGAACCAGAAGACCCACTTACTACCATTGTGTCCCTGAGCAAGACACTTAACCCTGTGTGTCTCCAGGGGGAGACTGTCCCTGTAACTACTGACTGTAAGTCGCTCTGGATAAGGCCGTCTGATAAATGCTGTAAATGTATATGTAAGACATTTGGGAATTTGTTCTGATACCACTTGGTCACTTGCTGTTTATATGCGTGTGTGTGTGTGTGTGTGTGTGTGTGTGTGTGTGTGTGTGTGTGTGTGTATATATATATATATATATATATATATATGGGCGTGTGTGTTGGGACGATTGTAGACGTTGAGGTTGGATGTCCCACCTACTCCACCACTTTACCCACAATGTTTGGGTGTCCCGGTCCGATGCAAGAATGTGTGTTCCACAGATGGCCGTGGGGTGGAAACGCGATCCTCCTCTTCTCCAACCTTTTCTCTCCTGCACTCTCTCCATAATTACAGAGGAAAATAAACGGTGATCCCGGCAGCCACATCACTCAACGCCCGAGTGTGGCAACGCAGGCCTCCTCCTCGTAGCTTTGGGGTCACAGTGTTGGAAATTCTAACTTGTCTTTTAATACACTGAAGTAATGACCTTCTTGAACAAAACTAACATATGTTAGACTGTAAAATGACTTCCTTTTTACAGAGGAGCCGCATATAAATATGGATTAAAATCCATTTTGAATAGATTATGAATTAATTGCCAGCCCAGAAGATCAGTCAGTCCTACATAGTAGTTAAAATAACACTGCAGAGAGTTAAATCAGAGTTAAATTGAGCACTTTCAGTGTAAAGTCTGTAAAACTGACACTCGTTGGTGTTATATGACAGTGACTCCGCCCCTCCCCATGTAACACGCCCATATGGGTGGCACATGGGTGGTCCATATCATCCCCATCTTAATATGAACCCAAGAACCCAGATGGACCTCAACTGGCTTTTCACTTTTTATATTAACCAATGTAATATTACTGCTCACCAAGGGTGTGTGGGGACGATGCTTTGCTCAGTGGCACATCAAACTGGCAACCTTCTGATTACGGGGCCGCTTCCTTAACCACAAAGGCCACCACTGCCCCAAACGTGTCCTCTGCTTGTAACCATCACCCTTGGTGAGCAGTGGGCAGACATGACAGGCGCCCGGGGAGCAGTGTGGGGGGACGGTGCTTTGCTCAGTGGCACCTTGGTCGCTCGGGATTCAAACCGGCAACCTTCTGATTACGGGGCCTTACTCGCCAGGTCACCACTGCCAAGTTGTGTCTTGGTGGTTCTGTTCTGCTTGTAGAACCTAAGGAACATGTTCCTGTGAGGAGCTGATTTAACATTTTTACTGTGTGGTCAGAATGCGCAGTCCAATTAATGCAATTTATTCAATATACAGTAGCTGTGTAACTTACTGCATCAGCCCCCCCCCCACGCAGAATGCTGAGCGCTCGCTTCCTGGTTCCTGGCTGTGTCACGGACGAAGTGTCACGGATCAACTGGTGTCTTGTTTCAGAGAGACATCGGTAGGTGGCAGAGCGCGGTCGCCTGCTCACCAAGGGTGATGGTTAAAAGCAGAGGACTCGTTTCGCCGTGCTGCAGTCTTTCGCTTTCACTTCATTAATATCATATTTGAATGATATTTTGTGTTGTGTATATGCTAGTTGTCTTCTTCTTTAAGGTAGCTTTTACAGTCACCATTTAAGATACCTCTCAGGGACTCAGGGACTGCTTGTCAGAATGACGGTAAAGATATTCTGATTCTGATGACCTCAGAATGACCTTTGGCATCACAGCTTTGTATTTTAGTCCACGACCATATGGTCCAGACAAATTCGCCAGACCACTCCGTCGCATCAAATTAGATCGTTTCGGCCTGAATGTTCTCGGCATTTCAGGACGTTCTGAGCTTCTGGGATGTTGATGTTTGCTGGAGCTGCTGTGGTCCGCGTGGAGCGGGCTGCACTGGCCACAGGACATGCAATGGTGCTGCACTGATGCAAATCTTCGCTCCGTTCCTTGGTAACCCCTCAATAGTTTACCAAAACACGTCACGGATGAATTTTGTCTCCGACCCAGTCTGGCTTGCAGCAAACACATCCTTGGCCTTCCCCTTCACTGAGCTTTGAAGCTTCTCTGTCCAGCATTCGTTATTAAACCATTACCATTGCAAATGGATCCAAAAGACACCTACTTTTCAAAACCAAGGCCAATATTAGCATCAATTTGACACGTTTTTATTCATGTCAGTGCTCGCTAAGGATGTCTTTGGAATTACAGTGTTAGCGCAGTGTATTTAGATGAGTGATCCAGAGTTGAACCTCCTTCCCCAGATGTGCGATCACATGCAGAATGCAGCCTGCCAACACGTCTGGTGGTTTAGCCCTTCAACGAGATGGCAACCCCAACCTCTCCTGGTCTTCAGCTCACATCACGAGGGCTTCGGATCTCATATTTGAACAGGTATTTCATTATGTAACGACGTGTGGATTCTCTCCACCCATCCTTTCATCACCGTCAGCCTTCCTCCGCCGGGTCTGGTCTGTCCGGATCAATCTCCCTCCCCTTTGATTCACATTCCTGTTTTTTTGAACGTAGAAGCTGCTCAAGCAAGTTCCACCGTGCATACGACCAAAAACCAAGGTTCTGTGAGCCTGCAGAACTGAGTTCAAAGATCTTCAGATGTTGCCTGGTGTGCGTCCCACATGTGGATAAGAGTATCATTTAGGCCCGCTCTGTGTTGAGTGTGAAACGGAGCTTTAGGCTGCAGCATGTCTTTTTCTATTAAATCCTATATCATATAACAGGATGTAATGCGTTTTGATGTTTCATGCGAGGCACTTACACTAGACTTAGACTTCTTTTCAGCTGATATATTTATCAAAGGCCACGTCTGGCCGTGTGCTACTGTGAATTTTATCATAATTAATGGACAACATAAAGCCAAGATGAAATTGCTGTTAATTTTGACACCCATTACATGTATTTATCCCATAGTTTTACCCCATGTACAGTAATGTATCTGTAATGTAATGTATCTGTTCAAAGGAACTATAGTAACCAATTAATTAGAACAATAAGTCACACATCTAATTATAAACTTAATAGGCATAGTTTTCATAGAAGCAGGATTAAATACAATAACTATAAATACAAACATTTTATATGTAAACTATTCCCATGGGCATTACCTGCCACTTTGATTTTGCAGATTTTGAGTAGAATCTATCAAAAATTTCCAAATAAAATAATTTGGGATAATCATTTTGGGGTAGTCAGGTTCTTTTTTTACATTGTGAGAGGAATCCGTCATTCCACCTTAGTACACCTTTATTAACTTTACTACACTTTCACGCCTGAAGCATACACTTCTATACTCTGTGTCAAACCTTGCAAACAAAAAGCAACCAAAAGCAAACCAACAAAAAAAAAAAAAAAAAGTAATAATCAGAGAGACGCGGAGGAACCACATTTAAATAATCCCACTGTCTCATTTTCCCAGTAGCCAAATTCAATTTAGCCCACATTCTTTTGGTGGATTGGCTGGAGTTTCTTTCCAGCGAGAATGCCATGGAAAAACCTCTTCAGAAACCAAATGTTGAGCGGCACACAGTGTGACTGAGATGAGCGAGGGGCCGGGAGGGTACGGTTGTTTCAGCCAAAAACGAAACATTGCCACCGTCCATCCTGCCCTCTTCATCCTCCAGACGCTGAGCGCCTCTTGGAATGCCGAACCCAGGGACTTCCGAAGGGCATGTTTGCCCAACAAGGAGTCACTCTTCCAGGGCAGTGGACCGGTGCCAGGCCCCTGGGCAGCCTCCTCCGGGCGGTTTGCGGTGGTGTGCCGTGGCAGCAAATGCCACGGTGGAGCTCTCACTTTGCATACCTTACGGTCAGCCTCCGAAACATTACTACGGAAAGCTCGCCAGTGGAAGGTCACCGGTGTCCTCGCAATGTCTATCAACAAATCTTTAATGATGCGACACATCGATGATCTAGAACAGCAATTTTTCATCTGATCTCTTTTTAAACTTTTTCAATAAAGAGTTACTACTGAGTGGCTCTTCTTTTTTGCCTTACATTACGCTAACAAACAAGCCCCATGCTTATCAAAAAAAGCACCAAAAAAAAAAAATGCTCTCAGTCTTGAATGAACTAATTGATAGAATTCATGCATTGACTGATGAATAACATTGATTAGTAACATAGTACTAAACTAGATTTTATATCGCTCTCTTGTGGTCTCCAGATTGAGTAAATTGAAATATTTCCCCATGGAGAATCTCAGGGTTTGCCTAAGTTAAAGTGAAGTGATTGTGATATACACACAGTGAAATTTGTCCTCTGCATTTAACCCATCACCCTTGGTGATCAGTGGGCAGCCACGACAGGCGCCTGGGGAGCAGTGTGTGGGGACGGTGCTTTGCTCAGTGGCACCTCAGTGATTACGCCGCCGCTTCCTTATCCGCCAGGCTACCTCAGCCCACATGGCTACTACAACCCTAAAGGCACAGATGTCTTAACTTTCAACACTCTTTCACAAAATAAAAATGTTAATGATCCGTTCAATAACTGATACACTGTCTGCTATTTCTGTTCTTTGTACTGCACCGGTGTTCACACAACTGTCACAGATAGTTGAGTAATGTCCGCCATCCATTACGGAAAAATGGCTTCTTAAGGCCTCTGCTAAGACAAATGTTGTATGGGGCTTTTCAAGGATTTGAAAAGACAGGCCCTGAAGTGCCTCCAAAGAAGTCTTTGGTTTAAGCTTAGAAGAAAATCGGTGGTTAAAGAGTTGAATTTTTAAAAAGTTTTCACATTATACACTTTGAATAGACCTAAATTGAAAATTGGGTTGCCTTTATTCAAATATTTAAAATGACCCATATAATATAAAAAATAAAATAAAAACCACGTCTTCTCTGTTGTATGGCGTGTGTACATGCTGAACTGAGTTGAGAGGTAAATTAAAATAGTTATGTTAAATATCGTTATGACTGATTATGTGTGTGTGTGTGTGTGTGTGTGTGTGTGGATGCTGGAGGCCAAGAGAACATGAGCCGTCTGATCGTGCCATGCTACTGTTCTCTCTTTTCCCCTTGTATATGTTCCACCGTGTTTCTCTTGGGTGTTGTCCAACCAAGATCCCCCTCGCCCGCTTTCCCCGGGCGATGTAAAACAGGGGCGGCCACCGCCAACGCCGCCGCCGCCACCGCCGCCGCCGCCTCGCGCTAGTTGGATACAGCTGGCCATTCGACCCTACATAAAGCCCTCCTGTGTGTGCATGTCTGCGTCTGTGTGTGTCTCGGTGCCCGGAGGACTCTTGCCTGGGTCTCAATCCGTGCGGCTGTCCCGACCGCCTCTTCGTAGAGCCACAGCGAGGGCGCGGTATCGTGACACCGAGACGGGGTTAAGGGATCCCACAAAGGGCCGTGGACACTGTGACTTGTGACTTCGTACTTTTTTCACGGCAACATAAAAGCCACGTAACGTAACGTGTAATGTCTTCTGTGCATTTTGTGCCGTTTGCCTTGGGAGTCCGAGTTGGGAAAAGCGGCCCAAGGTATGAAAACATACCTCAAGATGGTCCACTAGCTCCGGTAAAATGGCCAGCAAGACCAGATATGACCAGTGTAAAAACGTACTATTTACAGAACAATCTCTTGTGGGTGGTGGTAGCCTAGCTGGTAAACCAGAAGACCCAGGTTCAAATCCCACTTACTACCATCGTGTCCCTGAGCAAGACACTTAACCCTGAGTGTCTCCAGGGGGGGGACTGTCCCTGTAACTACCGGTTCTAATTCGCTCTGGATAAGGGGCGTCTGGTAAATGCCGCAAACGTAAATCTTCCCAGTTTTTGTTGTGGGCCTGCTACTGCGCTCCCATACCAGAAGTGATGGCTGCATTTACGAGGCTCTTGTCAGAGCGCGGTTCTGACGGTTCTGGGAGACCACCCATTCTCCCCCTGCCTCCACGTGGGCGTTGGGAAGTCATGTCGTGCAACGGGAACTAGCATCTAAACGTAGCGCGCTTCGCAGGGACAGCAGTTCAGCTCCCGGTTACGCCGGCTGACAACATTTATAAGCCGTCTTCAGCGTCGCTTAAATCGTGCGTGGACATGGTGGCCAAGCGAAAAAGACATCAGTTCTTTTCTTTTTTTTCACTTCCCCAGCCCGCACCTTACCCCGGGAAGACGTCCATTTCGTCCTGCTCGGGTTAAAGATGAGCCGCGTTGAATTACTAACACCGAGTCGGGCCAGGCGCGGCGTGAGTCGTGTATTTTCTTAACCGTCCCCCAACCGAGAGACATAATGAAACCCCAAACTTCGTCCCGTTGGAATGAAACCTGGCCGCGCGTTACCTGCTATCTGTTACATGGCGATGGTACGTTTTTATAAACGCTTATTATGGTTTCGGCGGTTTGCACCGAAGTCGGTCCCAACTGACGGGCCTAATGAAAGCGATGGAGAGTAATGGCCGCCACGCCCGCGTGAAGCGAGGAGGGTGTTACCGCACACTCTGACAGATCATACTCTTGCGGTTTTATGCCTTTTGCCACGCTAGCAGTTTTCGTACCTACAGGAATGAAAGTGACTTTTAATATTTCGGTAGATTGGCTCCAACAACAAGCCCATGAAGCACGGTGCGCAGCACACAGTCCGTAATAAGTAATAAGTAATACGTTTGGACTCTCGGAGTCGTGTGATTTTTTTGAACTGGGTGGGCACCATGTGCGTTCTCCTCCCGCTGGCTGCACGTGGGCGAGCTAAACGTGTCCGGGGGTGTCCAGGTCAGCGGCAGCGCTCTGTCTAACGAGGCGGCTGCCTGAGTGTGTGTGTGTGTGTGTGTGTGTGATGGAAACTTCTGAGTTTATTACAAGCTTTGAAAGCCACTTCTTGGTGTCTGGCCAAGAGAAAGAATGCAGAAGGGGAGCAAATTGCTGTCAACCCTCTTTTTTTTTTTTTTTTTTTTTGCTTTCTCTGCGGAGTGCCAACAGAAGCAAAAAGGACGGGAACTGAAGGGGCGAAAAACCCAAAAATTAAAACCATCGCAGGCGGCCACCTCTGGCTCCATTTTGCAGATGGAGAATAAGAAAGAAACTTCTGGAACAAGAAACCGCCCCAGAAGACGCAACTCTGTGTTGTGAAGGAAACCAGAAGAAGACCCAGCAGGTTTTTACTTCATTAACAGAAACGTAACCGAGTCCATCGGCGAGACACCAAGAGGACTCATCTTCATCACTAATAATCCCATATTTTGGTCCCTATTTTACAAGATGGTGCTAGGTGAGCCATAAGCTAATAGTTTTTACCACTCAGGTTTTTATTATATTTGATGTAAAGAAAGCCTAAAAATATATATATTTCTTATCACAAAATGTACCAAAAGTGACTAAATAGCACTGGTGAGTGTTGCAAACATTGGCTAGAAGTTTAATAAAATGTTAAATAATTCCTGGGGGGCTTATCATTTTGGCCTCGACTGTATCTGTCTTTAACTTGATGAAGAGGAACTACCTTCAACTACCCTTGTGCGTTATGTGAAACTATTTCTTTCACCCCGGACATGATCTTTAAAGGTCCTCCGACATGATTTCTCTTTTTCTTTTTATATCGGTCTTGTCGGCCCCCTTATTCTGTATCTAAAGTCTCTTTCCAAAATTCAGCCGTGGTACAGAATCACACCCACAGTGAGATTTCCCCAGGACGCGCCGTTTCGGTGTCTGTGTCTTTAAATGGTGATGAGGAGAGAGAGCGGCCTATAGATGTTGAGCTGGCGTTCCTGGAAATAACGTCATCAACACCATTCACCGACCTCAATGTAGAATAAAAAAAGTCCCCTTGTGACAGCATAAGGGGACAAATTCCAGATCCGACCGTCTGAGCTGCCGCTCTGTGAGCGGTGAAGCAGAATGGCCAAAGCACTCTTTACACCTATCGCCGTTTCTAGCCACTGCAGGACCATAGACCGGCGAGGAGGACTGGTATTAATGTTAAACAATCTCAGAAAGTGGAATTTTTATGTCAAGGGACCATATATATATATTCTACAACAATCGACAGATTCATCCATTCTTTTAATGACATATGTATATATGTATATGAGCACCTGTTGTTGGGTGAACAACAGTTTGGAATTGAGACATTGACAGTTGTCTTAATCAGAACCACGTCTGAGGTTTTCTACTCAGTATCAGTGAACTAATCAGATTCACTTCCATTGGTAACAAATACAGCCACCACACTGACCCCAGGTCAGGTTTCGATCGATTCCCCCGACACGAAGGGTATGACTGAAAGATTTCAAACATGAGTACGTGTGTGTGTGTTTATGTGTGTGTGTGTGTAACCTATGAAACCAAACATAAATATAGGAAACTGGCAACTGCTTTTGGTGTGGAAAACTGAGCTCCTCGAAAAGACTACGATCTGGATTTAGACCATGAGCACAGTTCACCTTAAACCACTATGAGACAGAGCATTTTTTCTGAAGCTATTAAAGCACACACATTAACAAATGTATAAATTCAATGCGAATTCCAATATATCAGCAGCTAGTAGTATTAAACTTTTCACATTCTATAAATCTGTCAAAAAAAAAAAAGTTATGAAGAGTTCTCCCACAACGAACATTTTTTTGGGATTCCATAAAATAATGAAGTCAAGCAAAAATCATACATTTCCAGTGAGCTTATTTTGTCGTGTTGACAAAGTTACGCTGAGTCAGCAGCAAAGCTAAAAGTAAAGAAATCAGGCACATACATGCGAACATTTACGAGCCCTCCACAAGAAACGCTCTGGACACTGAGTTAGCCTGTTCCCCTGGTTTACCAGGCACCATAAAATGTTTATAAAATGTGAGTAAAATGTTTAAAAGATTATTAAAGAGCTCATCAAGATCTGGGCAGCAAACCGCGATGGGAGGGGGGGGGTGGGAGAGTCAAGCCTTTCTTCCATCATCATGGTGAAGGTCACCGAGAACCTGTTCTTTAAATGTACCTTGGAAGGGTGTTAGGGGTAAAAATATGAAAGAATGTGAAATAATAAAAAAATATATTAAAAGAGCCTTTAATTGGCTTAAATCTCCAGCTTTGGGCTCGTGGAGTCTGTGAGCTGATGTCTGGAGGGACGTGGACTCGGTCTCACCCAGCATGGCGCTGCCAGGTCGGCGGTGGGACCGGCCCAAAACCAACGCCTCTTGTGTGTGAGAGTGTTGAATTTGTCGTTGTGGGGACCAAACGTACAAACCCCGTTCAAAGAAAAAAAAGGAAAATATGTTCTCACAAAAAAACGAGACAGAGACTTTTTTTGTTTACTGAAGTTACAATGAGGTTTAGGTTTAGACTTACTGCTCCAGACCCTACTCACAGGATCCATAGAGAAGTGCTGTAATCGGGCCTAAAAATTTATGCCTGACCTAGCCCAAGCCCAACAGAATCTGACCCAACAAGAATAGTTTTTTAAAAGCTCTTAAACTACTTCCTTACCTGCTGAAGCCACCACTGCCCCACCTATGCCTTAAGCCTATGAGTGCTACCATGCTGGATCTAAATGACAAGTCAGATCTGTAATGATCTGAAGCCCTATTTCCAAAGTACTATAATCGACATGACCTGCAGGGCTTGTTTGCTAATGTAGCATCAAGTATGTCTCCGGGATTTTTTTGCTTGCTAGTTCACTGTACGCTGAAGAAGAGGATTTAAGTACCTTTTTGTTGGTGTGTAACCCGAAGATAAACCTAAATGATGGTTAATGAACTTTTTTTAAAAAGGAAAATAATTCACGCACCCTCATTCCAGATTGCTTGCATCAATTTGTAATTTCAGCCTATAAGTGTACGTACAAGTATTCAGTGCCTCGCCTTCTTAACATAGTTAAATAGTAATTGGGTTCCTCAATACATATTAGTAACAAGCAATTTTCCCCGACATTTAAATCAGCCCAATCTGGCAACAGGGAGTTTGCTTTTTTTTGCTTGTTATACCACTTACAGTAATTTTATTCCTTATATTTTATGTTCACCAACATCCCCATTGCACTAGCATGACAAAAGTATGGGTGACCAAGAAGGGCGTGTCTATCCTGCTCTTAGTTATTTGAACCCCATGTTTAATATTTGGCAGCAGTTCCAGAATACACATGTGCACTTGAAATCATATATATACACAAACACACTCTCTTTATACACACAACTATACACACATATGCTTTGAGACTCGAGACGCAAAAAAATTCTCAGCTGGGTCTCTTTCACTGTATATAAACACAAGATATCTGGTTATTTTCTATGTTTTACAAGGCTCTTTTGCTAACAAAAATATTTCTACCACTCTCGGCCAATGAAAATGTCTGTATGTTATGCCTTTCCTTTGAAATGTCTCTCTGCTGTAAATATTACATGGCCAAGTAGATGTGCAGCTCTTTAATTCCCTATCTAATTTCCTATCCCTTCTTCAAATCCCAGCACTACAACGGAGCTCCGGCCCAAATCGTGCGCCGCTTTCCACTCGGGCAAAAAAAAAGAGATCAGACTCTTCAACAAAGAGGACATTCAGCCGATGCCATGGATCGTATGGCTGATGGGGATATTGAAGTCGGCGACCCTGGAAAAAGAGCATAGCGGCAGACGGGCTGGGCGGAGGGAGAGAAAGAGCAAGAGACGGGGTGTGGCTGTATGTAAATAACGTCACATATTCAATTCTGATAAAGGCGCAAGTCGAGCCCAGGCCATTCTGGCCGCGGCGGTGGTTGTGGCGAGCTGCCACATGCTGAGCCATGACAGCAACATGGCCCGGGCCAGACCCTCAGTCTCTCGCTGTGTGTGTGTGTGTGTGTGTGTGTGTGTGTGTGTGTGTGTGTGTGTGTGTGTGTGTTTCTTCACTTTAAATCCGCAAGGCGTGTGCTGAGTGGCACAAGTTACGTTCTTTCGAGGTGCCATTTGACCTTTGAGCCATCTGACATCACAAAAATATGCTACTGTGCTACACAACTTATTCTGTTAGAAAATCTTGGGAACACTGATAGTAAGAAAATCTTGAATTAATCTTAATCTTAATTTTTTTTTTATACAGTTGCATTTTAAGCGTTGCAAAATCCTGCTGCTGAATGAAAATGAACGAGTAGAATTCTGGTCCAAAATCAGTGACGTCATGTCAATCTCTTGTTTGAAAGAACACGTGGCTTCAACTGAATTCGACTTGGACAGATTATTAAGACGTGGTGGCACAAACTCTTATTTCGATATGATGTAAAGGTCATAATGCAGCTTCACCTTTAACTAGAGGCCTTGTTGGTGGCTGGGTACCCCCTGTGAGTCCGGTGGTGGAACGATGGCCATGACAGGACCCCCCCAATTGGCCCGGCTCCATGTCATGAGGGCTTTGCGAAGATGGGACCCGTGGAAGACGGGCATGGGCAAAGCCCCCGGGTGGAGACCCAGACCACGTTCCCTGGACAGTAGATGAGGACCGTTCGGCGGGGACTCTGCAGTCCTGTGTAGGGCCAGGTGCCACAGGTTGATGGCCAGGAAGAGGCCTTATGTCTCTGTTGTCTGGGCAACCGTGAGGAGCCCGAGGAGGGTAGCAAAGTGGGCGGACTTCTTTTTCATCTATAATTTCATTCATAATTTCATCTACATATTGATATTTTAGATCCTGATACATGGAGCAGAACCATGGAATGAACTTAAACTTACATTTTTGGGGTTGTGGGGAGAGAGCGGTCCCATGTGACCCCCCCCCCCCACCCCCCCTCCACTGTGGTGTAAAGGAGGGAAGAGGAAGTGCCCCTCACTCTACTGTACACCCCCTGGTGACCCCCAAACTATAGCCATGTTGGACCTGGGGGTGCGTGGCCGACACAAACACCCTCCTACCCACAAAAATGGTCCCCTCCTGAGTAAGGAATTTATTTGGCCAGGCACACACATGTACACACGCATTCAACGTGCCCGTGTCGGCATTTTCCGCGTGTGTGCGTAACCACAGCGCCCCGCCTTCACCGCGCAAGCGTGATCCACGGCGAGCTGCGGCCGGATCACACCTGCATCCAATGTGTGAAGGAACCGCGGCGCGGCACATTAATGAGGGAGTTTATCCCTTCATTCCACCCTTATTAACACACACACACACACACACACACACACGCGCTGTCGTTAAATCCGCCCCCTTTTCTGTGAAGTGGCTGATTATTTTCCCAGGCCCTCACCTGGCTTCGAGCTCAGAGTGGGGAGGAGGTCGCCCAGCACCCCACCTTCGTTTGCATCGATTCGGCCTTATGGATTTCTGTGAGCCTCTGCATGTTGGAGGGCGGCAGTAGCCTAGTGGGTAACACACTCGCCTATGAACCAGAAGACCCAGGTTCAAACCCCACTTACTACCGTCGTGTCCCTGAGCAAGACACTTAACCCTGAGTGTCTCCAGGGGGGGACTGTCCCCTGTAACTACTGATTGTAAGTCGCTTTGGATGAAGGGCGTCTGACAAGTAACATAGATGGAAATGAACGAATGGAATGAAATCTGAAATTTCCCACCATTTGGTAACGGTGTTGGTACTTGGAGACGACGGATGGGAGGATGCCGTTTCGATAATTACTAATTTCCCTCTTTCCACCTCTTGGTCAGGTCGCTAGACAAAAACCCTCAGTATTTCCCATGAGTAGGTTAGGGTGGCATGGGTGGAAACCATTTAGCCCTGCAGATTGCTGTCTAGATAGAGCATCATCAGAAGCAGGTTTGGGTTTGATGGGTATTTTTTTGTTCTATTGGACTGCCCATTGGAATCTTGTGATTTTTAGGCCTGACATTGAAAATGACATGCCTGTGAGAGAGGGAGGGGACAAGGCGGTCTTCAGCTGTGTTGCCTTTAGACAACATTTTGTGTGTGTGTGTGTGTGTGTGTATTAGCGTGCATGCGCGTCTGTGAACAATAGTGAACCATTAAGGCCTTCAGTTTTATAGGACCTTGGTTTAATAGGTGAACATAAAAATGCCTGTGTGGTAAGAACATGGTGTCGTTTTATTTAATGCTGAGTGACTATTAAGTGTTGTGACGCGCTCCTTATGCAGACCCGCATCTCGTAAACCGATGTGCCAAGGCGCGCAGTGGAGTGAAGGGCACGCAGAGGTCAAAGTGCAGCGCCCGCATGCCTTAGCTGTCGTACCGCGAGTGTGTTTTTCGCCATTGGCGTGTTGGTTCTTTTCGCCATTGGCGTGTTGGGCAGATGCGTTTTTACTGTGCCGCCAACTTTTAAATATCACCACACAGCTACAGCAATTTTAAAGTTCCAAAAAAGAGAGAACAATAATAATTGCTGCATTGCTGTTGCCAACCAGGACCTACTGTTGTCTCCCGGTGAACGTGGTACTCACCTATACGGCTGTTTTGGTTAGTGGTGTGTGGCATCCTATAGTTCTAAAAAATGGCAGTGTTAAATGACTATTTGTAATCAAATAGGGTGTCCATTGCGTGCCATTGACTGTCACGCAGTCAATAAAATTGTGACAATAAAATTGATTTGCTTTGCAAAATAAGGTGGCAGTTACAGCTAGAGTTATGGTTCTTAGCAGGCATGGGTCTCACTGGATTAAATGTGCTTGTCATTTGTGAAACATGTGAAATATGTCCTCTTTATTCAACCCGTCCCTTTAGCGAGCAGCGAGCAGCCGTGAAAGGCGCCCCAGTGTGGGGACGGTACCTGGCTCAAGAGGACGTCAGTGGCACCTTGGCGGTTCAGGATTTGAACCCGTTTCCCCGACCACCACAGCCCCATTCGGACTGATTTATTGTCTTTGCAAAAGCCAAACAAAAAGCGCCGTAACCAGAAGGTTGCCGGTTCGAATCCCGATCCGCCAAGTTGCCACTGAGGTGCCACCGAGCAGAGCACCGTCCCCACACAGTGCTCCCCGGGCGCCTGTCATGGCTGCCCACTGCTAACTCAGGGTGATGGGTTAAATGCAGAGGACACATTTCGCTGTGTGCACCGTGTGCTGTGCTGCGGTGTTTCACATGTGACAATCACTACACTTTCACTTTAAAAAAAAAGCTGAGGAGGAAGCAGCACGCGTTAGTGTGATTTATTTCGTTTTAATGAACTTTATATAAAATTATGTGAAGCAGCTGTTAGTCTGGCCCTAATCTGTCCGACTTTTGCCCCGTTCACTGTTCCAAAACATGTTCCGCTTTCTCCTGCCGCGTCCCTGTCCTGTTTCCTGGTTAGTTTCCCAGTGCTGTCGGTTCCCTTTGTGACTCCTTGTCATTTGTCACCCCCCTCCAGTTCAGCAGCAGCTCCTGCGGTAGACGCGTCAGTCGGCCCATCCTGCTCAGCGCGATGCTCAGGTTGCATCTGTTCTGGGACCTGTGCCTGCTGCTGTACACCTTTGTTCCTGGCCTTGTCCACTAGATGGCGCCGGTGCTGTCCCGATTGACAGCCGTGATTTTCCTGCATTGATCTCACATTGACCAGGCACTGAGGTTAAAGGGGCAGAAATAGGACTTTTTTTCTCAGTCTCTCAGTTAAGTAAGGATATCACAAGTATACCGACTGAAGATACTTCATTTCATTCATTTAAAACGAAATAAATAATGCTCGGAATTTCTCATAATTGATTATGAGTAAAGAATATAAAGGTCCTTGTTGACTGCGTGTATGAGCATAAATCTGATCTCTGATGGTCCGCTACAGTTTTGTACAACTTGTCTGGGATCCCTGGCATTGCAATTGGCTGAGAGGTTTTCATCTTACCAACCATGCAATCTAACTGCATCTCATTAAAAAAAAAAAAAAAATAATTATATATATATATATATATATATATATATATATCTTACCAACCATGCAATCTAACTGCATCTCATTAAAAAAAAAAAAAAAATAATTTTATATATATATATATATATATATATATATATATATATATATATATATATATATATATATATATATATATATATATATATATATATATATATATTTATTTATTTATTTATTTATTTATTTATTTATTTTACCCACCGCAGCATAAAGTGACAAGACACTACCTGCCTAAAATAATAAGGATTATGAGGTTACAGTGAAAGGTGCTTCTGCTGTGGTCATGGGAGAGCAATACTTTAAATACAGCTCCACAACATCACATGACCAGCTGTATACAAGAACATTATTATATATAAAACACACACACACAAACATACATATATATATATATATATTTATATATATATATATTGTTTTTTTTTAATTGTTGCAGCGGTCACAATTGCATAAAATAACTGAGTTGCCTGCACACACTCAGCTGAATTATTGCTGAATTAGATGACGAAAATACTTTTTTAATTGTGTTATAAACTTTGTAGTCTCATCAGCAATTCAGTTTCAGCATTGGCCCATCCCGTGTAATCGATTAAAAATAAATGCAGACGTATGGGCGGTGTGAGTGTGTGTGTGTGTGTGTGTGTGTGTGACCAGCCCGCAGCAGGTTAGCTCATGGGAACGGCGCAGAGCTGGTAAGAGGCTGCCTGAATGGCTTTCAGGTATCAGTAGATAAGAGCAGATGGATTAGGCGTAATTACGGAGAATTACAGCCTGCGGATCCAGAGATGGTGGGGTGAGGACGGCGAGGCGGGGCGCTGGTGCCGCTGGAGGCCGGCAGGCCCCGGCAGAGGAGAGGAGAGCGGCGCGGAGTGTGAAAGAAGAATAAAAAAGCGGGCGGCGAGTGTTTTGGGGACAGGTAAAGGGGTGTCCCCCCCCCTCGTCCCCTGGGCGCCCCGGCGCAGTTAAAGTGGCCGCTTTTGTGCCCGGAGCCCCTTTCTTCTCCTTTCTCTCCGCTGGCCTTTTAAAAGTAACCAGAGCCCGGGAGCCAGGACAGAGCGGCCGCTAAGGCCGACACTCCGCCGGGGGGGAGAAAGAAAAGGATCGCGGGGGCCGGAGTGAAAGATGGGGAGAGGGAGGGAGCCGCAAAGTGGGGGGTAGTTAGCAGATAAAAACTGTCTCCGGCGTGGTAAAGGGATCCCCGCTGTACTCCTCTCGGCCCGCCGTTTATCTGCGTGCCCTTAATTGGGCCCGGAGACAGAAGGCTTCTTAAGGCCTCTCAGGCGCCTATCTTCTGTTCATTCATCCCTCGCCCCGCCCTTCCCCTCTTTCTCTCCCCGCTCTCGTTTTTCTGCCCAGCCCACCTCGCCTCTCTTTTTTTTTTTTTTTGCTTTGTGGCTATCTCTGTCCTGCCCTCTTTCTCAGCCTTTTTAACCCCTCCCCGCTTTCATGTTGCGGTTGTGTGGTCCCGGGGGGTGCCGTGTACCATACACAAACTGAAACTGGGTATCCTTAAACACACAAACACACCCACACACGCACAATCACTCACAATAAAAATAAAAAAAAAGTATCAATTTAAACAATATTCACAGGCCGACGGCATAAAGAAAAACATACGGTTTTATCATCAAATTTTTATGCTTGTGATTGCCATACTGATTTATTATAATGCATTATAATGTTTATACAGTTTATTGCATGATTAGTATCAGTATTACTAGTTCATAGTTCAATATATTGATACATAAGATGTAACAAAGACAGAAGTTATGTAGATACAACCACGTTCAAAACTGATTATTACACGCATACAGTACAGGCCAAAAGTTCTCATTCAATGTGTTTTCTTTATTTTCATGACATTTCATGTGTTCATTCATAGTTTTGGTGCCTTCAGTGAGAATCCCGCAGCAGGTAAACGTAAACAGGTACCAACGTAATTGGTCAAGAAAATAAAGAAAACACGTTGAATGAGAAGGTGTGTCCAAACTTTTGGCCTGGACTGTACGTAACACATATTCATTTTTTTTTATGTTCAGTTAGTAAAACCCAATAAGCAAAGAACTTTATGTTTATGTTGAAGTCACTGACTCGTGGAAGTTCGTAAACCTCTGATTGTATGGGTTTTTTTTTTTGCTTTCTGTCATGGTTCCTTCAGACCATTGGATCAAGGCCTCGTGTTTTAACTCCCGACTGGCCCCCTCCGATGCTCAGTATTCCCACCCCCGGCCTCCCAGCCCTCCAGAGACCCAACACAGAAACAGGTCCAGTTTAGTGGTGGTCTGGTTGGGTGTCTCTTTGTACTGAAAGAGCGTGGCTGAAAGGACGGCCACGCACAAAAGGAGGACGGAAGAATGGCGATGGACCTCTCTTCTTCCCTTCCCTCTTTCTCCCGCTCTATCTCTGGGGCAGAGGCCAAAGGATGCTCAGCCTGAATGGGGGGCCTGTGTGATAAGGGCATGAGAAGGTAATCCCTTACCCCCTCTGGTGCCCGCGCAACATCGTGGGGCAAAGCATCATGGGATGCTTGTGTGTGGCTATGGGTGAAACAGAGTGCAAAAGAGAGAGAGAGAGAGAGAGAGAAGAAAGTTGGTCGTTGTTTGATGATAGAGAAAATAAGACTGCTTTATGTAACCCGAAGCAAAGGTCAGGTCGCACGCTCGCTTCGCGGAGCGTTTCTTTTTCCTAAAAACCCTCGCCATCGATAGGAATTGACCTCTCTGGCCCAGTCCGATCCCTCGCTCATCATAATTACGGCGTATTTTTGGTTAGACCCTCTGAACGCGAAGAGAGGGACTCAGAGAACTGACCTCCTCCTCTCCTGGTCCCGGCATTCTTCTCACCGGCTTTTCCGCTGAGGCGCGGAGCGGCACTTCCAAACAAAGCAGAGGGACCTCGCGACCGTCTCTCGCCGCGGCTCGGGTAGCGTCGCAACACAACCGACATGAGCGGCCCGCGTCCCCTGCCCGTCTGCCCCGGGGACGGCCTGCTTAGCGCGCTTTCGCATTCCTTCTCGCCTTTTTCGCAGGTCCGTCCTGACATAAATCAACTTTTGGGGCGAAGGGGTCGCCTGGGCTCGGAGCTCATTACCATTTCTGGGTTCCATCCCTCCGCCTGATTTCTGGCGCTTTGCGGGCCCGCAGTGGGCCGGATGCCAAGTCCCAAGTCCTGCAGGGGTCCTGCAGGGGTCCTCCGGTTCCCCCGAATCGCAATTATCTCGATTTGCCCAGTTGAGCCTCAGCGGTTAATTGGACGAAGGGCCTCGAAATGTCTCGGATGTCCGCACACAGACGCTGCGGTGCTCAGAGGTCAACGTCAGGCGGGCAACAGGCCTTTTAAGTCACACACTGCGAGGGGATTACGACATAAGCCGTTCGATTATTGACGGTCGGAGCTGGCTGGCCTTGTTGTGCCATTCCTAAACGCTCCGGGAGCCCCTCGGTGATGATTGCCTGGCCAAAGAATGAACCCGCCGGTTCTACCGGGTGCCCAGGATGCCCAGTCACATTTGCATCCTTCTCGCTTTTCTGCTTGTTGTAGAACGACATGAGACGGTGAGCGAAGAAGGAAGGACGCGTGCCAGGATAGAGACGTCTGAGGCAACTGAAGTCCTTGCCAAAGGTCAAGGTGTTAAAAATGGGCGTCCGATTTTTTCCCCCACTTTTTTTGAGCGTCTTCGGAATAACTGCGTTGTGAAAAGGAGAAGGTCCCGAGTAAGTCTGGGGTCCGTGGAAACGCAGTGTAGAGGCCAGAAAGGCGGAGGGGAAAGGAAGATGCTCATTCGACGTTGCCTGAGAAAAGTCGGCGTCAGACAACAGACCCCAACATGCCACAAATGTCGGATTCAGCATCGGGGCTTGCATTCTTGGCGCTTGCTTTGTTTTCCAAATTCCTCCGTCCGTCCATGAAAATGATGAATGACTATACATGTCTCTGGTTTTGGCAGGACGTTTGCTATTTAAAGTCCAAGAGGTCCAGAGCAGGTATGGGACGAAGTGACAGAGCACGTTCTGGAGCCAATTCTTTACCTGTTGCCACTGGAGGTGTCAGAAGGAGGTTTTGCTGAATAATTTTAAGCTGCTGCTGTGCAAAAGGAAGCATCCTGAAAACCATTTAGTTACCACGTTCACCCAGTCAACACCCAGTGCATGAATAACTTTGGAGAACAACCTGTACACATTTATTGTATTCACCGTCATCCTGGCGCTTTGCTTTATTTCATTTTTTAAATACGCTCACAATTCTTTGACGGCTTGCAAACGCTCCTCTAACCCTACAGGGACCAGAACGTTATAATCAAGCATCAAAAAAGAAAGAGAAAATCGTGTCCTTTTCCTTTTGCGTTGCTTCTGTCCTCCGTTCCCTTCTCATTTCTGCAAAAAAAACAGCCATCGTGCGAGTTGCCCCAATCTCACCACAAGCAGGATGCCTGCAAGTGAGGAATGGGTTAAGGAACAGCAGGAGCGTCGTGGAGCGTTGCAGGAAGTGTCTGACCTGTCCCATTAAGTCCGGGCTGATGCCTTCGCGGCGGGGCTCCACACATAGAAAGGGAGATAAGCGGGGGTCTCGCGGCGCAGCTGACCTCCTCTCAGCAGTGGGACCGGCCCCTGAGCCCCACACCTGTCAGAGCCAAACACTCGGGGCGGGATGAGGAGTCAAGAGGGGGGTCGGTGGGAGCTACGTCCAGGGATGGAGCGGCTTTATCAGAAGTGAACCAGCTTTGGCCCATTACCTGGTGTGTAATCGGAGCTAAAAGGGTTTTCACTTGCGGCCTCAGTGCCAACATTGAGGGAGCTGTGCGTTTGAGATGCTGGCATTTGCATAAACCACAGGGAACGACGTTCCCGGGACAGACAGGAGCAGAAGTTGGTTGTAATGCCATGTTTGGGAGAGAAAAATGCAGATCATCACCACACGAACCACCAAGAGGCATTGAGAAGGGCTGATGATCTGGGTCGTTGTTTAGCCACAGGGCTTGAACGTTGTGTAATTGAAGACTCCTCTTCATGCCAACATATTCTCCGGGAAAATGTGACAGGCTTCCTGACCACTAAAGCCTTGCCAGCATTTGTCTTTCTACTGTACAACTCAATGGTCAGAAAAGAGCACTGTCAGTGTTCAATCTACTGATGTGGAGAAAAATAAGATCATAAAAACATATCACGTTTTGTTGATTTTAAAAAAATGATAAATAACTGATTTGTTGTTAAAATCGCATGGTGGCCTAGAAGGTGAAGAAACAGACCCGTCATTGGACTCAGAAGGTTGCCGGTTCAGATCCCAAACCGCCAAGGTACCGCTGAGGTGCCACTGAGCAAAGCACCGTCCCCACACACTGCTCAACAAGGGCGGTGGTCAAAAGCAAAGGACACGTTTCGTTGTGTCACCCTGTGCTGCGCTGTGCTTCACAATGACAATCACTTCACTTTCACTTTGAATTCGGTGGACATCACATGGAAGGCGGACGCATACGCACGATGACAGGGGAAACATCACCGAACAACGACCGACGGAGAGCAGACACAAACAGGGCAGCTTTATACAGCCGAGACCAGGAATCACAATTACACAGGACACACACAAAACTCTGGTGCGAACCGCGGACCCGGAGTTCTGGCTTGGACCGGAGTGTCGAGCTTGATTGCTCTCCCCGTGTCCACATGGGTTCCCTCCAGTTTCCTCCCACCGTCCCAAAGCATTTACCACATCAGTGACTCTAAATTGACCCTCGGCGTGAGTGTGTGAATGGTGTGTCCCAGGAATAAGCTCTTAAAGATTGCGTGAGTGTGCAGTTTGTTGAATGTGGGTGTTTAGATTTAACTAGCTTTGGGGCACATTGTTGGTTTATGATTTGGTCCTGTGAATTCAATAAATCATGTAGTTTCGGAACATTATGTAGCTTGGAAGGATCACCTTTTAGCACCATGGTTGTGTCTCAAATGCTATTAAACTGAATATTAGGATATTTAAACCCACAGCCCCAAGAAATAAAAACTGAAACAGAATATCTATAGTTTGAAATTGATCCAATGGCCACTATTTTCAAACTGTGCAGCAGTGCAGCAGTATACACTAAACATGGGGCTAGTTTGCTAGGGCAGGGTTGTAGGCATAGAAACAAGAACATTTATCGACAGTGATGTTTCTGAACACGACACGCTTTTTTGTTTTATACATTTATGTAAATCGTGAATATGGAACAAATGTAATCAAGATTAATAAAAAATAAATAGTAGTAGAATACGTTACATTTAAGTACACAGCCCGGATGTACTGTATCTGTCTGAGAATACAGCTGGTCACTGTGATCAACCCTTCTGTAGAGGTTCTGTCATGTGTGAAATAAAACATACAATCGTGTTTATAAATGACCTCATTACCATATTTTTCCGAATTTCCTCGTGACATATCGGCCCCAACAGACTCAACAGATTCCAGCATGGATCCTTCACTGACCCCAGGGAGGAATTATTCATTTGGATCCAGAGACCAGACCCAGAAAAGAGGCGAGAGTCCAGCCTGGCCTGTAATTACAAACCAGCACACAATAGCAGGGCATCGCTCCAGTCCTGGGGATCTGAGAGAATGGTCCGGCTCCCCAACATTTATGAAGGCATGTGCTAAATATTTAAAGTTTTGAAAAAGTCCACCAAGAATTAGATGTGGACACACATGTAAGTGCCATTTTTCTTTTTAAGACAGATTTATTTGGGGTGAAGAGGTGGTGAGAGTCAGGAATATAGATTTGCAGAATGGCATATGGCTACAAATGCTCAGGGGCTTCAGATGTACATGCTGTTATTTATTTTATTGCCCCCCCTTTTGACTCCTCTGTAGGTCTGAGCCTCGGCATGACGCTCAAACTTTCTATGTGCTTAGAAGTGAATTTGTCAGATGCACCAAATACCCCAGCTCGGGTCACCCAACAAAAAGATGCATTGTTTCAAACAGAGGAGAGGCAATCCCTCAACAAACGGCCTCCCGCGAGCCCCAGTCGAAGAAGAAGTGCGCCACTTATAGTACGTCTGACCCCCTCGGCCTCTCTGGTTGAACACGTTCTGTCAACAGCGTGCAGACGGGTCTGGCTTTGGCCGTGCGAGGGGCAAAGTGAGCAGGGCGTCACGGGACACTCACTCCAAATGAGCCCCCGGAGGGCTGGCGTCCGTATTTAGAACGCCACTGTTTGAGTAAAGGGATCGAAAGAAACTGCAAGGGAAGGAATTTGCCCCCTAATGCGAGGCAGATTCTTGCTGAAAGCGCAGGACGACCGCGCTCGCACTTCAATAACCCCCTCGGGGTCCCAGAACCTGAAATTAAACTGTCCTCGGTTCATTCCGAGACGGCTTTCTGACGTTCAGTTTGTAATGCTAATTACAGCATAACAATAATTAAAGGGTGCGCCAGTCTGTTAGTGGACTTGTGTCGTGTTTTGCTTGAGTTCTTGCGGGTTTCAAACACATGCCGGTTAGGTGAACCGGCAGCCCATAATGTTATCGCATCCATTGGGGGGTTCCTGTGGTTGGAGAGAATATTGCTGATGTTGCCTCCAGCCTCCCTGCAAAACTGACCTGAGGAAATTGTTGGACCTGATAAAGATGCAGGTGATGTGCTTTCAAAATTACTAAGATGTGTTGCCTTGACAGCATGGACCATGGAACCGGAACCTCGTAAAGCGGTCAAGGAAGCGGCCCCGTAATCAGATGGTTGCCGGTTCGAATCCTGAGCCGCCAAGGAGCCACTGAGCAAAGCTCCGTCCCAACACACTGCTCCCTGGGCGCCTGTCATGGCTGCCCACTGCCCACCAAGGTGGATGGTTAAAAGCAGAGGACACGTTTCGTTTTGTCACCGTGTGGAAATTAGCATTTCCATAACCTTTATTAAAAGTTCGTATTTTGGATATCTGCAGATACACACGCTGAACTAGAATGCCAGTATAAAATTTATCAGACCATCGTGCACTACAAATATCCCCCATGAACCACAATAAACATGCATGTTTCTGCACTGTCACCAAGTCCAACATTAGTTTGGGCTGACGGGGCGATCGTTAGGCTCCAGTGTGTTCCAGGGTACATCTCTTTGTGTTTTAGGCATCAGCCAAATCACCGGGAACCAAAGAGCACCACCAAACCAACTGTACTACCCATCTAGAGCAGATAGGGTGCTAGTAGCCTAGTGGGTAACACACTCGCCTATGAACCAGGAGACCCAGGTTCAAATCCCACTTACTACCATTGTGTCCCTGAGGAAGACACTTAACCTTAAGTTGCTCCAGGGGGGGACTGTCCCTGTAACTGTCACGTCCATGCGGGCATGACGCGGCAGGTGAACGGAGAGGAGGACGAGGAATGAAGGATGCTTTCACCTGACATCACGGAACAGGGGTTTAATGGTGAATCACAGGACAGGGGAGACATCCGAGACGTAGACACTAGTGAACACGGAACATAACTTCAAAGACCTGACAGCGGACAAAAACGAACAGGGCAGCTTTATACAATTAACACCGGTGAAAACGATTAGGGAACATTACACAGGACAACAATGAAACTCCGGTCCGGATCCTGATCCTGACCCGGACCGGAGTAACCCCCATTTCGGACTGGATCCTGACAGAATCCCCCCTTTTATGGCACGACACCTGGCGGGCCCGACAGAGCAGTCCATGAAGGAGGGGGGAAAAGTCCATACACAGAGCCTGAATGGTTCGAGTGGACATGAGGAATCGAACGGAATCGACTCGAGGAGAGAAAAGATGATGAACAGGGAGGAATGATAAATGACTGAATGAATGAATGAGTGGTCCGGTATTCCAGATGGACGAGCGGCGGCTTTGGGCCAGTTTGGTACCGGCACCTCGTCCGCTGTCCGCATGCGTCCGCCGCTCCCTGTCAGTCTCCGGCTCGCCCCGCTGAATGGCCGCTCCTCACCTTCAACGCCGCCAGACACGGGACTGAGAGGCAGGGGTCGGGACCCTGCAGAACAAGAAGCCTTGGAAGGCCAGGGACAAGGAAGCTGGCGGCGTCCTCCCGGCGAGTCGAGGCTTCTCCGATCAGCGGGGCTGCGTCAGGTGGCGTCCAAATGTCGGTCAGGTCTTTCTGTCACGTCCATGCGGGCATGACGCGGCAGGTGAAAGCGTCCTCCATTCCTCGTCATTCCTCGTCACTCCTCGTCCTCCTCTCCGTTCACCCGCCGCGTCATGCCCGCATGGACGTGACAGTAACTAATGATTGTAAATCGCTCTGGATAAGGACGTCTGGTAAATGCTGTAAATGTAAATATACGAGCGGCTTTGTGGCTTTCAAACATCTATCTTTTTTTACACACAGTATTTAAGATACCTCTCCGGCTCAGGGACTGCACCTAAGTTCGTTGAACTTGTTACAATGACAATAAAGATGGTTCTGATTCTTTGTGTTCTTGTACAATGACATGTTAAGCATGTGGCTTTGGATTATTCCTTTTGGATTTATGCTTGAGCTGACATATGACTGGACCTGTGCATGGAATGTCTGCTCGGAACTGTGCACGGTATGAGTGTTCCTGTGTGTCCTCTTTTTGTTTGAACTGGGTTTGTGTGATATATGCCTTCTTACCCATGACTTGGACATTAATAGCTAGACTACACTCGAAAACGCTTGGCCTACAAAACGCTCTCAGGAGTCTCCAATGTGTTGCATGCCCAAGTTCTGAATGGCCAACATATTTCATGGGTTCTTTGGGTTCTGAAGACATACAAGCCTGTAAACAAAACAAAGAATCCCAGCACTCTTAACGCAACGTGCTCAACAGCCGTGTACAACTGCAGACAACACTTCCTGGCAATGTCTTTTAAACGTCTGTCTGCTCTTGCCCTTTTCACCCAGTCATAATCCAGGCAGAAGATGCATTGCCTTCAAACAGAGCTGCTGGGCCTCGATCAAAGGAAACATGTTCTGCTTCTTGCAGGGCCTGGGCAACGCCATGAAAGCTAAGGTGAGGTTCAAAAAAACGTCAAGATGTTAGCCGGTCATGTGATTGTCGAGTACACGCGGACAGCGAGGCCATTCGGCTTCCGACCGGTCGATCCCACCGGGGACAGCATGTCTTCCAGTGTCGGGAAGGTATTGGGAGATTACCGGCCCCTCTCCAGTGCAGCCAGAGCGTGGCCTTCAGCTTTTATTGCGTTCCAGCCATTGGATTTAACAAATTGCCACATGGACAGCGTCGCACATTCCTCAAACTTTAACAATCGCTTTTCCGCTGAAACAGGAACAATTACCTAGTTGTTTCTTCCTGGATGCTAGCAGGGCTGGAAAGGAAACTTAACCCAAAACTCATCCCCACACAACGTTTGTGTGATGGGATCGTGCCGTTTTTGTGGGACATCTGGCACTGGCTTAATAAGCACCCCCAGCAACACAACCCCGCCCCCAGTTCCTGAACTGGAATGTCCAGGTTATGGCAGTGACCTCTCAGTGTGTTTCTGAGGCATAGCTTTTTTACACATGCACATGGGTCGCCCCTTAGGCCATGGGGACATGAGCCAGAACGTGGGTTTCTCACACGTGAGAGCGGGCACGAGAATTCCAGGAAGGTCAGAGGTTGGTATCACAGCCATGTTGTTTAAAGCTTCGTACTTGTTCTTTAAACTGCAGTACAAAGCCACATGTATGTACTGTTGAAAAGGGATTGGGGTTAAAGTCGATATTAACAATATACTTTTAATTACAAAAGGATACTTAATTTTGATTCCTCAAAATGAAATTACACACACTCTGTATTAAAATGCTCTTTTTTTATTCTTTTTTACTACTGAAATTTTAATCATCTTCAAATTTGTATTGTGTAAATGCTATAATTCTGCAGCAGCCCTTGAAGAATAGACGAGCTCTGAAGCACAAAATGTCAAAATGTTGCTGGAAAGAGCCACACGGTGGCGCAGCAGTCGCCGTTGGAGCCTCACACCTCCAGGGTCGTGAGTTTTAATCTTTGTGTGTGTGTGTGTGTGTGTCTGTGTGTGTGGAGTTTGCACGCTGTACTTGTGTTGGCACGAGTTTCTTCTGGGTTCTCCGGTTTCCTCCCACCACCCAAAGGCCAAAGGCATGGTGTGAGTGAATGGTGTGCG
The DNA here is from genome assembly GCF_900700375.1 of Denticeps clupeoides. Lineage (NCBI taxonomy): Eukaryota > Metazoa > Chordata > Actinopteri > Clupeiformes > Denticipitidae > Denticeps > Denticeps clupeoides. Next base: position 37,678,171 of record NC_041707.1, read on the forward strand.
TGCCCCCCCAGTGCCCGATGTCCCAGGATGGGCTCCAGATCTGGATTCAGCTGTTATGGATAGTGAGATTTGGACAACCTTGTAAACCCACACAGTGGGTACCCACTCCCTGAAATGTTTCACTCGTTGTTATGTTGCAGTCGTTTGCTAAAATCATTTTTTCCTCATGAATGTACACACAGCTCCCCATATTGACAGAAAAACATAGAATTGTGGACATTTTTGCCGATTTATTAACAAAGGAAAAGTGAAATATCACACGGTCCTAAGCATGCAGACCCTTTGCTCAGTAAAGCTGCCTTTTGATCTAATACAGCCATGAGTCTTTTTGGGAAAGATGCAACACGTTTTTTACACCTGGATTTGGGGATCCTCTGCCATTCCTCCTTGCAGATCCTCTCCAGTTCTGGCAGGTTGGATGATAAATGTTGGTGGACTGCCATTTTTAGGTCTCTCCAGAGATGCTGAATTGGGTTTAAGTCAGGGCTCTGGCTGGGCCATTCAAGAACAGTCACAGAGTTGTTGTGAAGCCACTCCTTCATCATTTTAGCTGTGTGCTTAGGGTCATTGTATTGTTGGAAGGTAAACCTTCGGCCCAGTCCTGAGCTCCTGAGCACTTTGGAGAAGGTTTTTGTTCAGGATATCCCTGTACTTGGCCACATTCAGGCTTCATTTGGGCCACTGTGCCATAAAGCCCAGATGGGTGGAGGGCTGCAGTGATGGTTGACTTTCTACAACTTTTTCCCATCTCCAAGACTGCATCTCTGGGGCTCAGCCACAGTGATCTTTTGGATCTTCTTTACCTCTCTCACCAAGGCTCTTCTCCCCCGATAGCTCAGTTTGGCTGGACAGCCAGTTCTTGGAAGGGTTAGGGTCGTCCCAAATGTCTTCCATTTAAGGATTATCAAGGCCACTGTGCTCCTAGGAGCTTTAAGTGCAGCAGATTTTTTTTTTTGTAACCTTGGCCAGATCTGCGCCCTGCCACATTTCTGTCTCTGAGCTCTTCAGGGAGTTTCTTTCACCTCATGATTCTAATTTGCTCTGATGCATTGTGAGCTGTAAGGTCTTATATAGACAGGGGTGTGATTAGGTTTCCTAATCAAGATCAACCAGTATAATCAAATGAATGTGTAGAACCATATCAGAAGAAATGGACAGCACCCGAGTTAAATAACAGCAAAGGGTCTGAATACTTAGGACCGTGTGATATTTCAGTTTTTCTTTGTTTATAAATCTGCAAAGATGTCAACAATTATGTGTTTTTCTGTCAATATGGGGTGCTGTGTGTATATTAATGAGGAAAAAATGAAGAAAAAAATGAATGGCTGCAATAGAACAAAGAGTGAAGAATTTAAGGGGGTCTGAATACTTTCTGTACCCACTGTATTTACTATAATAGCCACTAAATAAACCCACAAACAACCTTATTAGCAGCAGCCATTACCTTCATACTGCCTGGAACTCCTAAAATGACATACTCATGATGGGTCAAAATCGCTAGACCAGTGTGTTCACCTTTGGGTGCAAATGGGTTTTAGACACCTAATAATCACTGTCATGACCTTCAGTGCGGCTCCCCCAGTTGCATCAAACGACATTAATCTCCCCCTTGTTTTGTTAGTCCCTGAAAAAGATCTATGTATTCTGCTGCCAACTTATGGACATTCTTTAAAGAGAATTTCTTGTCTCTAAATGACCCACCTGGATGAGATCTTCTGGGCCTGGACTTGTTGAGTGCTTCGGATCTCTTTGTGCCAAAAGCCCTCAGTATTGAGCTAAATAATACTCCCATGAACCGTAATAAGGCGACCTGAGCCCCCAGGCGTGGATATCAATTTGCTGGTAAAAGCACTCGCATGTATATGAGAAATGTGCACACAGTCATCACGTCTGCGAGTGTGGTGTGGAACTGACTTCTGGCCCTTGTCTGACCCCAGTGAGTTTTTGCCATTAAAGCCTGATCGTTATGAGTTCCCCAGATCGGCGGCTTGGCGGCGGGACACTGAAATGTGCTAGTGTACTTTATTCTGCCTTTTTCGCCGGAGCCTTATTGGGGGATCGGCCTGGCTCACTCAATCTATCCGAGGCATGAGAGCGGGTCGGCACGGCACGCGAAGAACTAAAGATAGAAACTGGGCCAAACGCGCGCAACCATGAGCATACGCGGCGAAACCGTAAATACCGGCGATCTGAACTTTGGCTCGCACCGCATCCGGTCGTTTTTTGCTTTTCTACTGCGAGGAGGGGGGCTGCCCGTGGAGACGTGCGGTCGACTACTTGCTTGCGTGCACTGCTCATTAATTGGGCCGCGTTGAACCCCCGAATGACCACAAGGGTTGCAATAACACGACACCGCCACTGACTAAACAAGCGGATCTTCGTCATCTTCCAGCCATCGCCCTACAAATGAGAAATTACAGTTTTGACAATAACAAGTATGATGTGTGTTCTGCAGTAATATATAGAATTGCAAGAGTGGCATCCTTGATCAGATGGATTCCAATTCTCCTGCATCACTCACTGGAAGCTCACGGGCTCCAAAAACAAATGCTCCCCCAAACACCAGAAATGCAAGAAGTTTGTTTTGGGGTTATGGCTCCGAAAGACAAACAGTTTGTATGCAGATATCGCAGTGAAGTGAAGTGGCGTCTGGAAAACGAGAGTAATCTGGACGTAAACACCTGACGCGCGTATACGCCCCTCAGGGGTCTTTCCAATACGTTTTTCCCACAGGTAGCCAGGTCTTTGAGCACAACGAGGCCTTCCAGCCTCATCCACACTAACGTCAGAGTTCCACCATGGAAGCAATTAGAGAGCTGAAAGTAAACCACCTCCTCCGCCGTAGTGAGGTCATGGTTTAGCAACCTCAAGCCCACGGCTGATGGCGGGCGGCTGTGTTCGCATTGTCACGTCTGAGTCGCGGGCCTTCGCTCGGTCTCTCAGGGCGTCTGGGGCGCAGGGACAGGTCGTACACGCCCGGGGCCTTGTCATGGGCCTGCTCAAGCATTCCTGCGGCTTCCAGAGCGGCACAGGGATTTAGCGGCCCTATCTCAGGACCATCTTGAACCGCTTTGTGCTGAAATTGTTGTTGCTCTGCGAATAGCAAAATTCAAAAATGTCACATCAAAGCCGCCGTCCCTCCTCCAGCGAGCGGATACACACGCGCACACATGCGCACGCGGTTTCGCCCAGATGATCTCGCCAGGTTGCTGTTTTTTGTGGTGTTGTGTGTGTAGTTATGCAATGTTCCAGCACGGACGGAGAGAAGAAGGAGGAGAGGCGACCTCCCGGTGAACCCGCCGATAACCAGGATGAGTAGAGCAGCGGTCAATGCGCGTCGCATTTGTAGGGGCGTGTTCGACTCGGCGCGTCGGTGCCTCCACATGGCTGAGGTGATGACGGAGGCCTTGCTGCTTGATCGTATTTATAGTTTTACGTATGTTAAATGTCCCCACTTTACAGGACAGCTAAAGCCAAAAATGTTTTGACCTAACTCTGTGTGCTGATAAAATTTTTTTTTCTTTACGTACATGCATGATAGTGTACAGATTCAACACATTTAAACATATTTTTATTTTATAATAAAAAAAAATCATCATTTTGAAGTTTCAACAATATTCACATCTCCTTGTCTGCGTTCACCTTTAAATAATATATATTTTTTGTTTGTTTAATAGCTTAGTAATTTTATTTATGTATTTATTTTTACTGTAGAAAGATGTACATATCTCAATTTTGCTCAAAATATTTTTTTATTCGTTAAAAAAACAAAGACAGCTTCCAATTGTCAAAGGTCTGGTTGACATGTTATGCAAATTTTTCCATATGTCTTCACAAACTGTTCCCTGTTGTCTTCCAGTCCAGGGCATCCGTCTTAACCAGAATGCATCACAGCAGCATGACAAGGCCATTCCATTTGCCAGACACGACTTTTCTCATCCCTCCCATGACTGCAGTCCGGTGACAGCTGGTGACAGGATTATCTGAGCATCCGATCGTCCCATTTCGCCGTGTTCCACCGCTGCAGCCCCCAAATTGAGACGCGGCTCGTGTAAAATGTTGGTTGTGGTCGTACGAGCTCTGAAAAGGCTGCATCATGTTTCAGGATGAGGGTTTGTTCATTTTTGCGAATTTTAGAAACACTTCAGAACGGATCAGCAACACGCCCTCGAGCGGAGGGTTCGGAACGTGTGAAAATCGGAGATCTATTTGCTGGTGGGAAAAGGGTGACTAATCCACGTCAAGATGGCGGACGGTACACCACAGAGAAAGGAGGAGAGAACAAGAAAGGATGTTGGGCACCACAACACAGCAGAAAGGAGAGCGGAAAGGACGAAAAAAAAAAAAAAAAGAAGAAACTGTGCTGGGAAATCGAGCATCTGCCCCGCACATTTCGCCCCTGCAGCCGATGAGCTGCTGATGTGCCACCACAGAGCGGCGTCTGAATTCAGTCGGTTTCCACCTCGGAGACGGTGGGAAAAATAAAACGTCAAAGCCAGGCTTATAAAAGTAAATAAAGTCGATTAATGTAAATTAATGATTTTTTTTTTTCTTTAACAAATATTTGAAACCATCAAGAGCCGTATGTTCACGTGCATATGCATTCCTTAACTCCTGCAAATAGGGAGCATAATCTATAACAAAATTGAAAGTGATTGTCAACACCGCAGCACAGCACACGGTGACACAACGAAATGTGTCCTCTGTATTTAACCACCGCCCTCGGTGAGCAGTGGGCAGCCACGACAGGCGCCCGGGGAGCAGTGTGTGTGGACGGTGGCTCCATCATGGGGACCTCTGTGACACCTTGGGCACCTTCCGATTACGGGTCCACTTCTCTACAACGCGCTGGGGCAGTCGCTGCTCTTCTGCTCACTGAGCGTATTAGAAAAGCCCCGCTTTAGACACGAGGAGACCGAATTCAGCAAGGACCAAAGACCAATTCAAGTGTAAAGCAGGTTGAGCAGTCGGCCCCGCCCCCGGCCCCCAGCCCTGGCAGCTTATGTCTGCTCACTGGAAAATTACCCAATTACGTCTTAATTATGAGCAATCATGTGTCCGGTGAACCTCGGAGGCCACGGAAGGGGCATGCGCCGATGAGTGAGACTTTGTCAGATCACATTATCGATAAACACACAATGCCCAGGGAGAGCTGGGAAGGAGAAAATTGCTCAGACGAAATTAGTCTTCGTTTCACTGATCACTCCATTTTCCATAAAATTACTTCACACATGTGAGAGTTGAGGGAGGGTGTGACTGGGCAATAGAAGGTTAATAATAAATCTGTTACTTGTATTGCGTACATAGCATATTAATATCACTAGATAAAGCTGGATAAATTACTATTGATCCCAACATTTGCAGTCATAAATAGGGATAAATAAGGAAAAAAGAAAAGAAAAATCAAGATAAACTGACTACCCTCTTTTCTTGGAGTGTAATTACTGTCTTTCTGTCAGAAAGAGTATATATAAAAACAGGAAACAGCATTAAAGACGCTGCTTCTTTGCAAAATATGTGACTTGCTATACGATACCGTACAATAATGGTGGATTTCGCTATTTAATTTGCCAACAGACGGTACGTAACCTTCGGCATGCGCCTTTATCTTCTACGACCACTGCCCTCGGTTCAGGCTCCTGATAACTGACTATATCATACAGATCTTAGAACGCCGATTTGCATTCGTCAGTGATTTCTCTTGTATGATCATTAGCTGCTTGCATCAGAGCATTGAACGTGGATGGCTCTCATGAGCGTGTGAATAAATCATGTTCCTCCAAAACCCATGACATCGTTCTTTTTTTTTTTTTTTTTTGTGCTGACGCAGTCACATGCAAATCACAAAAGTGTGTCAGCACACAATGACATCACACGAGTTCAAATCTGAGACAGCGGAGTGTGGCGTTTAATGAACTTGAACTCCGGTGACCTTTGGCCTTCGCACTGGAGGCTGGACAAACAGGAGAGGTCAAGGATGTGCAGGTCGCGACCTCGGCGGTTTAATCTCAGCAGGGAAGAGCACAGCCGTGGGTCATTGTGTGAAAGGGCGCGATTCAACCAAGAAGGAAGAAAAACACACACGCGCCGTCTCTCTCTCTCTCTCTCTCTCTCTCTCACACACACACACACACACACGGATATTAACTCGTAGCCCCCCCACCTTCAGCAACACACACACAAGCACTCACACTTGTGAGAGAGTGTGAGAGAAAGAGTCACTCTCTAACCTGCATCTGGATTCCAGATGGTGTTTGAGTCATGCCTGGGTTACCAAAGGTTGGAAGAAGTCTGAAAAAAAAGAAAAAGAGACTTTCTCTCCTCTCTCTTTCTCTCTCTCTCTCTCTCTCTCTCTCTCTCTCTCACACACACACACACACACACACACACTCAGAGAAAAAGCTTTAACAGGAACGGCTGCGCTCTCCAGGGACCATCTCCCCGCGGAGAGCTAGATTGCTCCCAGGCTTGGTTGACCTGGGGCTAAACCTGACACCTGACTCACTTCTCTGCCAGTAAAGAGTTCAGACCGGGGGTGATGCTCACCATAACACCGTCCTGGAGGGGGGGGGTGGCCTATCTTCCTTTTTCTCTCTCTCTCTCTCTCTCTCTCTCTCTCTCTCTCTTTTTTTTTTTTTTTATCGACCTATTCTTTCAGGTCTGAAAGCATCTGATTCTGTCGTTTGACCCCGGCAGATGTTCTGACAGGAATTCTGGGTAAAATTAGTCATCTGTACCTTGTAAAGATGAGACACCCAGAGTGTGTGTACACACGCACACGAGCATGTGTAAGCACGGGTGTGCGGGGTGCATGTTTTGCTCAATGTTTGCGCCGGACGATGTAGCCTGGCGGGATCATTCTGCGTCGGGAAGCGGAGGTGGTTCCGTTTCACCAGGTTCGATACGAAAGAATCAGTTCACTGGCCGCTCGAGTGATCATTTTATGTGATGTGTACAGAAATTCCACCCAGGTTGCTCCAACACCGGTTTGTCAACTGTTCAGGATTACCTGGTAATGTCCTCAAAATATTTAAATAAGGAATCCCAAACGTGCCATAGACTTTACGCACAGTTAAAATACATATTGTGTCATTTACGCCATTTATCAGACGCCCTTATCCAGAGCGACTTACAATCAGTAGTTACAGGGACAGTCCCCCCCTGGAGCAGTTTAGGGTTATGTGTCTTGCTCAGGGACACAATGGAAGTAAGTGGGATTTGAACCCGGGTCTTCTGAATCATTGGCGAGTGTGTTACCCACGGCTACTACCACCCAGGTTTCATGTCTCATTTCATCCAAATAAATTTTCCAAAATTGAATCTCTTAGATTGCTTCAGGTAATTCCTTGTCATTTATTCGAACAAGGATCTCAAGAGGACAAGAAGAATTTTGACTTGCGTATTTATTCATTTATCTATGTTGTATAAAGCCCCTCTCATTCACAAAGTTCGACGTGCTTGATAAAAAATGAAAAAAAAATGTAATTATAATAATAATTTTATATTGGTTTTCAGTGTGAAACATTTTACATTTGTGCGTGGTGAACGTGAATGGAGAATGTGCCAGAAGAAATACTGAAATGATGGAATAAAATTGTGCCCCGTGCACTGAAACCTCGTACTTTCTCCGCCTTTCGATGTTTTTCCGTGCATTCTGGCTCCTCTGTTGTTTCTCCCTGGAAAAAAATAAAAACCCAGCTCGTAACATCATCTCAGGCATGTCCGTGTGGCCTTGAGATTGCCCGTATCAGAGATGTGCCGCCTCCAGGCCGGTGCCGCAAAGAGAGCGCATTCTTCACACTATCGCGAGTCGAGATCGGCCAACCTGGCAACGAGGTCACGTAGACATCAACGCGGGGAAAGGGCGGGCCCGGCTGACAAAAATCTGGACAAGCGTCGAAGGTCACGGCCCGTCTCCGTTTGATGTTTACTGGAAATGCTGCCGTTGTTTAGTCTAGACGTTCCTTTGTTGCGTTTCGCAATGTTTGGTGCAGCGGTCAGAGTCATTGTCTGAATGAGAGAGGAGAGACAAACACAGAGGTAGCTGTCGGGGCAAGAACGCCGGCGTAGGCCTGTTGCGTTTGGCCCAGGACCACGCACACTTGGTCAGGATGGCAAGCGATCCGGGGTGAACAAGGGGTGACTATCAAAATAAAGGGAGCGCGAGGAGGGGGGGGAATAAAAAAAAAAAAAAAAAAAACGCGGAGCATTTTGACCTCACTGCTTCTTTCTCAATAAACTGGACAAATCGCAGGAATTACGGTCGTAAGACGTAAAATATCTACCACAGGAAAACGGCGCTTGAAAAATATTCCGCATGCCAACGTCAGTCCCCATCAGCGTCTTGCAGCAGGACTGAATTCGACCGATCACGGTCTCCTCCGCAGGCTGATTTTGCTATTTTACCCGCCACAATTTTGTCAAGATTACGTTACGGATTTCAAATCGTTGCCCATCTCTGGAGATGGTTTGTGTTCAGACCTGCTGGATCTTCTCCATGATGTGATGGCCGAGCGTAAATTACGGTGCCGAAATTGCAGTCTTTAGTTACTCGGATTTTTATGAATTTGTGACTCTCACCACTCGGGGTTACAAGTTCTGAGACGTAGACGGTTTTCACCCTCGTATTTTCATTCCCATATGGAATTTTATATTATTTTGTACTCAGCTACACACTGTGTTTGACCTAATAATTTTTTAACTCCCATATTTCCACAATGTCAGGGTGGCAGGGTGGTAGTAGCCTAGTGGGTAACACATTCGCCTACGAACCAGACCCGGGTTCAAATCCCACCTACTACCATTGTGTCCCTGAGCAAGACACTTAACCCTAAGTTGCTCCAGGGGGGGACTGTCCCTGTAACTACTGATTGTAAGTCGCTCTGGATAAGGGCGTCTGATAAATGCTGTAAATGTAAATGTCAAAATGTTCTTTTAAAGATTCAGGGTCCTTTTCTCGGTGATACAGTGAGTGTCTGGGTGGAGCTCTGCAGTTGCGGTTTTAATTTTTATCTATTTATTTATGTATAGGTTGATTGTGGGGGCGATTGTGTAGTATCTGTATATATATGAATGTATGTATATGTATGTGTGTGTGTGTGTGTGTGTGTGTGTGTCTAGATATATTTTCGTTTGTTTGTTTGTTTGTTTGTTTGTTTGTTTGTTTGTTTGTTTGTTTGTTTTGGGGGGGTCTAGATCAGGGATTGGTTGAACGGTTTAATTTTTTTAACTCCTGAGATTATTGTTATTGCTCATGCTCCAATTCCAATAAACAATCTTATTTTCATATTCTAAAAACAGTTACACTACATATAACAATACCCCAGTATGCGATGATGTGAATAACGACTGCCTCACCAGCAGACGTTATAGCAGTATAGTGACTATGCGACCCATGCGACCCCGCCTTGCCATACCCATGTGTGGCTCCAACCGAAGTGGGGGCTGTTTACATTTGTCAGAGCCTCAGCCCCAGGTATCAGTCATGGGGAAGGCCTTGCCAAGATCAATAAAGAGCAGGCCGCTGCTTCACCTCGATTCCATTTCCATATGGGACGATTGTCCTTGAGTCGGCGAGGTGGGGAAAAAAATTCATTAGAAAAATATTCCAATCATGCAAAGAAAAGAAAAATATATATAGGCTTAATATATAACAGCGCATTAGGACAGGTATAAAATTTAACATCGCCCTGGGTTTTTTGGGATAGAAGCCCCCCTCTGTAAAACATCATGAAAGCCTTCAGTAATTGGACCGAAATCTGAAATCCACCAGGAATAATATCTCAACTCAACCCCTGGTCTTTTTTTTTTTTTTTTTTAAATATATTCCTCTTTTAATGCTCTGCCTTTTTTTCCATCTTTCCCGCCGCCCTCTCCACCTCTTTCATTTCCCCCTCCTCGCTAGTTTCTCTCTGTTTTCTCCCCCCCGCTTGTTCTTTTTATGACCCCGCGGCGTAAAAAAATGTGCGTGATTCCTGATAAATTGCCGGGCTCGACGCGCCCTCGCGGAGTTCTCTAAGTGGCCGCTGCCATTTTAACACGCTTGTATAAATAACCTGTTATTACATTTCGCCCAGGTGCTTGTAAACCCTGTCGACAGAACACCTACCCAAATAGTGGTCCAGAACCCACAAATGTGCCGGGATCAGGGTCCGGCGCTTTTCTGAGGCGCTTTCGCTCTTCAAAAGTTAAATGAAGCCTATGCCATGGGCATTAAAAACACACATATATATATATATATATGTGTGTGTGATATATATATCTCTCTCTCTATATCTATCAAATCAGCGTTCAAAAGCGACCCCAGATTCAGCCACGGAATCCTCAGGTTCTTTATTCTCCTCCGAGAAGGACTCGCGAACGGCCTGCATGCCCCGTTGTGCCAGAAGAGCAAACCGGGTGGAGCTTGATGCTTCTGCACAGAGTCCGAGCGGGTTTTCTGGAAAGAGGGAAGGTGTTGGCGTGATGCGACGCGCTAATATTTCCTGGAGTTCAGATGGGGCGCCTTCGCTTTTCAGGGGCGCTTGTGTAACGGGCCTTGACGTATGAACTTGTTTGAATGGTTTCTTGAGGGTGGTAGGGGGGACAAAGGATGGAATTACATACGCTTGATGTTGCATGAGATAAGGTCAACCATCAGCCACAGTCGCAGTGGCGTCTGCTTTTTAGCAGGCCGAACTCAAGGTGACAGTCGGTTCCTGTCCGCAGCTTAACATGTGATGCCCCCTTGAGCAGAGCACCGTACCCACACACTGCCCCCTGGGCACCTGTCACGGCTGCCTGCTGCTCACTTAGGGTGGTGGCTAAAAGCAGAGGTCTCAGGGCTCAGACGTGCACGGCTCTCCTTAAACTCTGATCCAAAGGAGTTTTCCAATTGCCAGGGGAGGTGATATGTGCCTGTCCAAAAAGACTTTTACTAGCTGGGCCTCTGGTCCCAGTAGTGTTGTGTTTCCATGTTCTCTCTGAACTTCCTTAATTATAACTAATATGCCTTAGAGGCTTCCAGAAGTTGGAATTGAGTCGCTCAATCTTGGCCCCTGCACCTCGAGCCAGCCAGCCAGCTCCTTAACCTGTCACCAGAAGCAAGACGGGATTGTCTTCACCTGCTCTGTGTCGAGTCTGGTTTTTCTAATGGAGGCGACCAACCTGGGCCTTTGTGCCCGAGTCAATGCGCCTCATTCAAACTCTGCAAATACACAGACGTACATTTCATTTGCCACTGAATAAGCACATTCTGCTCAATTTCCACTAATTATCGTTCCTCGTTGGAATGAAGCTCATTTCCCCTCATTCCGATGTCCCGTCACCGCCTCAGCTGTGCCGCAGACCGATGGCGTAATCGAGTAAAACCCATCGACAATCACAGCAAAATAGCAGGAAAGAATGTCGGACCCCCTGCCCATTTTTGACTGATGCCCTTTGAAGTCTCTTGTCCTGCTTCTCTTCAAAGCCGGCTGCCAGGACCTGCGGCCATCGCAGCTCATAAAGCAGAGGGCCTGGGGGTGAGGGACCGGCTCCACCACCCATCACCCCAACTTGCCCCCGAACCCTGGTCAACTAGAAGACGGTCGATTTCAATGCAATTCAATCGACGTTCAAGTTCAAGATCAAAGGTGTCCTCAGGATTAGAAAGGAAAATAGATCAGAAACATATGATTCTGCTGGTTATTGAAACGAATTCCCATTTTCGCTGGAGCGTAATTACTTCTGCCTCGCAGGAAATGTGAGAAGCCCGTGGTCATGACGGACAGCCCTCATGCAGGCTACTTAATGTATAAATATTTATTAAAGTGCTTGAATGAAAATTGGGTTCCTGACTAGAGAAGAGAAGAAAGTGAAGTGATTGTCACATGTGATACACAGCAGCACAGCACATGGTGCACACAGTGAAATGTGTCCTCTGCTTTTAACCATCACCCTTGGTGAACAGTGGGCGGCCATGACAGGCGCCCGGAGCGCAGTGTGTGGGGACGGTGCTTTGCTCAGTGGCACCTTGGCGGATCGGGATTCGAACCGGCAACCTTCAGATTACGGGGCCACTTCCTTAACCGCTAGGGTTGGTTTTCAGTGCAGAACATAACCCTGGTTACCCCAATGTAATCCAGTTGACGAATGTGATGTAATTCCACACAACTCAGCACTGTTGGACAAGAAAATACAAAATAACTAAAAAAAATGTATTATCAGGTACATCTCAGATTAGTTTTTAGCCATTTTTTACATGTTTAAAATAATACGTTTGTTTCCTCTTCCTCTTTTACGTTCTTGTCCTCACTTTGTTCTATTTCTCGGCCGATATTCTGTATCACCAGCGGTGGCGTCACCCCGACCCCTCGTCTGCATCTCGGAATCGGTACAGTAGCTCCGCTTACCTCATGTTGCCCCCCCCCCCTTCGCGTCTAGACTGCGGCGCCCTGACGGTTTTATTTCAGGGCGCAGCGACCTTTCGCTGAGGTGACGGAGCAGCCGCGGAAAACCGAGTTTATGGGCAGCTGTATTGTTGCCCACGGTAATAATAATAATAATAATTCGAATTACACGGCCAACATGCGCGGATAGAATATCGTAAATTACGCAGTCCGGTGACTTACTGCCCATGCGACCGGCGGCCTGCATTTCTAACATCTTCATCGAACCCCAAAGTCCTAGTCTCAGGGCTCTCTCTCTCTCTCTCTTCTTTTCTCTTCTCTTCCTCTGCTCTCCCCCCTTCAACTCGGCTCCCTGGGAAACGTCCAACGCGCGAGGCCCGTGCAATTAGCGGTCGTTGTCCGGCGAGCGGGCGTCCCGTGGGAACCAAAGGTCGGGGCCCCTCTCCCCCGGACTCCCGAGTTGACCGGCGGAGGTCGTTCCAGGGGAGGCGGGGTTGTAAACGCTCCTCTCTGGCGCGGAGGTAACCGAGAGTTCACCCGACTTGGACGGTGCCGTTTCGGGTGGACCGGCGAGGCCGGAGCTGCGGGGAGCGGCTTCGGCAGGTGAGATCACGTGTCGCGGCGGGCGGCGTGGGCCGCCTTGAGGCGTCCGGCCCCTCGACTGCATTCCGGGAGATGTTGTTGGAGCTGCGTCGGGCGGCAGAGGAGCTCCGGTTCTATTTGCGGACGAGCGGCACATTTCTGGGGATCGTAAAATGTAATATATTGTGTTCTGCTCTGTGGCGCGAGGTTACGCAAACAAACCACATGAAAGCGCAGCTACATACCGGTAATCCTTCTGTGTTTTACTGGCAACCTTCACAGAGTTCTCCAAGGTCATCGGCTCCTCCGGCGCAAGGAAAATAAGTGGTTGAGTTACAGGCGGCGAGGAGGGCCGGCCCGAGGGGTCCTGGGAGAGTTGGCCAGGGCGTGAAAGAGGGCAAACGAGGGGTTTCCGAAGAAAGGGGGGCGCGGGGCCGAGCTGGGATTTTTGGGGAAGGTCGGGACGCCGACGGGCGGCTACCTGGCTACCGCGGCGACCGCGATGTTGCGGTCGCGGTCAACGATCGTCGGTAAATCGCACCGTTCGTACGCACCTCCGCCAGAGGGGCCGTTGTTTGGAGGCGGCGCTCGACAGCTTTGACAGGAAACGAGGCCAGGACCCCCCCCCAACACCAAGTGTTTCTTAAACAGAACCTGATCTTCAAGGAGACGTTATGGTTGCGCCCATGCCAGGTCCTGTCAGACCTCTAATTATATAATGGTAATTCAGCACAAGCAAATTTTAAATAAACAGTCGACTGGAGCAGGCATGCCGGTGGGGGGGTCAGTGCTACGAAAACAAGTTTTCCAAATATCTGCCCGTCTCGCCCGTGACCCCGACTGTGCCGACGCTCCATCGCTTCCTTCCATCTGCCCAAATATTCCAGCAATTTGACGAGCCGGTGGCAGATACGTTTTCACCCCCACCCAGTTCCGGTTCCCCACTTCTCCCCTGGTGGCGGCGGCCCCGGTGAGTAGGCCCCTCAGCTGCGAGCTCTTCGTCACGCCGCTCTCATTTCGCCACCTCCAATTAGTAAAGTAAAGTGAAGTGATTGTCACATGTGATACACAGCAGCACAGCACACGATGCACACAGTGAAATTTGCCCTCTGCATTTAACCCATCACCCTGAGTGAGCAGTGGGCAGCCATGACAGGCGCCCGGGGAGCAGAGCAATTACTCCTCCGTCCTGCGATGGCACATTTGCAAACACAGCATCCTGATGACGTCCCCATTTACAATAGTCGAGAACTTCCATGTGCTGTGCGCTTCTCAATTTCGTCCAACAACCACATGGTTCTCCCAATTTTATTTTGTCCCTTTCTTCTGTTCAAGGGGTCAGAAGATCGATAAAAACCAGAGGTCAGAGCTTTTTGGGGTTCGGTCTACAGAACTGTAAAGCAGGGCTCTAGCTTCTTCTTTACATTTAACATCTGCTAAATGAAACAATTTAAAATATTAGCCCCTTAAGGGGGCCTTGGGGACTAAGTTGGAAGATCCAATAACTGAGCAGTGAAGTCCTGGAAGCTGGAAAGGTGGAGAGTGGGAGCAAGGGGAGGGAAGAGACCCTCAGACAAATACAGGTGGGAAAACCCAAGTGCTGGGAAGAACGGCACTGGCAGGAGGCTGGCATCAGAATGGGCATCTCACTCTTCCGACAGCAACTTGAAACCCAATGGATTCTAAAAGTAGTTGAGGATTAAATGTCATCGTAAGGCACATTACAACTGCTAGGAATTCATAACCGTCAGGACAGAAAATGCCCGACTGCGAAAGGTCTTCGTTTTACATCACACGACCTTTGTTGAAGGTCACAGTAAAGTCGGGAAAAGTTTTGAAATGATTGGTTTTGGTCTCTTTTTCCCCTTCATTTCATTTCTTTCATCGTTTAGATAAATTGCAGTAATATGCTATTTCTTGAGCTACTTCTTATAAAGCCATTCTTTGTTGAGTTGTCAGTCAGTTTATGGCATCAATCCATCCGTCCATTTATTTAAACCTGCTTATCCAGGACAGGATTGTAGTGAAGCTGGTGTCTAACCTTGGCAGCATGGGAGGAACAACACAAGTCAGGGGGAACCCTTGCAAAAATCTATGGTGGCCAGTTCACTTACAATGCACATAAAAACCGAACACGTTCTTAATTTACTTTTTACTTTAAATGTTGTGTAGAGTCTATGTGCTTATGCTGTTTTTACCCCCCCCCCCCCCCCCCCCCAGCCTAATGTGTACCCTGCTTTTGTTTCTGACTTTTTCCCCTATCTTCCTGATCTGTCCCCCCAATGCACTGTGCTGTGTTTATGTAATGGTCGGGTCGATGGCCAGGTTTCAGTAGTACTTGTATATTTGACATGGTTTATTGCAATCAATCATCAATCAATCAATCATGATGCATGAGTGGTCTCGAATTCAATATCCCCAAAAAAACAATTCACTGAAGCATGTGCAAGTGCTCAACCAACCCAAGATATCATCTTGAAGGTTCCCTATTATGAAAAAAATGTTTGATTCTATATTGGTATTAATGGTTCCCTTATACTGTAGTCTCTGTACATCCTCTGTACAGTCTCTGTCTCTGTAGTATACTGAAGTCTTTTTCCCGAAATTCAGCAGAATTACAGTCACTTTTATCCAGTCCCACAATGAGATTTCTCCAGGACGCGCCATTTCATTGTCTGTAGCTTTAAATGCAAATAAGGAGGGGAGTGGCAAGGAGGAGGGCGGCCTATAGAAATTCACCAACCACAACACCATTCACCAAACACAGAATTATTTTTTTTTTTTAAGATAAAATTAAAATTAACCCAATGTCTTACGTGACAGAACTAAAAAAAAATAAACATTTGTACTCATTTTACATCCAATCACTGAGCAACTGCAATGCTTTGCACATTTTCAAACCATGATGGTTGGTGGAGTTCCTTTGTTAGGGGACGGGCATGTAATTCTTGGAAAGAGCATGGGGACAATATCCAGATCCGACCGTCTGAGCTGCTTGAATGGTGACGCAGAATGGCCAAACCACTCTTTATGCATATCACCATTTCTAGCCACTGCAGAACCATAGACAGGCTAGGGGATTCATATTAATGTTAAATACAAATCTCACAAATTTTCATAATAGGGACCTTTAAATAATCGTTGCTTGTTTATGTTGGGTGACAGCAAGCCAGAGGGACACAATGAACTGTTTCACCGATGGAAATAACAGAGGGGTACGTTGATTTGTCCAAGAGGGAAACGCAAAGGAAAGAAATTAAAATAATACAAGCATTTATCCACAATGAGACTCCTGCCTGCCTGATCCAAACCTTCTGAATCAGGCATCCAGTTCAACCCACAAGCAATGGACATAACATTTCCTGCCCATCCATCTTCCGTCCTCACTGTCCTGGTATTACCATGGGTAGACAGGATGACTTCAATTAATGGTTCACATTGCTACTGGCATTCACATTACTAAAAATGAAACACTGTGCACGCTGCTTTTCCCACATTAGTGAAAAATGAAAGCAAGGACAGGATGGAGGAATCACTTCAAGGGAGTTTGGAGAATGATGGAGAAATCTGTCCATCCATCAGACTGAAGGAGGGTCCAAGAAAAACAAGGCTAAGTGGGCCGACCTGTGTAGGAAGGATGAGAAAAGTGCCCAGTTTTCAGTTCACGGGAATGATTGTTCTCCACAGAATTCATGATCCATTGCGTAATACAGATGCATATTTTGTCCTTGTACATGTCTTCAGAGTTGCAACAGTTTTAATAAACACATGTAAAAATGACCAATTTAATCGGAATACTTTTGCAAAACCTTGTTTTTTTTTATATTTAGCTATTTTGTTAATATTCTGAATGCTGCATACTCCAAGTGCATGGGACTGTATTTCCAAGCAAAGCTCTTTAATTGGGTGTGTTGATACTGACAATTAGGTCTCCGAGCCCCTCGCAGGAAGCTCCGCAGCACAGCTCCGAGCGAGGAGCACCAGCTGCCATACCAAACATTCCTGCAAACTAAAGTAATAGCGAGCACTTTTTCCCGTAAGCTGGGTGCACAGTTTAAGCACACAAACACACGGGACTCCGTCCAGCCCATACACATCCATCTTACTCTGCAGCGCCAATAAATCCTGGAGTTATTCTTTAATTGAAGCGCAAATATTTTCGGTGGAGACCACCTGGAATTGTGCAATGTGCTTCTCTTTTTTTCTTTTTTTTTTTTAAACGTAGGTTATTGGTGGTCAGGACCTCCTGTTTCGACCCGTGTGTGTGACACTAAGAGCTTCTCCCAGGTCTCCTGTTACACCATGAAATCAGACATTAGACCTGGGCCCTTAGCTGTAGACACGGGTGTCAACTGCGTTTAAAGGTTAAAAATCCGGGGAGAGCGGGACGGAGGTTTAACTGCAGAGCCTGGATGCTTCTAACCTCCGGTTCCCCCCTCGCCTGTCCTTTTCCTGACATCACACCTCGACTCCCCTTTCATTAAAATGTGTTTTTCCAGCACTGGAGTTTGTTTCTCCACAGCAATATACTGTGATGTTCCCTGCAAACCTCCTCATGGCCCTCGTAAAGAACTAAACCAAACAAACACTGGGGGGGAGGAGGTTGGACATGCGAGGATGGGATGGGCGGCGGCCTGAAAAAATAGCGGGTCTCACTCGTGCCTCTCCGGTGACCTCGCACGTGGCTCTTGTGATAATAATGCACAGCGAGATTACAATAATTCTTTGACGAGCAAAAAAGTGGACCAAAGTCCACCAAAGTTCCGAAATCCTGCGTTTATCGTTAACGGCACGAGGCATGCAGTGGTTTGCTTGGCTCTCCCAGGGACACTCACGGCGAAGCAATCCGCCGAACTCTGGGGACGGAGTCATATTTTCTCTCCCCCCCCGTTCTTTTTAAGAAGCATTGCAGGCTAAAGGATGCGTGTGAACGGGAAGGCCGAGCGGGTCCCACTTCGTTTCCAGCGGGATGGAAAATGAACACACTTCAGAGGACGATGGTTGGTGGGGGCGCTGGCAGGGCTGGGGGGTAGGATTTCTGGGGGCCAGTAATCTTTTTATACGTTCATTCCTGACCTTCGCAAGAGCAATTAAAGAAAGCATTAAAAACAACAAAGTACCGTTTTGTTTAAACGGCATTTAAACGGCTTGATCCGAAAGAATTTGCCAAGTGCTGAACCGAGCTCGCCCACCAATCATTGCGAAGAAAGTGAATTTTGCCATGACATGCATCTCTGGACAGAACATGTCAGTGACGTCATAGTCCACCAATGCTAAGTGCCTGGTTTTCACTTGACCATGATCTGCCCAAAATTAAATATTATCTATTGCAGTCTACAGGTTCTGTACCGTAATTGACATTGTAATTTCGAAGCATGTTCTTTTTATGCATAACGCCAGTCAACTGACCAAATATTCCCAACATGAGTTCTCCCGTTCGAAGAAGTACAACAGGTTCACTTTCGTTGTAAACTGCGGTCCCATTCTGTCCCCTGTAAATTTGTTGGGGTTGTGTTAGCCATCAAGCTAGTTAGCGCTTTGATGGGATTTGGGGTGCAGCACCAGTTCTCCATATTCTCAGGGAATATGTCCGCGCACGTTCATGCTTGCCCATAGTTTTTGGAAATCTGTCTGGACACCTTCCTTCAACCACCACTTGTAATCTAGGGTGACCAGACTCAGACCTGGTCACCCTAGTTAACCTTGTTGGGTTGTCACGCGTTCACTTCTACCCACATTACTGCCATCACCGTCTCCGGACCTACCAAACTTACAGACGTTCCTGTTCCCACCTTCTTGATCTCTTGCCTCCTGCCTGTCTTGGTAACCTGGTGCAATGGTCAGTCTCTCTGAGACTCCAGCTTGCCTTGGATTTTAGTTCGGCGTCAAGCACTGAATATTCAGATCATTCTTTTGGGCCCATGAATGAAAATGCTTAAATGAAGACTGAATCAACACTTTTTCTCTTCTTTTTTTTTTCCATTCACACAATGAAATGCTTCAGTCGCTCCTCTAGAACCCGCTGCAACAGCATCCCCTCAAAGCGATGTCTTCAGTCTCTCGCGGTCCCCACGCGAATGTTATGATAGAGATTCTTTTCTCCCAGTGAACCTGAAGCAGTGTGTGATTTTTGGATGCCGCGACGGCGAGAGGAACATGGAATAAATCTCAGGTCGGGTTTATTTAGTCTGCCGCCTGCGGCGAAGGATAACAGAATGCCTAATAAAAGACTTCCGCCTCTGGAAGCCTCGGCAAATTCGCAGATTATGAGGCGTGTTTTGGTGGGTAAGTGGCTGGAGCGGACGACGGGGATGGCAGGGGCACCGAGGGGGTTTTGAACCCTTCTCCTCGACCCACCTGTAATCTGATGTGCCCTGGCCTTTTGTGATGGCTCTGCGCGCCCTGTGTGGTCTTGGTGCATAAACCCTATTAGACAAACCAGCACCAGGACTTTTGGAAGCGTCTTTGCAGCATTTCGGCAGAGCTGACGTTGCCCAACCACATTCAAATTTCCTTCCCGCCGTGTCAAAGGCGAGTTCAAAGTGAGGTGGTCCATCGTTTATGGTTTGGCTGCTCGTAAAATCTCCACTGTCGGTCACCGGGCGAACACGTCGCTAATTATTTTTCCAAGTAACCAACCATTAGTTGATTGGACTTGGAAAGACCGCGCGCTCCATGCCGCTGCTGCCACTTTTAACTACAGTTCCGACATAAAGGGCACTAAGCACGGGGCTTGTCCTCTAGTGTGCGCTCTAAGGCATCATCAGGGTTGAATCCCAAGCCCCTTTTCAAACTCTTTTCATAAAAACCTAGCTCAACCAAAAGTGTAGTTCGTCTTCTTCAGGATACAGAAAATGACACTTTTGACAGCTTTTGACATGATATTGCTCAGAAAAAAAAAAAAATTCCCTCTCCATACGTGTCTAAAGTAATACCGTTGGTACGCGGTTACGATAAAGGCGCCATGGTGAACAGCTTATGGGAATGTTAATATATCGTTAATCTCGTACAACACTAGTAAACACTCAGCAGTGCACAGTACATATATATATATATATATATATATATATATATATATATATATATATATATATATATATATGAATCAGTAAATGTTACATACACTTGAGTATATGGGGGCAGTGGTGGCCCCGTAATCAGAAGGTTGCCGGTTCGAATCCCGATCCGCCGAGGTGCCACTGAGCAAAGCACCGTACCCACACACTGCTCCCCGGGCGCCTGTCATGGCTGCCCACTGCTCACAAGGGGTGATGGGTTAAATGCAGAGGACAAATTTCACTGTGTGCACCGTGTGCTGTGCTGCTGTGCACAATCACTTCCCTTTTTTTTTTTTTTTACTAAGGGACAAGATTATGCAAACGTTTTGATCTTCTTTCCTCTACGTCCTTGCTAACCTCACCGATATATCAGGGTAAGCCCGTCGTAAGTATCTTCTGAAAGTCCTAGCTCCATCATCTGTGTAGTCCATTACACAAATTCGGCCCCGCTCTTCTGCACCAGGAATCTTTTTGGCTCTGAAGACACCCCACCCCCTCTTTTTTTTCCCTCCATGCAGCAAAAGATGCCTTGGACAAGTATAAAAGAGAAGCAAAGTTTCAAATAAACATCTAAAATAACCATTTTTAATCACCCAGGGTTTGGGATTTTATAATGACATTAAGGCTGGCGAGCTATGTATTTTTATTAGATCCCGATTGTGGTGTGCATGTGTGCAAGTGAGACAAATATGGGTCAATTGTTCCGGGGTTTAGCAGTAGGGAGCAGGTCACGTTTTTCGCCGCATGGCTCCTCTCGGTGCAAACATCACCATTTCATGCCCGGCTGAAGGTCAGTTCCAAACCTGCCGCGCACTCAGCATGACAGCCTTTGTGGCGTAGCTCTCGGGGTAAACGAAGAACGGCGAACCGTTGTCTTTTTTTTTTTAGCCGGTGGCACCCTCAAAAACAAGCCCCCGAATTCAGAGCCGTGGTAACCCCAGAGTAACCCCGAAGCCGCCTCCAAAACCGAATAATCACCAGGGCCTCTCCATGCTAACTGCTGCCCTCAGACTCCGTCACTCCGGCTTGTTTTTTCCACATCAGGGAGACGGCACGAATGATGTATTGCGGTTTTGCTTTTGATGGGATCGCTGCATGACTGATCCTCTGGTCCGCCCCTTTCCCGAGACGCCCCTGCGCTCGTGCTCCTTGCCAACCTGTCTCTTGTCACCCCGACCTGGGCCCTGGGTTCCCTCTTTTGACCTGGTGGCAACCCTCCGGCTCGAGGCTCATTTGTATGCATTCCTCCATCTTAATGACGGAACCGATTCCATTCCAGCTCGCTGTCTCGTTCTCTGCTTTTATGCAGCCGCCTCCTCCTTGACTTTGATGGCAGATTTGTTGTTTCTGGGTCAGGCGCATCCAATGGAAAGATGCCACCTTTGGGGAGACACGGGACCTCTCCATTTCCCCAAACAGGCCCCCAACTGGCCCGAATATCAGACCTCCAACACACGTCACAAATATTTAAGATCAAGGTGGAACGTCTTGATGCTGTTCCAAAACATCTCCATCAGACATGGCCCTGCTTTCGCTGGAGAAACTGCACTGCGACCAACCTGGAAGACATTATCTCTGAACTGTGGGCACGCCGATGCTGAGCAATAGCAGATAATTGCGAGGGGATGATTCACATTCACGTGCAATCATGTTTTTAAGGAGGAAATTAATACTTTTATTACAGTTGCGGTGGCTGCGGCCTTGCTCTTCCCTTTATTCGTTTTAGCTCTGCACAAAAAAAGAAAGAGTGTCCAGCCAAACAATATCTTGTTTGTACGCCTTTTTTTTTTAACAAACCAAAGGTCCAATAGAGCAATTCCCAAATTTCACCTATTATCAGCTGTCAATGTCATCAATTAATATTCAGGAAAGGATGATCCCCACCAAGCTTCTCACACGCCCGGCAGCATCCCTTCTCTGATCCTGCCCCGGCGAACCCTGGGCACCTGGGTTTATTAAGCCTGAATGAACATGAGCTACTTGCCCGGTAATCACAAGGTTGCAGGTTCAATCCGCCGAGGTGTCACTGAGGTCCCCACACGCTGCTCCCCGGGCGCCTGTCATGGCTGTCCACTGCTCACCAAGGGTGATGGTTAAAAGCAGAGGACACATTTCACTGTGTGCACCGTGTGCCGTGCTGCTTTCACTTTAATATTCTTCCAGCCTAATTTGATAGAACTGCGCTGTAGCAAATAATCACAGGCAATCGGTACGACTGAGAGATCTTTCACTGTGTCAGTCACTTTTATATTTGACTGGAAGTCAAGTAATTAAATATTTCAAATCAGACTCAGTAGACGACTGGGTAATTGTTGGAAAATTTAAGAACACATTTTCAATGGAAGGTTCGTGAGCACACGAGACCCCTGTTTGTGAGAATCCACTCTCGTTTCATTCTATTTTATGTGTGCCGTCTACGGAGCCAGGAGAGGAAATTGAGCACAACGAAATCCAGAGCGATGTCTTCTGCAGACGACTGGAGCTTCAGTCCATATGCTCAGCATTAGAGACGGAAAGGCCTGTCCAAGAAGACCCGTTTCTCCCCTGCAGTCTGTCAACCCATCCTTCTTGCGTTTCGCCGTCAAGCTGTCAGCCGGAGCTACGGGGCAGTGGGGAAGACAACGTCGCCATTTTCCTCAGCGGCACCTCTCGAACTTTCACTTCGTCTACTTCTCACGAAAAAAAAAGAGGACAGAAAATTATTTTTTTAAAAAGAGCGTAAAACCAGAAGAATGAACGAATGTTGTTAATTTACAACAATACGAACATATTTAGACACAATATGGCACAATATAGAGAGTAGATGTCGCGTTCAGCCACTCAGCAGGCATCAACTTTGGGACTTTGGTTCCAGTCCCATTCAACCATGCTTCTCTGACAGTACGAACAAAGTTGTATTTAAAGCTGGAAAACTGTGCATAACATTTAATAAGTTCGGTTTTATTTTATCATCTTGTATTGTACGAAATGTTGTGTTTGAAAGATAACATTATTCGTGTTACAGAACCAGAGCCACCCCCATTTCACAGGAAAGACACAGCTTCTGTTCTGACAAATCTATACAAAATGCCCCTGTGGACCTGCCCCTCTGGACCTGCCCTGTCTATAGTTGTTTTTTCCAAGTAAGCGGGTAAATAGATGTTCATCTAAATATATTATATTATTCATATTAAATATAAAAAATCTACATTTTCTTGTCGTATTGTGTAGTTTTTCTATAATTCTCTGCAAATCCATTAAAATGCCTGTTGCTTTGGATAAACACATAAATATAAATGAATGAATGGTTTTATCATGAAAGTTTTTTTTGTCGTGTTTGTATTTGTACATTTATTCAGATTGTACGTTTAATATAAAACTATGTTATATTTTTTTAAGAACTGCTTCTCTATCAATTTATTCAGTCTGACGAACCTATTTTCAAATTTGCCAGTTTATGGT
This sequence comes from Denticeps clupeoides, assembly GCF_900700375.1. Lineage (NCBI taxonomy): Eukaryota > Metazoa > Chordata > Actinopteri > Clupeiformes > Denticipitidae > Denticeps > Denticeps clupeoides. The sequence goes on from NC_041707.1 coordinate 37,701,620, forward strand.
TCATTAATTCTGTATTCCACCTTGGTCCTGATAGACGTTCATTCATTTAGTGTATAATAGTGCATTGTGTATAATATCTATATAGTGCAGTGTATAATATCTATAGGCACAAGCCAGGCATCATGACAAGCCCAGCAGTAGGTTTACAGCAGAAGAACAAGTATTATCTTTTGAACACTGTTTAACACTGTCAGCACTTGACCGTCTCCAGACGACTGCTTCGTCAGGCCGATCAAGAATGAAAAATAGCGCAGTCACTGTCATTTCAGGAATCCGGGGATAAGGATCTAGGAACGGGAATGCAAACGCTGGGCCCGACCGCCGGTTTTAAAGTAAATTGGAGAAGCTCTGACCACAGTCGGAGCTCACATGCAGCCACCACATGCAGGGTGGCCCGTTTCCAAAGAGATGCCTCCAAATATGCACCGATAGCCACTGGCTGCGTCCAGTCCATCCACTTGTGGATCCTGTTCGTGCGAGGGAGAATTTGCCACAGTCAGCAGACCTTAGCCCCCTCGCGCTGCTGGACGCGCGCGTGTCCTCTCTGCAATCCCAGCATGCACTGCAGGAATGTCTGAGGTGGTGCGGCGGTTAGCGTCAGGCTGCCAGGACCAGTAGGATCCAGCCCCACATGTAGATGTAGTTGTTACACTCCAGGAATCTGCTCTTGCCCCGAAGCAGCAGAAGAAGAAATCTAACACCAGGCAGCCCCTGTCTAGAACAATCGCACTGCGCTTGATGTTTTTCACATTAGGTTCCATCTTTACCTGTCCAACCAACGCTGTGCTAGGCTTGGCAATCCCAGATTTGGATTATGTTCCAGGACCATAGTTTGCAGAGCCATTCCTCACAACTGTTCCATAGATCTGGTACATTTGAGGTAAATCCACAGGATGAGACAAACATTTTTTTTGTCTCCATTGAAGTTGGCCATCCAAGGGGACATAAGAGAGATGGCAGAAGGTACCACACAATTTTGGTCACTCCTTTCCCCAAGCCCACCTCCTCCTGGATTTAGTGCTATTTCGTCCCAATATCACTGACTCATTTATCATAACGGCTTTTTCCTAATCAGGGTCCCAGCACGTTGGCCGTGGTGCCACAAAGCCAGAAACGGGGTTCAAACTCACGACTAGTGTTGTTTTCGTCAATTATATGAATGGCAAAATATGTATGTCAATGTACCTTTACGACACGATGGAAATGATATGAAGAATAATGAGACTAAATGTCGTTTACAAAATCAAAAATAATAATAATTTGTTTAATGACATTATTATTTTTGTGAAGTATTTCTGTTTCGTGTGTCTCCCATCCAGTCACACAGATGATGTTACAGCATTAAGTTCTACCAGGTTCTTGTACTATATTGACAGGGGTTAAATAGAATGGCATTATTAAAAAAGAGAGACTAAAATACAAATTTCATTGACCAAAATGTCACCAGTTCTGCATTGACTAAAACTAGACTAAAATAGTCATGGAAAATTCTGACTAGACTAGACTAAATGAGTATGCATGTGACTAAGGCTAAAATGAAGTCTCAAACACTAGACAATAAATGAAATTAAGACAGGATGCCAAAAACATCTATAATATTTTTATAGCTAGAAAAAAAAATACACTTAACACGTTCAAAACTATGGGTGAATGTGCAAAAACCAGCTTGGGTTGTACGTTAGGCTAATTTACACGAATCTTCCTCTTGAACTTGTTGTTCGTGCGGTAACGTTTGTCCTATTTGTTGTAGACAGCCGTAGAGTATCTGGTACCATGCTCAGCCCTTATTTTTGCAATGTGTGCTGTGCTGCTGTGTATCACAATGACAATCACTTCACAATCACTTTCGTCCCTTTCTGTAAACCTTTATACCGATGGAGCAACAGGTCTGTAGGTGAAAAATAAAAATTGAAGGATGAATGCAAAGCGTTTCGCATAATAATGTGTGACCTTGTGGGACCAAGTCTTCCCCTGCCCTGGGCTCCTCTATAACTGGAGAAAAGCAGAAAGTCTTTCCTACTTTCCATCAACCCCTAAACCAAGTTGGAACCAAGATCTCGTGTATTTATTTGAAATTCAAATCGAACACATCTGTTTCAAGAATCATGTTATCTTAGATTAGGTTTCCAAATCTGTGTTACTTACATGAACTTATCCAACGTCTTTGGCACCTTTCGAAGCGTAACCGAACACTGCTTGCACAAAAGAAACATCTGAATGCTGGTGTCTGCAGCTCCTTTCCGAAATCCTTCTTGGCAGCTGGGAAGAACAAATGTTTCCTACTCGACTTGCTCGGAATATCTAGATGGGCACTGGCTGGACATTTCTACTGTATGATGGGTTCAACTGACGCTCAGCTGGAGGCGACAGAAACATCTAAAATATGTCGGTTCATCAAAACCACGAGGAGCGACAGGTTCGCGTTTCCACTCGTCCCTGCGCCCTCCTCTCCAGGCCCTGGATCAGTTGCTTTCTGCCCATGGGAAGCCTGATGGTCCCACCATTTCTCCACAGTGGAAGGAAGTGATTGTGGAAACATTTCAAGATATCATCCCATGTACGTGTAGAGAGTCCGTCACTCGAGACTTTTTTCGGCCAAACCCAGAACAACCTGCTGAGCACCAAGATGTGACGCTGACGGCCGGGAGGGGCGTCTCACAGCCACTTAAGGGTCCAGCCAATCGCCAATTTCCTGACAATTTGGCACTTTTTTGGGTGAAAAATAATCAAATGATGTGGTGTGTGGTCGATATTACGCTTCCACGCTTAATTCTGAGCAGTCATGATTAATCATAAATTTAAATTTGATTAATGGACATGCCAGGAAGAAGGCCAGTGATTTGTCATCAGATGCAGTTTTAGTGGCTCGAAGATGAAGGCCTACCAGACCAAAAACCCTCCGTCGCTGCACAAACTGATTAAGCATGAAATGCGTTCTGTGACTGCAGACGTTCCTCAGGCCCTCTGTGGTGCCCGCGTTCATTCGAGGCATTTCCATGGCCGACCCCAGAACAAACAGCAAATACTTTTTATTTTCTGCTAATGGGCCGCTTATGTGCTGGATTTGCTCTTTGTCTCTCTCGCTCTCTGTGAACTGGCGTCAAAGACCCGTCACTCAGCAGTTTTGACCCAATCAGCCGCATAGTTGTGCCCAGGGAGTTTAATCCGTAGCCACGAGAATTCGTCCCCATACCCACAGGAGTTGGCTTTCTTTTGATTATCATTCATATTTTGTTGGGTTTTTTTTTTTTTTTTTTTACATGCCCCCCTTTGACCAAAGTCCAAAAGCACACCCCCACAGAACACAGAAAGTTCCCAGGATCTCAAAAAAGAAGAAAAGTATACATTTTTTTTTTTCAAAGATCTGTCAAACCGCATTGTCATTAGTTGGTAACATCAAAACATTCATGGTGCGGGGGCGAAAATCTTGCTTCAATCACGGGGCATCTTGAACGGGCAGACACTCTGACTACATGCGCAGTGTTTCCAGCTGGGCCCTGCACTGAAGGCCATGGGCCCTCGTACACTAGTAATCCCGCCAGTTACGCCACATGGGAGCGGACTTCCGTTGTCGCTGGAGCCTCAGACGCGACGTTGTGCGCCGACGGTTTTCCAGAATGCCAAGCGGTGGGTTTGGATTTTTTTTGTTTTTTGTGGATGAATACAGATATGTGAGGTTTTCCTACAGGAAATGCTGCCGGGAGATCGATTTCGATGGTCCAAGGCATGCTTTTTCTGCCTGGCACTGTCACGACTGCGGTTTTGCAAATTTCCGGAGGTCCCCCTTAGGAAACAAACGTGTCTTGCTATTTACTAGAATTTATATTGCAATACATTAATAAATATATTTCGATATATGAGAGACTTCCCATATATTTGAAATGGCTTTTTCAATATATAATCTCATTTAATGTAGGACATTTTTCAGTATATATAATAACATACTAAATAGTACAACAATGTGTTTACTAAATATATGAAAACAGCAATAACTGCAACATTTTCATATATTATCTTATGTCCCATTTAATATATTTCTATTTTGCTTACATATAAAATAAATTATTATAGAATATGTATACATATATGACTATGAACAATTCACAATATATTAATACACACAAAATATACTGTCACATAATATATTGAGAAATATATTTTTATTGCGTATGGGTCATTTTTTAATTCGGTGCCTGCATGGTTAAAGCAATAAATGATTTTACCCGTGCTTTTTTTGTGGACTTCGCAAAAAAGGCTAGCTCTTATCGTTTTAACCCTTATCGTTTCCTTTGGAAAGGAATCGTTCCTTTGAGATTCTGTGTGATTCTGTTTTTATCTTAAATTAATATTATTTTCTATGCAGTACACTTTGCATCAGATTCTCAAAATAGTCTGAATACCTGGCCACCCTGTAGTAGACTAATCCTCAGTCGAGCCATTAGCTGTGACTGATATTTTCAATCTTCATGCACATTTGTGGTGTTGGTTTAGTCAACCAACCTTATGATGAGACGGAAACAAGATGAGGCACAACGTAAATGCTGGTCATGTGACGATAGACATATCCAAATATCACGTATTACTGTTGAAAAATTAAAACAAAATAAAACCTAAAATGTCTCTTCATTTTCGTTATTCTCGCTATTTCCTCTCATTTTATTGTGTTTATATTTTTATGCACTATTTCCAGTGCCCAGGATACCTGAGGTGGTTTAGCAGATGTCTGGTAGAAGAAGCAACTGGGCCAGTGGTGGCAGTGGTGGCCTAGCGGGTAAGGAAGCGGCCCCGTAATCAGAAGGTTACCGGTTCGAATACCAAGCCGCCAAGGTGCCACTGAGGTGCCACTGAGCAAAGCACCGTCCCCACATGCTGCTCCCCTGGCGCCTGTCATGGCTGCCCATTGCTCACCAAGGGTGATGGGTTAAATGCAGAGTACACATTTCGTTGTGTCACCGTGTGCTGTGCTGCGGTGTTTCACAACGACAATCGCTTCACTTTCTTTTTGTTACGATGAAGCGATCTTTGGACACACTTTCTTTACAGTGAAGTGGAAGAAAAACAACTGAATGTGTGGCCAAAAACCATGGGGAAATGCGGCCACTGGAACGGATGTATACTGTTCGATTTTTATTATGAAATGGGTTTGGCTAAAAGAAAATATTGCTCCCTTTCTTCAATGTAACATTTGGTCTGAATGCTTAACAACAAATATTTAATATTTACACTTTCTTGCACGCTAGAATTTTTGCACCCCTTCCTATGGCGGAGATGAAGGACATCTGCTTCTCTGAGCACCAAAAGAAGCCACATTGTTCCAGGCCAGATCATAGAGTTCTGCAGCGGAGGAAAACGGAATGCAGCATCATAACTGAGGGAAATGCATCATGGGTCGCCAGGAGTTCAACTCCTGACCGCAGAGAAAGGAGACCCCTGTCCAAAAGCCACAGTCACTGTAGCACCAGAGTACGAATATTATATGCAAGTTTCTGTACACGCATTTGAGTGTGTGTGTGTGTGTGTGTGTCTGGTCAGGGTATCCTTGTACAATGCAGTATGTGTGTTGGCTCTTACTAAACGTGTAAAACAGCCTTCCGTTCAGGGTCACTTTACGAACCCGAGGAATGAGACGCATGGCAGAGCGGGCAGCAGCCGAGTCCGAGTGTCGGGTGGAAATCGTTCTTAGCTTTCGGCCTGAGGCCAATCGGTTGGCAGGAGAAAGTCTCACACACTTCTGAAAAGCATGTATCCCACCCCCCAGGCCTGCACACACTCTCTGGTTAGTGGTAGCTAAGTGATAAATTGTGGGTTTCTATGAATAGCAGTTCGAGCTTTCCACCACAACCAAAAGCATTCTTCAGAAATACTCCCTCCTCCTCCTCCTCCAACAAAAAAAAAGCACTGTTAATTTTATGAGAGATTTTTCCAAAGTGCAGATCACATTCCAACTTTATTCGTTTGTCAAATCCTCTCTGATTGCGTGGATGAATACAAATGACTTTGAAAAGACCAGAAATATCCAGCAACTCCACCGGCCCGTTTTTGGTTCCGTATATTGCTGCCTGCCCCTGCGAGTCGTTTCCACTTGGAAGCCGCCTGTCACCGGACTGTCATTTGAGCTAACGTGACAAGGCCCCGATGAACCAGCACATTGAGTTCCATGGGTTGGGGCGTTTCCTCAGGTGTGTCGGGCATGCAATAAATGGTCCACTGCCTTCGTTGGCTCCTCCGCTGGTTGCGGTGAGTGTTCAGCAGTACGCGCTGGCCCTGGAAGTGTCTCCGGGATCCGTGTTTTTTGAGTTGAGTTCTTCTAAGTATCAAGATCTCCAGACTTCACCTATTTACCCCACTGATCTGGTGACCTCAGTCATATAGAAATTATATATTATTATATGGCGGGTTGAAAACAAATCAGGGGGGATGGTGACTTTTGGTTCTTTATCGTATGTTGTGCTGATGACTGTGCACAGTGGTGGGACAGCAACTTATTGTTCTTTAAACAAAACCATAATTAATATACTCTATCCCAAAACAACATTCATGGTGCGGATGTTACGTGTCGGACACTCAGATTCACTCCCAAAGCAGTCGGGTTTTGAATTTTCAGTCCGATTGCAGCCTAGTAACCCTTTAAAAGCGCATTGTGAACCTGCCGATTATTGGGTCTGTTGGCTTGCCGTAAAAGGAAAAGGAAATTTCCGTATTAATATAATTTATACTATTACTGCTGAATAGGCTTTGCTAAGCAGGTAAATGTATGTAGTCTTGTTCTTTTCAAATTAATACACATTGAAACCATTTTTTTTTTTTCTTCCTTCATTTGTGGCACCATTTGGATGGATGGCAACCTTAGCGTTTGCCTTTGAAATCCGTATTATTTTTTCCTAAATACTATTTATTAATATATCCTAAATATTATTTATTTTTACATTTTATCCATTTTAATTCTTCTGAATTCCATGTGTTCCATTATAAATGTATTTATTCACCTAAAAACTGTGTTAGTGTGGAGTGAATGTGAAAAAATGCACCTGGCACCAATCTGCAGGGCGTTTATAAGGCGCTGTTGAGCAGCCCACCGGGGCTGTGACATTCTGTCACATCCGCGAGCTGATGGGGGAATGAAGTGCAGAAACGGGACGTGTGGGATTTTATTACCAATAGCGCAACAAAGGAAAACGGCACGAGGGCCAAAAACAGGGAAAACAAAAAGGGGAGAACATGAACTGAACTACTGAACTGAACTGAATCAGAACTGAAATCAACACACACACGTAGGCCGCGCGGTCCACATAAAATGTCGCAGTACCGATGGGCTGCTCAACAGTGCCTTATAACCGTCTCCAGGTGAACCCAATTGTGACAACGCAATATGACAAATCACAATTAATCGCTGTTCAACAAAATGCTCTGGCATTTGCTTTTGTAAACCATTTACATGAAAATAATATGTCCATTTCATGCAAAGAACTATTTGTAAAATAAAAGTGCTAAAATTACGTTTTAAATCAACTGGGTTTCTTTGCACAAACAAGAGTTTGTTCTGCGTTGTCTCTATTTTATTTGTTGGATTCTGGTGCTGGTGTCTTCCTCTCGCAAGTTGCTTTGGATAAAAGCGTCTGCTAAGTAAAGTAAAGTAAAGCACTTTCACCTCATCTGGGGATTTTCAGAACGATCAGATTGTTGAGGCAAAATATTTTTTTTTCGGAAAAAATTGTTTTTAGAGATTTTTGGCATTCGTACAAGTCATGATTTAGCACATGAACGTGACAATATCTCGTGGTGTTGGGAGGGGGGGGGGGCAAGTTCAACTTGTGTTTATTCATCACTCAGCTCCGTCTGATCCTAAACCACATAATCCCGGCAAAGCATTGTTTTGTTCATGCCCAACTGTAGTATAACATTTGTTGGAGATGAGATTTACATTTACATTTACAGCATTTATCAGACACCCTTACCCAAAGTGATTTACAATCAGTAGTTACAGGGACAGTCCCCCCCCTGGAGCAACTCAGGGTTAAGTGTCTTGCTCAGGGACACAATGGTAGTAAGTGGGATTTGAACCTGGGTCTTCTGGTTCATAGGCGAGTGTGTTACCCACTAGGCTACTACCACCCATGATCGTGGTTGATGGGCATCAGTTAACCTTCGCTTCATTCAGTAAATTTCATATATTTAATATATTTAAATGAATATGTTTAAGTAGAATTAAGAAGAAATTCATGAACAGACCAAGCAACATCAGAATGAGCAAGAGCTCTATACCCATAACCAAGAATATCCATCCTACCGACGTCTGAAAAAAACATTTATGCACTTAACGTTCCTTATTCACTGTAGTAAATAATAGCATCTTTGATTACTTATTTGGACCAGTCTGTGGCTGGAACATGAGCACGCTTTTAATCAATATCTGGAAAGCACGCATTAGAAATCAGAAAAAAAAAAAAAAAACACACATCCATAGATTTCAAACCCGGCCTCGCGCCGGCTGTCTTGGCTTTCATCTGCCGAATGAAGGTCATTCTTCCAGTGCCAAGCTCATCTGTTAACTATAAAAGCTCCGGGATTGTCTTTCGGTAAAGATCATGTACTTTCCAGCGCATTCCAGCCGTGTAACAAGCCAGTGTTGGCACGGCACTGGCCAAGGACCACCCACATTACTGCCTAGTTAGTAGCTGGAACACGCCCATTAATTCAGCAATGGCGGTTTAAATATCAAGTCTGTTGTTGTTGTTTTTATTTATGCGTGCATTTATTTTTTACGTGTTGACTCATTGAGCGCTGCTGACAGTGTTGCCAGATTGGGCAGTAATAAATTCTGTTTTTCGGGGTGAAAATAAGTCACATGCCAAATTCAGGAACTGTAACTTCTGAACTAGATCATGAACGGTGGCTACTGTCAAGAAATCGAAAAAACATTTTTTTTAAAAAAACGTCCCCCTCTCACGCTGCTCCTGACCGCCACTGGCTGGGTCTGGCATGGCTGACCGGTTTCTTGTTCCAACCTGAGTTAGGCCGCTCGTTCTTGCCCTCCGTCCCTGTAAATCGCGGCCCTGTTTGCGAACTCAAGGTTTGTTTGTAAGGTTTCCTGGACGTGGGATATGGTCCCAAATGGACGCCAGGCACAATGTCGTCCAAAGAACCACAACAAAAACAAAAAAAATATATATATTATTATGATGCAAATAAACATTTGGAAGAATAATCTTCTGCCATGAATGGTTTTTTGCCTCTCTCAAACAGCCAATTAACTTGACAGGCCGTTTAAAACAGCGGCATCCGCATAAACCATAAAGCAGCTCCACAGTCAAGCGGTATTATTTCACGCTTGTACATTCCGCAAAACGTAACACACTTCACAAAACTGAAAATGTAGAAAACGTGCCACGTTCTCGTGGGGTGGCATGGTGGTGGATTTCTGCATCCTGCTTTGAGTTCTGCCTGTGTTTCTGTTGGGATTCTTCTGACCGGTCTGCATGCGTGTGTGTGTGTGTGTGTGTGTGTGTGTACATAACACGTTAGGTGCGTAAAGATACAAGAACCAAGACCAAATTTGTGATTCAAAGTGCTGATCCCAGTGACAGATTTTCTACTTTTTCAATTTCTTACGTGAGCAGAGAACCGCTTTATAAAAAATGAAGAGTCCAAATGGAAGATTTCTGCACATGTCTGCTGCACATTCAAAAATGTCTCGAGCAGCGCAGACAACCCCAGATTATCCAGAGCAACTTACAACGTGCTTCCATGTTACCATCGATGAAGTAATCAATTCCGGTTCACTAGGACCCCCAACTATGAATACAATCTTTTTATTCACTCTGTTGTAGATTCTATACAGAAGTCAGACAATAAGAAAAGTTACAAGTTAATCTAAATATTCTTTAAAGAGGAAGGTCTTGAGCTGTCGTTTGAAGGTGCTCAGTGACTGAGCTGTTCTGACCTCGAGGGGAAGTTCATTCCACCACCGAGGGGCCAAGATGGAGAAGAGTCTAGATGAGTGTCTTCCTTTTACCTTCAGAGATGGAGGGACCAGGCGAGCAGTACTGGAGGCTCGGAGTATACGAGGTGCAGTGCGAGGTGTAATAAGGGCTGTGAGGTAGGATGGTGCTACTCTATGTTTGGCTTTGCTCCAAGCTATAAACTTTCCTGCAAATGATGCATTCATTCCCCTAACATCAGTGAGTCATGTGACCCCAATGTCACTTCCAGATGGTTAGGACACACATGAGTTTTGGTGTCCTATGCCTCAGTCTGTCCCTGTTCACCCATATTTGTGGCTCGCTCGTCATGTGTTTACGTGAGTAAGTTGTTACTGGTCCCGATTGCTCATCTCTGCTGGTTTTCCTGTTTATCCCATTTTTTCCAGAGTGTCGCATGAGTCGACTAGCTGCGGCTACAAGTGTTTGGCAGCAGCGGCACGTCCTGTCCTCCCTTCTCTTCTCCTCCGCCTCCGCCCTGGCACCCACTTCCGACCACAGCTCTCCAAACAGCCGGGCCCTGGTGCGATTCCGGAATAAAAAAGCACAGAGGACGGGAGAGATGCGGTGGTCCCTGGTAAGACTCGTCAATGACTTCTGGAATCCCCGGAGTCAACATGTCGTTAAGGAGCATAACTGGCAGAGAAGATGGCGGGTCTGTGGGGTCCCCCGTCTCTCCTCTCTCCTAGCTCACGAGCGCGTTTCGTGTCCAGAGCACTCGCCTTGAGACATCAAACTCATGAGTTCGAGGCATCCTGCGCGGGGGCCACACCGGCTTCTGCTCAACAGCGTTTGTTGTTTCGGCGTCGAATGAAGGTTTCGTTACGCCCACTAACGGCTTCTTCAGTCGGCCCTCCGAGTGCTTCGTCCACGTGCCGCTGCACTGTAAAAAGCCCAGGAGTTTGGATTGACTCCTGAGTCAAACTGAGTTTGAACCATCACGTTGCTGCGATCTCCAGATCCTGCAGGTTCACGCTCTACAACATTCGCAAGATTAGACCTTTTCTCTCACAACAGGCTACCCAGCTCCTCGTACAGGCAATGGTCATCTCCAAACTCGACTACTGTAACTCTCTCCTGGCTGGAGCCTCTGCAGTCACCATAAAACCACTCCAGATGATCCAAGATATGGCAGCCCGTCTCATCTTCAATCAGCCAAAATACACCCACGTCCCGCCTTCTTCTTACCTCCCTCCACTGGCTCCCGGTAGCTGCTCACATTGAGTTCAAATCCTTGATGCTGCCTACAGGGCTGTAAATGGAACTGCACCCTCATATATCAATACAATACCTGGCTACACTCCTGCATGCTCTCTCAGATCAGCAAATGAAATGAGACTGAAAATTCCCTCTTCACCGATCCCAATAGACTCTGTTCTCCTTTGTTGTCCCTGGCTGGTGGAACAACTTGTCCGGCTCCATTCGACTAGCCGAGACCACCACCACCTTTAAGAAACATTTGAAAAACCACTTGTTTAAAGAGTATTTCAAACGAGTCCAACACACACACACTCACAAAAAAAAAGTTTGTCTAGCACTGAACAACTCCCTCGCATGTTCTATTCTTGACAAGTTTGGCCTTGGTTTTGTAACTCACTGTCTATGGAAACCGAATGAGAATTGATGGTGTCTTGTCCTTGTAAGTCGCTTTGGATAAAAGCGTCTGCCAAGTAAAGTAAAGTAAATGACTTAATTTATTAAATTCATTTAGACAAACACACAATAGCCCAAAAATCTCAAAGTCCCACTGTTACGGACGGGCGACAAATCAGAGGAGAATCCTGAGAAGAACCAGAAGCGTTAAAACGCGACATTCACTCTGAATGAGGGAACATCCCGTTGATGTGAATTGTGAGTCCGTACGTAAGTACGATATTTCCATGTACATTTTTACTTTTCTTTTCTGAGCAACGCAAATCTCTCAGTCCGAATGAAACGCGCCATGTGACGGATTCTTGTGGGCGTGGCGCGTACGGTCACTTTTTAACGTACACTTTGTCTTTTTTTTTACATTTCAATTTAGCTTTCTAGGAGGAGGTTCCTAATGCAAGCACTGGCCTGTCACGTGTAATGTAATTTAACGTGGCCTTGGTGGTCGTCCAAATAGGCCAGATTTCAGGCATTAAAGCCACTTACCGAAACTGATAATTGCTGAATTTTAACAAAGATAAAGTATAGACCTTCCAGTTCTTCTGTAGCTCTTCTGCTTAAAGTGCACGGTACTCCATACATGTGTGGTCAAGCTCTTCTGCTCAAACCTGCTCAAACCCTTCCGATGCCCCATGAAACCAAAGTGGTCTAAATGTGCACTTCACCTTGATTTTTGGACAAAGACGTGACAAATAGCTGCAATCTCAGAGATTCTCAACAATCAGACTAACGATAACAGACATAATCTGGCCAGAAGTGATAAATACCGACTGTAACCGAAACTCCAGCTATCCACCGTAATCCCTGGACAGCGCCACACGATCCGCCCACACTCCCATCACTCTTTAGCGCGGTCGTTATCCGGAGGTCGCCACGGGGTCGACCCAATAGTTCAGGGAACGCCACTCGCCAGCCGACACCCCCCCCCCCCCCCCCTTCACCTCTGCGCAACACGGGGGACTCCGGTTTCACTCAATCCGCCCCCGCCCCGGCCCTCCGTGGGACCCCACCAAGGATGAGGTCACACCCTGCCCCCAACATGTCGCTGCCGCCGCCACGCTTCGGGCTCCTCACCCGAGAGAGAAAATCCGGAGCAAAGAGAGAAACTTGCTGACTGTGCAATATGTTTCGGCCAAAAAAAACAGCGTTCTTCTCCGTGAGCTTCCCTCTGACCTGGGTACTAAAACGGGATGTTATTTCGTTAACTTGCCAAAATGTCAAAAACCTGCTTTGTGGACGCCAGTTTTCTAAAAAAAAAAACCGGCGCTCAGTGTCTTCCTGTCCAGCTACAACTGTAGGACTTTTTCTCTTATTGGACAAATCATCAACCCATTTTCAGGCTCACTCTGCCCTGGAAGGGCGTCCCTCTCTGGTGGCCTAGCAGTGGTGGCCTAGCGGTTAAGGAAGCGGCCCTGTAATCTCAAAACCTATCTGTTTTCTCTGGCTTTTTGCTAAAGTCCTAGACCCTCATTTCACTTCATTTTGACGCAGAGTCAATTATAAAGTCCAGTTTATCACAGAGTCCCCCTGTTAGACAAAGACAAAGTTAAATTCACCCTAGTTAGGCTGTCCTAGTTAGGGTACCGGGCCACTGTAGCACCAATATACCACTATAACCACATATTTCAGTATCGGTCGTACAGTGCAACCGTCTGCCGCTGCTTCTGTTTGTTTTTCTCCGAGACACGGAATCAAGCACCCAGACTACTGGCAGACCCCAGTGAAGAGACAAGCAAATAAATCCTGGTTCCTGACAACTGCTTTACAAGGACATACCATGAAACAAACCAGAGGGTCACCACAGCCACCACCACCGTTACAACTACAGCTTCAGGGATCTTCAAATGGACCAGTAACATCATTATTGACACGTAATCTAGACCATGACACTGACTACATCCTGGACTTCTCCAACCCTACAACTGTAGGACTTATTATTATATCATCCCCAACCCTGCACTGACACCATTTGCAGGCTCACTCTACCCTGGAAGGGGGTCCCTCTCTGTATCACTCCTTCCCAAGGTTTCTTCCTTTCTTTTTTTCTCTCTCCTAGAGTTTTTTTTGTGTGGAGTTTTTCCTTGTGTGCAGAAGGGTCAAGTGTGGGGGGGTGTCAACTGTAGGGCCTGTCAAAGCCCATTGAGACATACTGTATGTGATTTTGGGCTATATAAGAAATAAATGTTGTTGTTGTTGCTGTAATCAGAAGGTTGCTGGTTCGAATCCCAATCTGCCAAGGTGCCACTGAGGTGCCCCACACACTGCTCCCCGGGCGCCTGTCACGGCTGCCCACTGCTCACTCAGGGTGATGGGTTAAATGCAGAGGACAAATTTCGCTGTGTGCACTGTGTGCTGTGCTGCTGTGTATCACATGTGACAATCACCTCACTTTACACTCCTTCCCGATGTCTCTCCCCTTCTTTTTTTCTCTCTCCGAGAGTTTTTCCTTGTGGGCAGAAGGGTCAAGTGTGTGTGGGGTGCCCACTGAGACGTGCTGCGTGGGATTTTGGGCTACATGTTGTTGTTCAGCTCTGAGCGGAGGACGATTCGAGCTGTTTTTCGTTGTGGGCATTTCGTATTTCGTATCGTCACCCTCCAGACGCGGCTGGGCGTGCGAGCGTTACTCGTGCGCACGTGTACTTGTGTGCCCACGCGTGTGCGCATGGCAGACGCGGGTCTGGGAAGTTTGGGAGTTACGAACTCGAACGTTAGCGGGGAGAGCGGGCCGGGAATAGGAAGGGGATCAACTGGGCCACCCACGGCCAGAGCGCGGTGCGTAAAGAGTTTATTAGAACCGACCGTAAACACACCGTGGGGGGAAAAGGCCGGCGCTCGTGGAAGAGAAGTGGCAGCCTGTCATAATTATTATGAATTACGACGATTGTTAGCAGTCGTGCGGGGGGGGAGTTGAAAATATCCCCGGCCTTTCATATTTTCCCCCCTTCCTGGCCTCGTTTACAGCATTTATCCTCCACAGCAGGTTTAACGCTCACGTAGAAACACACACACACACACACACACACACACACACACAAACAAATAACAAATAAACACAGAGTGACGGGTGTTTTATTCAGGGCCTTTTTCGCGAGGGCTGGAGTATACAGACACGATATCTTGTAAATAAAGGGCGATGGCTGATGAATGAGCTCCAGGGGTGCAGCGCTCCCTCCATTCCAAACAAAAGCCAAGAGACCCAGTCCAGGCCACGGCCTTAACAGAAGAATAATAGGATACACAAGTAGGAGGGTGAGAAGGCAAGTGTGCGTGTGTGTGCAAATGTGAAAGTGAAGTGATTGTCACATGTGATACACAGCACACGGTGCACACAGTGAGATTTGTCTGCTGCATTTAATCCATCACCCTGAGTGAGCAGTGGGCAGCCATGACAGGCGCCCGGGGAGCAGTGTGTGGGGACGGTGCTTTGCTCAGTGGCACCTCAGTGGCACCTTGGCGGATCGGGATTCGAATCGGCAACCTACTGATTATGGGGCCGCTTCCTTGACCGCTTGCCCGCTAGACCCCAACGTGTCAGGATGGGTCCCAGTGGCCCTGAGTCCCCCTGGTCAGCACTGCACCTTTGTCAAGCTGTTAAGTAGCTCATTAGCCCACTTGATTCATTCAGACAAGGCTGGAGTGTCTGCTGGTGGTTCTTGCCCACCGCTGTCTGAGGTGAGATAATAAGAGCAGACGTGGAGGGGTTCAGGACCCTGGACAGCTCTCCTTCTCGCTCTCTCTCTCTCTCTCTCTCTCTCTCTCTCTCTATTGAATCAGCAGCAGTAGGGTGGTTTTATAAATCCGTAGAGAGTAGGGTTTGCAACGTTCCTTATTGAATTTGACACAGCGGTATCACGGCTCGATTCAGCTGAAAAACGTTTTTGACTGTGTGTGTGTGTGTGTGTGTGTGTGTCTGTGTGTGTGTGTGTGTGTGTGTGTGTATGTGTCACGTATGCTGTATGTAAAAGAATTCATACATTTTTATTTGATACATCTTTTTTTTTCTTGTAGAAATGTTTCATAATTATCAATATTTTGTTTTAAATATGGATTCACCAATCAATGATGCAATTAAAATTGATTGGATGCATCATATTTAATGCATCATATTTATTGCTACCCACTGGGCTACTATATAATTATATAATTAATAGAGGGTTGTAGTAGCCTAGTGGGTAACACACTCGCCTATGAGCCAGAAGACCCAGGTTCAAACGCCACTTACTACCATCGTGTCCCTGAGTGAGACACTTAACCCTGAGTTGTTCCAGGGGGGGACTGTCCCTGTAACTACTGATTGTAAGTCGCTCTGGATAAGGGTCCCTGTTCACTACCACAAGCTCATGATCTTTGGAAGAAAGGAGACTGGACATTTTCCATTTCATCATGTGGGTGGTCGGGTGTGTGTGTGAGGGAAAGAGATTGGAAAGGGAGGAGATGGCAGCAGGTTCCGCTATGGGATGAAGGCAAGCTGGTGAAGGCCGCGTTCTGCTAAAGATACATACATACATACAACATATGTCATCCCGGAGGGAAATTCACAGTCTCCAGCAGTTTAAACTTAAAACGAGATAAAGTTCACACCAGACAGAGCAGACATGGTACACACCGGGTAGACATGTAAACGTGGAGGAACGTAAGAGATAAAGAACCTGCCTGGAACGCAAAGCAGACGTCCCAGCTCTACAGTGACTCAAAAAACATTTACTGCAATTTTTCTTGCCCGAGAAAAGATTTTTTCTTTTACTTTCTAGAATGAACAACTCTTATTTTAAGATTTCTCGTCTTATTTCTCAAGTCTCAAGTCTCCATCATTTGTGCAGAGGAGCCAGCAGCCGACTGCGGTGGTAGTGAACGGACAGCGGCTCTGGATAAGGGTCGAGTCGTGACATGAACAGCGAACCAACGCATCCAAAACACACAAAGGCAGATAACACTCAACCACGCACAAGTCATTTACGTCCATTCACTCGTGCAAAATAGAGGAGGGTTGAGCGCGCATTCCTTCGTGTGATTATTATCTTTCGCTCTCGCACACGTCCGTGCAGACATGATGTGATGAGCGAATCTCTGAACTCTTCACCTCCGGGCTTCCTCATTTACTGTGTCCTGCCCCGGGCTGTCTCCTGGTGTTACAGTCGGAGTGCAGGCACTGCCGCCGGAGCCCCCTGGGGACGAAACCCAAACCGCCGACCACGCCCCGCCCGTTCCTTTTTCTGTTTGAGGGTGCTGGCGTACGGCAGGGCGGGGTTCCGTCGAGCTGCTGTTTCAGAAGGATTAGGTTTGATCCAGCTGCACGCTGGGGCTCGTACAGGGGTCAACAGAGAAACCGAATACGCACACGGCAGATCCTGACGTCGGCCTGGCCC
Source organism: Denticeps clupeoides (assembly GCF_900700375.1). Lineage (NCBI taxonomy): Eukaryota > Metazoa > Chordata > Actinopteri > Clupeiformes > Denticipitidae > Denticeps > Denticeps clupeoides. The sequence goes on from NC_041707.1 coordinate 37,718,613, forward strand.
GATAACGGTCTTCTGTTACAGACGACACACACACACACACACACACACACACACACACACACACACTAACAAGAGTCCCTGTGCCCTTCTTCAGTTTCTTCTCCTCTTTTCTTCTCCATACTCAGTCCTGCAGTCCCATTGGGGAAGACTCGGCTTCCAAGTCAACCAAATGGGCGAGATTCATTTCAGCTCGGATCTTCTTATAGAATATCCAGACCTGGGTCACGTTTCACCATTTCCAGCAATTAGCCCTATTTTGACATTTGTCTTGAATGACACAGTCAGGGGGATGTTTGGACGAGGAGTCAAATCTAATAAGATTTGCATTTCTTAAGAGAGGTCTGGGCTCCTCGCAGGTGAATTTGGCTTATTGGCTGAGGACAGCCACATGCCTCCAAAAACCACTGTGGTCTCCGGCTGCGTTGCCATATCGCGAGCAGGGAAGGGGAGCTCACCCCCGCAGGTCTGCTTAGTCAGCGGATTTCTGTCCGGAGATGATTGCTCTGTGGACCAGCGGCATTCCAAGGCACACAGTTGAGGAATAAAGCAAAACAAAACGGGAGACAGAAACTCATTGTTTTGAGGAGGTGATATGGGATTTTGTTCCAGAGTTCAGAAGACATTATAAATAGAATTTTCATGGCATTTCACATGAAAGGTGAACAGAGATAACAATGAAGTAAACTCTGGCTTTTAGGTAATTGTTGGACATTGAGGCATCACATTTAATGCCGTTTTCAGGCGCAGACATTTGTCTGTCCCAACCATTATTTTTTAAAAGTTCCAAAAGTAAACTTTTTGTTGTTCCATTGTTTCGCATGCTGATTATTATTGTATTTGACATAGGTCATGTGATGTTTCTTTTATTATAATGAGCATATCCTAGAACCTGACAAGCTTGCAGGCTGCACTGGCTATTATTACGCAAACATTTCTGACTTGGGTCCTTATTTTTAGACCTGGACTCAAGCTAACCACTGCATTTAAGCTTCCTTCTTTGTTTCCAGCAAAATATTATTTCAATCTTGTGTTTAATTAAAGGCGAGTTGTGTCCAAGGATTTCTTTTCTTTAGACAAAGTTGAAAGAGCTCCTCATAACTGTATCTGTAAGCCTTGTTGTCATGTAGAGGGGAAATAAAGTTGAGCAAGGTTGAACAAGAGTGGTCCAAGAATTGGGCCTTGGGGAACCACATGTGATTGCGGTTCTCTCATATTTATTGTTGGATGTCAACAGAGTCTGTGGTTGTGCCTGGTGAAACAGACAAAGCTTCCATTTTTAATACCGAGCAGTAAAACTGCTGTGGAGACCCAAAGAAATCAACATACCAACGACAATACTGAAAAAGTTTGAGCGTGCACAGACGATAAATTATATAAGTGGTGAACTGGTGTCAAACAGGGCAGTTTGGGAATTATGTGGATTTTTAGATGACTGTTCAAACTACTGACAGTAATTCATCATCTGGTTTCTGTCACTTAGCTGTCTTAGACAAAGGCAGACTCGTGTTCTGTATTCCTGGAAGTTTTGTAGGGGTCAAGGTAAAAACATTTGTGGCCTTTATGTGCTGGCTCTCCTCCTGTAAAGTGCTTCAGAGGTCAGTCTTTGGACTTTAGAGATTCTCAGCTGAGATATGCAGTGAAACGTCCAGGCGTCTCTATGTGAACCATATGGTTTTGAGCAAAAGAAAACATCTGAGGTATGAAGATAAGTTTTGAGAAAACTTTGACGTCGCTGAAAATTGGTTGTTTTCCAACCAAAGGCTCTATAGTGGTGGACGCTGATGTTTTTATTGATAGGCCAGAACAGATCATACAGAGATGGCATTCATCAGCGCTTATCCGCACATTATAAATCTTGGATTGCTATTCTTTCTTATTTAAAAAAAAAACGAATTCTTTATGTAATCTTTAATTATCGCAATGTGCACAAACTGAAATCTTAGACCTAATTGATGTAAAGATGGAAATCAAGATAAATCATTATTTCATTTGAAGTTTAGTGAGCTATTATTTAGACATGACTGCAAAATACGTTCAGTCATATAAGCATAACCTTAGCCTTAATTCAGAGGTTTTAAGTGAAACTCTTCATTTTAGATGCCAATACTTTGCGCAGACGGATTGAAGAATTGTAGGTTCTCCTCACTATACCTCACACCAAAACCTAAAGATCTTGTAAATTTCTCAATTGTGAAGCCATTTGTGTTTTACGATGCAGAAGACAATATATTGTTCCTGCACGCTTGTGAAACATTGTGCTGTTGAAACTAGAGGACTTTGACACGTCCAGGTATGTGTCAAACTGGGTGTACAGCAGTGGCTTTTAGAGAACTGGAACACACTCGCACACGTCGACTGCATATGTGCTCTGAACTTTATACATTTTTGGACTCTGTACAACCCGTTGATCTACAGACGTCAATGTTGTGTTCCAAGGAGAACTACACTGACGGGATTGATCCCCCAAACCAATATGGCTTTAATATGTTATCATAAATCTCTGTCAACTATAACATGCTTTACTAGGGTGATTGGGGGGGGGGGGGGGGGGGGGGGGGTTATGAACCCAGATATTAAAATAGAAAAAAACCTGCCCCAAAACATGGCATGGCAACAAAGAACACTTTCATGAATACATAAACGGCTCATATTGTACTTCCTGATCATCAGATAGTGTGACTTATCATACTTCCATGTGTGGCGGCTTGTGTCACTGTGTGTATCTTTCAACATCTAAGGTCTGCATGTGTCTCTACAGTGTGCAATGCTCACGGGACAGGGAAAGACAAACGAGGGCAGAGAACTCCGCCAGCAAGGGAACAGGCGTTTCCATTAGGCGTTGTTTGCTGGTGAATCTGAAACAACCGCTCTCTATTCACACATAGGTACACCGTGTACCTATATGAGTGATGATGTGTGATATGGGGCAGTGGTGGCCTAGCTGGGAAACGAACCCATAATCCCGAGCCGCCAAGACACCACTGAGGTGCCACTGAGCAGGGCACCGTCCCAGGGCGCCTGTCATGGCTGCCCACTGCTCACCAAGGGTGATGGTTGAAAGCAGAGGACACATTTTGTTGTGTCAGCGTGTGCTGTGCTGCAGTGTCTCACAATGACAATCACTTCAGTTTCACTTTCATGTGATTATGTGTGAGATGTTGTTGTCTGGTTAAGAGCCTTGCTCAAGGAGCCGCAGACGCGGGGAGGCTGGGCTCGAACCATGGTCTACACAGCCCACTTGACCAGTTTAGAAGCATCTCTGATGGTAGATTGGGTTCATTGGATTAATTTCCACGTGTCACGTCCCCGTCTAGGGGGTGGGAAACATGACAACAAACAAGGGGAATGTGTGCGGTTGGAATACAAAGATACTAGGACCAAGTGAAATATTGTGCTTTTATTTACAGTGAGCGGTGAACAACCAACCAAACCTAAAGTGCTATATACAACAACTACACAACAATCCACAGGAGGACAACACACCCTGATAGGAGAGACAAAACAAATACACAACAAAACCACAACTAACCACACAACAAAGGCTTATCTCCAACTCTACAACACTCCAAAACGGCAAACCTCTCCTCTCGCCTCCTCCGGTTCCACCACAATGAGCCTCGACATAAGTAGTCCTGTCCTGTGCGTTGATTGGCTGGCAGTTGACCAGGGAATTGGTGGGCGGAACCATAATCCCAATCTCGGCCCAGCAGACAGCCTAAAAAGGCAAACACGCACAACACAGAGCACTTTACTTTACTTTACTTTACTTTACTTTACTTTACTTTATTTAGCAGACGCTTTTATCCAAAGCGACTTACAAGAGGAAGACACCAGCAATTCTCGTTCAATTTCTATAGAATATTGAGTTTACAAACTAAGAGCCCTGGTAAGGCTTAAACTTGTCAGTGAAGAGCATGCTCGGAGATTGTTATGTGCTAGACTAAGAAAAATTATAATGTATTTATACATTTTTGTGTTGTTTGTGTAATGTGTACGCATGTGCGTGTGCACCCCAAAATCATTCCACAGCCCAAAGGACGTAACACGTGTGTATCGAGGATCTGTCCTTGCAGTCAACTGAAAGATCTTTATTCTGTACCCTGCATGTATCTTCATTTCTCCGTGTGTTCTATGCCTCGCTTGGCTTGGGGTCTTTGTTTGGGGTCGGGGAAGTTAGATGGGGTTATGACACTCCTGCTCTTCCAGTCGCCCCCACTCTTCAGCCAGCTTGGCCCCCAAAGCCTGTTTGTTTGGGGCTTGGCCGCCGCTCACATTCACCGTCTGAAGATCGTTACGGCTGCCGTGCCGAAAAGGGGGAAACAGAGCGAGAGTATAAACAACGGAGCGGGAGAGCGGGGAAAAGAGAAAACACAGGCCTATCTGGACGGCTGGAGAGAGAGCGAGGGGGGGCCATAGGAGGAGAGGTTGCCGGGGGGACAGCACAGAAGGCAGCGAAGCTGACGAAGGGTCGCGGCAAGGGTCGGAGATCGAAGGTGAGAAAGTGCTGCAGCAGATGCGGGAGCCTCTTGGGGCCTTCGCGGCTTTTCCATCACCGGGTTCAGCAGGAGGGCCAGAGCTCAGCAGCCATTTTTCATCCTGCTGGCTTGTGAAGTCCTCTCGGCGGCGCTGGTGCAGGTGAAGCACCTCGGATAACACTCAACACAACCAGAACAAGGTCGTGGCAACGTTTCGGGGAGGAAACCATTACACCAACAGGGAAAATGCCTTCAGATGCATGGACTTTTAATGTGCAGTTAACCTCCCGCCCTTCCTCATACCACCTTCCACGCTCTTCACAAGATGTTTCTATAAGAAAACAATGCGATCGTTCATTCTACAGAGCATTTATGAGGTCAAGCGCTGATGTTTGGCCCGCAATCTCTATTCCATGTTCGGTGGGGTTCTCTGAAGTTTTGGTGCTCACATGAATGCCAGTGAACATTTGGAACTCTTCAACTATGGAATCAGCGGAATATTGGCAATCCCATGGCCCTTGGCACGCGCGATTTTGATTTTACGTGGTCTTCGGCTTTTGTTCCTAAACTCTTGCCAGCGATGCCACTTGCAGTTAATATCTGGCAGGGGTGAAATCTCACTTAACCCTCTTGTTGGTGGCATCCTGCGTTTGTTAATGGACACTGCATGGCTGTAGTTAAGTCATTAAGAGGCGTGTCGCAACACTTTTGTCCGGATAATTTCACGTAGTCACATTTCAACTGTGACGGAAATAATGGTGTTACAATAACGGCCACACTGGAGAAAAGTAATTCTTCAGCAACAGGTAATCTAATCAATTACCATATCCACCGTTACAAGGCCGCATTACTGACAATACTGAGTGAGATAAAGGTGGGTGCACAAACACACTCGCACAGGAGAGACACAGCAGTGGCGGCGGCATAATACGAGGTAATGCGACAATTGTACGTTAAGCCCTGGAACTAAGTCTTTTTCCACGTTGGTAACGAGAAATCTGATGAGGATCATCAACTCCTCGCGAGAACGTGGAACCTGATGGCGGCAAAGACGCACGTGCGGCTAATGTGAGCTCCGCTAACGAAGAATGAGGCGGAGCCACGGCCTTCACATTTTAAGTTACTTTCCCTGGTAACTGGTTACAACGCTGCATTTCAGCAGATGTAGTTTGCTGCTGCCTGTCCATGTTCGGTCCTACATCAGACTCTGCAGACTCTGACCCTGGCGACATCTCCGGCCATGAGTCCGGAGCACACGTTGGCCACTGAGGGTCACAAGTTCCTGAAAGCAAACGGAGGGATGGCGCCCAGTGGGCTGGAAAAGTCCCAGCTAACCCCTCCCTGCGGTCCCTCCCTCCAAAGTTGGACTTTCGACCTGCGTCCTATCAGGAGCCGGGTGAAAAGAAGAGTCCTTTTCTTCTTCTTTTTTTTTCCGTCGGGGTTGCACTGGGGAGGAGCGAGCTTGTTGTAAGGAGGTGAGAAAGGGATTTATCTGTCCCTGGTGGGGGTTAGCGGCGAGGTTATTTAATCCCTGCATGCTTGTAAGGTTAAACTCACAGATTTCCTGCAACAGGCCGGCTGGGTGGTTGAAGCCGTCCGTCTGTGTGGGTTTGGGAGAGGCGGGGGGCCAAACACCTTGATAGACCGAGCGGCGGCGCCTTCAGCATGACCTCCTACTAACCAACCGGCCACACGCACACGACGTCTTCGAACGCAGGTGGCTTTCAAACGTCCCGGGCGTCTCCAAGGACCCGCGAAACAAGTGCAGAGGGGTGTGAGCGGGAACGTGGGGATCGAAAAATCCGAGAGGCGGAAGCCAGACGTTGGCTGGACCTCTTGGGGATTTAAAGTACAGTTCAGCACTTTTCAGGGTCAAGCTAATTCAACTGACCCCAGCCAGCAACCCTTTCACAACCTTTCCGTCGTATTTCACTACATATTCTTGAACCGCAGCATGAGCCGGGAGGCGGTTTTCACTTTTTTCCATTTAAAATGTACGCATTTTTCCTCCTCGCTATGATGTACACTCGAAAATACATAAATCAAAAGCAGCAATTTCTTCCCCGTTTTGCTCTGTTTTTCCAAAGCAGCCTGTGTAGCTGTGAACTTTTGACTGATGGGGTAGATTTTGTGTGACCAGACGGCATTATGTCTTGAAGAGTCGCTGAGCTAACCAACCTGATGTCATGAGACCGAGACAGCCTGGTGCCTCGTGCCTAACCTCAGCTCACTGGAAATTTATATTTCATTGCATGCGTTGATTAATATCTTAATACTTAAAATTGATCTTAGATTACTTAATGTCTCATACATAACATTTTTATCTGTCACATGATGTCACCAGACCAAATAGTAGCATACAGCATTTAAAATGTAATATTTGATGCAGTTTCATCAAATAATAAAACTTTTCATTCAGAAACCATATTTGAAACCGCAACCAATTTCTACATTTACAGCATTTATCAGACGCCCTTTACCAGAGTGACTTACAATCAGTAGTTACAGGAACAGTCCCCCCCAGGAGACACTCAGGGTTAAGTGTCTTGCTCAGGGACACGATGGTAGTAAGTGGGGTTTGAACCCGGGTCTTCTGGTTCACAGGCGAGTGTGTTACACACTAGGCTACTTCCACCTGCAACCCTTCCGTCACAAGTCCACTTCCCTAAGCGCTGGCCCCATGTAAGCTCTTTACAAGACTTTCCATTCTGCCCATTCATCCAAGTGCAGTCTTTGCAGCAATCTTTGAACAAACTGGCACTCATGCTTGCAGCTAACCAAAGCAACAAGTGTGTTTTAAGAGCATTTCTCGTCAAGATTTCCATTTTGAACCAAAGCACTGTAAGATGGGACGTCGCAGGAACATTAGCGTTTCTGCGCTTTTGTTGTGCATGGAGATTCAACACCCCAGTTTTCCATATCTTTGTCAAATGGCAAGAGGTGTGAAATGCCTGCCACAGGTTCTTGTGATACCCCGCCCTGCCTTTGTCTGCCCCAGACGGGAGACCACGGAACAAGAATTTTTCTGGTGTTAATAAATTAGAAACTGCTCATCCTTTTAACCTCTATTGTGCCCCGCCTCTTTCTGCCAGGTAACATCAAGTTGGAGTGGTTTGTGAGTGGTTCAGTGAGAATCTACCAACGTAAATGGTCATGAAAATAAAGAAAACATGAGAAGGTGAGAAGGTGTGTTAAAACTTTTGGCTTGTACTGTGTGTGTGTATATAAATGCTGTAAATGTAAATGAATACAGTGCTTTTGTGTGTAGAGAGAGAGTTTATAACCATTCTCCTCAGTTTTACAGCACTTTGCGATAAAGTGCCTTTGCTATGAAAATTGATTTTGCATTGACGGGGCTATAAACTCACATGGCTAACTGGATGAACCCTCCATCACCTGAGCTAAGAAGGCTTATCAATCATCAGTGACATAAAAAAGCCAAGACTGTAGCTAATCTGTACATGGCTACGGAATGAAAGGTCTGCTGAGGGGTATGATGAGGGAATGATGACTGCCGCTTCCACGTTTTTGCATCCCACTCCACACACGCCTCTAGCCCAAGCCTAGAATCCTAGAATGATAGACTTTTGAACATATGTGTTCAACTCCACATGTGTTCATTCATAGTTTTGATGCCTTCAGTGAGAATCTACCAACGTAAATGGTCATGAAAATAAAGACAACATGAGAAGGTGAGAAGGTTTGTTCAAATTTTGGCTTGTACTGTGTGTGTGTGTGTGTGTCTATATATATATATGTATATAAACAAAAGTCTATCAAACATTATGTATATTTGAAACCAGCTATTGTGCAGAGGACATGTCCGAATAATATATTTATTTATTCCTAATTGAAAACACGCAAACAGGATATAAGCTTTCGGAAACGGTTTCCTCCAAAACATCTGCTACAAACAGACCACAACTAGTAGTTGTTGAAGGATCAGACCAAAATGGAAACCAGCGCTGGTTGCATTCCTCTCAAAAGGCTTCTGAAGCTCCATGGGACAATCTGAGACAGGAGGGGGAGAAGAAAGCTGTTTGGTTTTGTCCTGTGGTGTACAAAGGCTGCAAATACAAGGCAGAACAAACTTTGGTACATTCCCATTCCTTCATATTTCTAACCATCGCTGCTACAAAACATTCCCTAAATCATCGTTTGGGACTCACTGTGTTGGCCATGGCGGGCGTCACTTGCCAGTCTGCTGTGAATTATTACCTCCTCGCTTTTGGTTCAGTGGTACTTTTATGGGCCTTGCTTTAATTAACTTGCCATCAAGTTCGTTCGACAAGGTTCTCCAAAGGTCTGAGCAGGCTCTGGTTTGATTGTAGATGTAGGCAAGGTTGTAAGCGTCCTGATAAACACAATGGTGAAAGTGGTTGTTTTTGTCATTGATGCGTCCTCTGCATTTAACCCATCACCCTGAGTGAGCACCCTGATTACGTGGCTGCTTCCTTAACCGCTAGGCGGCCACTGCCCCCATTGATCACGTTGGTGAGCAGTGGGCAGCCATGACAGGCGCCCAGTGTGAGGGGACGGAAGGGACACCTTGGCAACCAATTTGTACATTTACATTCACAGTATTTACCAGACGCCCTTATCCAGAGCGACTTACAATCAGTAGTTACAGGGACAGTCCCCCCCTGGAGACACTCGGGGTTAAGTGTCTTGCCCAGGGACACGATGGTAGTAAGTGGGGTTTCCACTTCCCTGACCGCTAGCCCCATGTTTTGTTTTTGTATCATACTTCACTTTCTCCTGCTAAAATATAATACTAAATATGGTTCTTGCATTGGATTATTGTGCATCTAAAATGTCCCTCTAAGACTTTCCTAAGACGCTGTGCATCTGTTCTCATCTGCGTATAAAAAAAAAAACCTTGGGGTCCCCAATGTGATGTGTCTGCCACCTGTCTAGGAAATGTCCTCGCCTGCATCTGGGACAGCCTCCTGGCCCCTCTCGCTGTCCCGGGAACGAAGGTGCGACACAGCGGCGAATGAAGCCGCGTGAAATTTACATTTACATTTACAGCATTTATCAGACGCCCTTATCCAGAGCGACTTACAATCAGTAGTTACAGGGACAGTCCCCCCCTGGAGACACTCAGGGTTAAGTGTCTTGCTCAGGGACACAATGGTAGTAAGTGGGATTCGAACCCGGGTCTTCTGGTTCATAGGCGAGTGTGTTACCCACTAGGCTACTACCACCCTATTATGTTTATAATAGCCCCGCCCTGCACGTCTCCACCATGTGATATAAACGACGCGTCTGGGCCTTGAACAGGTCCGTTTTTTCTTTGAACAGGCCGGCGGCGTCATTCGAACGAGTCCCCCCCGCTCTCCTGGTGGCCGCAGATGTTGCGGGCGCTGGCAGGCCCGGCGACGCAGCGCGGCTCATATCCGGTGGCACGCCGGCGTGATTTTTCACGCCTCGGCTCAAACGACCGGCTCTGCTGCGCGCCCGGCGCCCTGAGAGAGATTAAAAGCGGAGGGCGAGCACATTGCACTGTCAACACCCGGTTTAAGAGGAAGTCTGAAAGTTCCCTCGCACACACACGCACTGTCAATATTAAAGCACGAGGCTCCTGGTTTTCAATTGAAATTCCAATCGGAGAAATTCCACTTCTCAGCAAACTCGTGGTTCTCTCTTATACGCAAGGCAGTTTTATATATATATATATATATATTGGAATTTCAAGTGACAAATAGGAGCATTATGCTTTAATAATAGTGTGTGTGTGTGTGTGTGTGTGTGTGTGTGTGTGTATATATAAAATATGTGTGTGTGTGTGTGTGTACAGGGTGGGCCATTTATATGGATCCACCTTAATAAAATGTGAATGGTCGGTGATATTAACGTCCTGTTTGTGGCACATTAGTATATGTGAATGGGCAAATTTTTCAAGATGGGTGGTGACCATAGTGGCCATTTGGAAGTCGCCATCTTGGATTCAACTTTAGTTTTTTCAATAGGAAGAGGGTCATGTGACACATCAAATTTAACGTAACTTTATTCTTTGTTTTTGACCACTTATAAAATGTGTTCAATGTCACCCATCATTCCCATTTTATTAAGGTGTATCCATATAAATGGCCCACCCTGTATATATAACTAAATAATAGAAATAAACTAATTAAATTAAATTCTAATTAAATTTGAAAAGGCATTTATATACAAGAAAAAATGTGTCTGTTAAACAAGGCGTTAGTAAAAACGCTGACATTATTCACCAGAAATTGCCAGCAAGGATGCAGCGAACCTGCGCCGCACTGACAAAGGCGAGAGTTTTGAAACGTGCACATTGGCTTTCACGTGCAGTACGTGTTGTTGCATTTGTTTAAAGTGAAATGAACCCCTGATTGGGCCGCGTATCCGTACACGGCCCACTGCCCAACGCGTACCGGATACTGCGAACGGCGCGGTTTCCAGAACGTCTCGACTGTCCTGACCAACGCCGGGGAAAAGAGGAAGATCGAGTGGAGGTCAGCGCGAGAGAGAGAGAGGGACGGCCACATGCGACAGCCGGGAAGACGCTGATAACAGAGTTTACGGAGAGGACAAGTCATCCCGTCTCGGTTCGTGGCTGAAAGCGTAGATGTTGGCGTGCGTGTTTTGTGTACATTCTGTACATGTCGAGTGTGTGTGTGTGTGTGTGTGACTGCCCAGGTGTATGCATATCAGATAATCATCCCAGGTGCATCTTTGGGACTCAGGCACGTCTGTTCCTGCTGCCTGCACCCATCTGAGGACCCCGCCCTAGGGGCTGCCCTACGATCTGCCTGATCCCATTTCACGCCACCAAGAAGAAAAAAAACAACAATTCAGAGTGAAATTGCACCAAGTCTTAATGCAGCCAATCAAATGCGACAAAGACCAAAACAAGCATCACGATGGGCGGAGTCCGGCCTCGTCATGGCGGGCTCTTATCAATTGAACGTTGCAGGACTCTGAGCCAATAAACGACGTGTGGAGAAGGGAGCCGGGCTGGAAATGGAAGGTGCTGGAAGGCAGGGAAAGGAGGGAAGAGAGATTTCTACTGTTCTACGGCCGGCCATGTGAATCCAATTGACTGTGATTCGACCTCGAACGCTGCATCCCTGTTGCTTCCACTTCCATCTGGATCCAATCTCTCCGCCTGGGTCTGGTTGTGATGTGCTGCGGGGGAGGGGTGGAAGGGTCCGGGACAGGGACACAGATTGTTGTTTGGGGGTGGGGGGGTCGTTTCTCCCCTTATCCCTCCTCGGGTCTGGCTCAATATCAGAACCAAAGTCGACCCAACAAGAACATTTCCATCCCCCGTCTCTTTCCAGAGACCCCACTTCACGCGTTGATTTGCATAGTCGGCAACGCAGCTCCCTGAAGATCTCTATCAGCGCGGTCCAGCAGCAGAGAGACGCCCTGCGTCCCACTGAGATAACCGGATAAAGCGCCGAGGTTTCTCCTTTTTATTCTTCTGGTCTTCTTGACCTCCTTGAAAGACCCAGTGAAGTTTTAATCCTCTCTCTCTGTAGTTGGCACACATTTCACTTCTCGGTCACCAGATTACGTTCTGGCTCGCTCTGGGAACCACTGAGCGCTTTAGCTGGTGGATGTGGAACATGTGTCTCCAGAGCAGGGAAGACGTTCAGCCCACCTGCAGGCAGCTCTGGTTCAGCTGGAGCCCACCAATCGCTGGGAACTTTGGAACTGCTCTTCGTATCGGAGACACGGGGCTTTTGGGATAAATGGACCTTATTTCCCAAATGTTCTGAATGCATCACTGTTAATAGCAGTAATCGTGGTTGCGATACACGCGCCATGGGGCTTGTCTGGTGGCATAAATATGAAATATTTATGAAATATAGAATATAGAAATATTCAAGTTTATGCTAAAACACAGCAAAAATCTAGAATATACATAAACAAGAAAGAACTACTTGCCGGTTATCTGGATCTTGTTGAATGAGCTTGTTAGCCTGAAACCCTGACAGAACCATCTATGGAACATCTAGGCTTCAAACACCCAGGTGTCCTTCCCTCACACCTCTTTTGCATCAGTGGACATTATATACACTGTCATGGCTGTGGACAATGTAGTAGCATAGCTGGTAACACACCCACCTGTGAACCAGAAGACCACAAAGTCGCAAGTTCAAACCCCACTTGCTACCATCGTGTCCCTGAGCAAGACACTTAACCCTGAGTGTCTCCAGGGGGGGAAGGGGGCTGTCCCTGTAACTGCTGATTGTAAGTCCCTCCGGATAAGGGGGCGTCTGAAAAATGCTGTAAATATATATGTGAAACATGCAGACCGATAATCAGACCTTTATCTCAACATTCTTGATGCGACGTGCCACCACGTACAATGGCATGAAACTATGGCCCTTAATATGGGCTTTGAACGTGTCTACCATCCCAAAAGCCCTCATTTGATGACATTTACATTTACATTTACGGCATTTGGCAGACGCCCTTATCCAGAGTGACTTACAACGTGCTTCCATGTTACCATCGATGAAGAGATCAATTCCGGTTCACTAGGACCCCCAACTATGAATACAATCTTTTTATTCACTCTGTTGTAGATTCTGTACACAAGTTCGACAATAAGAAAGTTACAAGTTAATCTAAATGTTCTTTAAAGAGGAAGGTCTTGACATATCGATGACATTATAATGGATAGGGGGTCCTATAAACAGCAACAGGATAGTCCTTCCTATAACCCACACACAAAACCCTCTCTTGTGCAATTCCATATTCTTCAGCCTGCCAGGTCATCTTGCTCAAATTAGCAACACTGAACGAACCACATCGAAAATTGGGAAGGAGTAAAAACAAAAAGGACGGATAAACAGGAATCGGAGGTGAAAACGAAAGCCAGCTCGGACCTCCAGCTTTTAATTCGCATTCGTCTCCACAGGCCGTCACCTCTGCTGCAGCCGCCCCTCCATCCGGAGCTGCTCGCTTCTGCCGTTTAATCAAGGTCATTTTGCACCCACGCTGATACACAAACACACGGCAAATCCGGCACATGGGCTTCATTACGAGTCCAAATGACGGGAACAATCAATCCCCAACAATCCCTATAGATGTTTGGGTCCCACATTCCTCGGACGGATCCAGAATTGCAACATCGCCGAGTTGAGGAGAAGGTTTGTGGCGCTGGGGATGTGGGAGTGGTGGTGGGGGGGGGGGGGCCTGAGGTCAGCTGCCGACGGTAACGGGTCGGGGTGGGGGGGGGGGGGGGGGGTTGTTTTAATTGCAGCCGCTAATTTACAGCTGCGAAACCACCAGTCGCGGAAGACGTGCCATAAAACCGCGGTGACCTCGGAGTGACCGATTCTCTTTGGCTGTGTGTGCACGTCTGCTTTTGCTCCTTCTATGTGTGTGTGTGTGTGTGTGTGTGTGCGCGCTCTGGCTGACGGATGTAATAAGAACGGGCGTAGCAGGTTGGTTCTGAGGCGCGGCGACACCGATGCACCGCACACGGTTTTCCCTGGAGCGCCTTTCATAAAGACATCACAATATCGATTATCCCAGCCAGTGACAAAGCCGCGAGGACGCCAAATAACCGTCCAGCGGCGCACAATGCTCCTACTGTTAGTCCTGCCACGAGGACAGCAAAGATATTCCAGACCTCGTAATTTGCATTTTTATACAAATATTACTCTTCCCCTTCCTCGAAATGACTGTTTTATATAACCCTGATCATTGATGGCCATGCCAAAGCATGATCCCTCGCTTATTTTTAACTTTCCTGGATGAACTGGATGCTCGGACTGATAACTGGGATGGTCTGTGCTTTGGCACCGTCGGAGCGGGAACTATCACTTTACCGCGGTGACAGTCGGCGCGGCCTGGCGGGAGGAGTTCCAGTTTCGTCCTGATTAGGGCCTCGGCACCGCCGGCGGCGAGCAGATAAAGAGCAAAAGGAATAGAACGAGAGAGAGAGAGAGAGCGCTAATTAGCTTAGCATTGAAACCCCCAGATCCAAATCCCATTAGAGAGTCTACCAAAGCGCAGCCAAAGGGACCCTTGGCAACCTCTTCAGCCAGTTTGAATTTAGGAGACGTCCCCAAGGCCTGTCTACTCTTTCATTTCTCCAAGTGCACCGATTACCGAACAGTCAGCTGCTTAATCTCCGCCGAGAGGAAGAAACGTGGTAAAGGCACCGGACGTTCGTCTGCTCCCAGATATCGATCTCTTGATTTAATAAGATCAACGGAAACGTGACCCAAGGGGACACTGATCGGGAGACCAAACGTCCTGAAATGTTGTTTTGTTGGGGTTTTTTTTCTCTTTTTGTTAATGCATCAAAAATATACAACGGTTTGAAAGTCAACATAATATTCTGCATGTCCGTAACATTTTGTACACGTGTTTTTCCTCTCGGTATTCTAATGGGCATAACTCATTTGAACAAGATATTTTCAAAGTAAAAATAAACCATATTTTGTAGGTTTTTTTCCATTTTTTTTTAAATAACAGCCTTACAACATGGTGTTGCAGGAATTTTCAATTTAAATTATAGGGTTTTTTTTTTTCGATACCTTAATGCAATAACTTTTTTTTAATAACTTAATGTGAGCTCCAGGTTTTTATTATGCAGAGAGGATCGGCGACCAACATTTCCTTCCCGGGATAACTTAGTTCTGCGTCTGTTTCCTAATCGTGGCTTTGAAAGGTCACGTCGCTCCGGCGTGTGACGTTTGCGGGCAGAAAGCAGCCGAGGTGAACTGCGCGCAGACGTGTCACGAGGAGCCTGCGTGACACGTGTCCCACTGACACACTGACTTCCCTCCCATCAGCCCCACCTCGGGGCTTCCCACAGCCCGGGGACTAATTACATCCTGGGCCTTCCCAGAAAGCCACCGTCAGCCCACATTGTAAACGCCGCACCGCTGGCACGGGGCTCAGCCGCCGGCCATCGGCAGCTGCTGTGGTGGAAGGAGGAGGACCAGGCCGGTGTGGGCCAGGGATGCGTTTTTGCTGCACGGGTTGAAAGGACAGACCATCCTTGGCCCCAGGTCGTCCTGTGTGTCTTGGACGCCGATGGAGGAGCACAGAACAGAACGTGGCCAGGCCGTCTGGGTGAAGCCGGGGTTCGTGAGGCAACGGCGTGTGTCTGTGGCATCACCAGTCTGGAAAAGAGCGGCAGAAGAGGGCGGAATGCTTGGAAAGTGACATAAAAACGGGACGTAAACAGAACATGCGCCCGATGTGATGGCAGGGCCGGGGCTTATGAGTAAGAGAGGTTGTTTGTGCGGAGGGGCGGCGGATACGAGCCGGTGTTGTGTCATCGAGGCAATTATTTTCAATGGCCACATTCCTGTGTCACATTTTCTGTGGCCACTGGTTAGTGACTAAAGGAAATTGCTCAACATAATGAAGGATTCGGTTTCATTTCATTATACTGGATCCCTGAGAAAAGAAGAAAACACCGCAGCCCGAATCGCACTCGGCTCTGGAGAGCGCGGCAGCATGTCAGAGGACAATTTCATAAAAATGCTTTTACACCATCGCATAGTAGCACGTCCTTATGTAATGAGGTCTTCAGTGTCCAGTCGGTGTTCGCGTTATTTGCCAGATGTACAAATTCTGCCTGCGAATGACATAATCCAAAAAAAGAACCATGCCGCGGGGGACGCACGACTGATTTAATAGTTAAAAATACAAACCGGATTCCAAAACAGTTGGGACACTAAACAAATTGTGAATAAAAACTGAATGCAATGATGTGGAGATAGCAAATGTCAATATTTTACTTGTAATAGAACGTAGATGACAGATCAAACGTTCAATCCGAGTAAATGTATCATTTTAAAGGAAAAATATGTTGATTCAAAAAGTTGGGACATTGAAGAAGAGCCTGAGTTTGACTCATAACAGATGCTCCACCACGTCCGTGACTGTAGAGCTTTATGATCCATATGATTCATTTTGTGAAACTGAAATTTCTGTGTATGCTAAATTCAGAAGATGGTTTATGCCCTTGGCCTGTCCATTAAAATAATAATAATAATAGATGTACCAAAGCTGAGAACACAGAATTTTTCATTCTGAATCCCTCTTCACTTCTAATTTGTTAAGCTTCACTTACACAATGACACGTTCAAGAGGCTGGAAAAAGTCCATTTGAGCATAACGAAGAGCTGGAAGACCAACTAACACTAATTAGGTCAATTGGCAACATGATTGGGTATAAAAAGAGCTTCTCAGAGTGGCAGTGTCTCTCAGAAGCCAAGATTGGTGGAGGATCACCAATTCCCACAATGTTGCGCAGAAAGATAGTGGAGCAACATCAGAATCATCATCAACTGTGCATAACATCATCCGAAGATTCAGAGAATCCGGAACAATCTCTGTGCGTAAGGGTCAAGCCATAAAACCATACTGGATGCCCGTGATCTCCGGGCCCTTAAACGACACTGCACCACAACCAGGAAATCACAGAATGGGCTCCGGAATACTTCCAGAAACCATTGTCAGTGAACACAATCCACCGTGCCATCCGCCGTTGCCAGCTGAAATTCTACAGTGCAAAGACGAAGCCATTTTTTAGCAAGATCCACAAGCTCAGGTGTTTTCACTGAGTGTGGCAAAATGGAAGACTGTTCTGTGGTCACACGAGTTACGATTCAAAGTTCTTTTTGGAAATCTGGGACGCCATGTCATCTGGACCAAAGAGGACAAGGACAACCCAAGTTGTTATCAACGCTCAGATCAGAAGCCTGCATCTCTGATGTTATGGGGTTTTATGAGTGCGTGTGGCATGGGCAGCTTGCATGTCTGGGAAGGCACCATCAATGCAGGAGAATATATTCAGGTTCTAGAACAACAGATGCTCCCATCCAGACGTCATCTCTTTCAGGGAAGACCCTGCATTTTTCAACAAGATATTACCAGACCACATTCTGCATCAATCACAACATCGTGGCTGCGTAGGAGAAGGATCCGGGTACTGAAATGGCCAGTCTGCAGTCCAGATCTTTCACCTGTAGAGAACATTTGGGGCATCATACAGACGAAGGTGCGACAAAGAAGGCCAGAGACGATTGAACAGTTAGAGGCCTGTATTAGACAAGAATGGGAGAGCATTCCTAGTTCTAAACTTGAGAAACTGGTCTCCTCGGTCCCCAGACGTCTGTTGAGTGTTGTAAGAAGAAGGGGGGATGCCACACAGTTTTGAAAATGACCTTGTCCCAACTTTTTGGGGATTTGTTGACACCATGAAATTCTGAATCAACCTATTTTCCCTTAAAATGATAAATTTTCTCAGTTTAAACTTTTGTTCCGTGATTTATGTTCTATTCTGAATAAAATATTAGAAGTTGGCACCTCCACATCATTGTGTTCAGTTTTTATTCACGATTTGTATAGTGTCCCAACTTTTTTGGAATCCGGTTTTATCTAAATTATATCGAATATATATATTTACTTCATTGCTTTATGACTGTTTTATGCCATTGTTGCTTCATTTATTCTATATTGTTCTTCCAATCTACCGAATTGCATCGTGTTACTTAGTTTATTCAGTCCTTGCCTAATTTAGCACCACTTTTTGTGTAAAGTTTGTGATTGTCCTGCATTGTCCTGCATTGTCCTGCATTGCCCTGCATTGTCCTGCCATCAGCTGCAGCAGCGTTTAAAATGAGCACATTGAGAAAAGATGTTAATATCCTGTCCCGCGGTTTAAATATATGCCGTTCGTAAGTTGGAATCCCGGGTCTGTCTTTGTGTGCGTGGAGCTCCGGTCACAACCTACTCTTAAAAACCATAGACCACCGACACACTTGACTTTGACCAAGAATCACCGTAACATCCTCATTTGTCAGGTGAACCTCTGACCAGCGTTATACTGCCGTGACAGTCCTGCGTGACCGAGCCAGCAACGCGGCTTAAATCTGGGCATTGAGGGATGTCGAGGCTAATTACGTCCAGGTCCACACCGGGCCCTTGAACATTTGGACAAAGGGACGGATCGCCTAACGACGCGTATGTCAAATCTGTCCTGACCTAACTGGCAAGTTAAAAGAAAAAAAACATTAAATTTAGCTCCATTAAATACAAGCTTTTAAACCGAAGCCGTCCACAAGCACTGCCTTGTTCTCCAATCAGGTAAGCGCTGGCCGTGCTCGTGAATCATAATGTGACTTTCCAGTCACCGTTTCCAACGGCTTCCCAAAGGTTGCGGCGGCTAACAAGGCCACCGCCTTTGGAGGCGCTTTGAAAAGGTCACACGGCCTCGGAAAAAAAAAAACCCCGAACCGACGCGCACCGCAGATGTAGGCGTGCGCGCAGATGTGGAGCGACTACATGCGCCGAGGAATAATCGGCGCGATCTGCCAGGTCTGCCCGGCTCAATAGTGCCATTGTCCAAGAGAGGCTGGCGACCTCGCGTCCCCTCCGCCCTCTCGGAAAGAAAGTGCTTTTTTTTTTTTTTTTTAAAGAAATGGGTCTGTTTCCCCGCCAGGTGAGGGTTCGAGTGCTTCCACCTCAGCTTGGCGCCATTTTTGAACCTTTCGCCCGCAGGCGCTACAGTCAAGGCCGTGAAACGGAACAGAAACGTAAAAAAAAAAAAGAACAGAAGAGACTGACCCAGCACCATGAAGAACGTCCGGAATGAAGGAGAAGCAGGGCAGGATTTCGTCGGACGGCTTGGGATCGATACCCCGACAATATCTGATATCCTGCATGATGCTTTCGATTATTAATGTGGCTTGATGGCCAGAATAATGGAGTGAGTTATGCTCACTTTGTGTTAGACCTCTTGAGTTCTCTTTAGCAGAAAAAAAATGTCCTAACATGTTCTTGTTTTTTTTTTTTTTTTTTCCTTGAATGAAACCCTCTGTGTTTCTAATTGAAAGCTGGCAAACGGCATCAGGGGAAATCAACCATTTGAACTCGGCACCAGAATCCTGAGGAGACGAGAAGTTTTTGGATCGGAGGGGGTCATGGCACCGTGGTGACCGTGGCTAGAGCACAAATCCTCCGCCTTCGAGAACAATGAACGAGTCCAACCAACCTAAAATTATCTTCCTCTTTCCAAATATCTGCTCCGAGGCTGACTCCCAAACATTGTGGTCGGAAATCGGCATTCCGAGAAAGGAGGGGGGAGGGTCTGACAGGGAAGGCCTGAAAGAAAGCCATTGTTGGAGAGCTGATAAGAGGAAGAAGGCAAGTGTAGCCTCAGCACAGATGTGTAGAGGGACTGATACGGGGACACTTGTGAACGTGTAAACATATGTGTGGACCAGCCCTCCGGGCGCCGAAACGGCCATATGACGTTTCCTATTTGACGCTGCCATGTCCCATATGACGTTTCCCATACGACGCTGCCATGTCATATTTTATTGTCATATTGTGGGTGGTAGTAGCCTAGTGGGTAACACACTCGCCTATGAACCAGAAGACCCAGGTTCAAATCCCAACTTAACACTGAGTGTCTCCAGGGGGAGGACTGTCCCTGTAACTACTGATTGTAAGTCGCTCTGGATAAGGGCATCTGGTAAATGCTGTAAATGTAAATGTACATTTCTAAAGTTGTTCAATGGCTCAAAGGGACACATGGATGGTGGAATTTCAGTGTCTAGACCCCTGGCTCCCTAACTGTCTAAAAAAAGCCATTTATCGTGTAAATCTCACATTTTCAGTCCTAAAAAGCACTGCGGCCGCTCAACAGGAATATCTGTAATAACGGAACGGTGGTCCATTCTTTGCACATGAATTGATTTCCAATCACTTTGCTTCTTTAGTGGCTCTTCCGGTCCGAATCAGCTTTCTCATGTTCCAGTTAAGTCTTTGACCTTTAGCTGCCTTCGCCGCTCCCCATATCTGCTTTTGGTGGATATGTGGTGGCTTAGCGGTTAAGGAAGCTGCCCCGTAACCAGAAGGTTGCCGGTTCGAATCCCGATCCGCCAAGGTGCCACTGAGGTGCCACTGAGCAAAGCACCGTCCCCACACACTGCTCCCTGGGCGCCTGTCATGGCTGCCCACTGCTCACTCAGGGTGATGGGTTAAATGGAGAGGACAAATCTCACTGTGTGCACCGTGTGCTGTGCTGCTGTGTATCACATGTGACAATCACTTCACTTTACTTTATTCCTATGCAGATAATGTGTGCATTCAAAGTCTCATTTCACTACAGTACATTTCGATGGTTAGTAGCGTGAAAAAGAAAAATATTCCTTTCGTGTGAATATTAGGTCTGTTTCAGTTTAAATATTTTATGTTTTTATATTTTTTGGTAAAATTGTAATAATTTTCATTTTGTTGAGACCTCTGCAAATTATCTTGCTACTGTGAACAGTATATATTAAACCGCAAGTGAATACTGATAACGTATAGTACAGGCCAAAAGTTCTCATTCAATGTGTTTTCTTTATTTTCTTGACCATTTACATTACATAGATTCTCACTGAAGGCATCAAAACTATGAATGAACACAAAAAAGTGGAGACCTGGCCTCCACAGTCACCGGACCTGAACCCAATCGAGATGGTTTGGTGTGAGCTGGACCAACAAGTGCTAAACACCTCTGGGAACTCCTTCAAGACTGTTGGAAAACCATTTCAGGTGACGACCTCTTGAAGCTCATCGAGAGAATGCCAAGAGTGTGTAAAGCAGTAATCAGAGCAAAGAAACTAGAATATAAAACATGTTTTCAATTATTTCACCTTTTTTTCTTCATTTTGTACATAACTCCATATGTTCATTCATAGTTTTGATGCCTTCAGGGATGAAAATAAAGAATTGAATGATTGAATGAGAAGGTGTGTCCAAACTTTTGGCCTGTATTGTATGATTAGGTGTTTTTGCTACTACAATCCTTGATCATCACCTAAAATGTCCAGTTGGACAAGTGCAAGTCAGAAGGATACACTGGAGCAGAATAAAAGGTGCTCTGGTCACGTGGATGCATAATTTTCCTGGGAAGATTCCCAAGATCTCAGGCCAGTCTGTCATTTGTCGGAAATGGATTCGTGGAGGACGTGGAGGATCCATTGCTTGGTGACCAATAGCATATAAACTGCAGATAACAACATAGGGATATTGTATTTCTTCAAGAAGATCTGTGAAGGCCGACCTAACATTTTTGAAGTATTTGATCACGCAGGTTTCGGGGATTTAAGAAGTTTGATTCCAAAACTCATCTCCCCAGGCTTGGACACAAGACACATGAAACTGCTGATTAGTTCCAGAAATAGTACAGCTTGCAATCACTTACAGCTTTGAAGGGATGTCTTTGCAGACATCTGGCTCCTATTGGATCTGGCTGTTGTTGTTTGTTGAATTGTTTGCTGTGGTCGTCCCCTGTTTTTCCCAGCTTGGATATGAAAGCTCTTTGTAAGCTGCTAGCTTCGAATGAAGAATAATTGTTAAAAGTATTCCTGGTTTTATTGCTTTTTGGTGCTTTCAGCCATGTTTCTGGTTCCAGAATAGGGAACTTTCAATTCAATTACAACCATGAACAAACCAAAGTCATAATGTTGCAACACATTGTCAGAACTGTATATTATTATAATATTTTGACTGTCAGAAGGTACTTTGAAGGCTTGATGTAGTTGCTGTTCCCTTCCTTCTCTCTGTCTTTCTGTGCTTGATATTGATGATCCTACGGTCCATCTGTCCATGGCTTTGGTGGCACAACCGTAACGTTGTATGATTGAAAAGAAGGAAACGTAGTTTGCTGGAAGATGAATATTGTATTAATGCACAGGAGCACTTGACCGCTGAAATAACTCTTTTTTTGTGTGATGTGTGTGTGTGTGTGTGTGTGTATGTATGACCTTGAAGCAGTGTTTTGCTTTTCACATTACTGTTTATTACAGGAGTTTATAAAATTGTACATTTAAGAAACACGATAACAAAAGAGGATAAACAAAAAAACATTCATATTTTTACTAAGTGAAACGTGAATAGTAAATAAAATATTATATACAGAAAAGAACAGCAACGAAGAAAAAGAACATGTAGTCGCATGGCACTCAATATAAACATACCTCACAAGTGCTTCTGTTTTTTGTTTTTTTTTTAATTATGAATATTAACTGAATGCAATGATAATCATAATAACAAAATAATAATTATTACCGTAACATAAAACAATATTAACATTTAAACACTGTTTACAATATAGAAGAAAATCATATTATACTAAATATAACAATATTTACCAGACTTTTTGTACTAGAACTCTACTCTGAAATTTAACAAACAATAGCACTTAAAATAATTACAGTAATAATATTAATGGTAATAATATTAGGATATTAGACAATGCAAAAGGGCGTTACCCATGGCTTTCCTAAGATGAGTCACTATCTCATCCCACTTTGCATGAACAAATATGATTATTCCCTCGAGCCTTGCTTGCAAACTATTGTAACAATCTAGATCTCTCAGTTAGAAAACTGTACAGAAGAAGCAGCAGTCTTAATTACTTTAATCCTTTCATTTAAAAAAAGACAGTGGCAAGTTTTGTCACAGATGAAATGTCCTTTGCATGAGCTGTAGGACATCACAGAGTTCCACCTCACAGGGTCTTCATCCTACAAAAGGGTCCTTGTGCCCCAAAATGACATAATAATTCCCTCCTGGACATGTCAGGTGGCATCAGCAGTCATGTCTGAAACCTTCCTCCGGAAGATTGCTTCAGCCAGGCTTACCTTTCGCTCCATTTTATCTAGTTTACAATACGACTTTTCATTTTGCATTATAGTGTGAAAACGGAGCAACCCAAAAAAAAATGCCATGCTCTTGGTAGAGGACATTCCTGGCACTGCGCTCCAAAAAAAAAAAAAAAATAATAATAATAACATATTCATTTTTATATATTCATAAAAGCGACTCTCACAGCAGCATACACAATTGTCCTCAGCCTCTTCAGTTTTGCAGAGAAAGTCCTCTTTTAGCTTCTCCTCCATTAAGCCTCAGTCATAGGCAGTTCCGGTTTGCACCAGGATTGAGTTCACCACTCCTAGTGAAACAGATTTGGCGAGTTTATTCATAGTGAAAGCATCATTGCAATAAAGCACAGAAATGAGATTTTATATATATATATATGTATAAACTGCCTTTTATATGCAGAACTGGTAAAAAAAAAAAAAAAAAACTTCTCACCTGACCCCCCCACCCCATATCCAATCACACCGCAGCGCCCAGCATCTCGTCTGACTTGGGCATGATCTCGTTCTGGTTGGAGTCCAGGCCGAAGAACTTGACTTTCAGTCCATCGGAGGGGTGGATCACAGGCACGGACACGATGCGCGGGAACGTCCGAGTGGCGATCTCGAAGCGGCTGGTGCTGGCCAACTCGATTGCTAGGATGCGGAGGAAGAGGGTGGCCAGCTGCTTGCCCAGACAGGAACGGACGCCGCCGCCGAAGGGCAAGTAGTGGAATCGGCCCTCCTTATCCTCACTGCGCTCCTGGCTGAAGCGGTCGGGATCGAAGGTCTCGACGTCCTTGAAGACGGGCGAGGTGTCGTGCGTGTCGCGAATGCTGTACATCACACTCCAGCCTTTGGGGATCTGGACACCCTGCGTGAGGAAAATAGGGGATCAACAAGTTCAGTCCCTCTAGAACAGTAATACTCAACATTGAGGCCATAATGGTGGTAGATGCCTAGCGGGTAACACACTCGCCTGTGAACCAGAAGACCCAGGTTCAAACCCCACTTACTACCATCGTGTCCCTGAGCAGGACACTTAACCCCGAGTGTCTCCAGGGGGACTCTGTCCCTGTAACTACCGATTGTAAGTCGCTCTGGATAAGGGCGCCTGGTAAATGCTGTAAATGCAAATGTAAATAATTCTATTCCGGGAAACGTAATACGTGAGAACTGTAAAACATCCTCTTTTTCAGAGGCGTCTGCCCCGCTTTTATTAAGCTGCTTAAACATTCGTCACGTTCGTCAATTTGCGCTGGTGGGTCAGTGCGCTGCAATGTCCTGTTTTTCGTAAGCTCAACATCAGGTTGGGGGTGTTTTGATGGCCTTGACACAGGCAGGAGGGACTTCACTGGGAACCACTGCTCTAGAACAAGGCCAGTTGTGTCGTCAGCATTTACATTTAAGGCATTTATCAGAAGCCCTGATCAAGAACTTACTGTCAGTAGTGACAGGGACAGTCCGTCCCCGTCCCCCGGAGACACTCAGGGTTAAGTGTCTTGCTCAGGGACACAATGGTAGCAAGTGGGGTTCGAACCTTAATAAAGTGACCACTCACGTCCAGCTCGAAGGTCTGCATGGCTGTGCGGTAGCCACCAGACACCGGCGAGAAGAGACGCAGCACCTCCTTGATGACGCAGTCCAGGTACTTGAGGCTGCAGATGGAGTCCAGCCGCAGCGCGCCATCGCACAGGCAGCCGTTGTGCAGGATGCCCTGCCCCCGCAGCTCCTCGCGCAGCTTCTCCAAGACGTTGGGGTGGCGCAGCAGCTGCATGATGAGGGACGTGCTGGCACTCGCTGTGGTCGCGAAGGCCGCGAAGATCAGCTCAATGGTGGACTCCTGGAGGCACGGGGAAGCAGGGGGGAATGGTGACCGATGGCATGGCCGTTCCCGTTTTTCCACTGTGTGTTGTCACGTTCAAAGGAACTGTGCTACAAATATATGATTATCAATTTGATCAATTTACACCTTGCTCTGATTACCGGGGTGGTAATCCCATTTCAGGGAGCCACTTCATGATCCATCTAAGATCAGCGTTAAAGACACTGGGGTGGCCACAGACGGAATTTTGGAATCCTGCAGATCCAGAGCAGCAACGCTAGAAATGGTGGTGGCGATGTGGACAATAACTGAAGTGAGTGGCGAAAAAAAAAAAAAGAAGCGATGGAACTTTTTGAAGTGAAGTTCCCCGAACTGCCATCTAGTGGTTATCGCTAAACGTTGATGCGCAAACGGAGTTACGAAGACTGTGTTGACTGGAACGTTTGGAACCGTGCATATCCTTTTGGACACTGTGCTGACATATATGGTAACCACGCCTTGACTGTCACTCATTAAAGGGCTTTATTTGATTGGGTAAAAAACTAAAACAAAAAAGATACGGTGGAATCACAAGGTAAAGAATTACAGCATACACAAATAACCCATTTGGTGGCCATTATTTGTGTCAAAGCCTGTCCTTCTCACCACAGGGCGATGGGACGGCTAGGCATAGGGAGTGGGGCTGTTCTCCTCATATGGAGCACGGGTTTCAAGTGGTTGAGGAGACCCAGGGATAAGTGAGGTGCGGGGGGGGGAGGAAACGTTGGCCAGAAGACCGAAGCGTGTTGACTTATTTTTGGCCCCGACCTCAAACCACTTTTAAGCACAAAGACTGGAGGCAGACTGCAGAGAAGTAAGTAGGTGGACGTGGAAAAAAAAAAAAGGTCTTTCAAGTACCTTCAAAGCATTTGCATGTCAGTTTGGCACACGTGAAGAGTATTTTCAGTCTGTGTGTGTGTGTGTGTGTGTGTGTGGGTGTGGGTGTAATCATTTTTTTATACCATGACTGCATTGGCTGGTCACCTTTAGCCACCATACTCAATGTTTACAAATGATTACATGAACCTGTAGGCGTGTCTGCGTTGGATTTATTCCTTAGACACCAGATGAGTTCCATTAGTGGTGAAACGCTTATTTTTCCCGCCATATTACGGCAAAATTGATACTATCGCGACGCACAAAAGGAACGTTGTACGTAAAACATATGTGGCTATGAGCAGCAATTGGCTTAGAGGGGGCGTGGCACGTACCTTGAGCTCCTGCATGGTGAGCTCCGTGCCGTTCTCCTTGGCACTGTCCATCAGCACGTCCAGCGCGTCGGCATAATCCTTCCCCTGCAGGCACAGCGGCTTCTCCCGGATGGCTTTCTCGATGCTCTTGTGGAGGGTGTCTCGAGCACGGATGCCCTGAAGCCGAGAGAGCGACAACTCATAACAGCGCTCATAAATCTTAAATGAAATGCCCAGTGCTCTCCGAAACAATGTGTGCTTTATTTCAAACCATATGGTTCTGTGTGTGTGTGTGTGTGTGTGTGTGTGTGTGTGTGTGTGTGTGTGTGTCTCAAGCACATTTAAACGTGTGGAAAGTTAAAGACACCGCGAGGCAATTCACTGTCAACCAAATTCTGTCAATAGTGTCAAACCGAAACACGGAACGAATCAGGCCCGACGCCACTGAATATTAATGAATATGTGAATAAATCTCTCGTCCTCCAACCTCAACCTCGCGCATGGATTCGCTAAAAAGGGACATTATCCTGGACAAGGCTGGCCTCCTTACCTTCCGGTATCCGCTAAACGGCAGGTCGATGGGCAGGGAGAAAACGTTGTCCACAAACTCCTGGAAGGTGTGGAAAAGGTGGTGCATTTCTTCATCCGAGATCCGGAAACCCAGCAGCACTCGCACGGCCATGTGGAAGGACAGCCGCTGGGACTCGCGGTAGACGTTTATGGGCTCGGGGTTGGAGCTCCACACCCGCAGGGTCTCCTGGATCACCTGCTGGATCTTGGGCAGGTAGCACTCCAAAGCGTCGTGGCTGAACACCTTGGCGAATATCTGGTGGACAGAGGAGAAACCGTCCTTCAACCAAACCGAAATTTCTTTTCTCCGCCTCTCTGGTGAGTGAACCTCAGATCAAACTCGTCCCAGCATCATGTCAACGGTGACAGACCAGCCGGTCTGATAGACTGGCCCAGAGCAAGACACTTTACCCGAAAAATTTGCACGGAAGTGTACATTTACATTTACATTTACGGCATTTACCAGACGCCCTTATCCAGAGCGATTCAGTAGTTACAGGGACAGTCCCCACCTGGAGACACTCAGGGTTAAGTGTCTTGCTCAGGGACACAATGGTAGTAAGTGGGATTTGAACCTGGGTCTTCTGGTTCATAGGCGAGTGTGTTACCCACTAGGCCACTACCACCCCGTATATATTCTACCAATATATTGTACTAAATTCTACTATATTCTACCAAAACCTGCGACCAGAGCAATAAAAACCCCAAACGGCACAGACCCAGAGGGCAGGGGGGTGAGACGTTCTCCAGGTCCCGGCCTTTGACTGGCAGCTGTTTACACCACGCGCACACCTCCGCCGGCCGGCCCAACCCCGCCCCTCCCTCTGTCTCCGCCCACACGGGAGCCGCCACAACGGCCTGAACCCCTGACCCCCACACACAGCCGGCGGTGGAAATGTCGCCTAAACCTCACCCCGCAGAACGTGGCGACTCTGCGGGTTTGTTTTCCTTATTACTACTATTACTAGTGGAAAGAAGCTCAATATTTCACCTCCCCGCACTGTTTCTCCACCTCCGTCGCAGGTCGAAATGAAGCGCGGGAGCCGGAGTGGGAGAGTTTCCCGCTCCGTCAGCAGCCGGGGAGGCGGCGAGGTAAGATTTTCCTGGCCTGCGCGGCAAATTTCTAGCGCTGCTCGGCCGCGAGGGCCTGTTTGGTGAAATAACATCCCACCCCCGCCCCACCTCCCCAAAAAGAAAGAAAAGGAAACGCCCGGCCTCGGCGACTAACAATAGCACTTTTTATATGTTTGCCCCAGCGCCGGCTCGCCACCCCGTCCACAAAGCTTCCCCGCGGTCGTAAGGACGTCGGGGGGGCGGAGCCACGAGGAGTCGCTCTCTCTCCCCTGCTCTTTCCATCACTCTTGCCCGCCGTTTATTGGTGCCGCAGTGTGCTACGCGCGGCGGTGCGGGGCCCCCGCTGTCCTCCATATTATCAGAAACACATTTCCCCGGCCGCTGCCACTCTTCGCCCCCGGGCCGCAAACTTCCTTCCATGTGAGCGAGACGGCGACCCAGAGAGAGCCGCGGGTTCCTGCACAGTAGCGACGCGCACGCACACACACACACACACACCCACACACACCCTGGCCTCGCCTCCGGGGCCTGGCGGCGGAGTGGAGGTCAGCGGGGCATCACACCCTGTACTGTACACTCTCAGCACCCGTACGTATGTGCGATATATCGTACGCCCTGCTTGTCCAAACACACTCCCCAGCTTACTGTGGCCTCAGGAAAACAACTGTGACCCCGAGGTCAAAAAAGGAAAAAGTCAGAAACTTCCGTTGGTGTTATAAAGGTGTTATAACACGGGCACAACGTGTACTTAAACCTGCGAAAAAAACGAACGCTGTAAAAGGAACAAACGCTGCACTGCATCCATTTCGTTACTGTGTGATAGACCCCCCCCCCCCCCACACACACACACACACACACACACACACACACAGAGCCCCCATCCCTTCCCCCAGTAATTTCCACACGTTTTAAATTATAAGAATCCACCGTTTTGACTGCAACGTAAAGGCTTCTTTATACTTTCTTCCCTTGTTCTTGTGGCTCCACACACTCCCGTCCATATTCCTGTCTGGGCCGGACAGATTTAATTGACTGCGCCCTCTACTGTTGGCTCTGCGACCTGCAGAGATTACATTTTACATTTGCATTTACATTTACGGCATTTATCAGACGCCCTTACCCAGAGCGACTTACAGTCAGTAGATACAGGGACAGTCCCCCCCTGGAGACACTCAGGGTTACGTGTCTTGCTCAGGGACACGATGGCAGTAAGTGGGATTTGAACCTGGGTCTTCTGGTTCACAGGCGAGTGTGTTACCCGCTAGGCTACTACCACCCCTAGTGAGCAATTTTTCATTTTAAAAAGTGAAAAATTCCTAATAAGAAACAAGAATAAGAATCTAATGTTTGTACAAGATATAGGATGAAATCATGTTCGAGCTGTAAGGGCCCTCCTGACCTACACTACTTAAAACATTACCTGAACATGCAGAGGGCCAGACGCAGCTCTGGTTCTGTCTGCGGTGGTAGTAAAAAAAAAAAAAGCTGCACGTCAGGCTCTGGGAACGTTGGGGGGTGCAGGCATGTGGTGAGAAAGTGCGAGTTGGAGTGCGTGTGGAGCCTCCGTGCAAGCGGTCCCCTGAACTCGAGGTGACTCCTCAGATCTCTCAGTAGCCCTGCGGCCCCCCCACCCCCTTTACCTCAATCTCTGGCCCCTGCGCCCGAGGAAGGGAACCACGGGCAGAAAATGGATTACTGTTGCGATTCATGACCTGGGGTTGGCCGATCGTTACCCAGAGGAAACCGGGGGTGCGATAGAGACCCATGAGGCCTTGCTCACATGCTGCACAGCGTGAGGAGGTTTACAGGGAGGTCAGATGAATAGAGAAGTAAAAAATGTTTTATCATATCACATATATATTCGGAGCAGAGGTGACCAAAGAACAGAAAGCAACATTCACGAAAGAAAAAAAAAAAAGAAAGAGGGGTTTGCCAGGCCAGTAGAAGAAAAGACTGAAAATGAAGAACTTAATCCCACAAGCAGCCAGCAACATCACTGACATTCCAAGGAACCACTCCAAGCGCCGTGCCTCGGATCCAGCATAGTTTCCTAATTAAAATGAACCACAGCCACAAGAGAGGGAAAAAGCTGTGTCTGCCTCGAATACGGCGCAGCGTCAGGACGTATCAGGCGAATAGGGGCAAGAGAGTGACACGGACAGCACGACTGTCACAACCCCGTATAGACGGGTCCATCCGCGATTGTGGCATGCCCTATTATAGAGAGGCAACATGTACTTGTTTTATTGTCACTCTGGGCAAGTGACATGTCTGCGGTCAACGGTCACAGGGAATAAGGGGAATGGGATGCTGCACTCTGTGTACTGGGGGCCAAGTGGGATCGCTGCAGACAGATATCTGTCTTTAAACTAAAATAACACTACACAAACAGATAAATTGGAGTTTTTTTTTTTTTTTTTTATCCTTATCATCTGCCGTAAAAGCAACGCGAGACGTTTACACACAGGTTAAAGATCTGCAGGGAAACCTTAACCATTGCTCGGGATTATGTGTAGCCAGGGACGAGGAGGGGCAGAAATGGCCACAGGCAGGGCGGCTGGTGGGGTTAGAAAGGCCGTCTTTGTGAGGCTGGAGAGGGCCGACTAATTACCGGTCATTAGGGGCTTGTGTGAGGGCTTCCAGACCGGCGGGATTAGCCAGCCTCATTACACCCCATTGACCCCTCAATGGGACAGGTGTGTAGGGTGAAACTCAACCTCGGGGAGGGTGGAAGGCTCGATGGAGCCCGTTCTGTCTTGAGAAAATATAGCCAGATTGTGGGGCAGAGATGTATGCTGGGTAACAAGAGATGAAGTCTTCCAGAGTAATTATTTGTAATGGCATGAAGGCGCACTGGCTTCAACCAAACATGTGCATGGTGAGGGCTGGTTGCAGAGGACTCATTGTGTCCCTCTCAAGTCTGTTTTTCCTGTCTGAGCGCTGCGAGGCCAAGGGTGATGTTCAGACTTGGTTTTCTGCGCGTTGGCATCAGGGTGCAAGAGTGCAAGTGCAGAGACCCGGGCAAGTGTGTGTGTGTGTGTGTGTGTGTGTGTGTGTGTGTGTGTGTGTACGGGTATGGTGGCAGATCTGTTCCAAATGTGTCTCTCTCAGCATAGACATATTCATACGGTACACATATATCTGCGGTTTCTCTATTTGTGGCCACATTTGCTCACACATAAGTGCCTTTGGCGCTGTGTGTACGCTGAGCATACAAAAGCATTTATGCTGATGTTTGCCCTGCGTGTGTGTAACCTCACCAAATATTAGTGTATCTGCCATTCATCCGATTGTTCATGTGTGTGTGCGCGTAGGTGTTTTGCTGGTACGCACCTTCCTCCTCTTGCGGTGGATGTCTCCAATGGAGTTGGCCAAGCTGTTGGGTCCCAGCAGGGTGCTGGTGCTCTGGGGCCAGTCCACGCTCACCAGCGTGTGCTCGCCCAGCAGCACCTTGCGCACGTTCTCCGCCCCGGTGACCCGGATCAGCGGCCGGCCCAGCAGGTGTGTTTTAAACACGTTGCCGTACTTCTGCCGCCGAGAGGCGTGGAACCCTGCACCCTGCGGACAGGAGCAAAACGTGGACACTAGTCAAGACGGTTGTTCTTAAATGATTGCAAATGACCAACAGGGGCGCAAAAATATTTAATTGTCACTTATAACAGTAATGACAATAATAAGAATCGGTTTATCTTCTGTCTGCTAGCTTGTTATCTGTAGCTACTAACTAGCCACAGATGCTAGCCACAAAAAACTCAATTGGGAGCAATAAATAAGTCATATTTTGAAATAAATGCATACAAAAGGGAGCTAGCATGCTACTTAAGTGTAGCTAGCGTGCTACTCGTGCATATGACTGACTTTTTCAGAAATGTCAGACACAAATAAGGCTTACTTTGGTCACTAACCTTGTTTCTGACGACAGAAACGCAAAAGAAATGGCTAGCCTGCTACAGTACGGACGGTTGGGATTGTCTGGTGGACATTCCCTTGCGAAAGTAACCCCCTAATCTGTGTTAAAACTATTTGGCACATAAGTAACTGGGCTCTTGAAATGTTTAACCTCAGAGCTAAGGACATTTGGACATAACAGAGGATGTGTTAGTCACAATAGGCATTTGCAAGCTGCTAGCGTGACTGGATTATATTGCTAATTCTTCGTGGCTAACGGGGCCATAGTTTACGCCGCGAGGCAGGAAGCTGAGTCGTTAGGATCACAGTAAACATCTGATCTAATGGCACGTGGGAGTGTGTGAATGTGTGTTGAACACGTTCTCATGTCATACAGGAAGCGCTGAGGCCTTTTTCATGTAACAGTTGTGAAATGTCCGGTCAGTTCGTTAATTTGGCACAACAATTAGGAGTTCTTCTGGAGTTTTTGTATGTAATCTCATTTGAAAGTGAAGTGATTGTCATTGTGACAATCACAGCAAGCACAGCACACGGTGACACAACAAAATGTGTCCCCTGCTTTTAACCATCACCCTTGGCGATGCCAGGCGCCCGGGGAGCAGTGTGTGGGGACGGTGCTTTGCTCAGTGGCACCTCAGTGGTACCTTGGCGGATCGGGATTCGAACCGGCAACCTACCGATTACGGGGCCACTTCCTTAAACACGTTGGGCCACCACTGCCTGATTAGCTTTGAATATTTGAGCAGTACTACAGCAGCGCTGTATGAGGGTTTGTATGTGTTTTAGAATGGCTTGTCATGTCATGTTAAAGCACATTCCATTGCACTTTTTATGAAATATGCCTCATCAGGAAAGTTTTTCTATTGGCTATTTAATTTTACACAAATAAAGAAACGGTTCACCTTAAACACACCATAATATCTTCCTTAACAATAGAAATAAGTTGGTAGGGCCAATATGAGTCTTTTCTAGTCCTGCACATGTCAGGGAAGCCATCAAGGACTGAACCCACCAAAGCACGACTGAACTTCGGCCAATTTCAGGGGGGGAGTTTCAGCACTGATGTGCTCGTTAACGGGGCATGCTGGGATGCGTCCTCACAAACAGCACACTGAAATGCCCTTCGGTGTTTACGTGCTGGCCCCACCCTTCAACGCCCTCCGCCAATCGGGTCGGCAAGAGGCAGCCGTGACGTCGGGATCTATCAAGCGGCCTGTGTGCTTGTAATGTACCCGTAATTGCAGACGGACCCACGGGACGGCCGGCCCGGCACACAGTGGCCCTCTGTGGTTTCTCCTCCCTCGCTCCCTCTCTTCACCCAGCGCCAAGAGCTGTGACCTGTTCGCTCTGCGCACAGCGCCGAGCCGAAACACACGGATGCTTATTTGCGCGGCTAATTTTAGAAGCGAGGAGAGGGTTAGTGTGTGTGTGCGTTTTCTCTCTCTCTCGCTCGCTCGCTCGCTCCTCCTGTTTGTCTGGCCATTTGAGAAGGCAGGTCTGCAACGCTGGTCGCCGGGCCGATGGGGCGCTGGGCGTGTTTGTTGGTTTGTTTGCATGTTTGTGCTAATTGTGTTTGTGACTTGTGTTTGCTCCCGCCGAGCGAGAAAAGAAAAAAAAAAAGACGCGAGACATGAATGGAGCAGTCAAGACAGCCGGCGTCTGACCCTCCCGTCCTAAACCAGTTGCCCGCAGCAGCTCTGGCCCTTCCCACCCAGGACACGTTACTTCGCCACTGCCACTTCACCTGAACGGGTACAGGCCGCGAGGTGTCTCTCTCCTCGGGATGCTTGATTCAATGAGCCAAGAGGCCGTAGGGGGTAAGAAGACCAAAAAGTCCCATGTCACATTCACGGCATTTACCAGACGCCCTTATCCAGAGTAACTTACAATCAGTAGTTACAGGGACAGTCCCCCCCTGGAGACACTCAGGGTTAAGTGTCTTGCTCAGGGACACGATGGTAGTAAGCGGGATTTGAACCTGGGTCTTCTGGTTCACAGGCGAGTGTGTTACCCACTAGGCTACTACCACCCTGTTGTTCACACCCCACATACTATCATTCATATGAGCTGCTAGGAAAAATATTAACGAGGGACAGGACAGGACAGTCCGATGTCAAGACGCCTCGACGTGCCAAGCAGTGAGAAATTTGTCAGAAATGTATGCGTCCGAGGGCGTGTTCATGTGTCCTTGTGTGTGCGACACAAACGCAGAGGCCGAGACAGATGCACGCCGCACTCCGGTCCAAAAAAACGTTGACCGGCGGGACAGAACGCGGCTCCGCCAGGCCTGCTGATAGGCGAAGGCAGCTTCGTCCGGCAGGAGGGCTGGGGGAGGGTTCGGGACAAGGCCGTCTTTCACGCACACTGTTGTTGCTCGCCGGGGCTCGAGAGGACAGGGGCCACCAGGGTGCGTGTTTACGTACGCCGACGCATATCGACTTACGGCACACAACGCGCAAACGCGAGCCGCGTCCGTGCGTGCGGAGAGGGTCTCCGACTCTCGGAGTTGGGAGAGACGTAAAAAAAAAAAAAAAACAAGGCCAAAGCGCCCTCTCGGTTCGGGCGTGGCCGCAGAGGAAATTTGGCTAGAAGGTGAGAAATGTCCTGTCCCTTCCCGACCGGCGGGAGGGGAAAAAAAAGTCTTACTGTCCTGCCACATGAAGAAAACGTCAACCAAGGATGGAGAAGCGAATCGTGCCAAAGGTCTGGTGACGAGGGTTGAGCCGTTTGGGGGACGGCCTATGCAAAATACACGAGCCGTCCCCAATGCAAAGTGTCCCAAACCCGACCACAGCGCAACACGGCCGCCATGGCCACCCTCCGTCAGCCGAGGCCGTTTGGCGGAGCGAGTCGCTCGGGGTCTGTAGGAGCGTCCTAATCTGGGAAAAATCTACACCGCGGGCACGCAGGCACCTACGGGTGAAACAGAGGGCGCCTGTGCCTTTCAGGACTCAATACCCCCCGACTCAATACTTTCTTTTTAGCTTTTGAAATGAGAATTTATCAGATATTTTACAAGGGGTGCAATAAAGGGGGGTGTTTTTTTTTCCACTGGCTCCCTCCACTCACACACACACACACACACACACACACACACACACACAGGGTGCGAGACTAAAAATACAAATTTCTGTGTAAATTGGACACCGGTCGAAAAAGCCCTCGTCTATAAATGTAGCCTTTGTGCGGCAGTGGAAATGTTACACAAATGAGCCTTTTATTAGGGCGCACAAAAAGGCTTTTAATTATATTTATCCAGATCCGCGCCCGGGTAGCCCAGCGAGACAGGGACGCGTGGCGGCGCTAAAAAAAAACAAACAGAGGGACAAATAATGAGTGTGGGGTGGGGGCGACGGAAGTGGTGAATCTGTCCAGGACGAGCGTCCCTCGGCTCATCTCCTCCGCACCACTCGCCGCCACTGGTGTTGGTTGGTGCGGCCCTGCAGGTAAGCGTGTTGGGCGGGCGGGCGGGCGGCTATTTCTCGGGCCTGAACAGAACGCGCACAGTGCCGCAGAAGTAAAGATAATGTGTCCATTTACTGAAATAGCCCGCTGGAATCTCTCAGGAAGTGTACGTTGGCAGCGGCCCAGCGGGGTTAAGGAGGTGCCGGAGAGGGCAGGCGGGAGACGGAGCGAGGGGAGGGGAGAGGGGGGGGGGGGGGGGGGGACTCTCCAGAAGGCCTGTATAGACCGGGCACGCTGTTTGAATAAAGCAGGGGACGGGGGACAGCCAGTCCGGTGAAAAGGCCGCGCACGGAGTGCCGGCGGATCAAGCTGAACTTGAGGAAGAATAGGCCGACCCTTGACCTGGAAGCAATGTGGAGAGTAAGATTAGGGTTGTTCACAGTGATGTGAGCCTTCACCCCAGAACCTCTTTTGTGGAGCTTGGCACCCCCCACCCTTCTCCAGCACCCTTCACATATACCCCCCTCCCCCTCCACCCACTGCCAAATCCCCTCCGAGGGTCGCTTTTCTGTGCCCACCCCCCACCCACCCACCCCCGGGACAAGAGCTTTTTTGAGAGGGTAGCGGTGTGATCCAGGGGTGAAAGTGGGGGCACGACAGTGAGGTGCCACTGTGATGCCAGTCACCGGCGTTAATCCGGACGCCGGTCTCACTCAGCTTGCCCAGGGGTCCTGTTCGGGGCATGCCTGCTCCTGAATGCTGATTGGGTCAGGCCGTTTACAAGAGACCCCCCCCCACCACCAGACAGGAGCCGCTTTAGAACGGGAAGTTCTGTGGTTCTGGTGCCCGCTGGATGAACTGTGGCCTTCAGGGGCACGCTTGCCACCTGGAATCAGAGTGAACCAGGCCTGGCACAATAACCTCGCCCATTTAAACCAGTTCAAGAGGGACAATGTGTTTAAGTGGCATGAAAAAAAAATCCGCATTCAGTCGCACTCATTCATGCATTTTGTTAGTCAGTAGAAGTTTGGTTTCTTGAGTAAAAAATAACAATCTGGTAACATTTTGTTCGATTTCTTCCATTAAAGTGAAATATAATAAAAAAACTAATAAAAGATGTATAACCTGTTGATAAAATGAATGAATAAAACTCATATCAACTCATATAAATGAATTAAACTGAGATTTAGAAAACATGTAAAGTGATAGATTATTTGTCATATGTTACATATGTGTGTGACAGCGGCCCTATTTATCTGTCATGCTTGGAGCCGCACTCTGGCCATCAGCCTCAGCCTACGTGTACGCGTCAGAGGGTGCGAGGGTGTATAACTGGATGGGTTACCGATAGTGTAGATATGGCAGAGGTAGTGTTGTGTGTGTGTGTGTGTGTGTGTGTGAGAGAGAGAGAGAGATGTGTCTTTAGACAGTGTATAGAAAGCTGTCTAATGACACAGATGGAGCATGGAGAGAAAGAAGCAAAGGTCATGACCTTAACCTAGTGGGCCTTGACCTCATCCTAAGCGATGCACTGCATATCCTTTTGGTTCAGAATCGGTGAATCCCAGCCAAGAATAAAGACCCAGGGCAGTTTTAGGACCTGGAGCGAGAACCATGGCCGCCGTTCGCATATGGCTTACATGTTGGCATACCGTAGTATTTCCAATGTGAGCTGTGTGTTTGTGTGGATATATTCAGTTTTCCAGAAAACAGAAGGAATAGGACACGGAAACGTGGCCACCCAGAACATGGTCATGGTTGTGGGGGCAGCAGGCCTGGAGAAGAGCGTGTGTGCGGGTGTCCCTTCATCCAACCATCATCAGGGAGACCAAAAGTGAGGCGTTAATTAAACTGGTTTCAGAAAGGTTCATCATGCGTGGGGAAACTTTCTGTGACGTCATGGGTGGAGATTCCTAACGAATTCCTACAGGTTGGACGGCACCAGGACACCCCAGCCCACGCAGGATTCCGTCGTTCCATTCCAAGAAGGTGCCGGGGAGTCGCACGCCGAACGGTAGCGACTCTGCGCGGTCCTGTTCCCGTTCCAGCTGGGAGGAGAGTCCCCCGACGTCCCCAGCCGGGACGTTCCCAGAGAACGCCGGGACATTTTCCAGCCGCGTCCGGGGCCGTTATTTTAGATTTCTCCCCCGTTCCTTTTTATTAATAAAAATGCCACCGGCAACAGGACTCTGGACCGCTTTGCGATCTAAAGCAGCCAAAACGCGGCACCGGCCGAGAGGGACCCGGACGGGCGCGCGTCATTACGCGCCGTCGGCGGGACGCGGGCAGAAGCGGGGACGCGGCCGGACGGGCGGGACAGAAGTACCGGACCGAATTCAACTCGACCACGAAGGGGGAAAAAAAAACAAGAAGAATTTAAAAAAAAAAACGGGATTAGAAAAAGGCGACCCTTTAACGTGGCCACTTTTACGCACGCGTGAAACACGTGGATAAAAGACGCGCGGGCGTGCAAGTGGTCGGGACCGGGACGCTTTTTACCACGGGGTGACAACGCGACGAACTGTGGCCAGGTCTCGGGAGAAAACGGCGCACGGCTGACAGGAAAAGCATCCGCGCAACGCGAAGAGCGTTTTTTATTTCACTTATTTTTGCCATTTATGTTGCCGTTTATTGATTTTTCTACGTGTTTGTGGCGGAGAGAGCGCGAAAGGCGCCACCCTGGCAACCCGGGCGACGCGACGCGACGCTTACCTGGAGGAGCCAGTGGCAGGTCTCTCCGACGATGGGGAAGCCCATGGAGCCCCTGGGCATGGGCAGCTTGCAGCTCTTGTCCCGGGTGGCGGTCCAGCGGAGCTGCCAGAGCTGCTGGGACACGGCCAGCAGCAGGGCCATGGACACCAGGCAGGCGGCCACGGTGGCCAGAGCCGAGACCAGGTCGAAGCCTCCGAAGAGCATGGCGACCCGACCGAGGGGTGGGGTGGGGACACACGGGAGCGTAAACGAGCGTGGATGGACGCCGGTGGTCCGCCGTGTGCGGGTCTTAGATTTCAAATCTGCCGCCACGAAAGCAGCAGGGCGAAGAAAGAACAAAAAAAAACACAAAAAAAAGAAGTTGAAATTCGGTGGAGGTTGAGAGGGATGCTCGGGTTTTTAAAATGAAATAAAACAAAACGCCACAAATCTGTCAGTGATTTGAGGA
Organism: Denticeps clupeoides; assembly: GCF_900700375.1. Classification (NCBI taxonomy): domain Eukaryota; kingdom Metazoa; phylum Chordata; class Actinopteri; order Clupeiformes; family Denticipitidae; genus Denticeps; species Denticeps clupeoides. Next base: position 37,756,904 of record NC_041707.1, read on the forward strand.
TTTGGCAGATTCGGCCCGGACTGAGAACCAGAACGTGACACGAAACATCATTTTGTCCAGTGGAGGAAAAAAAAAAGTCAATAAAAAAAAAGATAAATCAGTTCCGACGGAAAAAAATGAAATTAAAAAAGCGCTATGATGCGCCTACGTGGGAAATTTCAAACTTTCAAAAGTTTTTTTTTCTCTCAATTTTGCTAGGAAAAGTCCAAAGAAAACTTTTTTCCCCAAAAAATATAAAAAAAACCGTATATCTCTCTCTGTCTATTTCTATAAATATGAATAATTTCAAATTCTGTGAAAACGAACAATTTGATGCCACCCGGCAGAATGATAAGAGTTGGGCTAGATAGTAATAATGATGATGATGGTAATAATATCGTAGTAAGTGCAATAATCCTTCGCAGTTTGCGCTCAGATGCTGCAGAAGTCTTCAGCTGGCCGCAGCGCGTCTCTCTACCTCTTTTCTACTCCGTCCTGCGTGTGTGTGTGTGTGTGTGTGTGTGTGTTGGTGAGTGTGTGTGAGTGAGTCTCTCTCTCTCTCTCTCTCTCTCTCTCTTTTTCACATCCACATTCTCAATGTGAGCCCGAGTCGCTAAGCGAGCCTGCAATGTGTGTTTATATAGCGGAGGCGGCGAGGCGGGAACCCGGCCAGCCTGCGAGCGTCTCTCCCCGCACCCCGGGGGCGGGGTGCGAGGCTCCGGAGCGTGCGGGAGCTGGCCGCCGGCCCGGGGGTCCGCGTCACCTAAACAGGTGCAGCATGGACGCGACGCTCCGCGCCCGGCCGCCCGCCTGGCGTCCGATTCACTTCGTGCGTCGTCGTTTCTGTCCTGATTTGGGACGATCAGACACGCCTTTAGCCAATTAACGGCGTGCGCGGCAATAATCGAGGACCGGTGACTCGGTTCATTCGACTCACTGCCGACTCGTTCGTAGCTCGTCGGACCCTTGTCCCTTCCACACACAAAAAAAAGCACCCTAGTCTGCAACTTTCAGACGAAATTCGTTCACCTTCACGCATTGGCGCCGTTATTAGTGGTATTATCATCAGTATTATCGTTACGTCGCGTTCGCGCTCTCGCGCCGACAGGCGGGCTTCTGGCAACGTTCTGGCGCCGCCTGGCGGCGGAAAAGAGGACCGCGGCTCACATGCAACCTGCGCACGTCGACCAGATCGATCGACAAGCACATATCGACATAGTCACAATGACCGGGGTTTTTTTTTATAACGGGTGGTGGTGACACACTCGCCTATGAACCAGGAGACCCAGGTTCAAATCCCACTTACTACCATCGTGTCCCTGAGCAAGACACTTAACCCTGAGTGTCTCCAGGGGGGGACTGTCCCTGTAACTACTGATTGTAAGTAACTCTGGGTAAGGGCGTCTGATAAATGCTGTAAATGTAAATAAAATTATTTTTTTGTAAATAAATATTTTTGGTCAGAAATGCAATACAGATGATCCATCAGCTATTGGGTGATGGCTGATTCAGAATTATCATGCCACGCTCTGTTTGTGCCATTTTGTCACCTGGTGTTTCCATCACCTGGTGTTTGTGCCATGAGTACACCAGTCTTGTATGTTTTTACTTTGCTTCTAGATGGCGCAACAACCAGCATCTAAATAGAAGGTTCAGAAGGTTCGGCGCGCCTTTTCTCTATACTCATCGTGACGATACCATGCAAGAAAGGAGATGTTCTCGAAGAAAGGCCACCTCGTTCATTCCGAAAAACGAACTGCGAACTGGCTCTGGTCCTCTTGTTTCTAAATCTGAGAAACTACTCGGACGTAAGAGAGTAAACGATAAGCCGATTCTCCTTCTCTTCCTTTCTTTCTCTGCCCCCTTCCCCCTCTCTCTCTCTAGGTCAGTCTTTTTTAACCCTGAACAAACCGTAATCGATCTTCAGACAACTATTGAAACCGTTCATAACATTCACACAATACGTTCGCATTAATACATTTCATATGCATTTTAAGATATTTCATTTAAAGCCTTCGTTTAATAAGTCGTTTAAAATAGCTACCAAAACTCCTTGCTCCGCCCCTTCCCCAATACCCGGGAAAGCCATCGGCCCGCGAGGCCAACTGAATGTTTATTAGGGGAACACTGCTCACTAGAGCTAAACCATCGACGGCTTTCTCACCACCATCGGGCTGCTTGTCTAGCACCGGTAACAAACACCATAGCTCTGTTCCAACCGAACCGCTCAGAAGGCGGGGCCCGGGATGCTCGATGCGTTACGGAGAAATGCAGTGTCTATGTTTCTGAGCTAGTTTTCGTTAAGATAACGCAGAAAATCCTCACTTTATGCCAAGGAGCCAAAAGATCACGACCCTGCTGTTGTATGTGCTAATGGCCGCCTAATTCGTCCAAGGGAGACTTGGCGTCTTGTCGCCCGTACAAACCCCGGATTTGCCTTGAGCCTTTAAATAAAACAAATACATTCCAAGACGAACTCCAAGCTTCTTATAAATGTCACAGGAAATTTGGGAACGCTCCCACCAAGCTCCACAGGACGGGCTTCCCCAGAACAAGGCCTAATTGCTGTCCCCGTGAAGCCCGGGATGTGGAGGTGGCATCAGGGGGTCACCTCGAGGTCAGCCGGGGTTAGCGCTGGCACACCCGCAGGTGGGCCGAGCTATCGTCACCCCGTGAGTCACCTCGCTCTGCATTCCTGGCTTGAACGAGCGTAAACCGCCGCGGCTTCGGGCGCTGGAGGAGACGCTGCCAGGGGAAAATACAACCGGTTTCAAGAAGGAAGCGCTTTTTACTTCTTTTTTTTTTATTAGCAGTAATTATATGGTTTTTCTACAACTATATTCACGTTTATGGTTCTCCAAAAACACCAAGCACACAAACAAGAACGGAGAAATAATGAAGGCATAAAAATGCCTGCGTTATAGCGTGTAAATATCTATACACACACACACAGACACACACACACATATATATATATATATATATATATATATGTGTGTGTGTGTGTGTGTGTGTGTGTGTGTGTATATGTATATATATAAAATAAGCCCATTGAGACATACTGTATGTGATTTTGGGCTCTACAAGAAATAAATGTTGTTGTGGTTATATATTAAAATACATTTCCATGTTGTGTAAGGTGTGTGTGGCCGATTGTTAAGTCCCATCCCCGACCTCGTCCGCGCTCGGTTCCAGCGCCACAGGTTTATGTCTGACCCAGGGCTGACCCCACAGCAACTTCCAGATGGACTTCCTCACATGTGGCCGAGTGCAGGGGACTTGCAGTACGTGACAATGTGGCACAGTGACTAATGCTGCTGAGAAACCAAGGAAGCAGGCCAGGTCTCCCGGAGGCGGAGTTTGAGGACGTACTTATGCGTGTGTGTGTGTGTGTGTTATTAGGTGAAATTAGTAATAAGAGCACAGAACATTGAGCCAAATCTTTCCTGCGCCTTTCATTTCATTCTAAACTAACGTTATTATGCAGTGAAACTAAAAAAGAACCACAAGTAAACAGCGTGAAGGGAAAGACGAGACTGTTTATACTGCACAATTCAGGATTAAAATGACACATACAGTACATTAAATGTGCGACAACGTACAAAAAACGAGTAGACGAGATACGACAGCAGAAGGCATCGGTGATCACTGCACTGTAGAAACGAAATAAAAAATGGGACGTTCTCCCAACTGTAGCTGGGAGAACCAATTTTTGCCTTTTATTTTCTAACAGGGCGGAGACGAGGTTTTGAGACTGGAGTTAAACGGTTGGGGACCAGGGTTGGGGACCTGCGCCCGAAATTTGCTTCACCTCACCTGGATGTCACCACCCCCCAGTGACCACCAAGATCAAACTGTAATCGTCCTAATAACGTGGCGGGCCCATTGCACAAGCTCCTTCACCCACAATGCACTACGGGGTGGTAGTAGCCTAGTGGGTAACACACTCGCCTGTGAACCAGAGGACCCAGGTTCAAATCCCACTTACTACCATTGTGTCCCTGAGCAAGACACTTAACCCTGAGTGTCTCCAGGGGGGGACTGTCCCTGTAAGTCGCTCTGGATAAGGGGGTCTGGTAAATGGCGTAAATGTAAATGTTTTTTGCAAGGACGGAACAAAGTAAAAGCGTCTGATCCTCGCCTGAGCGGCTCCCCCGTTCGCTACAAAGGCCGCGCTCTCAGATCTCCAGCTCGAACCCTCGTTGCCTCGGCTAACTCTTGCCAGACGAAATCAAAAGCCCGCCCCGCCCCCGGCACGATCACAGACGAGCCACCGTGGTCGTCCCCTGCTTCAATTACCCAGGAGGGCACTGATCTGGCTGGTGTGGCGGGGACGCGCCCCGTCAGCTCCGGCCTGGCGGAGGAATGCCCTGGGCTCGCGCCACGTGGTGATGTCACCGCCTCCCCTCCCGTTTTTCCACTCGGGGGGATTTTTGGGGGGGGGGGCGCTGATCGATGGCAGGTGGCTTCGTGTTTTAGAGCAGCGTCAGACGGGGCGACCGCCGGCTCGGGCCTTTCGGCTCGATGAACTCCGCTTCAACCTGGCCCGCTCCTGCGGATCCTTCGTCCCGGCGGAGCTCGGCGGTTGGAGCGCTAAGCCCTCCCCGCCGCGCATGGCGGGGCCGGCCGCTGCGGTCCTGCCGTCTGCCAGCGTCGGTGACGGATGGCGAGGATTAGGAATGACGGCGGCGCTCGCCACAAACTGGCATGCCCATGCGTCAGGCCAAGGCCAGAGAGGGAATGTCAGAGACGAGGAGAGTACCCCAGGAGGGACCTGGCCACCACCTGCCAAAAGAGGCTCCCCCCTGGAAAAGACGAGGGCCACCGTGGTCCAGTTCGACCATCTTCAACCTTCTGAACCTCCAAGTGCCCTTTCATTGCATCAGAATGATGAGCTCAATCTGGCAACACTGACGTCGCTTTAAGAAGGAAAAAGACAAACACCCAACGAGCTGAGGTGCTAGTGAACTTCAGACGGGATCACTGAACACAGCTGGTCCGTGTTCTGGTGGCTGGTGACATGTACTCAGACGGTGGCTGACATCATGCAAATGGTGCACATGCACAACGGCTGGGTCGGTTTTCAACACCATGGGGCCATAATGCAACAAGGCTTGTATAAGAAATGCTTATCAGCAGTCACGCATGCGCAAGAACAGTGGTGTGGAGCAGAGGCTAGATGACAGATGACTAGTATAAAATAGCATGGAGAACATCTGAACCTGCTGCATTTAGTCAAGAGCCACTGCAACCTCTTAGCTGTGTTCATTTACTGCAGTCATGTCATATTGTCTATGTACAATAAAAGCAATCAGTGTTTTTGGAGTAAAATAAGAACACAGTGATTGACAGGTCCTGATCACTGGCAGCTGATTCCACTTGAGGAGTGACCAGGACCCGTTGAGGTCAGTAGACAGCCACAGGACGTGGCTGCAGCATTAATGTATAAGTTACTTACCTGGGGTTTGTTTTATTCCTGACGTTATTGTCACGCGCCTTTGTGTAGTTTTCAGTTCTTCGTATTTACTTTTCCTGGTCCTCATGCCCGTTTTGTTTATGATTAATATAATTCCTTTATTATGGTTCCCATTCCAACCCCAAGACGTGACAGAACCAACAGACAGAACCAGTCGGTCAAATCTTTCAAAACCGAAACGGCCACAAAACCACTGCTAATTGACAAAAACATTTTACACTGTTCAGATTAAAGATACATCGATAAAAAAATTGTGCATTTAGAGGACAAATTGGGGACATCAAGTGACATTAAATGAACAGTGTTCAACGCACTAAAATGACGTGGCTTCATTGAGAAGAAGACACATCTGTTGGTCACACGCAGGACTTTGTGTGCTGGTACTTATGCGCCAGCACGTGCGCCGAACGTTGGTTTAATAAAGGCTGTTTGTGAGTACACGCCCCTCCATGACATGTCCCCAGCGTATGTGCGAGTGTATTTCATTAACGCCGTATGCGCACGGCCGTATCGAACCTTGCGCCTCCACATGTGCGCTTTGCTCCTCTTGGTATTTTATGGGGCCGCACGCTTTGATTTGAACATTCGTTTAAAGAGAGCTGTGACACGGCCCCATAACCCAGGAGGCTTTGCACATCTGGCCCGGGGGGGGGCTCCTGCCAGCCCGGCACATGTTGCGGTCCTGCTCCAGTGTGACTGTGACTCGCGGCAGCCCGATCGGCACCGCTCTTTTCACAGGAACAGATGGACGGAGAAACAGATGAGGGCAAGACGTCCACACCTGTTGTCGTCCCGTTGCCGTGACTCCGCCCCCACACCCGCACTCCTGTGTGTGGGTTTGACAGACAGACATGGCAATCCATCTTCCACCCCCGGCGGAGGTTCAACCTATGGCCACCTCAGCACGTTTCTCATTTAATAAATAAAAGTAGTAGATCCCCACATTGTTTCATAGATTTATGGACGCTAGCAGGGCCCATCACCTTGTAATACCACTTTACACCTCAAGGGGCAATAGTGGGTCAATGTAGGGCCCAGGACGAAGAATTAGCGCCGAAGTCGCACACGGCTAATCACCATCACGGCCTTAGCCGGTCTCTGACGGCAGTGTCGAAAATGCCAGCAACCCCCCCCGAACCACACCAGCGCGTGTCACCTCTGGGCTCCAGAGCCATGACTTATATCTAACCCAACAGTAGCTTGACTGACAGCCAGGACCTCCGCTCTCATCCTTCCACTCCCCCCTGCCTGCCCCTTCGTTCCCTTTCTGTCTGTAGTTCATCTCCGGAGCGTTTACTGCCGTGCCACATGGAAGGACGCCGCAGTCAGATCCATATGGAAGCCGCCTGCTGCACTACATCAGGCCCTGCTTTACGTAGCAATTACCCTAATAACACTGGACACTTTCATTCAGCTGAAATACTTGGGAATGAGATCAGAACCAAAGTCAAACCTCCCTCCCCCCTTATAAAAACAATTATCATTTGGTTTGATTCTCTTTTACGTGGTTGGGAGCCCTCCAAAGGCAGGAAGGCAATGAACTGGTGGATTATTGGAACATGTGGAGGCAGTTTAGAGATAAATGACTTGGAGGAAGAATAAAAGGGCTATTTATAGATAATATTCCAACTTTCTTAATGCTCTTTGTGACCGTCTATTAGCAGAAGAATGACTGATTTGACATTTTAAGAGTGGTAAAAAGAAAAACGGCTCTAAAAATGGCCCTTGCATTAGTGGCAATGATCAATACGATATTTTCTAAAAAAATTTAAATGTTAAAAAGGTTGATTAATACAATATAGATCATAAACCCGCCCTCTACACTAAAACACACAAGCACGTGCTCTAAAACAAAAGCAATTTGGAGGTCAACCCAGTTAAATTAGAAAGTATCAAATTCCCAGCAACTACATTCCAATGGAGAAACTTGATAGATTTTATTTGAAAGTGAAGTGAAAGTGAAGTGATTGTCATTGTGAAACGCTGCAGCACAGCACACGGTGACACAGCGAAACGCGTCCTCTGCTTTTAACCATCGCCCTTGGTGGGCAGCGGGCAGCCATGACAGGCGCCCGGGGAGCAGTGTGTGGGGACGGTGCTTTGCTCAGTGGCACCTTCTGATTACGGGGCCGTTTGCTTACCCGCTAGGCCCCCACTGCTCCACTTCAACAGAAATTTTGCTATATTAAATAAATTAACAACTAAAAAATAAAGACGCCTAATATTTTACCCTTTCCAGAATTTTCCCTTCCCCCTCAACAAATCTAATAAGGACGGCAACACGTGTTTTCCTCTTTTCCCCCCAGTGTCAGGAGGACAGCACGATTAATCTCGGAAAAACCCGGGATCATAGTGTGTCAGATTTGTTTTACCACCCAGTGCATTAAACACAGTTTTCAGAGGCCTCGATGGAAGAAAATCCTCACGAATGTCATTAGAGATGCCAAAAGGCGACCCGTTTCTTGGCTAGGACCCTCAGGAGACCTGAAAGTCATGGTCTGGGGGCTCTCAGTATGGACCCAACGTTCTCACAGGAAGCTTTCTGTCATTGTGGTTATATGCAGGGAATCACTATTTGTTAATGCCATGGTGAATGAATGATTTCCCTCCTCTTCGGTACGGTATCTACCTCATGACCTTTCATCAGATGACCTCATCATGACCTTTCATAAGATATTACAGTACATGCAACAAGGGTGACAGGAAGTCTGCACAGTATGACAAAATGGCACAATATGGCTTTCAAAAGGATAGTTAGTTTATGTAACTTTTACCTGAAACTAGCAAGCTGTTCATTCTTGTTTTATCTGTTCTTTCATGCAAATCCAGAGGACGCCTTGGACATTACGTCGCACAGCGCCACGCTTGGCGCCAGTTTGAAAATAGTGCCAGAACCATCCTCCCCGAGGCCAATGAAAGGCAGGTAAGGTGGACTGCCATGCTGCCGTGTACTCAAACGATGATTTGTACACTGGTGCGTAGTTCCTAACCCTGGGTACGGACCAGTTGGAGCGTCACCATTTGCTTCATGGACCGAGACAAATTCCGAAGAATGTATATCAACGATGTTCGGATGATCCCAAAGTCCTGAGGGTGCGCAGATCCTGTCAACGCCTCAATCTCAGCTTCTCACGCTCCTGCCTCTCCAAGCCCACAGCCTTGATGGATTGGTTAGTTGAGGTTGCTGAGTAGCGGCGGTGTAGTTTTCCTGTGGTGTAAACAACCTTGACCCCCTCTCCCTCAATCACTCTCACACTCTCACCCCGAGACGCGCCCGCCGAGGGTGGAAAGGTGCGGAGTGAGGCTCGGCGATGGAGGCTTGTTTCGGTAACCCCTGCCCCGGCCGACTCATCAATAACCGCCGGCCGAGAGGGAGGGGGGCGAGTGAGAGAGGCCTCGTTTATCTTCATTAGACAAGTGTGGAACGCGCCCCCCCCCGCAGCTTCTCCGCCCGAGCTGCCTACCTCACTTTCACTCCTTCTCCTTCTTCCTTTCACTCCGTCCCGGTCATCCTGCAACGTCACATGGCTTCGTATCAGAAAACTGCCGGAAAATGCCAACAGACGCATGCGTTGGGGGGCATTACAGCCCGTTATCCATTAAAAGGACAAAGCAGGACTGATTGGACAGGCCATCATAGGATAAAACGCCCTGAGCGTGTTCGAAAAAGCCTTATGCAACCAATGAAATATCAAAATGTTGTGTCCGGGTGAAACGACAAATATGCAGTCCAAACTAGTGCTTTTGTGGGTTGTATGAACAGCTATCAGACATTCTTTCAGGTCACCCGTGGTCCTCGTTGGCCAATTTATTGTCATATTTTGTGGACATTTCTTGTTTCAGTAGCAGGTTTTAACATTTGTACAAATAAGAAAGTGAACTTCAATTAAAAAAAAAAAAAAAAAATATTAATAAATATTACCACAAGGACCCTTCTGTTGTGGAGAATGAGGATGACGGTGTTGATGGGGGGGTGGGAACGTGGGATAAGATCTCAGGTAGGAACCTTCACAGAATTGAAGTGAGATTTAGTGCGTGGACCGTGTCTGCTAATGCAACATCAAGTACATTGTCGGTGTGTAATTATTTCTGACAGATGATGAACGTTAATGATGTTTTTATGAACCATGTTCATGAAGTGATGATTGACAGTCCTCACACGCCCCCTTTCCTCAATCTGGAACATTTAAACGCCTTCCTGTCAACACGTTGGACACGCATTTATATTTACATTTTTACATTACATTTACTTATCAGACGTCCTTATCCAGAGCGCCTCACAATCAGCACAATCAGGGACAGTCCCCCCCTGGAGACACTCAGGGTTCCAACATAAGATGTTGACACATAACAAAATGACAACAATGTTCGACCCCAGACCTTCTGAGGAATAAAGATGGACGTTTGTGGAGGTTTTAGTTGGAAAGATAGTCTCACCTGACCCCAAGCAGAGCTGAAATCAGCTGGGCCCGTGGGACGTTTGCTCAGCCGCCGCGCAAACCTTTGACACGACCGCAGCCGTCCCCCACTGACTGTTTATCTCCCGCGCGCTCCTTTTCCGGACAAGGAAACGAAAACGAATCCTTGTTATTGACACCAGCGCCTCGCCGTCTATCGGGCCGATCGTGGAAGCGGCAGAAGAAACGGCGATCAGGCGTGGATAAGATTGCATCAGCCCCCGACCCACGTTACTCAGCCGCGGATTTTGCATAGTCGTGAAGAGGAGAGGATGCTATGCAAACCGGCCTACTGCCCGCCAGACAACGACTTCCGCTGACGGTGTATTTTTAACCGTATGAGACAAGACCTAAAAAAAAAAAAAAAAAAAAAACCCCGATATCAGCTTTCACAATCACTTGCAAAGTGTGTGTGCTGAGATATGTATATAAATCTACATCTTTTTTTTTTTTTTGATGTATTACCGGTGCTGTGGGCTACGCGATCCTGCACGCAATGTTGAAACAGCATGTTGACGGCCAGCACCAATTGCCTCCCGAGAGATGAGCGAGATAAAAAAATGGCGACCTGGACAGTGACCTGACGCGACCTGCTGCGGCAGCAACTCTCTCACATTATTTTCACATTTCACACGGTCAGCTGAGGCCTAGAGGTGTCGCGTCTGAAAAGATGCAAACCAGTGTTGATGGAGATGACAGATGACTTGCAGACGACAGGACTGCCTGCACATGTAGGGGAGATGCTGCAAAGGCCCTAAAATATAAGGCATGAGGTCGTCTGCATCATCGCTCTCTAATTAGTCGGTCCTCAGCTCTGACGAGGAGATCAATGGCTGGAAAATAGGTTTGGTGAGCTCACATGTTGGTCCACAGCTGAAGTGTGGACACAACAACGAAAGCCCAGCGGGTAAGGAAATGGAAGCCGAACCACCAGGGTGCCATTGAGCTTTCATGGCTGCCCACTGCTCACCAGAGGTGGTGGGTAAAAGCAGAGGACACATTTCGGTGTGCCGCCGTGCGCTGTGCTGTTTCAAAATCACTTCGCTTTCATGTAATATTATATTAATGTACCCTTTATCACATTTGATTGTGTTATTTATATACTGTCTTATCTCAAGTCGTTCAGCTGTTGATCTTTCATGCCACAATTTTGGTTACAGCGGAAATATAATTTTTTCTGATGTAATAATTTAGAAAGGGTCTTTTTTTATTCTTCGGTGGCCATTCCTTGTACCTTTGTGATTGAATAAACACCAGCAAATACTGATGAATGCGCTGGCAGTTATTCTGCAAAGATGAACTTTTTTTTAAATAGAAAAACAAAACCCTGCAAACCACCTCCAAAACTTCTGGCCAGCTGTGAAGCTTGGCGGAGGGAGTTACGAAGTTATGGAGCAGGACCTGGGCCTTGCACTCTCTGTGGGACCGTTGAAACCATATGATGTTGTATCAAGAAGGCGACTGGGTTCCAGCAGCATCACAACAATCCAAAACACAGAAATAAATCACCAACAGTGATGCTCACGCAGAGGTTCTGTCAAATAAGTGAGAGAAAGTAGTTATTTCACTCGCCTCTGGTGTGGGAAGTGAGCTTCTTACGTGCATCTGGATCCAGTTGAGCTGTTAACATTTGTGCTGATATACAGCACAGGCCAAAAGTTTGGACACACCTCGTACATAACTCCACTTGAGTTCATTCATAGTTTTGGTGCCTTCAGTGAGAATCTACCAATGTAAATGGTCATGAGAATAAAGAAAACACATTGAACGAGAAGGTGTGTCCAAACTTTTGGCCTGTACTGTACTTGCGTCCACTCTGTGCGTTCTAATCTGTATTGTTGCTGGTTCGAATCCCGATCCGCCAAGGTGCCACTGAGGTGCCACTGAGCAAAGCACCGTCCCCACACACTGCTCACCGGGCGCCTGTCATGGCTGCCCACTGCTCACTCAGGGTGATGGGTTAAATGCAGAGGACAAATTTCACTGAGGACACCATATGCTGTGCTGCTGTGTATCACATGTGACAACACATTCAGTTTGTATATTCCTTAACACCAGGGATCAGTGCAGAGGCCGCAAACCAAATATTTGCGGACTTGCTCAATCAACAGGTGCTCGAACGTGGACATCTTGACTGTTGAGTGCAGATCTCCATTCATTTTTGAGTACACGCACAAAAAAAAAACGATTCAAAGAACGGAGGATACAGACCTCCGTAGTACGTACGTACGTAGTTAACAGCAAGTGGAGACAAAGCATCATTAAAGTACAAAAATTAGGCAATTTTTGTCATGCAGATGCGATAAGACCACAAGTTCAAACTTGTACATGAAGAAGTGGGGTGGTAGTAGCCTAGTGGGTAACACAGTCGCCTATGAACCAGAAGACCCGGGTTCAAATCCCACTTACTACCGTTGTGCCCCTGAGCAAGACACTTAACCCTGAGTGTCTCCAGGGGGGGACTGTCCCTGTAACTACTGACTGTAAGTCGCTCTGGATAAGGGTGTTTGATAAATGGCATAAATGTAAATGTAAATGAAGTGGGGCGTAGTGGCCTAGCGGGTAAGGAAGAGGACCCGTAATCGCAAGTATACCGGTTCAAATCCCGAGCCACCAAGGTGCCGCTGAGCAAAGCTCATGCCTGACCACTGCCCACCACGGGTGATGGATTAAAAGCAGAGGACACCGTGTGCTGTGCTGCCGTGTATGACAGTCACTTGCAAGAAGTCATGTCAAGCAGTCAGCGGAATGTTCCAGTTACGTTGGGGGGGGTTATTCTCTAGAAGGGAGTGGTCCCGGCAGCGGCGATGGCAGCGTTCGCCAAGCAGGCAGAACCCTTCCTAATCCCTGTCGAAACCCCGGCTCCGCTCAAGTAACTTCTAAAAGGCTTGTTGTGCCCGCTCCGGTCAAAACACTCAGGCATTGACCACCCATGGAAGGGCCGCGGCGTCACCTCTCAACAATTCGTTTTCGCTCAGTCACACTTCATCAACTCAGCTCATGGTGTAGGGTTAGATGCTTATGCCCTGCCGAAGGGGCGACAAACAGGGGACAGGAGATTACGAGCGAAAGAAACTAAATTGATTTCGAGCCGTCCATACCAACTGAAACCACGAAGAGCCCAAACCAGTTTTCTTCAGCTGAAAAGTTTTTTTTTTTTTTTTTTTAGGTCTGGCACTGATGTTGGACAAGAAGACCTGGCTCTAGCATTTCAGTGGCAGTGGTGGCCTAGTGGTTAAGGAAGCGGGCCCGTACTCAGAAGGTTGCCGGTTCGAATCTCGATCCACTGAGCAAGGCACCGTCCCCACACACTGCTCCCCAGGCGCCTGTCATGGCTGCCCACTGCTCACCAAGGGTGATGGGTTAAATGCAGAGGACATATTTGATATTTTTTTTTACGTGGACTACAACGTTGTGGCTGAGCTGCTTGTTGTTCCTCGTACCAGCAGCAGTTGAAATGTTTCACTAATGGACAATAATGGACTACCGGTGGGGGGAGGAAATCCTGTCACGGTACCACACTGGAATTCACTAAGCTCCTATGAGGACCCTTGGCCATGGAAGTGATTGGATTTTGAGGGATGTCCCAAAATAAAAGTGTACTTAAAAGTGTCCCTTTCAACCCCTGCAGATCTACCTATTGCGATTTGACCGCACAGCCAATCACAAGACGTGAAGACAAGAGTTCAAGGATCCAGTCATGAACACCAGTAAAAGACCAGAAGGCTTTATTTAGGACTTTTGTTCCTGCTTTATTAGTATTGTAAGGTTGTTCATTAGTGGTTTAGCGAGACTGTACACTGCACTTGTCCCTGTTGACAGCATATAAAAATTTTTTACAAAAACACAAACAGAGCAGATCTTGCTGTGTTCACATGGGTATGTCGGACTCGGGCGTACAAAGACACACACAAAAACATTTCACGTCAACACCCCCACCCAACCAGCCCCTAATTCCGCTGCAAGAGAAGACAAAGATCATTAACTTACACTTAGAAATGGAGGCACACAATAACAGCGTGACATCAGCAGTGGTAACAGAACAGAATTACCCAGAAAGACACACACACACACACACACACACACACAACAATCGTTTTCCCATCTCAACATGTGTCACAGCTTCCCTTTTTGTCGTCCTATTTGTATCCCTTAATTCTGAAGAAGATGGGTTCAAATAAACACAGCGGAGAGCGTGTTCAGCCGACGTCGAAGACTCGGGAGGGGCGGGGGGGTGGTGGACATTTTTGTATTTCTCAGAAGCGGACAACGGGCCACCCAAAACCATTACACTTCTTGAACTCCGAAACAAAGTCAAAAATAACATATTGCACCCTCAAATCCAAAAGAGAATGGAGACACTAAAATTACAGAGGAAAACCCATCATTTAAATACTAAACCTTTTTTTTCCTGTACAAAAGCTAAACTACTGCCCAGAGGCACACACACACACACACACACACACACATAAAATGGAAGACACAATCTTTTGCATCCAAAACGTACAGTAACTGCCCACAAGGAAAACTAAGAAGGCCATGGCACTGATCTGCGTTCGGAATTACACTCGCCTCACTAGAGGTCATTTTACACTACACTAGAGGCTACCGTCTGGTCATTTCATGGCAACGGAGTATACGGCACTAGAATCTCAGATAAAATGTGCATCGAAATAAGAAAAAAAAAAAACAGAATGAATCCAACAGCAGCTCGTTGCAAGGCCACTCGCCTGCTCCAACCTGGCAACCACAACGTCGCCCCCGCACTGTTAAGAGTCACCGGGAAGACATTGGGTCACCCCACCTACGGAGCTCGTGCCGCGAAGGTGCCCAGTGCAACACGTGTGGGGTTGACCCGGCGTTGACCCGACCAGTGACGCCCGTCAGCCAATGGGAGGAGCTCGATCAGGACTGGTGGGTGGCGATGAGGTTCCTCAGCTGTTTGACCACCGTGTCGATGAGCTTCTGCTTGTCCCGCTCGTTCTTGCGGAATTGTGCAAACATGTTGTTTTTGCGACTGGTGTCCTTCATCCTGCCGGGAGGAAGAGGAGATGCAAACACAGGCTTAAATGTTTAATTTAACATAACAGTGATTATTTAACTGAAGATACTTATCAGGTCACAGACATTTCATAAATTTGTAAATCCGGTTTTAGATTTTCTAATAATGACATCATCATGAGATATCACCCGACACATAAAATGCTACACTTAAACTAAAACTCATGCAAGGGCTATTTGTTATGTCTTTTTCTTAGTTAAATTAGCAAAACAAATGACCATTTAACCCAAAATATGAACTTATTTTGAGGTGCTCCTGACCTGGTCGTGACCACATAACTGGCACATGACTGGATGGGTGGTGTGTTGGCGTCAGTGGGTGTTTCTTATAATAATAAAATTTTTTTTAAAAAAAATTATATATTTTTTTTTCCGCCCTAAGAGAAGTCACATGGCAGGAAGGCTGTGTGACAGACCCGTCACAGGGAACTGCGTTTCGATAAAGCCTCCTCGCTGCGTGTTGGGGGTTAGGGCCACTGCGGACCTCCAGTGCCGTGGCTTCCCATACTGCCCCTAACCCTTCGTGCCAGACGGTCCCACCGCGCCAGTCTCAGACATGCTATCCCCCCCCAACCCACCCCACAACCGAAGCACTGTCCCGAACCAGCCACTGATCCAGAACAGGGGTTACCACGGCTACCAGCAGTGCTCGCGGTGGACCGTATCGCTGGGATAGGCCAGTACGTGTCCCAGTTTTTGAGGCTGGACAAAATTTGCCCTGGACGGAGGAGAACTTTGCAGTCGGTTGGTTGAACTGAAACAAGCTGAACACTAGCGGTGTTGAAATTAACGGCGTAATCCATGCCTTGCGATGCAGACCTGCCCAATTTCGCATCGATCCAGTGCAGAACAAATCGAATAGTCGATTATATCACAATGACACCGCTTGGTGATGTTCTGGCGGCGGTATAAAACTGTAATTAATAAGTGACTGTGGCCGCCGGGTGGGAGTTTGGCCCCCCCCTCAACGCCATACGCGTTCGACTGCCATTTCACAGTCGTTCGCTTCTTGCTGTTTGACGGTCATTGGGATTTTGGCAGAAATGGACGCCATCAAAACGTAGCGTGCGGCATGCAAAACACGTAGCTGACAACGCTGGTGAAAACGGGCTGGTTCAGACGCCTGTGTGGAGGAGGCCTTTATGCATCTCACTGACGTATTTGAAAGCGTAATGTGAAGTAATGCAGTAGAAATTGATTGATAATCGAATCGTGAGCGCAGTGAAGGTTCACACCTCTACCGATTACATGGACTGAAGTAGAGGAGATGGACCCGTATTACATCACTTGATGGAACCCTTGCCGGTTTCTCTGCCGCACTTAGAAGTGAATGATGATGTTGGTTCCCAGTTTCCCGTGTTTTGGCACTGGCAAGTTCCATGGTGGATGTTCAGGATTTGTTACCTGTTACTATTTACTGTACTTTTGGTTGCAAAGTCGCCCTCGGAGGCCCCTTGAGGAAAAAGATCTTCTGCATGCGAGCGACGTGGACACAGAATATGGCTTATTTGTGTAGTGGGGCAAGTATTTCAATCTGTAATAATCTAAATACACACACACACACAGACACACACAGACAGATTTATCTGGAGCTCAGTTTCCACATGGATCACCACGGACACGGAACAGTGTTGTGAAAGCGTTGTGATAGTGATCAGCGCTTCACTGCGGCCGCCGGGCCCTTATCGCCTCATCGCACACCACTTTATGTGCTGGGTGTCCTTGTGTAAGGGATGCGAAGACAAAGCGCCACTTTGATACCGCGTGGATCCAGCCTCCACACCAGTCAACACTTCACATGCACGGCGATGCATGCAGAACATACAGAAACTATGACACAAACACACACACACACACACACACACACACACACAGTCAGAGCACCAGATAGAAAACACAAACAGAAACGAGCTCCGGGACCCCAAAACCAAACCAAAGTACTTACGCGCGAGAGATCCTGCACCCAGTGGGGAAACACAGCACAAGATCAGAGGGGAGAAGGGTGTCAGACAAAGATGGCGTGTATCCATGTCTGTGTCTCAGTATTTGATGGCGCTAAGAAGAACGTCGTGTGACCTTATGGTTTACGAATTCAATTCGGTCACGTACAAATCACTAGTGAGCGCCCCCCCCCGTAGAATGTTCCATTTGCCTGGTGTGGAACATTGAAACTCACACACCTAGACAGCGCGCATACATGCTGGACCCCGCAGGCGCAAACGTACTTTGAGCCGCCACACTCGGAGGTCGGCGAAAGACGTCACCCCACCCCACGTTCGCCACGATCAGCCATCAACCACAGTTTAAAAATACCCATTGTTTGCTGGCAGACTGAAAGGAGTCATTTGCATACGAAACCACAGTGGCAGCATGTTCAGAGGTAGGTTGACTGTACGGTGGATACGACGCACCACCAAAACAGAACGGCGTAGAAAAATTGTTCAGTCCCTCCTCCCGCATAAACCGGCCATTCAGCATGTACTGCATATATGTACAGCATATCCTGAGCGAGGGAGAGAGGAATGGGATTATTTGTCTGTCAATTTTTGTTCTTCTCTCATTCATTTAGGCTTGTGTAGACCTAAATTTAAGGAAAACGTGCACAGACTCTGACATTCTAATGGCAAAACGCGGAATTGTTGCGGGACTAATTGTTGATTAGTGGTGCAGCCATCTTGGATGTTGTCAATTGGGGTCAATTGGGGTAGCGTTGTCCCGTGGTGGCATAGCGGTTAGGGAAGCGAACCGTCAATCGTAAGGTTGCCGGTTCGAGCCCCGAGCCGCCAAGGAGCCACTGAGCAAAGTACCGTCCCCACACGCTGCTCCCTGAGCGAACAAGACCGCACGAATTTCCGACTGATGCGTTCCCACGGAGCACGCCATGTGGCAGTAGTAAGAGGGGTGGAGATCCTCTGGTTCACAGGCAACTTTGCATTACAGGGTTGCACTGGCACACCTACTTCAACTGTGCTGATGGCTAAAATGTGTGTGGTGTTGTTTAAATGTTAATGTGTGTGTGTGTGTGTGTTTTCGGAAGTGCGTGTGCGCTACACTCACTTCTCCAGCAGGGCCAGCGCAGTGTGAGGGTTGACCCTCAGGTATTTGCAGGTTGGCCGTCCGTAGTCTGCTAAGTAGGTCGACCAGTCCCACTGAGTGAAGAGATCCAACAGCTGGAGGCAGATGGAGGGAGATCGAGAGAGAGAGAGGGAAGGGGGGGGTCGAGAGACAGTTTCATCAGGTTCAGGTTCAAGTTCAGTTCAACGTCGTTCGTGGCGCTGCGCTCAATAAAGTTACATAAGACAGGGGCCCCCACTTCAAATGAGATTACCTGAGGAAGCCAGAGAAGGAAGACAAGGTAAAGTGAAGTGTGTGTGTGTGTGTGTGTGTACACCTCAAATAAGAAACACTTATAATGACCTGGTTACAACCTGCAGCTGATCTATGCCTGATGCAGCCTGCTGAGCTTCAATGAAACCAGCGACCCATGTCAAACAGCAGAGGCACACACACACACACACACACACACACACACACTGTGCCACTTGCTTCATTGAAATGTTCTGGCCTGCTATATTACAGAAACCATGTATTCATTCTTCAGTCAGACCTGTTTATGTGTGTGTGTGTGTGTGTGTGTGTGTGTGTGTGTGTGTGTGTGTGTGTGTTGAGACTGACAGCTCAGGAAGTACCATCAACAACCTTTCGCTCACCTCTTTATGTCTCTCCCTCTCTCTCTCTCTCTCGCTCGCACGCACGCACACACACAACATGGTAGATAAGCACCTGTCACTGCTAGCAGAGGATTTGCATGGTCATCGCAGCACCATTTCTCTTTCTTCTCCCCTCCCCTGCCCTCCAGCACAGTGTGTTCACTTTGCAAAAAACAGATTAAGCAAAAAAAAAAAAAAAAAAAAAAAAGGTCGAGATGGGGGACACTCTCATCCTCACTCACTCACTCACTCACACACACACACACACACACACACATACACACACACACACACAGGCATGCGTCCCACTACAAGTGTCACACGCGCCCATGACCTCCAATTCACCCTCCACTCCCCAACCCTCCTTCACCTCCACGTGAACTTCCACTCTGTCTCTCTCCCTCGCTCACCTCTCAGTGACCCCCACCCCCGTGTTATGGTCCTCTCTCTCTCTCCCATTCGCTGAGCAAACAGAGGGGCACGCAGAGAGAGGGCGGTGTGTGTGTGTGTGTGTGTTGGGGGGGTCTTATGCATATTATTACTTCCCGTCATTCTTCCAAAAAGAAAAAATGATGGAGGGCGTGCAAAATAACAATAAAAAAAAAAAAAGATAAATAAATTACGCTGCATGCTGAGGCATCTCTCTCTCTCGCTATCTCCATCTGTGAGAGTGTCTGTTGACTCGATCAGGAGCCCCTAATGGCTTTTGTAACTGTGGTATTTATTTGTTTGGAACGGCCAGAGCAGTAGATTGTGGGCAAATGATCTTCACACACACATATATGTTAAATTTCATATATGTGTGTGTGTGTGTATATATATATATATATTTCAGGGACATTTTTGTCTGGCTTAACACAGAGCTGGAAACACGATCAGCTAATTGTGCCCTGACAAAATAAACCTACTTACACTTACGAGGCAGAAAAACGGGATTAATCCAGCAGCCGGGGTTACATAACGGCCACAGATTCGATAAGAAAACAACAAAAGCAGACGGGATTTACATCATGGACTAATGTCACGGTCCCGCACATCATTTATCTCTGCGCCTCACCCCTGGCCTTTCTCGAGGCGCAGGGAATAACGGAACTGTGCCGCTTAGAGCAGTTGCAGGGATGCATTAAGAAAACCAGGGACGGTCCCATTGGTCCCGGCAACAATCCTCTTAAATGGTGCAGTGGTGGCCTAGCGGTTAAGGAAGCGGCCCCGTAATCAGAAGGTTGCCGGTTCGAAACCCGATCTGCCAAGGTGCTACTGAGGTGCCACTGAGAAAAGCACCGTCCCCGCACACTGCTTCCCGGGCGCCTGTCATGGCTGCCCACTGCTCACTCAGGGTGATGGGTTAAATGCAGAGGACAAATTTCACTGTGTGCACCGTGTACTGTGCTGCAGTGTATCACAAATGAGTTACAAAAAACCTCGACAGTTCATTCTTGCTCCTGCAGCTTCGTCCAGCTTCAGAAGGTTTGCACTCCATCCTGACCTCAGTGAAGGTGAGAAAGATTATCCAGGTACAGTCAGCAAAACACACACATTCTTTGTCAGATTTTGAAAAATCTGGGTTCCCGGCATTCAGCACAAGTGCTCAGGACGCACCTTTCCCAGAGCCTTGTTAACCCTGGGGATTTTCCAGAACATTCTATAAGGACGATGGGGAGGGGGGGCTGTGTTCTGACATCTGCTAATCTTATCGGGGCCCTGACCTCCAGGGACGGCCACACCAGCGACGGTGAGAGATCGGTGGAGGAAAAGGAGCTAGAAGGCAACTGGGGGCACTTAGCGGCGCTATCTCAAGACTACCGGCCTGTCAGACTCCAGCAGAGAGCAGAGATGGAAAGGAAGAAGGGGAAGGAGGAAGGAAGGAGAGATGGACGGGGGGGGCGAGTGGAGGCGTCACTCAGCAGGGGCGGCGGAGATAAATGCTATCTGCGGCCAGTTGTGGAGCAAGGCGACTCCTCGCCGGCTCCTGCCGTTTGTCAGCCAACAGGGAGCGACCTCTGAAAGGGGCGGGGGGTCAGGGGTTATCTGCGGGGGTTATCTAATCTCAGGGCGTCTCAAAGCTCCTGTTTCCTAGTCGCTCGCATGCAAGCTCCAGAAGGGTTGAAGAATCCATAAAAAAAAAAAAAAAGCCAGAGTGAAAGTGAAGAACATGCGGCCATTGTTCCTCCACTTGAAGGGAAGATCAAGGTAAACCCGTAGGGTTTAGGGTCAAGGTAAACTGAAAGTGGGGCAGTGCTGGCCTAGCGGTTAAGGAAGCGGCCCCGTAATCAGAAGGTTGCCGGTTCGAATCCCGATCCGCCAAGGTGCCACCGAGCAAAGCACCGTCCCCACACACTGCTCCCCGGGCGCCTGTCATGGCTGCCCACTGCTCACTCAGGGTGATGGGTTAAATGCAGAGGACAAATTTCACTGTGTGCACTGTGTGCTGTGCTGCTGTGTATCACATGTGACAATCACTTCACTTTAAAGTTTAAAAGTTGGCATGAGGCCGTAAACGTGTCCCGACGTGCTGACCGGGGGAATGGAGTCTGGTTCGCTCCGAGGTCCGACCAGTCACACGCAAGAATCTTCCCCTAACCGGATAGAGGAGGCGGCGTTGCACCACCTCACCGAGGTCAAAGACAGGAATCCCGCAGCAGGAAGCATCTAGTGCTTCGAGGAAGCCGCGTGAGCCACGTTAAACGCCGAGTCCCAGCCGAGCGTAAATCACGCAGAGCATCGGTGACGTGCCCGGCTGACAACACAAAGGGCCGAATGTCAAAACTCCCTGACGAACGGTGCCAAAAACAATTCCGCGTACTTTCCCCTTATCTGAACATTAGGGACATTAAAAAAAAAAAAAAAAAAACAATGAATTAAGCAAACGGTGACATGTGAAACAAAAACGAAAGTGAAGTGGAGCAGCCAGGCTGGATTCGGCTGTCCTTTGTCTGAACTTCTGGTGGCCGTTGGGGCAGGAAGCGGTCCCGAGGTCGCGGCGGGTTCAAGATGATGTGCTGGACAGGGACCCTCGAGCCGCGCGGCGCGCAGCGGCTCATTGTTCTGTTATCGCCCGGCCCCCCGACGTTCCCGCTGCGAGCACATGGCCGGGGGCCATCTTCCCGAGGCGCTAACGCTAACGCTAACCTCCCGCTCACCTTCCTGTCCGCCCGCGGCCGCCGCGGCTCTGGTGGTCTCGACAGCCCAGCGGCGCAGGAACAGCAGCGGAAGCCGGCGCGGCTCTGTAACCGACACGGATGTGATTTCTGACGCCGCGTAACCGAGTCGGGCCCGAGCTGCTACCGCTGGATGCGAAGCGGCACCTGATACAAGCGGAACGAAAACGGCGGGGTGATGGGGGACGCGGGGTTTGTTTTTTTTTTTTTTTTACAACGTACACTGGCACAAAACGACCAGGACGAGGGCGTGTAGACGATACATAGCTGGATTACAGTAACACGGCGCAGCGTTGAGGTCGCGTATCGGCGTCCTGCCAGATGACCGTCAGATGGAATCGGTGGAATTCCCTCCTGCGCAGGTCCGCTGGAAATTCAATTACGGCCAATTAAAACAAGTTGTTCCACGATAACACGATACACGCCGCCATTTTCTTTGTCACACACAGAGCGCAACCTTTCGCACCGGCCACATCAGATAAGGTTTCTTCCTCCCCCCCCCCAACCGGATTACGGAGCATGAACTCGGATACGCCGCGCGCAGCGGGGTCAGCGAAGGGCCGGCGACAGCGAGTTCAGCCCCGCTCGCCGTCACCACGGCGTGAAAACAGAACGCGTCAACAAAACCTGAGCAGTCGGGGGGGGGGGGGGGTACAGGGGTCACGGCTGAACCCCTGGCTGCATTCAGATGGGCCCCGGCCAAACGGGCCGCCGCAGCCAGGTGAGGCTTCGCGGGACGGTTCCCGGCGCGTTTGGGGTCCGGGTGAGAGCTCGCCCCCTCAGGGTCCTGCCAGCGATCACAATGAGCACAATGAGGGGGAGCGAGAGGGATTTGGGCTTATCGTCCGCCCGGCTCCGAGGAAGCGAGAGCAGGGTCGGCCGGAGGCCACTCGGCTGCCTCGCTCGCTCGCTCCCTCCCTCCCTCCGTTCTTTCTAGGACGGGAAGACGGAGCGGGCGGCTGGGGAAAGTGATTACACCTGGTCTGGGTTCTGGCTGTTAAGCGGAGGAAGGTCAGCCAGCGTGCACGGGGGCCAGAGCGAGTTCACAGCCCCCCGCACGTCACACGCGCCTGCCCTCCCCTTGGCTCTTCTCATCAGTCTTTGGCCCGAGTAGCCGTCTGAGGTCCTTTAGCCCAGAAACAACGCACACTTGAGGTCCACGCGTACCAGTGGGCAGTGGGGGCCTAGCGGTTAAGGAAGTGGCCCCGAAATCAGAAGGTTGCCGGTTCGAATCCCGATCCGCCAAGGTGCCACTGACGTGCCACTGAGCAAAGCACCGTCCCCACACACTGCTCCCCGGGCGCCTGTCATGGCTGCCCACTGCTCACTCAGGGTGATGGGCTAAATGCAGAGGACAAATTTCACTGTGTGCACCGTGTGCTGTGCTGCTGTGTATCACATGTGACAATCACTCACTTCACTTTTTACCCACGCAAGGCAACCGCATCAAGGCCCGGGATGATAAGTCATACACTTGCAGGGCCAAGTGTGTGCACCCACGGACTTGAGCTTAGACCATAAAGGAAATGGCACAGTGACGCATGCGCAGAGAACCAGGCCGGCCCTACAGCAGCCCGGACCCTCAGTTGGTGCCACAGAACACATGGCTTTCATAAGGGTTTCATTAAACCCGGTGAGCCAAATTCAACTGGGTAAATGAAATGAATCTAAAGACCTCATCTGCTGCTGCCCCGAGTCAATGGACGTGGGGCCGCCGTGGAGATCAAGGAGGGTCCAGGGCGCTTGAGGTTCGCATGTCCTGCTTATCGACAGATAAAGGCAAAACAAAGGCCCGCGTAGAGCCCGAGGGTCAAAGCAAGAGTTATCTCGGAAGAGGGAAACCATAGGAAAGAGAGAGGGAGGAAAAAGGGGTCAAAGCAAAAACTGGGTTATGGTTCAACAGGTCTACAAAATGTCCTGTCCAGAGAGAGGACGAATGTGAATAGGTAAAAAAATACAAACTTCAGAACTTCATCTGACTTATCCAACTGCTTTCAAATGAACGGTGGCAAGAAGAACTAGACCAACTCACTGCTATGAACACAGAATGTTCCCTTTGAGGAAAACAGGGGCGCAATGACCTCTGTACCGGGACATGGAAAATAAGAACCAGGCTGGTAGAGGGGACACGTAGGAGATGAATCAGGGGAGAACCCAGGAGATCCTCTGGGGCTCAACCAGCATAAGCATGAGGCTTCCCTCATTTCTGTAGGAGAAAGACTGAACAGCTAATATGGTGCGTGCACAATGACGAGATGAACGGAGCTCGTAGCTCGTAGATAGAACCATTCAACTGCTGGTCACATGTGGCAAGTGACACATAAAATGTTGGTTTGCCATAGACAGTTGTGACCTTCGCATGCAAGGGGTCCGACTGTGTGGAAAAGTCTGGAAAAGCAGTGTTTGTTTTCTACATCGGACATATAACAGGGATTAGTTTAAAGACAGTGGGTGGGCCTAACAGTCATTATCGCTGACCTATGTTGCGGTGAATAAGGAATATGCATGAGTACCTCTGTACCTTCTTACTATAGGTTTACCAACATTTAATGTTTAACATCACTTAACGTGCGGACCCGTAATCAGAAGGTTGCCGGTTTGAATCCCAAGCCGCCAATGTGCCACTGAGCAAAGCACCGTCCCCACACGCTGCTCCCCGGGCGCCGGTCATGGTGCCCACTGCTCACCAAGGGCGATGGTTAAAAGCACTCACAAAATGAATCAAAAGTGCCTTTAACAGTGTGGTTTCGGAAAATGTGACATATTCTGCTCCTCTTCAGCCCTTATTACACCTCGCACTGCACCTCGTTTACTCCGAGCCTCCAGTACTGCTCGCCTGGTCCCTCCATCTCTGAAGGTAAAAGGAAAACGTTCATCTAGACTCTTCTCCGTCTTGGCCCCTCGGTGGAGGAATGAACTTCCCCTCGAGGTCAGAACAGCTCAGTCACTGACCACTTTCAAACGGCAGCTCAAGACCTTCCTCTTTAGAGAATATTTAGATGAACTTGTAACCTTCTTCTTGTCTGACTTGTGCATAGAATCTACAACAGAGTGAATAAAAATATTGTATTCATAGTTGGGGGTCCTAGTGAACCAGAATTGATCACTTCATCGATGGTAACATGGAAGCGCGTTGTAAGTCGCTCTGGATAAGGGCGTCTGCCAAACGCCGTAAATATAAATGTAAATGTCAACAAAGTTAAGAGAGCGAGAGCGCAACACTTATTTCCAGGCTCAGCGACACACTCCAGTGGTCCGCAGTGGGTGGGGGGGGGGGGGGGGGGGGGGGGGTCACTCACTTCGCCCTGCCACACACCGCTCACACCACATGAATATGCCCTACGATCAGTAGAACAGTGCAGCGTCGGCAGAGGTGTGCGCATTGGTCCCTCCATTACACGCACATGCGTTTGATTTAAAAAAACGTCTTACGAGGCGGAAGAGTTCCCGGGCGCGGGGGGATTTGCCAGGGAGGGGACGTCAGTTTATTTTCCAGGACTCATCCTCGGTGCAGACACAAGCAAGAAAAAAAACAGAACACCACACACACACACACACCATGCGCTGAGGGGGCTCAATCAGACAGTGACACCGTGAAAGAGATGTCAGCCCCCCGGCCCTATGGTCTAAACGCCCCTACTGACTGCATACAAGAGGGCATCACACTCCGGGCTAAAGAGCAGTGACAGCGCTTAAATGAGCCTTTCACACACACTGTCTCTGTCTCTCTCTCCTCTCTCTCTCTCACACAGACACACACATCTTCACACAGAGTAGCCCAGAAGACAAGGCTGACCATGAACCTGTCAGGCGGTCCGGCACTGGAAGAAAGGCTGAAATTGGGGAGAGAGAGAGAGAGAGAGATGGAGGTCTCGTTTCCAACGGGCCTGATGCTTCTTCTTCTTCCTCATCATCTCATTTCAGCCTTTACTTCCTTCACGTCCTCGATAGGCACGTCACTTTCATACAGGGAAGTCAGTGAGTGAAGACTCGTCCTTTTTTTTTGGCCTCTTTTTAATTTTCCCAGGAAGTTTGGGAAAATGGACACGAGGTGACAAGTCCAAGCACTTTCTTTATGTCCAGACGTCTTGCACATCATGCCGGCAAAAGTAAAACCAGTTCACCCTGCTGACAACATGCTAAACAGAGCAGTCCCAAACCATCAGTCTCACTTTTTCTTTCGTGCTGAATGAAACAAGGTGAGGCAGAGACGTGTGTGTGTGTGTGTGTGTGTGACCCCCAACTCCGTGCTTGGAAACTAGCGTTTGGAAAAGATAGAAAAATAAATAAAAATCAATGCATGCAGTGTGTCACACAAAAGCAAGTATTTTTGAAATTATTTTATTGCATCTGTCCTTGGGACACCCCCGGAGATCTGGCACTTTAAAACAATGTAAAAGTAGTCAGCTTGTATAACGGTGTAAATTTCAAATGTGTACACAAATGCGAGGGGTGAGAGACACGGTAGTGTGCTACAATTCTTAAAAGTAGCCTTCTAAATTCTGTAAAACAGGGAGAAACAGGGATAACTTAACACAAACGCATAAATGTCAGCACTTAGATTTTTATAACGGGACAAGCCAAACATGCCATTTATTTCACTAAGAAAAGCGAACACCGCCTAATAACACCTTTCAAGGTTTTCGTAACGTCACGCCTTTGAATCATTACAAAAGACGGGACTTAGTGGTCCAGTGAAGACATTCTTTGTGTTAGTTGCTGATGTTGAAAAGCCGTAAATGCATTTTGAAGGGATTAATACAAATAATACAAATTGCACCGTAATATTGGCACGTTGTGGATGGGGTTTTTTTTGTGCTAAACTTGTAAACATGGAGGCCGTCCTACACAAGCATCAACAAAACTGCACGCTTCCAAAGGATGCTGGAACATGCTGACACAGGTCCTGTGGAAACGCCCAAGGAGCGACTTACAGGAAACATTAAAAAAACGAAAGCACGCTGATGCATTCGTCCACGTCCCTCAAGGGCGTGTGATCGAGTCAATAAGCAACCTCATGAGCCCCCTCCACCTCGACCAATTTATCAGTGCTTCCTGGCTCCTGCCAATGCCACGAGTCATAAATCACATCCTCCAATGGCAAGAGCCATGAGACCTCAGGGGGACGAGTGACAGAGAAAGACAAGCCAGGGCTAGGCAGTAACATGGGCCAAAAAAGAAAGAAAAATATGATTTTAACGGCTGCTTATTCCGTCAGAGCTTCCTGTTTCCCTCAACCAGACATTTTGAATGAAAAAAGAACCATGAACGTCACCAGTCAGGATCTAAGGATCCTGACGGTCCTGACTGTTCCGTTCAGTCCAAGAGTTTTAGGGCAGCCTAGCCCAGTTTGCCACCACCTGAAGGAATGGGGGGGGGGGGGGGGGGGGGGGGGTCATGGTGCCGACCCAAAGATCCCTAAGCTAGGCCCAATGCAGTCCTACAGGAGGTCTACAGAGTTGCCGCATGGACCTTTAGAAGTTCACGGTAGATTCCAGCGCGGCTAACAGGCTCCACTGCAGCCAAGCAGAGCAGAGACCAATCGAACTCTGGCACTCCTCACTCCACTCTGAAGAGGTGTTATTCCTCCAGAGCCATCCTCCCAATGGCCGTTAATAAGAGTCAGACGTCGAATTGGGGTTCCAGCTCACAAAGCTGTGCAAACAAGGCCAAGGAGCAGGGGACCGTCTGCTTTTTACGACCCCCCCCAACCTTCCACCTTTGACTTTATTTAAGTGACACTCGATACGACCCGACAGGCTTTTAGTCCAGAACTGTACTCCAATTAGAAGGGGTCCAACTGAAGAGCTACATAAATGCCAACAAATGTCGAAAAAAAGAGAGAGTTTCCTGTGCCAACATGAAAACATTTTCCAGATTCCCTGACACTTTAGAAACGCTCCCTCTCCATGGGCAGGTATTTCCAGGGGGGAGGAGATCAACGAACCTGCCCCCCCCCCCTCGCACCCCAGAATCCCTGTACTCCCGAGTCGACGCCCGCTTCCTGCAGCGTTCGACATTTCATCTCCCAGAGTCCCACTGAAACGAGGGGATTGGAATGTGCTTGTTGTGTTTTAATTTTTTTATATATATATATATATATATAAAAAAAAAAAAAAAAAAACGTGAAACGTGAGGGACTGTGAAGCGGAGAGAGACCGTGGAGCAAAGTCGAGGCGGCCATACCAGACCGCGGCGAGCGCACGCAGAGTTTAGTAGGGCAAAGATTACAGGTAGGGGAGGGAGAGGGGAAAAAAAAGAGTTGTTCACCCAATGCACACGCCGCGGGGATGGCGGGGGAGGCGGAGGAGATGCTTGGAAAGAGCTTCTCTCCTCTGGAACGTTTCGCAGGAGGAATCCTGCGACAAAATGCCACAGGAATGTGGCCCCGTGCCAGCTTTCACCAGAGGGCCGCGTGCTGCGGCCCGACGGTCAAGGAATGACAACTGCGCCACGTCCGCTTCCAGGGCAAAGTGGTAGAACGCTGTCTCAGGACAGGGGAGACCTGGGTCGCACCGGTCTTCTCTGAACAGTACATTACAAGATGGCGAAGCTTCAGAGGACTAGCGCTCCGTGGACAAGTGCTTGCAGGTGCACGTGTCCCTCCATTCCCGTCTTCCAGGCCACCAATGCGACGTCAACGAACTCTCGTCCGTTTTTGAACGTGCTGGACGTCTAGAGTGTCTCATCTGAAGCTTGCTGGATACCCAGCGGTGAGCCATGGAACGCACCTACTGAGCGCTAAGGCCTGACACACCAGCCCCCTTCATTCAGGAATAATGCTCTCGTCGCTTCCGGGCTTCCCTGTTGTCTTGTCTGCGGAATGTGTGACCCCCCCGGCTCCATCCCAGGACCCGGGAAGGCTGGAGCACGAATAGGCCCATCAGGGTGATTTATCGGGCCCATTCAGAACCGGCCGTGGTGGGGTCCACCCGGGTCAACGGCATGGTTCTGACTGTGGCCCTCATCACAGCAAACACATGAAAGAGTTTGTTATGGGGTGGGGGAGACAAGAGGCAGAGGGGGCTACATACGAACCGCTCCCCACGCCCCAAGTCCCTTTGATATTATAATATTCATAAAAACCAAAGGAAATGGACAAAGAGCCAGAGATGGTCCTTCAATGGCCGCTTCCAATCAAGAAAAGGCCGAAAAATACATTCGAGGGAACAATTTCTCTCTCTGTCTCGCTCTTTTGCAGAAAACAAAGCAAAACCACACAAGTTCCTTCAGTGAAGTCAGGTTAAGAAGAAGGAGGGAAAAACAACAAAAAAAGAAAAAGCCACACGGAAAACAAGTGGCACTGCATCATGGTGTCAGCTCGGACAAAACGGGATTGTTTTAGTGGAAGAAAGAGCCATCCGTCACTGTCTGTCAGCTCATTCATCCATGCCTCCTCCTGGATGCAGCCCATTCGTCTTCGCCTCTCAGCCACTGACACTCCACTCAGGTTGGCCACTTCAGCCCGTGGGGAGGGGGGCCGATGTTATGTTTTCCCATCCGTTTCGAGGCGCTTGTGCCCTCTCTCACAGAGACACACACACATTCGGATATGACATTCGTTCACTCGCCTGCGATGTCGGTGGAGTGTGACGCTGCCATGACGGCCATCTAAGTCATCGAAGGACCATCTCTTGAGGAGGACATTTCACACAAGCACACGTAGCCCGAGCCTTCGGAAGGCCGGAACCGTAGAGACAAAACGTGGAGGTGAGATAGTGAAAGGCAAGGATAGAAAAAGAAAAAGGAAAAAAATGGTATAAAACCAGGCACTGGGTTCGTGGTTTAGGGGGTGAAGGAACTGGTGGGTTTTGGTGGGGCGGGTGCTGGGGGTATGCTGCAAGGGGTAAACAGGAGCAAACAGAAGAAAGGGGGGAAGGAAGAATGAAAGAAAGAAAGAAAGAAAGAAAGAAAAAGGGGGTAAAAAAAAAAAAAAAAAAAAAACCAAAAAAACAAAGACCTACTTGTCTCAAGTCGATGAAGGCAAGCAGCAGTGTGTCTCCCTGGAAGCCCGGCACTGGGCCCGCCCTGGCAAACCCTGTGGGAAAGAGAGAGGGATAAAGAGAGGGCCGAATTGGCCATGGAGCGGGAGATTGGCAGACGGATGACAGCCGGGACAAGGGGAGGACAGGGGGAGGTTCGGGATGGGGGGTTTGAAGGGTGGGAGTGAGGTGCAGAGTCTTTGGAGGTTGCAGCGTGGGATGGAGGCATTGGGGAGACGGGGGGTGTGGGCCAGGGAGGTGGAAGTGCCGATGGTGGTGGTGGCGATGGAGGGGAAAAAAAAAAAAAAAAAAGAGAGTCACGTCTGTCCATGGGCCTTTGTTGGGTCCATCCAAAAGAGGCAAAAGTACGACATTTAAAAAGAAAAGGGGGAAGGGGGAGCTTGAAAAAAAAAAAAAATCATCGAATCCCCATTACTTATCCCCTCCTTCTGATGTGACAGGGCAGGGCGGAGAGAGGTGAAGTTTGGGGACACAAGGCACTCTCCAGCTCCATTCCCATGGGGCTGGTCGTGCAGCGCCGTAACAGAACAAGGAGAAGGTGGCACCGAAATGTGGGGGGGTGGGGGGGGGGGGGGGGGGGTGAGTGGGAAGTGGGGTCTGGATGTTGGATGCGAGACTCTTTCTAACCCCGTCTTTCGGAAGGGTCCCCGTAAACAAGGACGTTTTTTGCCCCTTGTGAAAAAAGGGGAACATTTTGACACGCAGGGACAAAAACGCGCCAAACAAGGCGAGATCCCTTTCGCCCCTGGACGTGGCGCGCCTTTCTCTACTCTCCTGGCGGATTACACGCCTGCCATCCTTATTCCTGACCCCAAGGGGGCTGTGCCAGTACCCCCCGCTTTCTTGTCCGTTCATCCTGTAAGCCCCCCACCCAACCCCGACACAGTAAACCATCGTACCCCCATGGTTTTACACCTCGGGGCCCCGAAGGGGCAGATGGCAGCCGGGTTCACGTGACGCGTGTGTCAGATCGCATCACGTCAAATTCAATAAAACCCCGCGCACGCACAATAACGGGTCTCATTCACCCCAAAGCTGCGGCCCGTTCCCAAGCACTTGTCAAAATGTCACGCCGAACACCTTGCCCTCTCGAAACCATGAGACTGACTTTTGGGAACTCTCTCATTCGCCGGAGAGTTCTACAGAAGCAGGGGGATTAGCGTAGGTGGGACAAGGGAACTGACTGCAAAATTGGTGAAAAAGGGGTGAAGAAGAGCACACCCTGTGGTCACCAAAGCTAACAGCAGTTCCTTTTGACACCTCATGAGGAGTTCGAACCAGCAGTTCGTGCTTCGTTTCAGAGAACCCCCAAAAATTTTTATTTGACAAGCTCCAGACATTACAACTCCTGCTATACTGGTCAATGAGATTTTGGCTGTGACACAGCACCCCTAGTGGCCATGCTAGGGAGCACATCGTACAATAATTCTGCACTGTACTGCTCTGAAATGAACAGGTTCCTATGCCATACCATAATGCTGACCATGGCCCCATGACCCCTGGGCCATGGCGTGGCAGTGAGGTTTGGGAACTCTGTTAGCGTGAAGGGGCTTTAGGTGCTTAGGGAGGCTCTTGAAGATGGACCATGGGGGAAAAAAAAAAAAAAAAAAAAGTCAAACCAAGCATCACAGCCCTCCCTAGATCAAGAACGATACATCAACTCTTTATTTCACTCCAGTCTCACGGGAATAAAGGGCGGAGGATTCCAAACATGATTCTATACGGGCCTGGTAGATATGGATGCTGCTGGAAAGTGGTGACAGATGGAAGGTAGCTGTGTGGAAGTCAAAACTCACTCTCGCACTCCTTGACGTCCGTGTTGAATTGGTGCAGGGCGCCCATGGACACCTGCCTGACATCAGACTCCAGCAGCAGCTGCAGCAGGGAGGTGGAGAGGTGCTTGCAGGCAGACATACAGGCAGTCTGAGCCACTTTACCCTGCAGACACAGGGGACAGAGTAGACAACATAACATTAAAGGGAGGCAGTAGCCTAGTGAGCAGGACACACGGCACAAAGTCACAGGTTCAGACCACACTTACTACCATTGTGTCCCTGAGCAAGACACTTAACCCTGAGTTGCTCCAGGGGGACTGTCCCTGTAACTACTGATTGCAAGTCACTCTGGATAAGGGCGTCTGATAAATGGAATAAATGTAAATGATTAAAAAGGGACTACAAAACAGAATAAAAAAATAAAAAAAATGTTACATCAGGCATAAAAAAAGCCAACTTTTTCATTTTATGACTGCTTTTGAAATCCATCATTATAAATCTAACCTCTCTGCACATGAACATGAAGGAACATGGGAAAATGTTCCCGACTGTAGGAAAACAATCCACGGATGAAGAATTACTCACCATTTATTGGTTCTGATGTTGAATATTCTGGTAATTTCTTACTTAATTACTTAAAACTGAACAGTTTTAAAAAAAAAAAAAAAAAAAAAAAAAAAAAAACCCGACACAGACCTAAACCAAACAAGAGGAGATATAGAAATAGAGTCGAAAGCGTGTTTGCAATATGGGGGACTGCAAAATCAGTGTCACCCCTGAACACCACGAAAGGGAGCAGGGTCCATTGAGCAGGTCAAGCCGTAAACCGGCGCACGGAGACCACGAGCGTTGTTCCCTCACACGCACGCGGGTCTGGTGGGCTAATCAGGTCGGTTAACCGGGCGATTTCGCGTGATTACAGCGTGCGCGCGACGCTCCCGGGATTGGACAATAAACACGCGGCCCGTCGGGCCTCCTCCGGCGCGCTTAATTGCCATAATAAATCACCGGGGCCGCGCCTCAAAACGCTGTTTGTTGTTTCTTCCTTTGCCGGGGTAAATTTTTTTTTTTTTTAATCACACACACACTGATACCTGCTTCCCGGCTAGGCCGCAAAAATGACTCCCATCGTTCGCCCTGGCCTCATTTCAGAAGGGATGTTGCTAATTTTGCACGCAAGAGTCCGGTTCCGATGCAGCAAATGGATTTTTTTTTTTTGGTGATCCCTCCCCACCCGATCGCAACATTATTCTGCTCTTTGAGACGAGAGAACGACGCATCGCTCAGGCCTTGCGGTGGACAACAAGGAGGAAATCGGCTTAAATCTATATACACACACGATCCTCACAAAGAAACCCAGTCCAAAATCACACAACATCGGTATATAAAGGCCGGTGAGTTCGAGTTTTTTTTTTTTTTTTAACGCTCACAGTAGCACATTTGTTTTACAGTTCAGGGCGGGCGCATGTTAACAATTAGCCTGGGGGCTTAAAGGGAGGAGACCGGCGGGAGGAGGGTAGGACTACCCACCCTCGTCCCCCTTAATGAAGGAGAGGCTCATCAAAGAGCTCATTAAAAACCACTCGACCTCCAGCGCTGAGAAAATAAACAGGAGGAAGGGAGAAGAAGAAGTCGGCATTTTTCAAAATCCACTTTTCCCCTTCAACCGAACGTCTACCGCGTCTGTAGAGTAATATCATGGAAAAAAGGAAAAGTGGTTGTGATACCGTGTCTTGCGCGGCAGTGCTTTTAACCCTTCGCACTTAGTTGGCAGCAATGAAAGACAACTGGTCAGCAGTGATAAATGGGACCTCGGAGGCACCTTGGCCACCACTGCCCCAAGGACAGAGTTAAACTTAAGACTTTAGAGGTGGATGTTGGACATCCTCACGCCTCATTTCACCGCCTTTGCATTGCATGTTTCCTTTGCATTAACTCCCGGGGTTAAAAGAGCTTTCTTACTCTCTCTACATCTTGATCATGATTGGATCTCAGTGGGCTGAAAACGCAAAGATTGCAATGCAAGCCAAGAGGTCCAACCAGTCTGGTGACATCCAGGATGCCAAGCATGCTGCATGCAAATCTACACCTTGCATGCATTCAACAAGCATTTTATATTCCATCAACAAGCATTTTATATTCCATCAACAAGAGCGGAGTGAGGGCGCTGTCCTATCTTTATATTTCAAAAAAAAAATAAAAAAACTCACCGCATAAACATTAGTGTTGTAACAAAACCCTCAACTTGCATTTGACATGATTCACGGTTTTAATACTTTTACAAAAGCCTGCTTGAACATTTCATCGGTTTTCAACTGTGCAAAATATCCTTTTGTTTCCTGGACATGGGGCTTCGTGACATATTTAGCCTGATGATCAGAACCTCCCATGCACCTCCCATTCTAAACAATTATCACAATTTATTTATACTCAAATCCAGTTTTAACCCTCACGCATTTTTATATCAATTTTTTTAGGAAATTTACAGAGCATCGTTACAACCCTAATGAAGACTTTGGCTGATGGGGCACCACCTGCACCTCCACTTCCACATGGGAGGGATGTGGGGGGTGCCAATGCTTCCCTGGCATCATGGAGGAGAGGTACACCGTCTTTCCATGGGTTCCTGGAAGTAGCGTTCCATCCTCAAACTTCATTTGACCCAAGGCCTAAACGGGACATTCTGCAGGTCACTTCCTGGTAAAGTCAGTTTTCCTGACCGGTTGAGAGCATGGGAACGTGTTTTTGCGGTCTAGACAGAGTAAGTCACCTTTGCCTTTGTGGCCACGTTAGGTTTTAGGTTTGTAGCGGAAGAGTGAGAAACAGAATGAAAGACGAAAGCCCTGTTAGCTCCTAGCAAGCTTCACTCAAATGAGCTGTTGAAGGTCAGCAGCATCACTCGCGGTTCCAACCGGGGCAGTGGTGGCCTAGCAGTTAAGGAAGCGGCCCCCGTAATCAGGAGGTTGCCGGTTTGAATCCCAATCCGCCAAGGTGCCACTGAGGTGCCACTGAGCAAAGCACCGTCCCCACACACTGCTCCCCGGGCGCCTGTCATGGCTGCCCACTGCTCACTCAGGGTGATGGGATAAATGCAGAGGACAAATTTCACTGTGTGCACCGTGTGCTGTGCTGCTGTGTATCACATGTGACAATCACTTCACTTTAACAGCAGCCTCTCCGCCCGGTGAGGGGGAGGGTCATCGCGTTGCATGCCATCGTGCACTGTTACGCTCGTGGTGGAGTTGCGGGTTACGCCAAAGGCTAAAAACCACACTGTGACCGTACTCACCGGCAGCGTAGAATGCTCAATCGCCTCGCCCTAGAGGAGAAACATGTGGTTAAAGGACAATGGCCTGGTGAGAATTCCCGACCCGAGCCCGGCAGAATCCTAACCGACAAGTACAGCTTTCTATGTCGGTGAAGATTCTCAGTCATCCAGGTCCAGGACAAAGTTCTGAGGATGAAACATCTCTACGTTAAAGAAGGAAAAAGTCCAGTTGCCGTGACTCAGCTTTCAGACAAATTCACCTGGATGACTGACAATCGAAACAGACCTATTTCCACTCACTACGGGGCAGGAACGCTGAAGTTGGCTCGGATTGACAAACGTCTCTACGTTAAAGAAGGAAAGTCCAGTTGCCGCGACTCGACTTTCATACAGCTTTCTATGCACACACTACGAGTGCTAGACTAAGAGGGAAAAAGACTTCAGTTTCACCCCTCCAGCGTCCTTTTTCGCATGTCTCTCGCAAACAAATAAAATGGTGGCCGAAATGAACATTTCATTTAAAAAGAGTGAACATGTGAAACCCTTTTAACCAATCGGCAAAACAAATTTACAAGCGGCGCAACATACGGAAAGGATAGGTTTTATAGACATTTAAAGCATTTATCAGACGCCCTTATTCAGAGCGACTTACAATCAGTAGTTACAGGGACAGTCCCCCCCTGGAGCAACTTAGGGTTAAGTGTCTGGCTCAGGGACACAATGGTACTAAGTGGGATTTGAACCTGGGTCTTCTGGTTCATAGGCGAGTGTGGTACCCACTAGGCTACTACCACCATTAGACCATTTACCGCGCAAGCTCGGCCCGACCTGACCTGACCTGACCCCAACTAAAATGATAGCAGTTGAGCCTAAACCTGACTTGTTGGGTATAAATGGTAAATAGGAACAGGTTCTGAGGCACTTAACGGTGCGTCCAGCCACTCGGGGGGGAAATATTGTGAGGGGCGGGTCCCGCCTCTGATTGGCCATGGTCCAGATATTACTGTACTGACCCGAACCCCACAACTACAGTCATTAATGTGGCGTGATGTGCGTGTTACCAGCCATTTATACACGATTTTTAATTGTCAAAGTCGTCCCCCCCCACACACACACCTCAGACTTTGCTTTCGTAATAGTCCGCTTCACCGTCTCAGCTTCCATTTTAAAGCTAATCATAACGCATCTGAACACTTATTTAGCGCCCGAGCCCGATTAAAATGCTAGAAATGAAGCGCCGGAAAAAACGTTACATGCGGCGATAATTCTACTGGCCCAGTGCCCCCCCCCTCCCCGCTGCCCTTCAGCAACAGGCAGCAGCAAACAGACCATCAGGCCAAGATGATAATCAAGTTCAAGCCCATAAAACACGTGCACTTTTAAATTCAATTGTATTTCACTTATCTTGTTGCAATTTCAGCTCACTGAAGCACTTTAAAGCACACATTTTCTTGTAGAATTTTGCTTCAAATAAGAAACTTGGTATTACTAGATACTAGATTGATATTATATAATTCACAAGTCAATATTGGCTATATGCACAGCGACGTGGAAACCGGTAGAACTGCCGTAGAAAATTTGGAGAACCTAACTTTTGTGCACCTAAGAACAAAAGAAAAAAAGAAATGTAAATTTTTTTGCCTTTCACCAGCCATTGTTTAAAAAAGGTTGCATGAGCGTATTCTAGATATTGATATAGGATGCATTTCAATATCAATTCCCAATAGTGGAAGCAACCATTGGCTCTCGCATCTCTTGATGAAGCAGGAAAGGTGGCACGGGAGCGCGTCAGGCCGGTTCACGATGCCAGCGCTGCTATTTCCTGCCCAGCTATAAGCCGCCGTGTCTCCCTGCTCAGGGACGGAGGGACGGTTTTTGGGCCCAGGGACGGCTTTGTTCTGGGAAAAATCCCCCCCCCCCCCATCGACACGCGGAAGGGTCGGAGCGCGGGCATAGCTGTCTGTACAGAATCTTAACCCCCGCCGACCTCCACAGCCCCGCCGCTCCATATAACTCCATAAGCCTATTACCATACGCCGCTGCTACTGGGGTTCAGGTAGGGCCGGGCGATTATGCAATAAAATTCTTTTTTTTGTGTGTGTGTATTTACGGTACTTTTAATTGGAGAGATGTGACCGATGAGGCGCTGGAAACCTAAAGAGCAAAATGTCTGAAAACGGAGCGGTGGAGGGCATCGCCACTCACGGATGTACATGTTAATAAGCTGTTTACTGTCTCTGGGGGTCTTCGGCTTCAGTTTAATAAATCGTTTTTTTTTTTTTGGCCTTTTCACCCATAGGCTGTGCTCCAAAGCTAGTCAGGGCGATTTGTGGGTGGTCAACACTCACAGTAAAAACTTCAACGTCAGTCTCGACTCTAACCTCACTTCATTCTGGAACTAGAAGAGGCTTTTATAAAATTTCACACCAGGATGAAGCCACATGATTATTATTTGCCATGATTATTGACCGGCGAGCCCAGAAGAAAGACGAGAGGTCTGAGCTTTGGTGAGGTAGAGCCCTGGAAAATACATCTGGCCCACATCTCACCGGAAGGTGGGTGAAGACGGTGAAGGTGCTGCATAGGAAGGCGATGAGGTCGCTCAGGTAGTCGCTGGCCGTGCCGCCGCCCTGGGCCACCATCCAATCGTAATCGGCCAGCTGCAGGAACTGGTCTATCTTCTGATTGAGGTTTGTGTAGATCTCTTCTTCCGCTGTGTGCCGTGCGTCCTGCGGAATAAGACGGGAGGGGAGAAATGTAGAGTCCAAAAGCTGAACGCATGGCCTCCGGGTGAAAGACCCACCTTGAACGTGGAGGTGCCATAGAGTTTGGTAGCATTGATGGTGCCTGGAGGAACATTGGTGATATTAGAGATGAACTCCTCCAGGAAGTGGCAGGACTGCTCCAGATGGGTGGTGTTGATGATGATCTGCACCAGCTAAGAAGAAAAGTCAAAATTAAAATGAAGATACCATAAAACAAATACTCTTAAATAGCGCCAGCTACTTAAAACGAGGACAGTGGCATGACCTTTTTTTCCTCAGAAGCCTTGGCCATATTGCCACTCCCAAAGCCTGACAACATTCCTGGTCTTCACAGATCTTCCCAATTATTTATCACTTCCTCACGCACATGCCTGTGCACCACCTAC
Source organism: Denticeps clupeoides (assembly GCF_900700375.1). Lineage (NCBI taxonomy): Eukaryota > Metazoa > Chordata > Actinopteri > Clupeiformes > Denticipitidae > Denticeps > Denticeps clupeoides. The sequence goes on from NC_041707.1 coordinate 37,794,942, forward strand.
ATGGCAACTGTCTGGACCGGCTTTAACGGCGCATCACCATGTACAAAGTGCCGCTTCATGCGGACGGAGAGGATATCATTTACATTTAAGGCGTTTGGCAGACGCCCTTATCCAGAGCTTCCATGTTACCATCGATGAAGAGATCAATTCTGGTTCACTAGGACCCCCAACTATGAATACTATCTTTTTATTCACTCTGTTCTAGTTTCTATACAGAAGTCAGACAAGAAGAAGGTTACAAGTTCATCTAAATGTTCTCTAAAGAGGAAGGTCTTGAGCTGCCGTGTGAAGGTGCTCAGTGACTGAGCTGTTCTGACCTCCAGGGGAAGTTCATTCCACCACCGAGGGGGGAGAAGGTTGAAGATCAGTCGTGCTGCTGCATTTTGTATGAGTTGTAGAGGTCGGATGGTACATAGAGGTAGACCAGCTAGAAGGGAGTTACAGTAGTCCAGTTGTGAGATTACTAAGAACTGAACCAGTATCTGGGTGTCCTGTGTTGACAGGTAAGGGCGGATTCGTCTGATATTGTAGAGAAGGAATCTACATGAGCGGGAAAGGCTGCTGATGTGAGTCGAGAAGGAGAGTTGGTTGTCTATTGTTACTCCAAGGTTGCATGCTGTTGAGGAGAAACGGGAATATGGATGGATGTGGACGGGAGGGGACCGGGCTGGGCCTGTCAGCACCGGCAGTTGGCGGCCGAGCGGCAGCGCTAATTCGGCACAGACCCCGGGACCCCCGCACGGTCCCTGCACCTCCACACAACTGTGATATGCGATCTGCCACAGGGCCGAGGACACGGGCTCCCTTTTCTCTTTCAGGAGGAAGAAAGCGAGCCCCGGCTCTGCCTACTAGTGCCGAACCGACGATGAGACCCCTGGCGTCGGTGGCGCCCAGCCGATCTCCTTATCTGGAGTCTAAAGGTTATAAACAGAGCACTATATATATAACCGGGCAGCGCTCCGCAAGCCAGGACAGACTAAACACACTCTGGAGGTGGAGACGGCCACAGCTAGAGGCCTCGCCCGGTGGACGGACGCCTGGAGGGCTACACGGTTATTAGGGCGCATTTAGGGAAGGTTGGGAACCGCTTGAGTGCCGGGATTTAGGCGGGAATGTTGGGGAATGGTATTACTTGGTGTCTGCTGGAGGCGTAAAGGAACGTCATGAAGCATCTCAGAAGCAAGTCGTCATCTCAGGCACACACACTAATGCACACTCACCTCCGCGAGCCCTACATTCTTCTTCTTGATGGCGTACTGTAGACAGTGGCTGAGGGTCCGAGTCAGCAGCAGGTTGGTGGATTTGCGGATCATGTCATCTATCTCTGTAGAACTGAGAACGGAGAATGTCATGATGTTTCTTTTGTCACACAGATGCATTTTTCTTTCAACCAAGGAGCCAAAGTCCTTCAAAAAAAAAAAAAAAAAAAAAGCTCTTAGATTAAGTAAACACTATGAGGAGAGTAAATTAATGTAATAAAAATGTATTATAAGAACTAACAATGTATCTGGTCAAAGAAACTTTTTCATTCCTAATATGAGCTACCAAATAGTTTTTTTTTTGTCAGAATAATTTATGAAAAAATATCTCAATCACTGAATCTCCATGACATGACAAACGAGACACTGTAAATGCTGGTCATGATATATTTACATTTACGGCATTTATCAGACGCCCTTATCCAGAGCGACTTACAATCAGTAGTTACAGGGACAGTCCCCCCTGGAGACACTCAGGGTTAAGTGTCTTGCTCAGGGACACAATGGTAGTAAGTGGGATTTGAACCTGGGTCTTCTGGTTCATAGGCAAGTGTCTTACCCACTAGGCTACTACCACCCCTATTATTTCATTATATTCACTGTAACATGTTAAATTGCTGACTAATATAAAATGAGACTAAATGAGACTAAATGTGGCAAGACGTCACACAGATGGTGCCACTTCAGGATACTTGAGGTGGTTTAGCAGATGGCTGGGAGAAAATGACGAGGTGATTTTTTGACACGCTTCCGTTACAATGAAGATGAGAAGAAAGAATGTGTGGTCGAAAAACACGGGGACAAATGCAGCCACTGGAATGGATGTAGAGTATTCTAGAGTCTATAAGGAAACAATAATATACTAACAATATAAATCCATTTCACAATTAAAACAAGGTTAACTAAAAGAAAATGTTGTTTTGTCGGTTCTACTAGGTAACTTGTACAATAGTATTACAAAAAAAGATAATTAAAACTACCATGCTCAGACTTTGTCGACTGAAACTTGATGACTAAAACTAAAATGACAGATTGACACAAAGACTAAAACAAAAAGAACTAACCTAACTAAATGTATAGAATTACATAGAGTGTGGTTCTAGAGCATCTTGACACCTCCCTCGTAGCTAAAAGTGGAGCGGAGAGCATGCACACCCTCCCTCCTCCACAAGGTAACCGCTCCGTGAAGGGCTGCCCCACCACAGACCACCGCTGGCAGCAGGCCGCCCCACGCACAGCCTGCCGAGCCACGCGAGCACGAGAACCCGCGGAAAAGAAGAGAATATCAGCTTTTCTCCTCCTCCTCCGGCCCAGGAATGTGCTGGAGATGGACAGACGGGGATGAGGGAGGTCAGGAACTGCACAACAGGGGCAAATTCACCACACGGTGGTCCAAGCTCCTGCGGCCATTGCGATAAATACTCAACACGGAAAGGCTAACGAGGGGGGGGGGGGGGGGTCTCCGGGTAACATATTCCGGGGAAAGTGTCTAAATTGTCTCTCATTGTGTCAAGAGAGACTGAGCGGGAATGTGAAAAATGCTCTCTCTTCGGGGGGGAAAGAATTCCGGCCGCCGCACAATCCGCCGACTTGGCAACCGCCGATAAGGACGGCGAAGGGGAGCGGGGGCCGGACGGCCGAGGGCAACGATGAGGAATCTTTCCTCCTGACAGCTCCGTGTCCCGAGGCTTCCACAGAACCCAAACAAAAAGGACGGAGATGAGGCGGCAGCAGAGCCGGTGGCGACGAGGACGGCCATATTTGGGCATCGGCGCCCGCGGCCGCTAATGAAACGGACTCCGAGGGATCAAGCCAGCGCATCTCGCCCCGATGAACCCCTTCCCGACGGTCTCCATCCACGCCCGAGATGGATGGAGACCTGCGGGTCCAATTAGAGAGAGAGAGAGAGAGGGAGAGGAAAAGAAACAACGCCGTGAAACGAGACCAGCAATCATTGGGGCTGTTCGGGAGTTTGGCTGGGATGGGAGCCAGCGACAGCTCGGCAGCAGTCCGACTCTCATTTGCAGGGGGCCGGGGGCCGGTTGCAACCGCAGGCTTCGGCCCTGAACCGCGCCGCACGACCTCGCAACTTCTCCCACCTTGAACGGGCTCCTCAACAGCTTTGAATTTTCATTCCCGTCGCCCATTTTTATGAACAACATTCGACCCTTGGGTTCGGTTATTCATGCATGCAGCTAATAAGACTCTCCGACTAGGGTTTTATAGGCCAACAAGAATAGATCAAGCCTGCAAAACTCAAATAGCCTTCAAATCTTGTAATCTCAGGATGTGTGTCTTTTACCACGGCAAAAGGGACAAATAAGGCACAACCAATACCACTTTTAGACTCATTACCATGGATACCTTTTTTAGTACCACAATACATTTACATTTAGAGCATTTATCAGACGCCCTTATCCAGAGTGACTTACAATCAGTAGTTACAGGGACAGTCCCCCTGGAGACACTCAGGTTTAAGTGTCTTGCTCAGGGACACAATGGTAGTAAGTGGGGTTTGAACCTGGGTCTTCTGGTTCACAGGCGAGTGTGTTACCCACTAGGCTACTACCACCCTTTTCGGTAGGTCGGTAGGTCAAGGATGTCCTGAGACCCCCCCGAAATAATGTCCCCAGAACAGCAAAGAGAGAGGACCTCTAGGGGACTTTGGAAGAACATCGTCTTATTTGCACACACATTGTTGGCAGGAACTGAGGAGCACCCTGACCCAAACCTAATTGCCGCTGGTGGAAACATTATTTAGTCCATCCTTGGTGTGTTTGTTACAGGTTCTTAACCCCACCGCACCCCATGAGTCCCTAGTTCCGGTAACATCTGGCACGAACAAAACCCCAACAACCACTTCAGCGGTAAAAAAAAAAAACACTTTTTGACGAAGACTTAATCGAAACCCCCAAAAATGTCAAATATTTCCAAAACAATTCCACAAAATCCACAGAGGATTGTTTTTTTTCCTTCTTCTTCTTCTTCTTCCTTAACTGATGGAATGGATCCCACACGACGAGACCGCAGCCTCCTGCAGGCGGGAGGCTTATTTCTTATTTCTGAGCTTACACACGGCGCACTCCTTCAAGCCCCCGTAGACCTCGACAGGGTGTCCTGTACATTTATAAGAGCACACCCAGACATAAAAACAAAGAAAACTACCAAAAAAAATTTCAATAAATTCATGCATCGTCTCAGAAGGCACGGAGCTTGTCCTCCTTTTTCTGTCCCTGTCTGGTACCGTACTTCAACCTGAAAATGCTTCCTTGCCCCAGACAGAATGGTCTGAATGAGGCTTTTTCGCAACATTTAGGAGAAGACAGAGACTGGAGCGGTCGGGGACCGCTTGGACATCATTGTCCATAGATACACGCTGATTATGATGGGACGAGGTAATTTGCCGGCGTCCACGTTGCCCCGGCTATCCGGTTACAGGGCGGCGCAGTTCCCTGCCAAGTTCCGCTTTGCGGCGCCCCGCCCCTGGTGACCCCTGGGGCCCCAGAGTACCTGTCCCCGACATCCACACCTCCTTTCTGAAAACCAGACGGCTCGTCCTCCTCCTGAGGTAACCGGACCTGACGTGCGCCCCCCCCCCCCCAAGAGGCTATATCAAACGCTCCCCTTAACCGGAACCCACCCAAATGGGCCAATCAGGTCTGGGCCGGACAGAGGTCTCCAAATCACAGTCATCGACACCACCAGACAGCACGAACTATGACCTTGGCCCGGCGATCCGCTCAGCGGGATCAGATTGGGTTTTACTGGCTTCCGGGCTGGTTTTTTAAGGCAGTAGAGCAGCACTTGACCAAATCCCAGCATTTCGGGGTTTTTTTTTTTTTTTTTTTTCCCCCCAGTGGTCAGCTGGACAAAACCGGACCAACTGTGTCTCTTGGAATCATGCATGTCACGCTCACACCCGAAAACACGGCGTGGGCTAATGGGTGGAATCCATGCCTCACCTGCGATGCAGGTCCTCTGAGAACTTCAGGCAGGCATAGATGAACTCTTTAATCTGACAGTAGACTTTAGGCACAAACGCGGAGAAGGGCAGCTTCTTGGGGAAGGCCGTCTAGAAGGGGCAAATGTAAAAATCATCAAGCTTCAAATAATGGCGGATGTATTCAGTGGAACAATACATAACGAAGGATCATCTTATTCATTTATTTAGCTTCCAAGACCGCAGAAGAACACGCACAAATGTTTTCCTAGCATGGCAATAAAATAGCGGCCATGCCTGGGGGTCAAACGTTTGAAGTTTTGTGGAAAGTGAAAATGTGAGCAGGACGTGACCGGCAACCTTCGCTTTTTACCTTCTCAAGTTCAGGGTCTTGGAAAGGAAACTGACCCATGACCCGCCGGTAGTCCTCCTCGGTCGCCACGGGGATCGGGCTGTAGTTGTCGAGATCTAGGATTTGCCTGTGTTATAGGAAGCAAGGCAAGTAAACGTAAATTTGTCGTGAAATCGCATGAAATCACAGCGAAACACAAAATCACCTGCTAATCTTGTGAATCCAAAATAAACTCATTAATTTAAAGTCTAATTTCTCGCTCACACAAAGAGCGAGCTTCTCCATTCAGAATTCCAAGGGTTTCTTTCCTTGCCACTACAACTGGACCATGCCTGGCGGGAATTCGCCAGGACCAGGACAAGGTTGTTTCAGCCTTCCAGTGTCACCCAGGCTTCGAACTTCACATTTTTGTGGTTAAAAAGCTTCTATAAAAGGAGTTCCTTCGGAGATCGCTTCCCCTCAAAGGGATATTTTCCACATCCTCTGTGAGCGTGTAACGCATAAGACACAAAGATCCACAAACTCTTCATCTCTATTTACAAATGCTACCATCAGTGATGAAAAGCAGACACGAGACCAATGCTTCCTGAGCCGGTCCTCTGAGGAAACACCGCGACGTCCCAGGATGCATCTCACCTGAAAGATGTATTCCACTTTTTCAGCAAGATCTCTCCATACTGGTCTCGCATCTCCAGCAGCATGTCAAAGAGCTGATTGACGGGGAAACCGTAGCCCTGCGCAAAAACAAATGTTAAAAAATCTGAAGGCCCTGTGAGCCCCTCCATGGGTGTCTATACCTGTAAGGTGTCTGCAAAAAGCACGATGAGGTTCTTCAAATCCAGAAGCAGGTCTGGGTCTGTGCAGTAGGACTGACGGGAAAATGACATGAATAAATAAGCTGAAACTGACCTTGACTACATGGAGTACATGGTTTTAACGCCCAGAATTCGTATAATTTAGTTGTTAGGGTTACGGCTAGAATGACAATGCGGTCAAACGAGAAGAATAATTGTCCTTGAAAGTGAAATATATATAAGCAGGGTAGTGGGTAACACACTCGCCTATCAAATCCCACTTACTACTATTGTGTCCTCGAGCAAGACACTTAACCCTAAGTTGCTCCGGGGGGGGACTGTCCCTGTAACTACTGATTGTAAGTTGCTCTGGATAAGGGCGTCTGATAAATCCTGTAAATGCAAGCATTGATAGAACTTATTTTATATATGTTTTGATGGACAACAAAAATATAAAGAAAACAAGTAACTTACAATTTGTCACATCTCCACCAGAGGTGTAAAAATTCACCTTTAAACTTGAAAGAACGAGCAATTTGATTCACATCATTGAATAATCTCAACAGATTTCCCCCATAATGTCAACTCTAATCAGCGGCAGGTTTTGCATTTCAGCATTTCTATGAATTTTATGGACCATGAGGTCCATTTCTCTTTTAACCCTTTAAGGTTGTTGGGATCTTTCACCTCATGGGACCAGAAAAGCTCTCTTTTGAAAAAAAATATACTTGTGTGTAGAGTTTAATGTGCTTCGGGTTATGTAGACAAGTGTGTGTGTGTGTGTGTGAGAGAGTGCGTGCACATACAGAGTGTGTACGCAGTGCAGCGATGGTCTTGGACAGGGACAGTTCCCACAGCTCCTCCACATAGGCCCTGTTCACCAGGCCCCTCGTCGTATGCAGGACATGATCCTCCACCACGAAAAAACTGCAAGCAGGGAGAAGCACAGAGGGTTGGCGGCTAAACCGTTAACCCGTTAAACGACAGACGCGCTCAAGGCCTTCACACACACACACACACACACACACACACACACACACACACACACACACACACACACTGCAAGGCCATAAATCGGTTTTAGGCGGGGTCGCCCGGGGCCTTCTGCTGTCCAACAAACCGCTGAGAGCGGGAGACGCGCCTGTAACGAAGTGACATCTCGTCGGGGACCTGCGGGCACAAGCCACACGTCACCGTGTTTGCCGAGGAGTCTGCTCCGGACGCGCGGCCGCTCCCATTCAGACACTTGGAATAACACGGTTCCGCCGTATCACGTCCCGGACCCCATAAATCCACCGGCAAGCCGTTTTCTCCTGACAAGCTGGACCAGGACAGCAGGACGGCTGTTTGTCCAGGGTGGTGGTGGTGAGGGGGGGCTGAGCGCTTACTGAGAGGAATTTTGGACACCAACGGTTGTTTCTGAACAGGGACATTTTTTATGTGCGGTCCATTCCAGGGAAATCGGACCGCTGTAAATGTTTGGATTAGCCTCCTTCCCTTCTCCCAGGAAAGCTATCGGTGACCTGCACTGTTTCAAACCGATTTGTTCAAGCGGATAGGTGGACCGGCATGAACCGGGGCTTCTCGTCCCTCGTCAGAAGTATCGAGAGTTCAGACCAGGGGAAGAGGCCGAGCAGGTGCGCCAAACTGGAGAGGACGTGGATTACATGCATCCTCTGGGAGGAAAGGGACGGGGGGGGGGGGGGAGACAAGAAAACGAGCGAGATCTTACCCGACGATCTGATTGAAGTACCGTCTGTATCCTTCCAGTGTTTCATGCTGACAGTCACAACCACAGAAAAAAAAAAAAAAGTCAGTGTGGCTATCGAAATTGTACAAATTCGGACGTATCGGACTCATCATGATGCAAGATTTACCATATTGGAGTGCGGTTGCAGCACCAGTCGTGCTTGTTTCCGCCTCTGGTTCCGGTAGTAATTCTCAAACGTGTCCCGGGCGCCCTGGGAAAAAACAACAACAGCGGAAAAACCACGTAGGTCAAAGATGATCTCATAGGGTGGCCATTTTCAGAGACTTACAGTGCAACATGCATCCTTCACCTTTAACATCAGAACGGTTTGTTATCTGGAGCAGAGCCCTGGCTACACTTCCAACCAAATGCAGACGAAAAGAAAACAGAAGCAGTAAGGAGGAAGAGAGGGGGCTTATCTCAGACTTCTGGCAGGGTCCTGGTGAAGCCAGGCCTATCTGAAGGCCAGACCAGGACCTCTGAGATAAGGTCCCCAAAAGAAACCGAAAGAGAGTCCCTAATGGCCAGCCAGAGTGGAGCCGTTAGATACGGATATGGCATTTGGCCATTCTGTCCCGGCGACGACAGATTGACAACTGGCTGAAGAGGTCACCAGAGATGCCGAAGTTGCCTGGCATTGTGATGTGAACCAACGACTTTCCCCTTCAAATGAGTGATTTTGCCATTTAATGGGTTGGGAGGAAAAAGCGAAGAGTCAAGGACAATTCCAAGGTTCTTGCCATCCAGATCCTAACAATAGCAACAATTTCTATTGAATTCCAAAAGCATTCTTCATATCTGTGCCCTGAAAACCAAACACAATAGCACGAGCCGCAGAGGGACGCACTCAGACGCCTGGACTTGACCGTACTAGGACACGTTCAGCCTCAAATCCCTCAGCAGAAGCAGTAGGTGGCCACATCGAGAAACGAATGACCTCAAGGGGTCAAAAAGGGAAACAAAACCTCACTTCAACAAACCCGGACAACGACCTTCCTGCTACAGACGCTTCAGGACTAACAAATAAAAATACTTACAATTACATTACATTGCCATTTACTTGTTGGAAGATTCGAACCTGAGACCTTGGGTGGTGGGAAAAAAAGAAAAAAAGTGATTCTCCAATATGATGGAAGTACTGCTTTTGACATTTACAGCATTTATCAGGCGCCCTTATCCAGAGCGACTTACAAACAGTAGTTACAGGGACAGTCCCCCCTGGAGCAAGTTAGGGTGAAGTGTCTTGCTCAGGGACACAATGGTAGTAAGTGGGATTTGAACCTGGGTCTTCTGGTTCATAGGCGAGTGTGTTACCCACTCGGCTACTACCACGCTAAAAGCGTGGCTTTCTTGGCACGCGCTATGAGCGCTGAACCAAGAGGCAACGGAAACATAACCGCCAGAGGCTGGCTTCCGCTTCACCTCCTCAGCATCCATTTTCATTTAGCACGCCAGATCGACCGAGCACGATTTAAAACGGTAGAAATTAAGACCAACCCCGTTGGGTTGGGTCAGAATTAAATATTACCCCAAAGAACTGCAAAAGCCACAACAGACTGGAAGGCAAGACGCCCATCATGCAAGCTCAGGAGAAGAAAAAAGTTCAACCAAATTTTGAATAATTTAGTCCTGTGTGGAATAATCATTTAATCGATTAATGCTGTTGACTGAGTAAAGACAAGCTCCACAACCGAAGATGCTGGAACATTCCGGCCTAAAGTTCTGAAAAAAAAAAAAAAAAAGTCCAGGCCACGTGAACCCAGTTAGCAGTGCCCCCCCCTCCAGGGTTCGGCTCGAGAGGCGGCTTCAGCGCCCGTGTGCCGTTCTCTGGTGACGTCCGACCAATCTGTGTTTACACTGATCATAATTCCAATCAGATTTTTCAGAGCAGCAGGAGAGGGAACAAAGGCGCATTGTTCACGGTCCGAACTTCACCCCGTTACGGCAACCAGGAGGAATTCAAACACTGGAGGGTTTTTCGGGGGGATGGAGGGATGGGAAACAGGAGGTAAAGTGAAGTTTACCAGGGGCTTGATTGGAAGTGGGATTCTACTTCCAGGTTTAAAGCTGATGTGACCGAAGCGAGCCCAGAATAAGAAACGAGAGGAGAGGGAACGGGAATAACAGAAAAATGCTGGCACACGGGCACTGGGTCACACTCAATCTGGCGTCCGCCATCTTGGCTCTGTGGCACTCCCTGATGGCTGTGACCTCCGCCTCCCCGGCGGTGCATGAAAGGGAGGTCAAAGGGACCGCCGTCGTGTTTATCGGACCTTGATAGGCTGAAAAGGATCAGGGAAATGGGGGCGTTCGGGGGAAAAAAAAAAAAAAAAAGTGTGGGAAAAAGCAAAAAGGAAGACGACGAAGCCAAACAAACAGGGATTAAACGAAACAATGAGCCACGCCGATCGTAGACGAGCCTCGGGCGGTGAGGAGCCCCCACTTTTCAACACCTTGGGTCCTGCCATCCTCCATGCCAGGGTTTTTTTCCCCCTCGACCCCAAAGCTCCTCCTCCTCAGGATGTGCAACATTCCCGTTTACTTGTCACTCTTCCTGCTCTCTTTAGATACATCCTACATCCTGAACATCATTCACCCTTCATAATCATTCCAGCCAACCCCAAATCGATTTCCTGCCCTTGTCACGTGCCAGTCTAGGAAAGAAAATCAATTTAATGATAACTTTGTATTACCACACCAGGTAATTATATATATATATATATACCTGATGTGTGTATATACACACACACACTCCTTCAACGTGTTGTCTTTATTTTTATTTATTTATTTTTATTTACAGGGTGGTTGTAGCCTAGTGGGTAAGACACTCGCCTATGAACCAGAAGACCTGGATTCAAATCCCGCTTACTACCATTGTGTCCCTGAGCAAGACACTTAACCCCGAGTGTCTCCAGGGGGGGGACTGTCCCTGTAACTACTGATTGTAAGTCGCTCTGGATAAGGGCATCTGATAAATGCTGTAAATGTAAATGTGTTTTCATGACCATTTACGTTGGTAGATTCTCACTGAAGGCATCAAAACTATGAATGAACACATGTGGAGTTATGTACTTAACAGAAAAAGGTGAAATAAGTGAAAACATGTTTTATATTCTAGTTTCTTTGCTCTGATTACTGCTTTGCACACTCTTGGCATTCTCTCGATGAGCTTCAAGAAATGGTTCTCCAACAGTCGTGAAGGAGTTCCCAGAGGTGTTTAGCACTTGTTGGTCCAGCTCACCCCAAACCATCTCGACTGGGTTCAGGTCCGGTGACTGTGGAGGTCAGGTCTCCACTTTTTATTAAGTTCATAACTCCACATTTTATGTGTTCAATCATAGTTTTGATGCCTTCACCGAGAATCTACCAACGTAAATAGTCATGAAAATAAAGACAACAGACTTGGACCTGGTGTACACCTGGTATAAGTGTGTGTGTGTCATGAGACACACACACACACACACACACACACACACACACACACACACACACACACATAGTACAGCCAAATGTTTGAACAAAATGAAGACTACCAACAAGGCCCGACACCAAAACTGCGTATGCCTCTCAAAACTTGAAGCGAAGGCAACAGGGGATGCGGCGGGAAAGTGGATCGCAGCCCCCAAAAAGACATCAGAGCCCCTTTTTATACTGCCGCCCTTAATTAGAGATTGTAGGAAGCGGAGGGATCATTTTAGCAGTCATCAACCGGGCATCCGGCAACACAACACGCACAAAGTCAAATGACCGAAGGACGAATGACTGAAGGACAGTTGTCACATGTCGGTGCCTGCCTTCGCTCCCCCTCTCGAGCCCGCCCGCAGCACCAAAACGCCACATTCACTCCTCTCGAACAAAGTTGGGCCCGGGTTCCACGGTCCGGTATAGGGGCGGAGCAGGAGCGCCTTCTTTGATAACCATCGAAAGGTGTTTTTATACATTTTTATAAAGGATCATTTCTAAATAAACTTGAACAACCTGACCGGTCCTACAAAAATAAGCCATGAGATTCTTCTCCCCCACACACACACACACACACACACACACACACACACACACACAGAGTTCAGGTTTAGACATGCTTCCTAGGGTTTGGGGTGAGTGAGGGGTCATGACTGGTACCAAGGGAAGGAAACACATAAACTAGAACATTCCCTGAAGAGAAAGCCCCCCCGTCCCCCCGAACTCTGCTATCACAGCAGGCGACGGGCACTCCATAAGTCTGTTTGCTTTTTCTTTGCCGGTCCCTCGCTCCGTAGCCGTGGGATAACCTCGTCCCACTGAATCAGCCCAACGCCAGGCACTTCACTTTCTGACCTGGACATGAAACGTGTCACACACACACACACACACACACACACACACACACGCACACACCCAAAGCTTCCCTGCAATATATCAGTCTCACTTTTTCCGGCTTGACCATCAGAATGGACTCAGAATGTGTGTGCGTGTGTGTGTGTGTGTGTGTGTGTGTGTGTGTTTGTCACTCTCCAGGCACTGAGTGTTTCCTCCAGTGTCTCTCTCACAGTAAACAGAAACAAAGGCCATTGTCGGAGTAACAACCCTCGCCTAACACTGGGGTCAAAAGTTACACGGTGACACGCAAGGGAAGCGTGATGCATCAAACACAACATGCATACTTTATATAAAACCACTTATGAATAAAAAAATAAATAAAATTGTTAAAAAAAAAAAAAACTCCACCCATAGTATTATAGTTTTTAGGTAAGACAGTAATTCTGTCAATATGATACATGAGAACACCCAAGAAAAACTCAAAAACGTCCGAGATCCCGTCGCCGCGGCCCCAGACTACCGACACGGGAACTAAACATGGGTGAAATTAGAGCTGCCCAACGCAATGCTGGTAGAAGTGGCCCAAGTCCCGAGTCCATCCATCACGGGTGTCTGCATTCGGACCTGTTTATTTGGGCAGGGTGACCCACACTGTGTTCAGGAAGAACCAGGGAGAGTTTAATTGTAAAAATGGTACAAACCAAAATATGTGATTGGTTAAATTTGTGAGTAAACTATAATAATATAATATAATATAAGAATATAATATAAAGGTGTAACCACTGATATGATTTGATCATTTTAGGCTAAACCGAGACAAAACTGGAGCGAGAGGGAGAGGCTCACCAGGACTGTGTATATGTGCAGACAGCGGTAGACTGGAGAGAAGTCCACCAGGTCATGAGCCCCCAGACCCTACAGAGAGAGACGAGAAGCTGCGATTAAAAAGAAATTAATACCTGCCCACAGGGGGGCGCCATTGAGTTTTTTTTTTTTTTTTTTTTTTTGTGAAATCGATCATTTTTGTTGGGAACTAGCCCAAAAATAACCTCAAGAGAACATGGAGTGATGAAAAACAAGATTAAAAACCATATGAATGTGGGTTCTTAATTAGGCCTGATGATGTGCCTGATGAACCCGGGCGTGTTGAAGTGAAAACAATGCATGCAAACTCATGGATGCTAATGCTCATTTTCCCGATATAGTTCAAAGGAGATTAAACAATAGCCCCTGTTTTTTGGGGGGAGGACGAGGGGGTCAAAAGTGGGCACTTGACCAACGATCCAACAAAATAAAATATTAGAAAAACACAGCTCCATCTTCCCTAGAGAGGACGAACAATACCGTTGGCAAACATGACTTCCATATCATGCCAGGCCCGGGAGACGTGGGGCGGCAGAGGGGTCACGCCGTACTGGCACTCGGACATGACCCCGGCGCGATTATTCCCCTGCCTCCCGGTGTTGTTCGAAAATAAAGGGTCTGGCGTTTAATGCCCTCCGAGCAGCTGCTGGACAGGAAGTGGCACTGACGCACGCAGCCAGGCAGGGCCCACCAGGGCCCACCAGGGACCAGAGGGTTGTGGGAAGGGTCAAGAGCAGGTCCATTATTTACACGTCACGCGCACTTCAGGTCTACATTATACATTGTAAGATAAAATGGGAAAATTTGATTAAGTTTGAAACGGGGAAGTGGACTGAGAGGACGTACTGGAGTGAGGAGAAGAAATTAAAAACCAACTAGCCCAGGTGACCCTGAAGAATGAGAGCGGGCGTCGTGCTTCGTTTGCCCGTATGTGCACGTACGACATGCGTAATGTCCGTCCGGCGTAATGACCGCTCGGAGAGAGAATGACACTGAGCACACCGACGGCCCTTAAACGGCCAACGCTCTGCTGCCCTGTGCCACCTTCCTCAGTCAAGTTTGGGCTCGAACAAGACGAGAAGCGTTACGATAATCCTCAGTCGTGGTACCAGAGGAGCGGGTCACGTGACACCCTTCCCCGACTCATACACTTATTAATCCATTTATTCATTAACAATAAAATACACATGCAGGGGGGAAAAAATGGATTTGTTGTATCATTGCCAGAAGTTTCTTTAGACCGTGAACTACTCGTACACGTACGTACAAATGGACGGTTTCGTTGTTTTACTGGTTATGGTCTTGTGACTTCTGTCCGCTTTATGCATGTCAGATGTTTAAATTTCAGAGTTTCGTCCCACCGTGTACTCGTGCGAGGACGCTGGCGAACCGTGAACCCACTTTGAACAGCGGGAAGACTACTGTGCTGCGACATCTGGGGAAACGAGCGAAGGCTCAGTATTGAGACGCCCTTATTTTGCGGAATATCGCGTTTCCCGGCCACGCGTGGATCAAAGGCGCCTCGGCGGAGCGCTCACCCCTTCCTCCTCCTCGTCCTCCACGTCCAATATGCCAGAGTCCTGTTCGGACCGCGGGCTGCCGCCCTGCCCGTCCAGCTCTGTGGCCTGAGGCTCTTTCCTGCCCCCTTGTCTGCCGCCGCCTCCCCTCTGCTGCTGCTGGGTGTTTGCACCGTCCAAAGAGCGCTGAAGCAGGGCCTGCACACACACACACACACACACACACACACACACACACACACAAATACAGTAAACACAAAAAAATAGACAGTTTTTATATCTTTGCAAGGTCCTGGAAGAATAATTATCTATAATAAGTGGATAAATTGGTAACAAGACTTTTCAATGCCTAAACATATCCATGCCCCCAAACTTAACCGTGGTAACCAAAAATCCTCGTGAAGGCCTATGGTAATAACTACGTACGCAGTGCGTTTTATTTTTTATAAATGTAAATAGAAAGTCTACCATGCCCAAACCAAAGCAAACCCCTAAACGTCACCAGTGAACAAACCTCCCCCCCCCCCCCCCCATGCATTTTGTACAAGGACATGAAGGCCACCACAGATACAGACAGAGACCAAACAGCACAAGAACCACCACATCAAATAACTAACAGACATATATAATGGCGAACAAAGCATGTAAAGGACTTGTGTGTGTGTGTGTGTGTATATATTTATATATATTATATCTGGGTTGGGTGGTCTAAAACTGGCCGCTACGTACGGAACTTATACCAGGATTTTCACTTTTCAAATTGCCACGGGGCCATGCGTCTGCCGAACGGGATCATGGACTTCAGGCGTCAATCAACTAACCATAGGATGAGACTATAAAGAAGTGGGTCTGCATACCACTGGAATACAAAGAGGTGGGGGGGCGGCAGACGGGTCAAGACACAAAAAGAACATGTGGCGATGAAAGAGTAAAAGAAAAGACTGATAGAGAAAAGCTAAGTAGATGAATATTCTGCTCTGTGGTGGTTTTGGTAGAGAATGGAGTCCCTGTGTAAGAAAGGGAAACAGTCCAGTATTGTTATTAACATTACTGTGATCATCAACACAGACTGGCACGAGCATAACTGGTCACATCCACATAAAAAAAAGTTGACATTATTAATGTCTTTATGTCCTTTCTAAGAATATAAGCCTTCTCCAAGACCAAGACACTACTATAAAACTTTGAAATCTACACAAATTAATATTGAAATGGCGATTGAAGAGCGATTGTAACCGCAATTAATAAAACAAGATAATTTTTTTATTGCACTGTATTATGTCCTTTCAACCCCTGTCATGTTCCAAGTTTGTCTCGAGTTTGTGTGGGCCTGTTGGTGAAGTGATAGTCACTTTGAAACACTGCAGCACAGCAGACGGTGCCTCAACGAAAGATGTCCTTTGCATTTAACCATCACCCTTAGTGAGCAGTGGGCAGCCACGAACGCCACCGCCTGGACGGTACTTTGCTCAGGTGGTACCTTGACTGTTCAAGAATCGAACCAGCAGCCTTTTAACCCGTCCCCCTGAGGGAGCGGTGGACAGCCTCGAAAGGCGCCCATGGAGCAACCTTCAGATTATGGGTCTGACAAACTAGCGTTTTCGTCTATGAAATTGGACAAAATATGTTGGCCAACTGACCTTTATGATGTTACAGAAAGGAGACGAGATGCAGCGTAATTGCTGGTCATGTGACAACAACTACAATGTGGTTTACAAAAAACAAACAAGATGAGGCATTATTCCCTCTCGTTTAATCGTGTTATTATTATACAGTATGTCTATATGACGTCACTTGCTCAATCAAATTTAACGCCGTTTTTTGGGGACTTCGGAATACTTCGAAGGAACATCTGATTTGTTCCATTTCTGGAGAGGATGTAGAGTATTCTTGAGTCTATAAGGTAACAATAAAATAATAATAAGATAATTGTTTTAATTGTTTTGTCTGTTCTACTAAATAGAACTGCATTACAAAAAAGAAAAAAAAAAAAATTAAAATTGCCTTTGACTAAAACTACGCTAAAATAGTCATGGATAATACTGACTAAAATAAAACTAAAATGCTCAGACATTTAGTCGAATAAAACGTGACTAGGCTAAAATGAGTATGGATGTGACTAAGACTAAAATGACAGGTTGATGCAAAGACTAGACTAAAACTAAAAATAAGACAGTCAGTCAAAAACAACTATACAATAAATGGAGGGACCAATTTAAAAAAATAATTTAATAAATAATAATAATAATAATAATAATAATAATAATAAATCCACCTCTAGGAAACCTCAGCTGCAGCCCCCACCCCGCACATACAACGGCAGATGAAAACTGAAAAGCACACGCGAAGAAAAACACCGAAAAGCCAAAAGAATTCGCCGTTCTTTAACTGAGTCACTCCAACGTCAATGCCAACGTCAAGGCTGACGTCACGGAGAGCGCCACGTGAATGGGAGCTGGGTTAATTAAGGGTCTCCAGAACATGTAAAAAAAGAGTGAGGGTCATTCATAGCCTGGCCCAGTCATCATCAGCGGGGGAAACAATGGGACCCAAATCAAAAGGTTTCCACTGGAATGAGCACAAACGAGTAAGAGCTTGAAGTAAAAAAAAAATTAAAAAAAAAAAAAAAGACGCAAGCCATGTTCCCGGTCAATGGGTAAACCAATTTGGGGGGTGGGCGGTTGAAGGTGGCCAGCTGTAGTTTAATGCAATGTTGATTGTGCTGCTTTTTCCAATCCTCTTCCTTTAGAAACGAATGCACTTAAATGTTCGGCGAGTGGTGGAACAGACGTCATCGCTGCAAGAACCTCTGGGAGCGGAGAGGAGGGAGGCGCCAGGCTTCCCACGGGGGGGGGTTTATTCCACGGACGTGAATGCGTTCGGTCGGAACCCCGATGCGGCAAGTGGGTGTCGGAAGGTCAGAGTTTCCAAGAGTTGCCACTTGATGCTATGAAGTACCGATAAACTTCTATAAAAGAGATGGGTTAAGCTTTGTTTTAAAAAATAAAAAAATAAAGGTTTAGCACTTTGACATACCATGAGATAAAAATACTAATAATAATAAAGTGAAGTGACAGCACACGGGGCACACAGTGAAATGTGTCCTCTGCATTTAACCATTCACCCTGAGTGAGCAGTGGGCAGCCATGACAGGCGCCCGGGGAGCAGTGTGTGGGGACGGTGAATTTGCTCAGTGGCACCTCAGCCGATCGGGATTCGAACCGGCAACCTTCTGATTTATGGGGCCGCTTCCTTAACCGCTAGGCCACCACTGCCACTATGGGAATATGGGAACCCCCAAGGCAATGACATAAATGTCCATCTCAAAGCAGTGCGACACCTTCAGCAAACCTGCTGAATCTAGGTTGGAAGTCAAAAGCACTGGCATGAATGGCAGCCCTTCTGAACACATCTGAGACTGGACCCCTCATCCATCTTGGACCCGGACTTTCAGCTACCGCTCCTAAACATTCCGGCAAGGTCCTACTCCCGTACCAAAACCACCTGGTGAATGTTTTCCTGGACGGTGTGGCTGAGATCACCTACTTGATGGAAACCAGCTTCCTTTTGGCGGAACTGGGCCATAGCGCGTGGTAGAGAAGCGGCTGGGCCCTGCCCCTACGCCGAGGTGCCCCGACGGAAGCCAGTCCTGTCAGTCAAACGCTACGCCGCACTGCACCGGACCCTTTTGAACAGCGATCTGATTACGGCACGTCTGAGGTCGGCCCCCTCGTTAGCCCCCGAGCCTTCTGGGATATAGACTTCAGGCGCCCTTGCCCCCCCCCCCCGCCAAAACCCAGGGCGTAGACCCCAGACACACGGGCGATCGCCGGCTTCACACTCTGCTTCTTAACGGAGATACTCCACGCTGCATCCGGCCGCATCCCACTTCGGAACCAAAACGCAACCCACGTATATTTTTCTAGAGGGGGGGGGGGGGGGGGGGGGGGTTCCGACAGGCTTGGTTCCACCGTACGGTCACAGAACGGGACAACTTCCTCTACTGTGAGGTCTGCGTGTTCAGTAACTAGATACAGGTAATCAATCTTCTGCTTCACAGGCCGAGCAATGTGTTTCCCATTAATCCGGGCTGCAGCTAGCCAGTGCGAGGGTATCCCAGAACTCCGGGAGGAGGGGGGGGGTCAAGACGAACAGCACGGAATGCTTGCCGGAGGAAAATATAAGCACCTAGCGGAAACGATTGCGGGGACCAGGCCTAAATTTGACACTGTCCATGATATGGGGTGGGTCCCTGGTGGAGATGTGTCGCCACTGCACATGGAAAAAAAAAAAAAAAAAAAAAAAAAGGAAGTGAAGCTGGTCCGCAAAACGTACGCCACCACTAAGCCGCAGTAGGAAGTCGAAAAAATACGGGAGCATTTGGGGAAGTCGAAGGTTCCGGGAGGAAGGTCCGTAATTTAAGACAGGTGTGACTCCAGACTGCAGCTGCCGATTGGCTGCGACCCATCTGACCTCAGACTTGTAACTGGAAGCAGTTGGACATTTATGGGAGTTAGTTTAGTTTCAAAAGTCACAAAAATATTTCTTGGTTCAGCAACGGAAAAAAAAAAAAAAAAAAGATTTACAAATAATTGTAACACCATTCACAATTTTCTTAAACAGTGTTCCTGAGAGGGGGCTAAATGTTGAGCAAAATTAATAAATAAAATAAATCAATAAAAACACTATTCGGTAATCGGACACGGTCTAAAACACAGCAAGACCGTGTTGACTTGGGTCAGGTCATATTTTAATCTGGTCACCCTGCACATGTAGACACCCAATATGAAACAGTCTGCCGATGGACACTCATGGTGGACAGTTGCACTTCCCTTTTGATTGGGTTGTAAGGATTTTGCTGTTAACCCATTCAGAGAACTTCAAATCGTAGTCTTTTATCCAGGGCGTGTCCAGACACCAGGCTGTCTGTGTTGACGTGTGACCGACAGACACCACTTGAAACACAGTTGCTACCACAACAAAACACTGCAAGATCTGAGTCATATTTATGACTTCTGTGCCGATTCATTTTATGAAACTCGTGTTTTCGCAATTTCTACCAAGAGACCACAACAATGCACAAAAGTTGCGCAATGTTGTCAACATTAAATCATACTCTCAAACATCAGTTAACGTGATTGGCTACCTTCTGAAACAAGTGCCGCCAGGGAAGTTTCAAAAATCCTCAAAAAAAATGTGGTGTGTAAATGCAGAATTGTCGGTCTGTGAATAAATGTAACTGCACTGACATTTGTGCCGCACGGTGAGAGTGACATTGTCTTGCTATTGTCCTGAGGCTCTGGCACGTACGGCTCCACCCGCCACTCACGCCGTGGGTAGTGGGGGGGGGGTTAAAAATCGGCTAGATTCTCTGTGGAGTCCTGAGCCAACATTCCAACATGCTGGGACACATCAGAGAGACGAAGACCATGCAGACCATGCTGTGCAGCGCTCTGCTGCCACCTATTGGTGACGGGCGATGTCTCCTTTAATACACTTCAGAAGCAAATCAAATGATGTGATACGGTCAGAAATTTCACAATACACCAAAAAAAAAAAAAAAAAAAAAAAAAAAGGGGGAATTCATGGGTTTTGATGAGTTTTGATTTTACAGATGTGGTAAAGATGTGCATATTTTAACAGGTTTATAAACCAATATTGCCGAGATTTCTTCTTCCGATGGGAACATCTATATCAGGTATTTGGACATTCATCGGAATTTTTTACAACCATAGATTTCTGGCCTCAGCTGTAACCAAAAATACCAAGTTTATGACAGAGGAATAAGAAATTATATAAATACGTTTAAAAAAAAAAAAAAAAAAGTGTATAAATGTATAAATAAAAGTGTTTGGTGATGAGGGCAGGCATTCCATTTATTATGGAATTAACATAAATGTATGAGAGTTTTTTTTTTATGCATATGGTGGCAATGCATTACTGACAATATGCTCTAGTGGGAAACAGACAGGTTCGATCCATTCCTGTTTCAATGTGAGATCTTTATCAAGACCTTCCACACATCTGGAAGACTCCCTTCTATGGCAGCATTGACAAATTCTTCCTGTTCTTATGTTGATGGGTTTTTCCCTGCAGCATTATGGTTTAAACCCGGCTTCCCCAAATTCTGCCCCATTAATGGCATGTTCACAATCAGGCATGCAAACATGCACACAACAAGGCACAGAACAGCGCCTGAACCCTTCAGTGACAATTTCTTGGCGTCTCCTTCTGCCACTTTGCTTATCAGGATCCGTAACAGCTTCATTATGAGAGAAACCTGGTTGTGATTAGAACCGAGAGGAGGAGGACAGTGGAGACACTGTGCCGCCGCCCCCAAAAAGGACGGCGTGGATGAGGGGAGGGAGGAATGCAAGGAGAAAGAAGAAATGATAAAGCCGCCCCAGGGAGCAGTCATTTCGGTCTTGTCCGGCCCTTCTCCATCCCATCTTGGACTGATAAACAATAAATAAAATTTGGGGCAAATACCAGGAGTCAGCCAACCAGGGCACTCATGCTCACCAGACACAGACAAAAGATGCTCTATTGTCTTCTGCTTTTGGTGATCGCTCCAAAACACGCTTTAACCCAAAACAGATTGTCCTATTCTCCGGGGGAGAGGCGAGAGAGATAAGACCGAGGGAAGGAGAGAAGTAGAAAACGAGGTACAGAGAGAGAGAGAGAGAAACCCGGGGGCGCAACTCGATCAGCAATCACCACTAAACTCTGGCTGAACCAAGAAGGTCTTTAGAAGGAGAGGACTGTATCTCGGCTCATACCGGCCGACCAGACAGAGTGAGGGACGGGAAGGTGGACCATACCTTGATAAAAAAAAATTAAAAAAGACATTACAGCTCTACGGTCGACCTTTGACTTCTACACTCACTTCCACAAACACGCCAATTAGCCTACGTCCTTCCGGGTATATTTCCTGGAGCAGACGGTAGTTACAGGGACAGTCCCCCTGGACACACTCAGGGTTACTAGAGTCTTGCTAAGGGACGCTATGGTGGTAAGTGGTGTTTGAACCTGTGGTTTTTTCTGGGTCACTGGCGAGTGTCGAACCCACTAGGCTACTACCACCCAACCCCTGAAAGCAATCGAGTAAATGTTGTAATAAACTAATTATGGCAGCAATACAAAAGTACCGTCCCCGGTCCAATTTATCCGGATGCCGAGGCCTCACCTGCTTCATGGCCTTCTCGCCAATCTTGTCCGAGTGCTTGCGGATGCTCTCCAGGAAGTCCTTGAGGTCGGACATGGAGACGTCGCGGATGTGCGCGCGCAGGCGTGGGATGTTCTCGGCCATGATGGTGCAGAAGAGGTAGGCCCCCGCCTGCGGCAGACAGCTGTGCTCCAGCTGGTCGAGGGTCCGCAGAGCTGGGTAGTACCTGTGTATTTATTTTTAAAAAATAAATAATAAAAAATCTAATTTAATTTAGCATTGTGGAGGAACCAATTCTAAAAAAAAAAGTGAAGTGATTGTCACATGTGATACACAGCGGCACAGCACACGGTGCACACAGAGAAATTTGTCCTCTGCATTTAACCCATCACCCTTGGTGAGCAGTGGGCAGCCATGACAGGCGCCCGGGGAGCAGTGTGTGGGGACGGTGCTTTGCTCAGTGGCACCTCAGTGGCACCTTGGCAGATCAGGTAGATCAGACCAGCAACCTTCTGATTACAGGGCCACTTCCTTAACCACTAGGCCACCACTGCCCCCCGGGGTTTGGGGAGACAAACCCAAATGATGTGACAGTGGGACACTCCCAGTGTGAGGAGAGCAGGAAAATAGGCGGAGGGCACTGATATTCCACATCCCATCAAAAATATGCTACAAATTTCACTGGATAAGAGTTTAAAAGGTCCCCTGCCATTCGATTTTTTTTTTTGCTTAGCGGTCCCCTAATATCACACAGCTTAAAAAAATAAAAGGGAACACTTAAACAATCACCAGTCAAATCACACTTCTGTGAAATCAAACTGTCCGCTTAGGAAGCAACACTGACGCTGTTGTGCAAATCGAACCGACAGCAGGTAGAAATTGTAGGCAATCAGCAAGGCGTGGTTCTGCATCAGGGGACCACAGACCACTTCTCACTTCCCGTGCTTTCTGGCTGGTGTTTTGGTCACTTTTGAATGCTGCCGGTGCTTTCACCCTACAGGTAGCAGGAGACGGAGTCTACAACCCGCACAAGTGACTCAGGAAGTGCAGCTCATCCAGGATGGATGGCAAGAAGGCTTGCTGTGTCAGTCAGTGTCCGTCCAGAACATGGATGAGGAGACGGGCCAGCACATCAGGAGACGTGGAGGTCCGCTACGTCCGCCTTGGTGCAAGGATGAACAGGAGGAGCGGCGCAACAGCCCTGCAAAATGTGCCTACACAAACAGGTCAGCAGCAGACTCCATGAGGGTGGTATGAGGGCCCGACGTCCACAGGCGGGGGTTTTGCTTACAGCCCAACATCGTGCAGCACGTTGGCCAGAGAACCAAGCTTGGCTTTAGTCCAGGTCTGGGACGAGATCCCTCAGGGAGACCATCCGCCACCTCATCAGGAGCATGCCCAAGCATTGTAGGGAGGTCATACAGGCACGTGGAGGACACACACACACAACTGAGCCTCATTTTGAGTCGTTTTAAGGACATTACGTCAAAGTTGGTTCAGCCTGTAGTGTGTTTTTCCACCTTAATGTGAAAAAGAATTCACACCTACACGGGTGAATTCATTTGATTTCCATTGATAATTTTTTGTGATTAGTGTTGTCAGAACATTATATGTAAAAACAAAAGTATTTAATAACAGTTTAGCAGTTTATAACGGAAGTATCTTTCCGATCACCAAGCAACTGCAACGTTTCGCACGTTTGGAATTACGGTCGGTGGAGATAATGTCTCCGGCTCGAGGGGCAGTGGTGGCCTAGCGGTTAAGGAAGCGGCCCCGTAATCAGAAGGTTGCAGGTTCAAATCCCGATTCGCCAAGGTGCCACTGAGGTGCCACTGAGCAAAGCACCGTCCCTGGGCGCCTGTCATGGCTGCCCACTGCTCACTCAGGGTGATGGGTTGAATGCAGAGGACAAATTTCACTGTGTGCACCATGTGCTGTGCATCACATATGACAATCACTTCACTTTAAAGTTTTTTTTTTTTTTTAGGGGAGGGGTGGGAAATTCTATGGGCAGAAAAAGCATGAGAAAGGGGAGCTAGCCTTTCCCCTTATGATGTCATAAGGCGACAAATTCCTGAATGAACCACTCTCTGAACACGTAAGCTGAATCACCAAATCCCTCTTTACGCATATCACCATTTCTAGCCACTACAGGACCATAGACAGGCTCGGGGAACTGGAATTCATGTTAAAAAATTTCACTTTGTCAGGAGACCTTTAACAAATGTGTTAAAACTATTTGTAAAACACATTAGTAGGGGCCCGTGTGAAAATAAGTAGACATATGGTTCTGATTGTTTAAATTCGTATCCAGATCCGCAACAAGGTCCAAGCTCCAAGTACTGCCTATAACTTTGATGCATGTACCATGTCACACTTCCAAAAATGCTGGCGAAGCAGTATCTGCATGTAATATACACAAATCAGCCGCAACCTTCTGAGTAATACCGAGCAGGTCCCGCCCTCCTGGCACCGGCATCAGATCCAGACGTGGGCCTGACGACTGACGTGCGCGCTGTCGGAATAAATCAGAGGACGAGCGCCGCACGCCGGGAGAGGCGGACTGCTGCTGGCTGGCCTCGCCGCAGCCTCGACGGCAATGGCAGAACCAAACGATGGCCGTGATTTACGGGCCACGGGACACTCGTTTGCAGGGTCATGGTAAGGACAGGAGAGGGAAAAATGAGAAGATACCTACTACGCAGGCACGAGCCACTAAGCTCCCTTGTACTATTATTCCATCGGTTAAATTGACGGTTACTTAGCTATATTTCAAACGCAGATATTTATTGTGCACAAAAGTTCTACGGAGACCAAAGACAAATTTCCCCGGACTTGGCAGGACAACAAAGTTCATGTTGACGGATCTGATTCTCGGTGGCTCTGCATGTCCGCGGTCATCAGCTAGGACACGGCCAGTCACGCGGCTCATTGGTTTCCCTGAACGTCCATAAATCGACACTCCTGGATGCGCCGCCGCACGGTTCACCGTTAATCAGAACGACAGGGCCTGGGGGGGGTGGGGGGGGGGGGGGGGGGTGATGGCAGGACAACCTTCTGGATGCAGCGTCCGGACAGCTGGCTCCATCGCAGCGGCCCACCTGTGCCACTGGAATAGCAAGTGGTCTGTGTCGCCACCCAGTGGCCACTTGAAACTAAGCAGGCTGCTTTAAAAGGTTGGTGGTCCGACAAATGACACTCACGGCAGTAGTTAAAGGGACAATTACTGGTAGTGGTAGTTAGTGCAGTTTGAAATCAGGTTTTCTGCTTCGTATACATGCGTGTTACCCACAAGGCAACTAAAAGTACTTCTTGTGCGGACAGGTCTCACCTTTTAGTTTTCATCTGCTCCTGTAGCTTACTGTACATCTCCAGCACTGAAAAAGTTTTTAAGAAAAAAAGAAGGAAAAATGACCTCACAAAACAATTCTTGAATTTAAATTCAATAGAAATCTATGATTAGAGCCGAAAGGAGACCGAGGCGAAATAAAATCATCGACAACTTTCAATGGTATTAGCGACTCTCCTCCGCCCTGCGGCAGCTGCTCACCGGGCAGGCAGTGTGTGAGCTTGTCCACAGTGGTGGCGATGTTCCGCTGCTGCAGCCGACACTGCCTCAGCTCATCCATCGTATTCAGCGTCTGCAGGGGGGGCAATTTGGGAAGAGTCAAGAACCGATCCTAGTTCACCATTTCACCGTGTTAATGACTGCAAATCGAACCTCTTTGCCATCGTTCTGGAGATTATGGTTGGTCTGGATCACCTGACCCTGAAGAAG
Source organism: Denticeps clupeoides (assembly GCF_900700375.1). NCBI lineage: Eukaryota > Metazoa > Chordata > Actinopteri > Clupeiformes > Denticipitidae > Denticeps > Denticeps clupeoides. The sequence continues at coordinate 37,820,660 of NC_041707.1, forward strand.
AAAAAAAAACAGGCCAAAAATCAAACACACTAGAGCCGAAATACTAATATGACCATCCATAAAACAACCATGAAATTACCATAACTAACATATATTTAAAATACATTTGGAATAAGTCACAATTACGCTATTATTCTTTTAAAAAATGGCCTTCCTAGCAATCACAGCACAACTCCTTTCTTCACCTTAAGTTTCTGTGCCTCTCCGCGCACTTTAAGCAGTTCGGTGATGGAGTCGACAAAGCCTTGGAAGTGGTGGTTGCACATCTTCTCAATCTCACGGTCGTGGTTGCGGATCCTCCCCTCAAGCTTCTCCATGAAGAGGCCATGTTCCTGCCCATCATACACGGACCTGAGAAACACAGGACGGGGTGTTATTGGAAGGAAAGAATGGAAAGGAATAACGTCTTGGTAACAAACTGTGCTGTGTAATGATGAAGTACAACCAGGAGGGGGCAACAACACGTTAAAAAAATTTTAAAAAAAACTGGTCAACAGCTGGTTCTGCAAATAATTATTACCTATAAAGGATACATTCATAAAGCAGACTTTGGTAATTAACTAGGCAATAAATCTTTCTACTCAGGTTTCTACTATTGTTTTTATTAAATGTACTTTATCACATGCATTTGTAGTACATACTTTTAACATTCTGTGCTAGTTTTACATATTACAAATGCACTAATTGCAAGTATATAAAACTGACTTAATGGATAAAAATAAAGTTTGCTACCCAAAAATAGTTTTATTAATGCAGAAGTTAACAGTGAACTTTACATCCAGTTTTCATATGATTATCTCATTCATAATTTGAGGGGTTATTTTAAATATACAATAAAAATGTACTAAATCACAAGCATATTTCAGTGTCAGTTCTACTTAATATAAAATATATTTAAGTAAAGCTTAATGGGGTCATGAAGACCTTTAATTAGACTAATGATTGATATTATACACACAAAAAAAAAAAGTGTAAAAAACAGCACACTTCACATTGTAATAATCAAGTGTAAACTGAAGTAAGAACACTTAAAATTGTACTTTTAAAAACTTTTTTTTTTTACTTTACTTTTTTTTTTATTGGTTATGGACTAATAAACGGAATAACCCTAAAGCAAAAAAAAAAAAAAGGCTCAGAAGCAGAAATCATACGGTCAATATGTGCCCACTAACAGCCATAATGGCCGACTCTCATTCAGACCAAAAGCCTTTTAAACCTCGGCCGGCTGGAGAAAAAAAAAAAAAAAAAAGTGAAGTGAAATCTGCCTGTCAGGCATGAAAGCATTAGGCAGCAGCTCAATCTACTCTGAATAGGGAGTGGAGGGGCTCTGAGCAGAAGAGTCCGGCAGCGTTGTTCACCCACCTCAACACGGGCAGGCACACGCCCAGGCCAGTCAGTAGTGCAGGGTCGAGTACAAAGCCCAGAGACAACTCGAAAGAACGAGACGCAGCGGCTCTCGTGTAACCACCGCAGACTGACGCCACCTGAGGTGTTGAAGTGTAAGAGCTCCCCAAAAGCCACATTTATTTTTTTATAGTGCTTCATTGAACCAATTATCCTTTCATTTAAAAAAAGAAACTAGTGTATAGTTAAAAGCAGTTTTGACCCACCTTCTCATTCAACATGTTTTCTTTATTTTCATGACCATTTACGTTGGTAGATTCTCACTGAAGGCACCAAAACTATGAATGAACACATGTGAAGTTATGTACTTAACAAAAAGTGGAGACCCGGCCTCCACAGTCACCGGACCTGAACCCAATCCAGATGGTTTGGGGTGAGCTGGACCAACAAGAGCTAAACACCTCTGGGAACTCCTTCAAGACTGTTGGAGAACCATTTCAGGTGACGACCTCTTGAAGCTCATTGAGAGAATGCCAAGAGAACCAAGTTTTCATGCCTTCAGTGAGAATCTACCAATGTAAATGGTCATAATAAAGAAAATATAATTTTAGCACCACAAGGCTGTATTCATCACTTTTTTTTTCAAAAGCCACATTTCTGATCACACATTGTGAAGGATATACGATACGATCAACGATGGGCTACTCATACAGTGTTGCCAGCCTTACTCCGAATTTATGGCACTATGATGACTGCCAGGAAACAGGAAAGATTTTTGCTGCTTGATTTGGAATTATATTCATCAGGGATCAGAATTATTACTATGAATACATTTTGCTCCAACCGAGCGACCTTTCAATGGTGTCCATCCTTCTCGAGAAGCTGTTCTGGTGGCCTTGTCTGGTGCGTCACGTGTTTCTGAATGTCGTTCCCTCAAGTGTCCTCATGAGCAGTGTCGGTAACCGAATCTGCTGGACTGAGTTCCGTTCCACGACCTCCGAGACTCTCGACCCTGAAAGCCCAGCTGCTGCAGAGGCCTGAGGGCCCATTGCGCAATACAGTCCCCACTGGTCCAGCCAGCATCTCTCTCACACACACACACACACACACACACACAAACACAATAAAGCGAACATGAATCTGCCACTTCACTAGAAACATCAGCCCTGAATGCGAGGATTTACAAAAACCAACTGCTGATGTCAAATTACCATTGGACATCAAGTTTATCAATTATTGTTTCCCTTATTCCCTGAGCATGGCTATTGTAATAAAAAAAACATCAAGCATGGTGGTGAAGCACTGAGCCAACACTCTGCACAGCCTCCTCTGGACTTCATTAGATCTCCTGCTTTCATCCAAACAGAAAAAGTGACCATAAAGTCTCCATAAAGACAAAGAGACAAATACAGTGCAAAACCAAATCCATCTTCCAAATATCATAACTGCATTTGAGTAAATAAGCCGCAGAGTATATGAGTAATTTTAACAAATAAACCACTGTATCCACATCATGTTAATTCCAAATGTTCTTGTCCGTCTCGAGGTCCCGCGTGAAGCTTCAGAGGAACTGGGGGGGGAGGGGCGAGAAGAACAGTGGACCCACTCTTCCCCGCTTTCATTTCGGGGGCTTAGAGGACACTCCAGTGCCAGGATGAAGAGCATCTCCTGCATCTCAACTCCACAGCGGCCGCCCGGGCAGGGCTCGGATAGGAACGGTCGAAGCCACTTGCGCTCGGCCTTGGCCAGCTGGTATCTGGGGCGGGGGGGTTCGGGTGACACCATCCCAACACTGGCCAGACCTCAGGCTGAGCGTGTTGATCTGAATTCGATAAAGAGTTCTTATTTACAGACCCTGATGCAACTGAAGTCCTGTCAAATTAAAAATCAGAATTGTCGCAGCCAAACAGAAGTTCACTGAACACAAACTGAAATTATACGTCTGAGATGTCGATTTAAACAAAACATAAATTACACAATTATATAAAACTCTATTGTATTATGCAGGATTATGTATAATGCCAGCAATGCCCATGTGGTAGTTACTGTTAGGAACTACACTGGACAAAATGAAGAAACTTTAAAGTTGAGATGGTGTCTGATGTACAGTACAGGCCAAAAGTTTGGACACCTTCTCATTCAATGTGTTTTCTTTATTTTCTTGACCATTTACGTTGGTAGATTCTCACTGAAGGCATCAAAACTATGAATGAACACATGTGGAGTTATGTACTTAACAAAAAGTGGAGACCTGACCTCCACAGTCACCGGACCTGAACCCAGTCCAGATGGTTTGGGGTGAGCTGGACCAACAAGTGCTAAACACCTCTGGGAACTCCTTCAAGACTGTTGGAGAAGCATTTCAGGTGACGACCTCTTGAAGCTCATCGAGAGAATGCCAAGAGTGTGTAAAGCAGTAATCAGAGCAAAGAAACTAGAATATAAAACATGTTTTCAGCTATTTCACCTTTTTGTTGTTAAGTACATAACTCCACATGTGTTCATTCATAGTTTTGATGCCTTCGGTGAGAATCTACCAACGTAAATGCTCATGAAAATAAAGAAAACACATTGAATGAGAAGGTGCGTCCAAACTTTTGGCCTGTACTGTAGAAAAGGCTGGTTCAGCGTTTGAGGTGGAGCCAAAAATCACACCGGGATCAGGTTACTCCGGCCGGGTTGCCCAGTCAGCGGGGGAGCGGCGCGGTAACGTGAACGGGTCTAAAAGAGGAAATGGCCACGGTGCAAGGCTGAAACGCGATCTGCCTGCAGGTCGCCCGCAGGCAAAGCCATAGTGATGAGTCACAGAAAGGCAGAAAGTCGCCGGCGTGTCCCCCGCCTCCGCCCCACACGGTCCTGCTTTCAACAGCACATTTCTTCCAATAACACCGATGAATTTTTCATTAGGCCTTCACTTTACACTCTAGCCAATGAATCACAGGAGAGGAGAAAAAATAATCTGACTAGTAATATATAAAATATATCTAGTACAGAGAAGTATTGAGTGAGTAATGTAAATGTCATAACGGCGGCTCGGTGGGAATGGATATGGACTCTGGTGATGGTGAACTTCTTACTAATGCATTAAGAAACCAAAAAATGTAGGGTGGTAGTAGCCTAGTGGGTAACACATTTGCCTATGAACCAGAAGACCCAGGTTCAAACCCCACTTACTACCATTGTGTCCCTGAGCAAGACACTTAACCCTGAGTGTCTCCGGGGGGGACTGTCCCTGTAACTAATGATTGTAAGTCGCTCTGGATAAGGGTGTCTGGTAAATGCTGTAAATGTAGATTGACTGAACATGAAGAGAATTTCATCACTCACCTGGTCATCATTACCTTAGAAGGGTATGACTTCCTGAAGTCATGAAGGACATTTCAGTCCCCCTCTGGAGACACTCAGGGTTAAGTGTCTTGCTCAGGGACACAATGGTAGTAAGTGGGGTTTTAACCTGGGTCTTCTGGCTACTACCACCCTACTCATACAAAAAGGAACATTATTCACGTCAAGTGGACATGTTGGTGAGCCTAGCGGTCCACAGTCAGGAGTTTTGTCCACCTCTGATGTCACACATCTGGACTCTTCAGTCTAAAATGACTTCACGTAGAAAACGCTCGAGGGTACGCCCATTGGAAGAACTGCTGCTGGAGACGCCATGCATGAGGTCATCTTCGGCCGACGAAGACCTGCACGTCAAACCTACACCCCTCATTTACAGGCACATGTTGGCGGAGACGTGCGAGCGGCCCGTACGCAGTGTGTGAAGCTGCGTGTGAAACTCCACCCGGTGCTTCAAAGAGCAAGCGGCTGGACGTGACTCAGCAGGGTGGAGACTGCCTCACCAGTCCGCCTCCCCCGCATGGAGCCCCTTCACGTCTCAGCTAAACGTTACTGGCTAAATGGAAGTCTCAGCATTGGCTAAAATGTGTGTGTGTGTGTGTGTGTGTGTGTGTATGAGAGAGTATGTGTGTTCATATTATGCATATCATTACACGGCAACGAAACTTTGCTACACTAGCCCAACAAACCATTCACAAAAAAACTGGTTCTAAAAACATGAAATCAAAAATGCAACTGTGGAATAATAATTTTAAATAAAAATATCACTAAATAGTTATTGTCATAACACACCAAAATCACCTGCGAACGGGGAGCAGTGTGTGGGGACGGTGCTTTGCTCAGTGGCAACTCAGTGGCACCTTGGCGGATCGGGATTCGAACCGGCAACCTTCAGATTACGGGGCCGCTTCCTTAACCGCTAGGCCACCACTGCCCATTATGCAGTGGAGTTAAAGTAAAAAGTCTCTACAAACTGAAATAAATGAAGAAAAAAAAAAGAGCAGTAGTGAAGTACATTTATTTTGTTATCCTAACAACCCCAGTTAGAATAGCTACAAGTGACAAGCTTAATTAGCTCATTACCGAGCTAGTAAACAAACGGAGGCCATTTTATGTGATGTTAGCGAACAAACATGGAAGTGTACGAGGACTGACGTTCACGTTTTTTTTCGTTCATACAAAACGCTAGCGTAACTATGTAAGCTTAAGGCATAAACTGGCAAGGATCTCACAATACGATACGTATCATGACACGATTATATCAGGATATGTTGCGATACTGTAAATGTTGCGATATTTTGATATTCAGAGCTGACATACAGGATGCTGTGATCGGACTCATGTTTTGCAGTTTCACGCAACCTGAAAGGCCAAGCAGTAATTCATAGTACCAAGCACTATGAATTACTGCTCAAATATTTCTATACAAAAATATTGATATTTGATGTCCCTTTATTGATACACTTTCACCACGTAACATACTATGATATATTGCTGTATCAATATATTCCTAATAAAAAAAGTTTAGTTATTTCAAAAACATTTTCCATTTTAGCAATTTGACCCTTTTGGTCTTCACCGAGTTATAATGAAATTGTAATTCGGATTACACTTATTTGCTCTTTCCAATCAAGGTGCTGACTATTTAAACAGGTGTAGTTAGGAGAGCTAGTGTCAGATATTCAGCTACATGGGGTTGAAGGTTCATGCCACCCCTGAACCTTGAGAGCATCTCAAACTATAAGATCAACAAACTGTAATAGAAAAATGTCAATAAAATGTGCATTCACAACATTCCACGGTCACCAGAGAGCACTTTTCCCGTTGTCTGAACAGTTTTTCCAATGACCCCCCAACTCGCCTCCCTAATCCAAACTGCAAGGAGCCCAACTTCCTTCATCTGGGAACACATTGTTCACGACTTAATAAAACCCGATTGCCGTTGTTTCTTCAACGAAGGCCACTGATGTGTTCTTGCTGCTGCTTGTGATTCCCGGTCAGGACTTTTTGAAGGAGGTTGGATGAACTTTCTCCTGTTTTCACTAATAACTGTGCCAAGACTCTCTGAAGGCTGGAAACTCTCCAGGTGGATGGAGACGAGAGTGGCATTTCCCGTTCCGGAAGAGCTGCCGCTTCCCACCTTTCCCTTACTATTCTTGGAAAGAAGAAAAAAAACAGTAGCGTTCCAGCATTGGTATCCCACCACCCAGCCCCTTCCTCTCAGACAGCCTCAAAATATTAAAGACACTTACTCACACATTACTATATAGGCATAGCCTGCATAGCCAAAAAGCACGTAGAACATCATTTCATTGATATGTTCTGGATCCCAAGGAGTCTTATATCATGCTTGATCAATCATATGACATTATTTAATATCTGACAAATTTTAAATATCTATGAAGAATGTAGGGGTTCAGCTGATAAAAAAAAAAAATCATTTAATAAATAGTAACGAGTATAGTCCAGGTCAAAGTCAACTTTATTGTATAATGAAGTAACCAACCTAAAACGAATGACATTGAACGTGGAAAAGTACAACAATCTATTTATAGACAAATGGCATTGTCATTTTTGGCACAGTTCAACTACATACAAAGCGTCTCCCTGAACAGACATGTAACAAAACCAGGAAGGGTTTGTTTGACTGCAGATCGAATGTGGTCTGTCGGTCTCCAGTATTGGTTTAAAAAAAAAAAAATTAAAAATTCCCCAGTTAAACTGTAATTTCATAGAAACGGCCATAAAGTAGTCAGACTACTTCTGTATGGGTGAACCACAATTCATTGCAATGGACAAAACATTTAAAACATTATAAAATGTACGTCCAATGGCATTGTCCTGTATCAAATATTGTGATACAGGACAATATTCATGGAAATCTGCTTCAATTTGAATCTGGTATACTGGTACGTCCATAGCTGCCAGGCCAGCACCGGTCATTGAAATCAGGAAATGCGGGCAATATGTCTCGTGCATTGGGCTCTGCACAGGATGCACTGGTGCACTTAGCTTTTTTTCCTCGGGTGCACCAAATTTTCGCGAAAATGGATGCCGAGGTGGTGAAACGGAGGCTAGCCAATGCCGATTACGTTTTGCTTGCACTCGCAACTGGGCAATTCTGAAGAGTGTGTGTGTGTGTGTGTGTGCGCGATTACATGAATGCAAAAAGCTGCAATTTAAATGATTAGTACACGGATTGGATCGGCAACATATCACTCATTCTCTCAAAGTTTGCGAGCTGACTGAAGTCTCACTTCAGTCAAATGTGACGTGTTTGGTCACATGACTTTCGGTTCGGTTCAATGGAGACCTCAGATTCGTGACTCGCATAGACATATGGGTAGACGCCGCATGACTCGCTGCATCGTACGTCAACGTCGCCGCCATATTGCGATAGGCTCTGCTGTGGCGTGAAGCATATACAGGTCTATGGAGAGAAGTGCATAAAAACGCCTCACTCTTGCGCTGCTTGGGGCTGTACAAACCGCTGTATGCTCCAAACCAGATCCTGGGGGATTATATTTCATAGGTAAGGCTGGACAATTGTTTTGAATATATTGGGCCATTCTAAAATCCCGTTTTTTTTAAGTCTTAACCTTAGTTTAGCTAGGCTAAGCTAGCGAAGCTATGCATTCCTGTGTTCAAGTCAGCCTCCAAGCAACGTTTTGGCTAAACGTAGGCATAAACTATTTAGACTGTTTAGTTAACTTTTCTCAAACTTTGAAGGTTTCCTAAAGAAATTCACCTCAGTTTACAAAAGCTAGCAAAGCTATGCATCCCTGTGTTCAAGTTAGCCTCTAAACAATGTTTTGGTTAAATGTAAGAGCTATAATACTGGATTTTATAATGGCCAAATATAATCAAAACAGTTTTTTAGCATTACCAAGGTTTGTCGTTCGACAGTAATGTAAAGTTTTTTGTAATTATTTAATTTTGTAGAATATTGTATGAAAGCACTGGGCATTTCAAGTTGTTATAAGTAGTTTGTATGTTTCACTTTGAAATTAAACATTTCACTATTAGCAATTTGTATGCGACATTTAATTGATATACAAGCAAGTGTCCTTTATCATATCGCAATCGCATAATTGATCTCAATAATTGCAAAATGTCTATCCCCAAATTGTGCAGCCCTAGTTCTCAGTCACCCAGGTCATGGTTCTATCAAAAAAAGGTTGTTTCACTTGGCATCCTTTGACGCCAAGGATCCATAAGAAGTCCAGTTGACAGTGAAATATCCTTTTTTTGGAGACAAAATGCTTGTGCTTTCATAAAGGCAGAGATGTTCAAGCAGGGGTGGTGTCTAGCTGAAAAACAGCCCCGAAGTACATCTACTGCCCTTTCTTACATATTTTCGCCACCCCACAGAGGAAAATCCAGGAACCCCCACTGGGTTTCCACACTCCAGTTACAGGCCTAGGCGTGTTTTTCGGTCAAACATGTTTTAACTTCAAATGATTTCTGGGAAGGGAGGGGTGCAAGGACTGAGGAAAAAAAAAAAATGCACCGACACCACAACTCTGGCTTCCAACCTGAAATCTCATAATCAGAGTTGACATAAGTAAACACACTGCGGCATTATGAGTTCTTTGGGTAAACGTGCCACTCCCATGTGATTGCTGAAGTCCGTGTGATCGACGGTGGCAGCTTCCCTCAGTGCGCTCCAGCTCATTCAAACATCTCACAACGTTAAACTGCCCAGAAATAGTGAGGTTAACAACAACACCACCATTTATTTCTTATATAGCCCAAAATCACATACAGTATGTCTCAATGGGCTCTAACAGGCCCTACAGTTCTGCACACAAGGAAAAAAAAAAAAAACTCCACACACTCTAGGAGAGAGAAAAACAGAAAGGAAGAAACGTTGGGAAGGAGTGATACAGAGAGGGACGCCCTTCCAGGGTAGAGTGAGCCTGCAGTTGGTGTCAGTGCAGGGTTGGTGATTGTCCAATAAGAAGAAAAAAAAAAAGTCCTACAGTGGTAGAGGTGGAAAGGTCCAAAGTGTAGTATAGTAGTATCCAAGTGTATAGTTAACACTTAACACTTAATGTGTGAATGCCAGGGGTAAATAGGGAATCCTTAATGCATTGCATAAAATAATAATAATAATCTTATACACTGATCCCAACATCCACAAATAACATCCTCCTTTATTTGCCATTAATAAAACTTGAGGCATGACAATATCAGGAGAAAATCTGAAATTCTGTTTAAATGAGCATTTTCTATTTAAATTCCTCAACTTTAAGTATAAATGGTACAATCAATATAAAATAAATGTAAGACTTAAATGTAAGAAAAGAAAAAGAAAAAAAAAGTTTTACACTTATTTTATATGTATTGTTTTTATTCATTTTGTAATTTAGTGTGGGGTCCTTGAGTGCTATGACGGGTGCCTATTAATAAAATTATTATTATTATATTTATTTATTAGCAGGCAGCCAATAAAAAAAATGCAGCTTTGGTGGCAAAGCTGCATTTTGTGGTGACTCTACTGCTAAAAATTCCTACAGATCCACCAGAAGTCCAACAGGGTCCAACGGAACCAGAGGGACCACCGTTCTGCTTTAAACAGAAGAAACCGGGGACGATTCGCTTTAACCAACACACACACACACACACACACAGAAATAGAATATTATCTGCAAAACCCGCCTGCGGTTAGCTGCATGCCACATGCGAGTGTTTATGACGAAGCGCTGGACGCTGGGAGAACTGAGTCACGGGGAGAAGCAGACGGCCAGAGGCCAAACCCCGGTTCCAGGAACTCGCAGCGGAGTCCACCTGAAGGACAAGCCACAGATTGTCCCGCGGCGTGTCCACACTTCCGCCTTCTTCTCAAAGGAAGCGCACGAGCCAAGCCTCCACATCAGCCTTGAGACGCTCGCCTGTGAACCAGAAGACCCAGGTTCAAACCCCACTACCATTCTGTCCCTGAAGACACTTAACCCTGAGTGTCCCCTAGGGGGGGACTGCACCTTTCACTACTGATTGTAAGTCATAAATGTCAAACTCATATTAACGCTCTGGTGAGAATGTTCGCTAGGGTAACATCTGGTCCTGGTGACATCTGGAAAGGTACCTAATAAAGTGGCCAGAAGGCACAGTGCTGGGCTCCAACAGCTGCGAAGTATGAACCTGTGGAGTATCGGGTGCAATTTATGGCACCCATAAGAAAAACTTGTCTCTGTCCTCTGTCCCTCCCACACACACACACACGCAGCTGCTATCTCAACGCATTGGCGTACCAACTAACGGATGACTCGGCACATTAGCAGCGATCTGTGTACATTAGATAAACTCCCAAAAAAAAACAGCCGCGCAACAATCCCGCGCTGGCGGGCGCCCGCGGAACCGATAATAATGTGGTTTTAGTCCCGTGCTGTCGATCAGTGATGAAAGTGGTTATTTTTGTCATTGTGAAACAGCGCAGCGCACGGTGATTTGAACCTGCAACCTTTCGCTTACGGGTCCGCTCCCTCGCCCGCAAGGCCACCACTGCTAAAATCGAAATTTCTTTCCCCTGCTACGGGCTGGCAGCCTGAGCAAAATCATGATCAATGGACAAAATTAACAGAAATCCAAGATGCTTGTCCGGTTAAGAAAGCGGCCCCGTAATCAGAAGTTTGCCGGTTTGAATCCCGATCCGCCAACGTGCCACTGAGCAAAGCACCGTCCCCACACACTGCTCCCCGGGCGCCTGTCATGGCCGCCCACTGCTCACTCAGGGTGATGGGTTAAATGCAGAGGACAAATTTCACTGTGTGCACCGTGTGCTGTGCATCACAAGTGACAATCACTTCACTTTGTACTTTGCTCATGTGATTGCAGTGATTTGACTACAGCACAACAGGGATACGCACACAGGTTCCGGTGGGTAACATACTCGTCTATGAACCAGAAGTCCCAGGTTCATAATATTCTATTGTGTCCCTGAGCAGGACACTTAACCCTGAGTGTCTCCGGGGGGGAGACACTCTGGATAAGGGCGTCTGGTAAATGCCATAAAATGTAAATGTAGAAGTAGCTGGCGAGTCATAGCTGGCATCAAAACTATGAATGAACACATGTGGAGTTATGTACAAAAAAGATTAAATAACTGAGAACATTTTTTATATTCTAGTTTCTTTGCTGTGATTACTGCTTTGCACACTCTTGGCATTCTCTCGATGAGCTTCAAGAGGTCGTCACCTGAAATGCTTTTCCAACAGTCTTGAAGGAGTTCCCAGAGGTGTTTAGCACTTGTTGGTCCAGCTCACTTCAAACCATCTGGATTGGGTTCAGGTCCGGTGACTGTGGAGGTCAGGTCTCCACTTTTTGTTAAGTACATAACTCCACATGTGTTCATTCATAGTTTTGATGCCTTCAGTGAGAATCTACCAACGTAAATGGTCATGAAAATAAAGAAAACACACTGAATGAGAAGGTGTGTCCAAACGTTTGGCCTGTACTGTATATATAAAAGTGTAGATCATAAAAACAGGAATTTCCAGGTGTTTATGCAGTGAAAATCCTGATTAAATTTCCAATTTCTCTTTCACGGGACAAAAAACGATTTTAATGACAGTGGGTCTACTTAAATGCCATTCATCTGTGCAGGGTGGCCTTCTTATGCACAACGCATTCACACACACACTCACACACACTATATATATATATATAAAAAAGCGAGAATGGATATGAATTACGTTTCTCTCTACGACAGATGAGTTTGTTCAATAACCAGTCTGGTCCGTGTTACCACGAGTCATCTTGAGAGCCGATCGACTCTTCCGACTCGCCCAATTCATTCCTCAGCCGGCGCTGTTTGACGACGAAATGTTGCTTTTGCGTGTGAGAACTGTACCTGGAGTCAACAGCCTGGAAGCCCCGAACACCGCAGCTTGTCGCCGACCCCCCTTTTTATGCTTTGATCGCGACAACACTGCGCCCAGCGACCGATTCATCCACAGTCCCGCCGTAACGTCCATTTCCGCGCAGCAAGTGTCGGAATCGGCCGCTTTGGTTAGTTTTCGGGCGGGCTGAGGACTAAAATAAAGGCGCTGGAAGAGTCCTCGGGAGTTTCTAGAGCAGAGGGAGACTCCCTGATTTCTTTTTTTTTTTTTTTTTCAGAACCCCCCGCCGCCACCGTTCCCTTACCGGAGAGTGGGTCCGATGCAGTTGGGGTCGGTGCTCTCGATCTCCCGGAGGATCCGCTCGTGTTCCGCGGCGACTTCCACGCTCGCCATCTTCCCATGTCCGAGTCGCGGCGCGTCACTGCGGGGAACGCGAGTCCGCGGACGCAACGCGACTTTTGTGGGAGTCGAGAGCCAGACGCGATTCTACTTCCGGGTCTCGCTCGACTCCCGAATGAAAGTGTCCTGCGGAATTCCAGCGAGAATAATAACAACAGCAGTAACGTCAACTGCATTCGTTTCCAACTCTGCCGCGGAACTTTACCGATGTTCTTTTCGGACTTTTTATTCACACGCCCGTGAATAGACTATACACAAACTTTAAACAAAATAAAGCCAATTACTGTGGAAAAATGTGCATTTAAAAGCACAGAGAAGGCATCATTCGGCGATAACAGTGGATAAGTGACCGCGTCGTGCGTGGAAACGGCGACATCTGGCGGCCGGCGTGGAAAAGGCAACAATAAAGATGTCACTTTTCTTCAACGCATCTGTAATGTCATAATATTCGGTCAGAACAGAAAAGGCTGCATTTCTATCGTAACGTTGTACGATTTATGCTGTCTAATTGTGACTATCGCAAGGACAAGAATGTCAATTAACATAACACCTACAAATACAACTAATATTAAATTAAAACAAGAGTTATCCATCCTCTTGTTTATTTTTTACTAATGTCTTCCTATCTAACCGTATATCTATTTATCTCACTATCTGTTGCTGCTTGCAAGTGTCATAGTTCCTACTTCCCACATCAATTGGACCAAAGCGGTATAATAAGACCCGGTAGATTGATTTTATGTTTATTTTAAATGTGCGCGGTGTAATACAATTTCAAACCATGTTCCACCGTCATGACGCGACAACTCGGCTGTCCCGCACGAACATTCATCATCGTCCGACCGTTCGTGTCCCCGGGAAGACGGTATTTCGCGCGTCTGTCTGTCGGTGGGTCGACGTCCACGTTAGACACGCCCAGACGATTCGACTCCGCCCACTTTTTAAAACACGAAGCCCCTCCCACCGCCGGTCCGCAGCTGTGAACGGATCTTCGGCGACAACTGCGGCCGCGCGGGGAGCGACCTCGACGAAAAGGCGACGCGATCGAACAAAACAGAGGAAAGAAATAAAGTTGCATTTGGGTGACGTGGTCGTGAACGCCAGGTAAGATGCCGGGTCGTCCCTTGTCGAGCCCCGACGCCGCTTTAGAAAGTTCCGGTCGGCGGTCGGCGCGTTCTGTCCGTAAATGAGCCGCGAACCCGCCGCTCCGGCTTCTGTTGCGTCGTTTTTCGGCGGCCGTCGGAAGAGCAGGAAGTAGCTGGTAGTCGAACTGTTCGCCTTATTGCTGAACACGCACAAACACACACTCACGGTTCGTGTATTGACATGTTACCACCCGCCATCTTTCGTGCCAATTAAAAGCCCCACTTATTTATTAATTCACTTGGCATAAATACAGCAAGTCGATGCTTTGTGGGTTTTGGCCCCTTCATCAACAGATTGGGTCCAAATGAAACGTATTTACTTCATTAGTTTTGCAATTAGCCAGTGACGACACGCTTAAGAGGCCACATTGACCAAAAAAAAGTAACATTTCTATTATTTTATGTTGTAACTTTATTGTTGTTTTCAGGTCGTTCGATTTGTCTTTTTAGATGCCACCATGGCCCACATGTTCATTTCAGACAGTGGCTCGGACTCGGATGTGGGAGACACGAAGCGGCCAGATGCCTCACGGGGCTCCCGGTCGTCCGAAGTGCCCAGAGTTGACCTCCCAGGTAGGTTCCCGTTGGAAACACGACCGTGTCCAGGTACCGGCGTCACGCCGCTCGCAGGACAGCTTCACGTAACTGGGCCGGATGGCATGAGCATCTCGCACGGTGGACCTCTCGTTCCTCCTACTGCTTTAAGGAGACGGGAATAAAAGAAAAGTCCACATTTCTACCGCATGTCGCGTTGCCAGATCTTATCCTATTTGCAGTTTCAGAAATGATTGTGTTGCTCGTGTTTTACCACAGAACACTATTCTTGAGCATGGAGCAAGATGACATCTTCACCTGTAGCTTAAAAGTGTGTGTGTGGTTCATATTGAACAGGATCAAACTGGAAGATTGCGTAGCTCGTTTTCATCCATCATCGCGTATAAACCCCGATCTGCGAATCGTTTTTTTTTTAGCTCCTCGCTGATCTTTTGTAGAAAAGAAGAGGCAGAGGGTTTACTCCGAGAACAACGCCCCGTGCAAGAGCGAGGCCGACTTCCAGGAGTTTGGATCTACGGAGGACGAGCTCCTGGCTGCCGACAGCGGACCTTTTCGGTCTCGATCCCACTCGGCTCCCCCTGCCCTGTGGGCCGCCAGGAAGTACGGTCAGCAGCTCAGGAGGATGAGTGACGAGTTTGATGTCTTACTGGACAAAGGGGTAAGGACGATTCCGCCGCGTAAGTAAGATGGACTATTTCAGAATAGAATACGATAAAATGTTATATGAATACAATAACAGAACCCACTTGAGTTGAGGAAATCATAGAGTGAATGAACCTGGCAATGCAACATTTATGGTACATGACATTGCATAAAAATTAAATGTATTCATCGTACTTTTTCAAAAACATATTTGAAGTACAACTGTTTTATGTTGCAATATTTCTGCCTTTCTCTTGGTTACTCTTTGCAAATCGGCCAAAAAATTGAGAGTGGAAGTGTTCAGTTGTCACGGTGCACACAGTGAAATGTGGCCTTGGTGAGCCACATGCATTTAACCCAAGGGTGATGGGTTAAATGCAGAGGACAAATTTCACTGTGTGCACCGTGTGCTGTGCTGCTGTGTATCACAAGTGACAATCACTTCACTTTCAGGATAGTTTGGCCACAAATGTCCACGTGTAGGCGTGAAAATAGAAGTTCTTTTCTTCAACAGGCTGATATTGCTAATAGACACGATAGTTATTGGACTGCGTCCCTTTAAGGACACCGAAATGAAATAAAAATGGTGTGACGTTGCAGATGAAGAGGGTCCTCAGCGCCGGAACTGCCAAGCAGATGCGAACCTCCTCCAGCTGGCTCGGAATTCTCTGGAGCCACAAAGAGTCCGAGGGGGAGGCGAACAGCGGCCTCAAGGCAACCGGGGCACGCACGGCCAAGTGAGAGACGGGCGGGAGCGAGCGGAGGGCGCAGTCGGGGGCAGACGGAGAGAAGATGCCCAAAAGGGGTTTGGAAAGGAAAGTGTCCCCAGGTGTAGGCGTGCCTTTTAAAGACCCCCCCTGGGGGTCCTCATATCTGCTGAAGATGAATACTGTGCCACATAGCCAGACCGTGCCATGGTCACAACTCTGCCTTGATGAATGACACGATCCCCTGATGCAAGCAGAAGGCGGCTCATTGCACTGCAGTTAACTGAAGGATAAGAATGACATCGGGCGCTGCCATTTTGTTCTGTCTGTCTGTCTGTCTTTTTTTATTATTTTATTATTATAACTGCATCTGGCAGGAACAAATTTTTGAACAAATCTGTTAATATTTCCCAGAATGCACTCCTTCCCTATTTTAACAATTCAATTTTATACGCACCAGATTTGTAGAGTATTTGTAATAAGCCAGCAATCTGTTGAAAGACAGAGGGAATGCTGTTGTCGAGGACTCGGCCTGGTCCCCGTTGGGCAACTGGAGAGTCTCCGACCGAACGAAATATTAATACGTGAATGCATTTTAATCCATTTTATGTTGTATGAAATTGGCTTTCATCCCTGAAGGAACAGAATTGTGATTACGGGGAATAGGGTCTGGCAATAGAAGTGTCCCATTGGTAACAAATAATTTTTTTTTTTTTTTTTTAATCTGAGCGTGGAATATGTTTTTTGCGATCTATATTTGTGGATTGAGAAACTGGTAGCACACTGGCTAAGCATAAAAAAAGAGAAACTGGACTGTGCTCTGCAGTACATATTTAGGCCTTGTAGTTGCAGTCTACCTGTGGGCATGCAGGTAAAGATCTGATTTGTGTTTGAACTTTGATCTGATTGTGAAAAGCACTACTATCTGAGCCATGAACAGGCCCACGATTACTCTGCTTGTAATACTACCACTTTATCTTCCTGGGTCAGTACTGCAAGATCCAGAAGCCCAACCTTAACCCCTCTGTATGTGTTGTAGCGAGATTGGTGGACGAGTGGGTGTGTCGTGCCGTGGGCTAGACCTGTTTGCACACGTCTCACGCATTACTTGAAACTGGTTGCTTCTATATGATGTTTGTATGACACATTGTTGAATTTTTTTTTTCTGCCCCTGTGTTTTGTGAAGGGAAAGACCAGTTTAAAAAAATGGTTTCTCAATTACCACTACAAGTCAGCACAATAAATCACTTTAATAATAAGGACGACAATGAGTTTTGTTTAAACGACCATCATGACACATCAGATCGGGTCAAAGTAATACAATCGCAGTCATTAAAGGAGGTTGAACAAAAAAATAGTATAAGAACAGAATAGTCTTATGCTTATTAATAGCATTTTTGTAAGTAATCGTGTGTATATGAAATTTTCATGATACCCTATAAAATATTGTGAAAATTGTTGTCATCCACCTCAGCACATGGATCACTTTATATAGATCTATTATTATGGACTGGTGATAAAACAGACTACATATCCCATAATGCAGTGCCCACTTTGCACTGAAATGCAAGTGTAAATGCAAATGCCACGGCGTTCTAGTGACTCTGAAGCACGAGAAAGGAATTTAGATGTGTAAACTACTCCTGTACAGATTCAGCTGCGTAGTAACCATGGTGTTCAGCGAGGCAACTGAAGCACTGCATTATGGGATATGTAGTCTGTGTTTTATCAGCGCGTCATGTTGACGGGCCATAATAAGAGATTTATATAAAGTGATCTCGTGGGATGTGGCCGTGAGTTTGACACCACTGACATAGACTGCTGTAAATAATATTCATGCAACACTTGAGGGGTTCCAGCAGAACTTCTCCCCACAGTCCAAGCTGGACAGTCTGGCCATGTCCTCCTCACTCAGCTCAAAGTCAAACAGCTGGCTGTTCTCCTGCACCCTGCTGGGGTGGCACGACTTGGGCAACACCGGGACCCCTTGCTGCACAGCCCACCGCAGCAGCACCTGGGCCGGCGTCCGACCGCACCGCCGCGCCACCTCCAGCACCACAGGGTCTGAAAGCAGCAGCCCCGTGCCAAGAGACGAGTAGGCTTGGAAGCACACGTCCGCCTGGGCGCACGCTGCCCTCAGCTCCCTCTGTGCCAGCTTGGGGTGGAACTCCACCTGAAGGACCGCCGGGGGGACCTCGCAAGCTCCCAGAAGCTGCCGCAGATGCTCCGCTGTGTAGTTGGACACACCTATGGCCCGGAACCTTCCGCTGCGGTAGAACTCTTCCAGGACCGCCCAGCTCTGTGCTCGATTAGCAGGGTTTCGCCCGTCCTCCACAGGGAGGGCCTGAGTGCCAGGCCAGTGGATGAGGTACAGATCGATGTAGTCCAACCCCAGCTCCTCCAGGCTGCGCTGGCAAGCGTCCCTGGCCCTGGAGCCATGGTCCCGGGGCCCAAGCTTACTGGTGATGAACACGTCGGCCCGCGTTAGCCCGTGCCTGGGCAGCAGCTCCCGCAGGGCCTGCCCGATCTCCGCCTCGTTGCGGTACACGGCTGCAGTGTCAAAGGACCGGTATCCGGCAGTTAGGGCGGCATCCACAGTCCTCTGTGTTTCTTCAGGGCCGCGCAAACGAAACGTGCCCAGGCCCAGCAGGGGCATCGGCGAGCCCGTGTTCAGACGAACTGAATGGAGTGCGTCGGTCATCTGGAGATCTGGAACAACACAGAGGGTCGGTGGCACTCCCACTCTGATAGCACACTCTACTCCTTGTTTGTTTCAGAAGGAGCGGTCCTTTAATGCGCAAACTACAGGTCCCGTAATGCCGTGCGCACGTTGCTGACTAACTGAGCGCCCTACGCACTGAGCTCGAAAAAAAGAATTTCGAGCTGCTTCACAATCCATCTGCCGTCGACGTGGAAACTGCTTTACAGTTTCAGCTGAAGTGTAAAGATCGCGTTCGACAAGGCAACTAAAGCACTGCATTATGGGATCTGTAGTTTGTGTGTTATCATGTATTCATATCGTCGGGCCATCATAATATATCTAAATAAAGTGATCACGTGGGATGTGACAGCTGACAAAACTGATACCCGAACGAACGTAACAGAGCAGAAATGACCAGAAATCTGTATATTATGCTGATATATTATACACACAGCAGCGCCAATACGCAACCATCTGCGTTCCACCAAGATTTAATACAAGGAAATATGTAAACACAGAGTGACATTTTAGTCACATTTTAACTTACTTTTCCAAACGCGGATGTTAGGGGACTGTTTTCGACTGCCTCGTGCGTCCTGCCCCCGACCACGTGACAGCTTCGCCGGCGTCACCGTGGCAACAGGCGGGACCGGAAGTCCTCTTAGCCAATGAGGTTGAAGGGCGGGAACGCTGACTGTTTTATGATACCAGGGACGTTGAAGATCCCTTTCGGTGACGTATGTTATTAATTTTACTACTATTATAAAGGACAAAACTGAATAACGAGTAATGTTTACACAAAGGGAACTTAAGTTAGCCACGAATGCGTTTTAGGTTTGCCACTATGAGATATAATTATGATGCTTTTATTCTTCTCTTGTCCTTAGTAAACAATGCTAATAAGTCACACCTTTATATTGAAACGCCATGACATAAGACGCATTACTTATTAACGTTGTCTTTTTCTCTTCATTTTCCTCTGTGTCAGAACCAGAATGCCCATCCAGGCGTTCACATTCCCAGTCCCGGAGACCAGGTTCTTTCATGCTGGCCTCAACATTTTCAAGTTTAAAATCAGACAAGGGGCCAACAGCAGGCAAATAAGTCTTTGTTTCTTCCGTTTCCCCTACATTATGATATAATAATGTGCACAGTTGTTAAGGGATTTTTAACTCTCCGTGTCGTCCCACAGCGGAGAAGAGACGATTGACCGGGAAATTGTCAACCAGGAGTTAGAGGTGAACGCCCAAATGTGACAGCAAGATGTCGGACGGATTTTATTTATGGATTTGTACCGTCTCACAGGTTGCTGTTCGTATCGTGCTGACCTACCTGGACGACCTTCAACCTTTCGTCACTAAACATTTCTGCATTTGCCCCTGTAAGTTTGAGCTGGCTGTCACTAGTAATTTCAAATTATTACCGTTTTCATTCCATATTCGCTCCCTTCACATGACGTTCAATTTTACCACAAGGCAAAACGGTACTTTTAGCTGAAGGTAATTGCCAGATTGTTCCAATCTATACTGTTCTATTATTTGAATTGTAATTTGAGGGATTTTTTGTCCTAAGTTATAAACAAACCACGATAGTAGAGAACTGTCCTGCAATGTAGAATATTGCAGAACAGTATTCTTCAAACACTGTAATCCTGGACGACATTTCAGTAGTTTATTACAGGATTATACTTGTTCGCTTGTGGATCAGGGATCCGCGTTGTCTGATTTATCAACAGACAAAAGCAAGTGGGAGAGCGCGGCCAAGCTAAACTTCGAGCTGGACGGACTGAAGCTGTCTGCGTATCCTTTCATCATAACACTGTACGTGGAGACATGCCACCAGAGACACAGGCGCACAGGTCGGTTCCGCAGTATGCGCTGTGATTGTTCTCTGAAGAAAGGAGCAATGCTCGTCATCTTTTGTGTCAATTTTGATGTAGGTTCTATGAACAGAGAAGTTACGGATTCAAAAGTGAGTCTCTTTTCTTGGTTTTGTCGGTGACACGATGAACGTCAGAAAGGTCACCCGTGGTCCTCTCTTTCACATTAAATCTGTTTCTGTCTGCTAGGACACGCATGATTGTGACCCTCGGGTGACAGATCCAGGATCACGACATTCCCAGTGTTCCTCGAGCTGGGGCTGGCAAAGCAAACGCAGTGAAACAAGAGAGCCACACGGTGGCGTCCTAGCCCAACGCCGCCAGAACCAGAACCACACTGATTCCGACTCACAACAGTTCTGCCACGGGTGGGTGTTGAGTGTGCGGTGTTGTGTTACTGAATGTGTGTGAGTGTAAGCTTCATTAATACAGTTACATTTACACCATTTATCAGACGACCTTATCCAGAGTGACTTACAATCAGTAGTTACAGGGACAGTCCCCACCTGGAGACACTCAGTGTTTGCTCAGGGACACAATGGTAGTAAGTGGGATTTGAACCTGGGTCTTCTGGTTCATAGGCGAGTGTGTTACCCACTAGGCTACTACCACCCATACCGAGTGTGTTATGGTTACTGCGGCGTAAAACTTTTGCAGGTCAATTCTACAATAGAGGCGAATCGATGCATCGTGATGCGGACGTGGACAATTCTGTATCGATTCTGAACATAATCAATTACATCATAGTGACGTGAGGTAATGTAGAAAAATTTATGGTATGCATCATGATGCATCAAGGTATCAAATCGAATCAAATCACTGACATGATAATTGAATCGAATCGTGAGACGGCCTCTAGCGGTCAACCAGACCAGCTGATCCAGAATTAGGAGATAGGGTGACGGAGATGTTTCTTAATAAATGCAAAATGTTTTTTGCAAGATATTTTTAAACTGCCACCCCAGTTTTCAGTTTATTTGATAGGTATATTCTGTATTTTTCATACATTAAGATTCCCCAAACAAATAATAGAGAAAAATCTGTAAATTTTACATTATATTTGTCTCCACTAATAAACGCTAGTGGTGTTAACACTAGTGGCGTTGCTTGGTCATTTTTCCAGCGGCGGTATAAAAATTCTCGTTAAAATGTTGTGCCGGTACTGACTGTGGCGGTCTGATTAACCGCTGCGTGCCTTGACCAATAGAACCAAGTGTTCTAGGGTTCACTCCTCCACATCGAAACACACACGCGAAGCGGGAATGGAGGAAAAGCTGATCTTACCAGTCTCTCTTTCCAGAGATCTACAATATTATCGTCTTACCGGGAGTTTTGAAAACTATGCCTGTTTTTGTGCACTGGGCCCAACAGCAGGCGTGAACTGAAGTGATTGTCATTTGTGATGCACAGCACAGGGTGCACACAGTGAAACCCATCACCCTTGGTGAGCTCTGGGCAGCCATGACAGGCGCCCGGGGAGCAGTGCGTGGGGACGGTGCTTTGCTCAGTGGCACCGTGGCGGATCGGGATTCAAACCGGCAACGCTTCCTTAACAGCTAGGCCACCACTGCCCCGCTAGTGCGCCACCTTGAGCTTAACTCGCTGTTTGCGCAAACCTTTGACTTCGTAATCGAATCAATAAATAATCAGAATCGAATCTAATTGTGAGACCAGTGAAGGCTCACACCTCTAAAGAACAGTAATGGGTACTTTTGTTTTGCTCGGAATAGGCTGTTAAATGCGTGTGTCACATGATTCCATCCATGTGACTGGGAACAACACGGAAACGAGGTAACGTGACTCCTATAAATTGGCAAGATGGCCACTGCCAGCCGCTCAGTCATTGATTGACATAAGTCAACGAGACTTGGCTCCACTCCTTCTTTGAAGAGGAAGACCATTCCTGACCTTATCTTATCCTCTCTCCTGAACTCCTTCCTCTCGTCCTGTCTCATACGCAACCCTCACCAATGAAGAGAAACAGCGGGGGTTTCGGCAGGGCTTGGAATGGACGACTGGGAGTGCGAAATCCTTGTGGATTTCGTGGCGGCTGGAAACTTCATAGACCACTCATTCGTTAGAGCACATCACATTCCCATGGAACCTCTCGCATCTCCACTCACTATCACCTCCGTGGACAGTCGACCCGTTTCCTCGGGACCCATCACTCACCGTACGGTTGCTCTCCAACTCCGGATCGACTCCCACGTCGAAAAAATAAATTTTTTTATATTACCACAATCATCACCTCACCACTCCTCCTCGGGTTCTCCTGGTTGTCTCTCCACGAACCTCATCGCTCCTGGTCATCAGGCGTGGTGTTGGAGTGGGGAGGGCATTGCCATCGCCACTTCCTTCTGCCCTCAGCCCTTCCACCTCGAATCCAGAATCAACCCATCCTGTTTTAGATAACATTCCTCCCTGTTACCACGATCTAGCCGCTGTCTTCAGTCCATCCAAAGCTGCCCAGCTGCCACCCCATCGGCCAGGCGACATGGCCATTGACCTGCTACTGGGAACCACTCCACCTAGAGGCCATCTCTACTCTCTCTCTAAAGCAGAGCAATTGACCATGGAGCAGTTTGTGGCCGGGGCGCTTCAGAACGGCACCATCCGCCCATCGACCTCACCTGCCGCGGCAGGGTTCTTCTTTGTTTCCAAGAAGGATAGTGGTCTGAGACCCTGAGTGGACTATCGTGGCCTCAACAAAATCACCATAAAAAAACAGACACCATTGCCCCTTATAACACCGCCCTCGATGCCCTCTCAGGGGCCAAGTTTTTCACAAAGCTGGATCTACGCTCGGCCTACAACCTCATCAGCGTCCGAGAGGGCGACGAGTGGAAGACAGCATTTATCACCCCCACTGGTCACTTCAAGTCATTAGTTATTCCCTTTGGACTGTGCAATGCACTCACCGTCTTTCAGCAGTTCATTAACGATGCTCTCTTGGACATGCTGGGACGGTGGGTGTATGCTTACCTGGATGATGTCCTCATCTACTCACCTTGGAATCCCACATCCAACATGTGAGAGCAGTCCTGAAGAGACTGCTGTACTGTAAGTTGGAAAAATGCACCTTCCACCAGCACTCCACCACGTTCCTGGGTTTTACCATCTCGCCCCAGGGTGTGGCCATGGAGCCCAAGAAGCTGGAAGCAGTGGCATCGTGGCCTCTACCCACGACACTTAAACAGCTGCAGCGGTTTCTTGGGTTTGCGAATTTCTATCTTCGCAGTTCTGCTGGGCACACGAGGAGTGGCGACACTGGCTACAAAGCTGTGACACACCCCCTTTCTAGTCTGGACCGATCATCAAAATCTCACCACTATCAAAGCGTCCAAACAACTTGGTGGGCCCTTCAAACAATTCGACTTCCATCTATCTTACCGTCCCGGTTCCAGGAACTTATCCTTAACGTATCCTCTCTCCTGAACTCCTTCCTCTCGTCCTGTCCCGTACTAAATTGTAGTAGAACTTACCTGCCTCCTTGCGTCCCACTGCACCGGGGTTCCTCGTGCTCACGTTCTGGTTCCATGGACCGTGTGATTGTTTTTTTTGTTTTTTTTTATTGTGCCTGTGTGAACTGTTACTGATTGTTATTCACAGTCCCTGAAAGCCACCGTGTAATCGATCCTTGGCGACATTGTTCTGCACCGTGACGTCGCTCATTATTACATGGCAGAATAAACACCTTCAAATGGATTACACAGGATGGCTGTAATAACGTACGTTGGAGGGGGAGAGAGGTCTGCAAGGACGTGCCGACTGTCCATCTCTCTCTCTCTCTCTCTCTCTCTCTCTCTCTCGCTGGTTATGCAACCCCAGCGGGCGCCGTCTCAATCAGCCTGTCAGTCAGTCGAGAACATCACATCATCACAGCCTTCCCTCAGGCGGAAGCCAGCAGAAACGCAGGAACGGTGCCGAAGAAGGCCTCCGAAGATCGCACCGGAGCGGTCGCCCCTCTGGGAAAAGACCAGGCTGTTGTGAAGAAAGCGCCTGAGAACGGTTGATTGTGTGAAGTGGCCCTCGGGCTCTGGATGTTGCCGGCTTTTCTGTTTGCGAATTAAATGTGGCGTAAAAGGCGACTGAAACGGGATGTGTCAAATTTTCTCTTCTCACATTTTCACTGTCTCCATTCATACTGGCAAGAGTGTGTAAACTGACAAATGATTTAATAACCAAATAGTTTAGGTGAGTCAAGATCAATACAATTATAACACGTTGTTTTTTTTGGTGGGTTTTTTCCGTCAGGGACTCTCCAGGCCGGCCTGATGGGGCAGAAGATATGCTCCGTGGCACGAGGGTAAGGCTTTGTGCAGAACCACGCTGTATCGCAGCTGCAGGGCTCGCAGAAAGCAGCGCATGAGCGCGCTGAGGCAAAAATAACTGGTGTGATTATGTTAATTATAGAGTGCGATAAAAATAAAAAATCAGACGGGTGTCTGAAACGTGTTAAGGTGGGTGCTGGTCACGCCGGTGTCTCACTGGCTCTTTGTCTCACTCTTTTTTTTTCTTTCTCACTGTTATTGTTGGACATTATTTGATATGTTTTGGATTATTTTCTTTTTAAGGCTTGCAGTTTCACTGCCATGAGAAATGTGAAAATTCCCTCTGTCTCTATTAGGCCCATGAAGACGGTCAGAATGAGTTAAAGAGCACGGGTAGGACGAATAAAGGCAAAAAACACACATACCACACATACAGTCCAGGCCAAACGTTTAGACATACCAATGTGTTTTCTTTATTTTCATGACCATTTACGTTGGTAGATTCTCACTGAAGGCATCAAAACTATGAATGAACACATGTGGAGTTATGCACTTAATAAAAAGTGGAGACCTGACCTCCACAGTAACTGGACCGTTTGGGGTGAGCTGGACCGCAGAGTGAAGGCAAAGGGGCCAACAAGTACTAAACACCTCTGGGAACTCCTTCAAGACTGTTGGAGAAGCATTTCAGGTGACGACCTCTTGAAGCCTATCGAGAGAATGCCAAGAGTGTTCAAAGCAGTAATCAGAGCAAAGAAACTAGAATATAAAACATGTTTTCAGTTATTTCACCTTTTTTTGTTAAGTACAGAACTCCACATGTGTTCATTCGTAGTTTTGATGCCTTCAGTGAGAATCTACCAACGTAAATGGTCATGAAAATAAAGACAACACATTGAATGGGAAGGTGTGTCCAAACTTTTGGCCTGTACTGTATATATTACATTTGGTATATCATGTCACATGTGACATACAAAAATCTAACATGATGTGATATCTTTAGAATAATATCTTTCAATTAATAATTTTAAGTGGGTAACTGACCAATTCTGGTATCTTTTAAAGCCTTATTGTATTTTTAGATTTCATGTTAAAAGATATTAAGATATTTTGGACTCATCATTTTAATCTGGACCTGTTTATCCAAAGTAATTTGGGAATAATCTCCATTAAGATTCCTGAAATATGAAGGATCGGCCTTTGAGCAATAAACTTCATCTCTCTGGCCACGTAATGAACCAGAGCGGCGCTCTGACCAGCTCAAAGCCAGATCCTGCACGTTTATTAACCTCTAAACACCTGAAACTGAGAGCCCAGCCTCAAAGCACACCTACAACACACTCAGCCTTCCATGAATACGGATGACAAGGAATTCGTTTTTGTAGGCCACTTTGATTAACTGGAGTTTGAAGTGTTTTTTTTATTTCAGGAGACAAACCTACAATTCAAATTAAATCCGTATTTTAGTCCACATCAGGCTTTACACATTTACTTCTGTAACAATGCAGTATTCAATTTGTGGGTCCGGATGTGGATGACAATTTTTACCAAATAATATTTATGCCAGTGTAGTCCGGGATATGTAGAATATCCCTTAAATTGTAATCTGTCAATCTGAAATATGTTCAACGTTACCCCATAGCTGTAAATTTGTGCCATTTTACCGCTGCTGTTAACACCATGATAACTTTGCAGCTCCTCAGATCCAAGCGGACGAAACCCCCAGAGCTCTCGCTCGCTTGGCCAGGTGAGAGGGTCTTTGTACAAGTGACAGGCTACGAAGGCGAAAAAAAAAATATGTGCATCACGTTTCAGACTAATATAAAGGTGCAATGGACAGAGGGGACAGAACATGAAGACCATGAAAGTCAAGACAAATCTTCTGCAGTCATCACCCTGTTGCTCGATGACATTCTTCATTTCAAAACCATCAACTAATAATGTAATAACCAATGCGATCTATGTTTGAAATTCTTCTTTTTCTTCATTAATTCTTAAGAACTGTTAAAGAACTGTCGCTTTTATTTCGTCTGGGTGGATATATGGGTTCTTAAATGACTGTTGGCGTTCGCAGTTCTACGTTATTGTAGTTCCTTCAAAATGAAACGCATTTCGATATGATATTTGGGAAGCGTTCATTCAAAGTGAAAGTGAAGCGATTGCCATTGTGAGACACTGCAGCACAGCACACGGTGACACGGTGAACTGTGTCCTCTGCTTTTAACTCATCACCCTTGGTGAGCAGTGGGCAGCCGTGACAGGCGCCCAGGGAGCAGTGTGTGGGGACGGTGCTTTGCTCAGTGGCGCCTCGGTGGACCGGGATTCGAACCTTCCTTAACCGCTAGGCCGCCAGTCTGCCCAGTTGACGCACTACAGAAACCAATTCTCTGCTCCATTAGGACAGGACTGGGGCAACTGGTGTTAGTAGCCTAGCGGGTAACACACTCGCCTATGAACCAGAAGACCCGGGTTCGAATCCCACTTACTACCATTGTGTCCCTGAGCAAGACACTTAACCCTAAGTTGCTTCAGGGGGGGGACTGTCCCTGTAACTACAGATTGTAAGTCACTCTGGATAAGGGCGTCTGGTAAATGCTGTAAAATAAATGTAAATGTAATGATTTCCCACATTTCTCACCAGGGCTGTGTTTCCCGTCTCGCTCTTGTTCGGAAAACGCTGAAGAGGATCCCTTCCTATACCTTTCCGGTGCATTTTCATCTCGATCGTATGTCTTACTTGCAAATCCAGTTGTGTAGACAGTTGTGTTGCTTAAAATGCCTTTTTGTTTGAAACATTTTGAACTATCAAACGTAAATGAATGAATTGACAAAAAAATTAAAAGACATTTGTGCCCCAAAACCATGAACATGGAAATCCCACCTGTTATGTCAGTCAAAACACGAGTGTGTGTGTGTGTGTGTGTGTGTGTGTGTGTGTGTGTGTGTGTCTTTTTCCTGTCTTAATAATGAGTAAGGCAGTTTGATGGACCTTTCTAGACGTGTTGAGCTCACACCTTCACACCACGTGACTCTATCTCTCTTTCACTGACAGTACCTGAAACAGGGGACTAAAGCAGAAGTAGGCTTGTCTAACTCGGGGCTATGACTCAAGGGGACGTGTCTCACAGCACTGGGCCCGTGTTTACAATTTCTGTTCCCCGGGAAACCCTTGAAAAGCCTGGAGTAACGATAACAGAATTCATACTCATTCCTCCCCTTCCACGTCCATCTGGCCATTCTGGGCACCGTGACGCCAGCGGAGGGCCCCTCGAGCCCCGGCCCGAAGGAGGGCGTCTTCCCGTCCTCCTCCCTCGCCGTCTCTTTTAACGTCTAAGGCGCCATAACACCGGACCGAATCACTTAATGGCAGCGGAATGACATGGCTTCTATGGAGACGTTTGTCTTCCTTGCCGATAACATTTTGGTTTATGACCCGAGTCCCTAATTGGTCTGCCGCAGGGGGCGTTCAGACGGGGGTACGTCTGTGTTTGGGGGCAATTCCACATCCGATGACATCATAAAAGGTGAATATCAGGGAGAAGTTATAGTGTGTGTGTGTGGTTACAATTGGGATGTACTTAGTCATGAGGGAGGAGAGCAAACTTGCTTTATGTTTTAATAATGCTTAATAGTTCCATTTGAAGATGGAATGTAATTGGCAGCAAAGTGGCACTTACAAAACTATTAAACCGCCAAATCCGACCATCCCAAGTGTATGTTAGATACGGAACAACGAAGGAGGCAACGAAAACTAAAACCACATTACTGGCTTTGTCCCAAAACGTCCTCGGACCTAGTCTCCAAATAACAGGACAATAGGAGATGGGGGACAGGGATGAATCTCTGGGACTCTTAACACACCGCAGACCCAGCGCGGGACAAACACACACGTAATTAAATTTATTGCCACGGAAACGCAGTCTATTGTGGTGTCGGACATAAATGGTCATAACAAAAAAATATATATATATACATAAAAAAAAAAATTTCCCTTCCCCGCCTGTCAACCAGACCCCCGGACAAGCAGCAGCTGAAGACAAGAGACGAAGCCACGCTGGGAGCAGTACAGGAAAGGAGGAGTCTCCCGAGCGTGGGGGAGGAACTACCTGCGCCGCATATAACCATGTGTGGGGGGACAGACGCTGCAGTACACACACCTGTCCACACGGACTCACCTGTGCACGCCCGGATCCCCGACGACGCACAAGCCACAGGTAAAAAAAAAATAATGATAAAAATAATAATAATGGCCAGAGGCATTTCACATTCGGCAGCCTCTGTTGCAGTTTTATTTCTTTTGGGAAAAGAAAATATGTCTTTTTTCCACAGATGGATCTGCTTGCATGTTTAATGCAGTCGGTTATGTAGATTGTTTTAAGGTGACTGAACAAAACAAAATTTTGGGGGGTGCAAAGGTCTCAATAACCTTATATTCATAAGTGCATTCAGACTGCGGTGAACTGTGTCGGGAATTATGACACAAAGGCGGTGTTCTAAGTGCAATTTAGAGCGACTTACAATCAGTAGTTACAGGGACAGTCCCCCCCTGGAGACACTCAGGGTTAAGTGTCTTGCTCAGGGACATTATGGTAGTAAGTGGGGTTTGAACCTGGGTCTTCTGGTTCATAGGCGAGTGTTTTACCCACTAATTCTGCTACCATCCTACGCAGTTTCTGAATCTTCATTTTTTTCCCCTGTTAATTATACCCGTTGCCTGAAATGAGCATATTTTCAGATGAAAATAATTAAGCACATTAATCTCGATTTACTTAGCCATTCTTGGGGTGTTAGTAGCCTAGTGGGCAACACACTCACCTATGAACCAGAAGACCCAGGTTCAAACCCCACTTACTACCATTGTGTCCTTGAGCAAGACACTTAACCCTGAGTGTCTCCAGAGGGAGACTGTCCCTGTAACTACTGATTGTAAGTTGCTCTGGATGAGGCGACTGGTAAATGTAAAATGTAAATGTTATCTACCATGTGATGCATCCATTTAATGTATTTACCACTGAAAAGAAGGTGTTTTTTTTTTCACAGTATAGCAGGAAGAAACGCGTTTAGAATTTTCTCAGAGCCGGCGCTGCTGCCATGCCGTAGTTTATGCCACTGTGACCCCCCCCCCTCTACAGACTGCTGCACTCATGCCCCGGAGTGTGACCCCTGACCTGATGGTGGTGATGCTGCTCCCACTGATGGTGCTGGTGCAGCAGAGGCCTTTCAGTTGGAGCTACGAAGTGCTGAGTCCCGGCTGCCACCTTTACCGTGAGTTTCTCTGGAATGTCCAAATATCTCATTTTAATCAAACTCAGGTAAAGCATACTAATTTACATTTACATCCAGAGCTACTTACAATCAGTAGTTACAGGGACAGTCCCTCCCTGGAGACACTCAGGGTTAAGTGTCTTGCTCAGGGACACAATGGTACTAAGTGGGATTTGAACCTGGGTCTTCTGGTTTATTGGGGAGTGTATGACCCGCTAGGCTACTACCGTGCTTAACACTACTGCATTACAGAAATGGGAGCTGTCTTCGACCCCCCTGGTTAAGTGGAATAAACACAGGATGAGAAGCCACCCTTAAAAGGGCCTGTGGTGACCATGACGGCATAATGCCCACAGGAGCCACAGCAAATTTCTGTTGCACCAGTTTAAATCTCCAGCTACAGTCACACCCCCACCCACCAGCACTCGTTCTGTCCCTCAACAGCCTTCAACGTCACCATCCGCAGCGACAGGAGGGGGACGTGTCGCGGGACCCATGTGGCGTTCGCCTGCGTGGGCTACTGCGAGTCCAGCGCCTTCCCCTCGCGGTACTCCGTGCTCCTCGCCTCCAACTTCACACACAACGTCACCTCGGCCTCCCGCTGCTGCACCATCAGCAAAGACGCCAAGGTACCGGAACGCGGCGCCGTACAGTTCCAGTGCATAATAATCTACAGGGTGGGCCGTTCATATGGATCCACCTTAATAAAATGGGAATGGTCGGTGACATTAATGTCCTGTTTGTGGCACATTAGTATATGTGAGGGGGCAAACTTTTCAAGATGGGTGGTGACAATAGTGGCCATTTTGAAGTCGTCCATTGGATCCAACTTTATTTTTTTTCAATAGGAAGAGGTCATG
Source organism: Denticeps clupeoides (assembly GCF_900700375.1). NCBI lineage: Eukaryota > Metazoa > Chordata > Actinopteri > Clupeiformes > Denticipitidae > Denticeps > Denticeps clupeoides. Next base: position 37,851,611 of record NC_041707.1, read on the forward strand.
TGACACATCAAATCTATTGGTAATTTCACAGGAAAAACAATGGGGTGCTTGGTTTTAATGTAACTTTATTCTTTCATGAGTTATTTACAAGTTTCTGACCACTTATAAAATTAAGTAGTTACAGGGACAGTCCCTCCCCAGGAGACCCTCAGGGTTAAGTGTCTTGCCCGGGGACAAATTGGTAGTAAGTGGGGTTTGAACCTCCGAACCCACTAGGCTACTACCACCCTTTCTAATCTATTAAAAATAACACGTTTTCCAGGCAAATCAGCCCAGTTTCTTTCCACAAGCGACCCGCATCGTGGACGCAAACGGCGCTGATTTCATTGATGTTAGTCAATGCAGTCAGTCTAGTCAAAGCCTGTCCTTTAGTAATAATATTATCTGGTCTGGTGACCGTCAGTCTTTCCCAGCACAGCTCAAAGCACCAGCCAATCAAATCCATGTTTGCAACCCATTGGCCAACCTGTGGGGTCTATTGCATTTTAAAGAACAATTGGACACGCCCGTCCTCAGCTGCGTTAACGTTGTTTATTCATTTGAACGATGAATGCATACATTTTGATAATAACACAGTATAAAGTGTATTAGTAGAATCGTGAGAGTGGATTTCCTGTTGACAGGTGAAAGTGCGTCTGGACTGCCCGCGGGGCCGTCGCCACGACGACATCGAGATTCTGACGGCGCGGGCCTGCCGCTGTGACATGTGCCGCAAGTCACGCTACTGAGGCGTCGTGGCAGCGTCACACGGTGCAGAGGAGGGACGCCTCAGTCGGCGCAGTGTGTAGGACAGAGAAGAAGGACGCTGTGATTGTCTGCACTGACATGACAAGAGAGACAAGAGACAAGCGGAAGACAAGAAAATGAGTGTGATTGCCGTGTGAGGGTAAATGTACAGAAAACAAAAAATAAATAAATTGCTGTCAAGATTAAGGCGATTTAATGATCTAATGTACATACCAAATGTGTATATATATATATATATATACACACACACACACACACACACACACACACACACACACACATATTTGGTATGTACATTAGACCATTAAATCTAGTGTGTGTGTGTGTGTGTGTGTGTGTGTGTATATATATATTGCCACTTGAGCAAGTGTTTGAATAAAAAGAAAAAATTATATTTTCTGCACTGAGAGCATTTTCATTTCACGTGTCAAAAATCAAACAATTGAAATTCACTGCAAACTCCACCGATTTCTGAAACCACAATCCTCCGTTAAAGTATTGTTTTTGGGTTTATTCGATGTGTCGTCCTCAGCGCACGTCGAATAAAGAATTAGTACATTTGAAGCGTTTGACCACCGTTACTTCAGCACAGGCTCCATGAATTTTTTCCACCGATCAGAAGGTCTCGCACTCTGTGTGGCACAGGCGCACCGCAGGGTTTGTGGGTAGTGGTGGGTAGTGGGGCCGCAGCCTGGCAGGCGGGTGGTGTGGTGGCGGGCACGGCTGTAGGTGCAGACTCGATGGTGGCGCTGGATGTACGGAGGTTCTGGAAGGGGCTTCTAGCAATTTGAGACGACAACAACAACAACACCATAAAGATAGGGTGGTAGTAGCCTAGTGGGTAACACACTCGCCTATGAACCAGAAGACCCAGGTTCAAATCCCACTTACTACCATTGTGTCCCTGAGTGTCTCCAGGGGAGACTGTCCCTGTAACTACTGATTGTAAGTCGCTCTGGATGACTGTATGATAAATGCTGTAAATGTGTGTGTGTGTGTGTGTGTGTGTGAGAGAGAGAGAGACTATGTTGAGACTGTGAACATCAGATTTCCGTTAGGATGTTATACTGGAAGGAATCTTAATCCGTACGACCGGTGTTGATTACCTCCCATGTCTGCCACCGACCCCAGCAGGCCTCTGCATCCCGGCCACGAAGGAGAAGTGAGCAATATTCTTTTGTAGCGCCCTCTGCTGCCAATCTAAGTTATAAGACGCCGCAGTAAGTGGCAAATATGAACTTGACATTTCACCTACACTGACGATGGTGAGGTCCATATAAATGAACACATATAATACAGCATCATACAGCGCAGTTGGTGGCTTCTGCAGAATCAAGACCCTTTCATGAGAATCACTGAGAATTACCGTTCAAAATTACGGTCTGCCGGACGACAGAATTTCGACAACTTCCATTTCAACTAATGACCATTTACGTTGGTAGATTCTCACTGAAGGCATCAAAACTATGAATGAACACATGTGGAGTTCTGTACTTAACAAAAAGTGGAGACCTGACCTCCACAGTCACCGGACCTGAACCCAATCCAGATGGTTTGGGGTGAGCTGGACCAACAAGTGCTAAACACCTCTGGGAACTCCTTCAAGACTGTTGGAGAAGCATTTCAGGTGACGACCTCTTGAACCTCACAAAGCAGTAATCAGAGCAAAGAAACTAGAATATAAAACATGTTTTCAGTTATTTCACCTTTTTTTGTTAAGTACCTTTTTTGTTAAGTAGTGCCTTCAGTGAGAATCTACCAACGTAAATGGTCACGAAAATAAAGAAAACACATTGAACACTTTTCCTGATTCCGTAAAAAACTTAATAATTGTAATGATTTTACCCAATCCCTAAAGATATTAGTGAATAAAATAACTTGTTATTCTCGTTTTTTTTTTTTATGTTACAAATTTGAATTAATATAAAAAACATTTACAACACGCTGGTAGAGGCCTGCTGTCTTACACATTCACACCTCGTGTCCCTGAGCAGGACACTTTACCCTGGGTGTCTTAACCCGTCCCCGTCACTACTGTTAGTAAGCCGCTCTGGATAAAGGCCGTCTGATAAATGCCACAAAAGTAAACCGACATTTATGACAAAGCGAGCTACGTGGACGGTCCCCCTGGAGACACTCAGGGGACACGGTGGCGCCAAGTGTGACTTTGTGGTCTTCTGGTTCGTAGTTGGTTGTCTTACCCACTAGGCTACCGCCATCCTAGATTCCACATGTTCATGCTGAAGAGAACATGCTGGTTTGATCCTACCTGTTTGATCCTCACTGCTGGTGAGGTCCAGCTCCTCTGCGTCTTGCTGGGACAAGTGGACTGGGAAAAGTGCCTGTTGTTGTATTTAGCCTTGTTTTAACGGTCAGACACTCTGACATCATGGCAATTATAAAAATGATTTTTAAAAAAATCTCATTAAGTGGGTACGACCCGGAAAAACGGGCTCAGCACGACAGCTGTGATCATTCAAAAGAACAATACAAGCTAGAGATTCATATTCCTCGGTTGTTTTTTATTATTTTCCTTATTTTTTTTGTAAGATAAAATCTCCATTTTCGTGTCACCCATAATTACAGCTAAAACAACAGATAGAAACTTCAGTAGAGTAAAAATGAAGAGTGTTTTTGCACAGCAGTTGTGATCAGTATTTTTTTTTCTCACTGCAAAACTCTTAAAGAGTGTGTTATGTCTGTGTAGTGTGTATGAGTGAGTGTGTTTTTGTGTATCTGTGTGTGTATTGTTTAAAAAGAGTCTCGTAACACCAGCGTATTTGCCATTGTTAAGTTATTTAGCACACATCTCCATTATTAGCCCAGCTTTTATACATTCATACAGATCCCGAAGCCATTGGTCCCCAAAAATACATTGCTATGTTTAACACAAAACATCGACCAAGAGGACAGTGCAATTGAAGGTTTAAGTGATGCTACACACACACACACACACACACACACATATATATATATTATTTTCTTAATTCCATATTATTGCCTTCCCTAATTCTACTACTGAGTCTTTCCTTGTACTGGTTCTGGAACATTCTAGGAATTGTGGAATTATTTCCGACGGTCCGGCAGAAGAAATATTCGTAGTAGGCAAATTTACACATTAGAAAATAAAGATATGAATTAAGTTACGTGCTGATGGTTTGGAGGCTTGTGACCAACAGCGACACTTTTGAAAAAGAAAAAAAAAAAAAGCGTTACATTCGGATTTAAAAGCCGTGCTGTTCGCTCTCCTAACACACACACACCCACCCACACACACTCACAGCCACACACAGTCTTTCCTGCCTCATAACCAGGTCTCCTTAATAAAGTCACAGCTCCAAAAACAAGGTACATATAATTAGCATAAATAATAAATAATCATAGCAACAACGGTACACATATAAAAAAACAAGGTCGTAAAAAAAGGAATCTTCAAAACAAATGTGCACAAAAGTACAAAAGATAGAACCGTACCCTGGGATGGGGGTTTTGTGTGTGGATGGAACCAACGTTGCCCCCCCCCCCCCCCACACACACACCATCCCTCTATCCAAGGCACACAAGAATCCAAACTGATGAGAATATTGCTAAAACGACATGGTTTGGACTTGCTTTTTACCCCAGAAGAGAAAAGAATAACAGACAAGAAGAGAAGTATTGTCACATCAGAACAAGTTTCGTCTAGCAGCATACTTCTGTTGAGTTTAAGTGGTGCTACACTAGGTTACCCCCAAAAACACTATAATCAGACATGAATATAATATTAATATTTATATATATTAATATATGTATATATAAAATACCAGGAGCAGTTATAGAATAAGAAGGAGTAGAACATTATCATTATTACTTGTACAGAATCACTGGATCATTCTTCATGTCTCATCGTTTCGGGAGAGTTCTCAAAGTTCATTGGTCGGGTTCAGAGTTGAGGCATCCAACGGAATCCCGAGCTAGAACCGGTTTCTAGAAACTACCGTTTGAAGGATGGCGTGTGAAGTTTGAGTGAATTACATTTTGGGACGGCTGATTCGATAGTGACAAAAGGACAGAGTGGCAGACGGAGACAAGAGAGAGGAAGGTTGAGGGAGAGAGAGAGGACATAAATGTTCATGTCCATTGAGCATTCTGTTTATATGAATCCACACAAAATGTAACACTTAATAGTTTATAAAACACAATTCAGTGTTATATGAAAGTGACTCCGCCCCTTCCCAGTTAACAAGCCCATATGGATGGTACACAGGTACCATTTTGCACTTTAATCTCTCACTACCTCTCACTGTGCTGCTGCGTTATTATCACCATATCATGTCATATCACTACTTTGGCTCTTGGGTTCATATTAAGATGGGGCTGATATGGGCCACCTGTCTGGTGTCTGGTGTACCGCCCATGTGGTCTTGTTACCTGGGAAGAGGCGGAGTCAAAGTGATTTCACTAAATCTGTAAAGTGTTAAATTTGCGTGTGGATTCATACAAACTCTTACCAGTGTTCTAGGGACGTGGAAAAACGAACACATTTCCGGCCACTTATTCTGTCCCCCAGCACCAGAGTTTGACGTGATACCTCATAAAGGCAGGCGTTAGAATTGTGAACTTGAACCCGTGGATTGTCCATATGCTCCCGATAAGTAAGGTAGGACAATGCACCTTGAGCATAGTAAAGGACAGGAAGGTCTGTTTTGAGGGGCAGGAAGTGTATGTGTGTGTGTGGGCAGGCGTGCTTGCACGAGCGACGCTCTTTTAAGTGCTGTTGTCTGCACTGCTCTCCGCCTGACTCGGCGCAGGACTCTCTCTGTCCTGCAGGTTCTTCTGGTTCCTGCTGGCCTCCCCCAGACTCTGCAGGCGACGCTGCTGCTGCTCCTCCAGGCCCCGCCACAATTCCAGCCGCTCGCGCTCGCGCTTCAGCTCTCTGACGGGAGAAGGGGAGAGAGAACAGTAAACACATGCCGGTTTCGTTCGGTTTTTTTCCGTAGTTTTTTTTTTGGTGCTGCTCATGTGACGATAACTATAATGAAATTCATCATGCAATTTTGTTGACGAACAAGGACAAGTCTAAATATGGTTTAGAAAAAAAACACTATACTTTAAAACATTAAAATATTTCCTCTCGTTTAATCACGTTATAATTTTTATGCACTATTTGTCCCATCTGGTCGATTACCGGGTCTTCCGTGTCTATGTAGAGTGGATGTAGAGTATATAAAGTAACAATAATCCTTGCTTTAATTACTAAAACGAGACTAAAATGTCATGACGTAGAACTACAAACTGCCAAAGTGGCTCAAAGAAGCTACTCTGAGAAGCTGAAAGCTTCGTGAGTACCTGGCGGACGAGCTTATTAACTTTTACCGTAGGGTTAGAGATGGACATTCACCTGCCCAGAAACAATAACCCCCACCAACATTGCAACTGCGCTTTGTGTAATCCTTGTTTTGTTGCAATCCTTGTATTTTCCTGTATATAAGAGCTTTACTAAATACTATCTTGTATAGTGTCGTTGTTCTTTATACTGAGACGCCATCGGCCGGAATCAAATTACTGGTATGTTTTCACATACTTGGCCAATTAACGCGATACTGGTTTCTATGATGGTTATTGTATCACCAACTACATTATCAGCAACTGTTGGCCTTGAGTTGACATGGCTGACACTTCAATAAAAACCATTCCTTTTCATGCCGGGTACTCTTCTTCCCAATTTACTGTTGGATAATGAATAAAGTCCCAAGATGTTGACAGTGACATTTCCTCAGGATCAAAATTTCCTTGTTCTCGAGCAGTTAAGTAGTTCTGAAGGTACAGTGTCTCCAGCGCCAGGGAATTATTTGAGGGCAGGTCTATATGCCATTCATCCCTGCTCCTTCTTCTCACCTTTTCCTCACTCATTTTGATTGCCTCAGCTGCCGCCATTGACTCAATTGTCTCAATTGCCTCCTCTATCATGGCTTCTACTTATTCTTCTATCCTTTTCATTTCCATCACCTCCCTTTGCCTGCGGCGTCTTGCTAGAACAAGTGCCCTGTTCTCCCGCTCGATACATTTGATCTGTATGTGAAATGCTGCTATTTCAGCTGCGCTTATCATCTTTTCAACGTCCAGTGCACGTTTGACCCGAGTCAGTGCATCTGTTTCTTTCCGTAAGCGTGTTTGGAGCTCATTGCAGGCTGCTTTTTCCTCCTCGAGTGCTCTTCTCCATTACCCGCACTACATTACCCGGCACGATAAGTACTTAGAGCACGTTTCTTTTGTTTTTTATGACTGAGCCATTTTGCTAAGTTATTAATATGATTTATGCCTTATTTAAATGTTGTAAATAAAATTCTTTAATGATATAACCAGAAGAAAAAAATCTGGAAAACCCCTGCAGCAGAATTTTTTCTAATAGCTGATAACATGTTTTAGACTAGTCTTTAAGGTAAACTGACCTTCCTGAATGACCAGTATATCCGGTTGATGTTCACTTCACTAAATTATCTGAAACACATCTGCAACTAGAACTAGCCAATGGCTGACCTCTCACTGACTATACCAGTACTATACCACTGATCTCTGATCAGTAAGTACAACAATGCCATGCAGAGTCTGACCATGGTGTCTGAAACCCACCTGAAGCTTTGTTGCAGTTCAGAGCAATAGGTTAAGTGAAGAGAACTATCTGACGTGGTTCTTTCAGTGGTGCTTTTCATTCTTCAGCTTTTTCATCATGTTTCTTGTTCTTCAGACATTAACCAGGTATTTCTGCCTAACTTTCCTTTCACCAGCAGCAGCCCCTGAAGTTACTTTCACATGGAAATTGTTGTAATAATATAGTAGGACCTCTACCTTACTGGGAACATCATGTTTTTGAAACAACTTGTGCGGTGTGGACCCATAGGTGTTGGATAGGTAGTCCTATCTCAGAAGATGTGTCACCACCCTGTGTGACATGTCTAAATTCTTTAGGAAGGACTAAAGAATGTCTTGTCTTCTGTGTATTAGGAGAGCTCCTTAGGGACCCAAATATTCACAAATATTCTTCAACTTTGATCACATGAGCTGTAGGGTGTTGGTGGTCCCATACAGAGCAGCACAGCTTTATCTACTTGGTAAAACAAGGCACCTTCATAGAAATCTTCTCATCTTTTTCTCCAGAGCTTCCACAGATGACTAGTGGAAGGGGTTCCATTTTTCCATGTGGCTGAATCTCTCAGACAAAGAGCTGATAAAGAAGGCATGCCGGACTTCAGGAATGGATGTCCCACTTACTTGAAAACCATTGCTGCAGTCTACCTCGCTTACCTGTCCTACAGCGTTTTTTTCAACTGCTTTGCTCAGACAAAAAACGGTTCCCCTTCAATAAGTATATACAGCATATACTGATGCAACTGTGTAGAGTATGAAAACTCACTTCTGTTTTTCAAGTTTGTAAGAGGCAGTGAGGTCATCAAAGAGCTTGCTGTTCATCTCCATGAAGGTCTTCAGGACATTGTAAATGAGAGACACAATTGTCCTAAAAAACAAACGAAGGTTAGCTGATAATGCCTGGTGAAACTTAGGGAAAAAAAGGTTAATGGGAAAAAAAAATAGCCACTGACTGGTTCCAGTGTTCCTTGGATACTCTGTAGAGGGTCCCAAAGACCAGCGGAAGGATGACATGGCAGTTCTCCTCGATCAGACTCAAAATGTACTCATTATTCCAGAAGTACAGAGCCCGCTCTGCAACCTGGGAGATGGAGGATTGGAAGAGGATCAAGAGAGTAACACAGAAGCATAAGAGTAGTAAACAGGGTAATCTGCAACGTCAGGTGGTGGGTGTCGGTCACACCTGGAAGTGAGGGCTGGAGATGCACGCAGCGATCTGTTTAAAGAGTGAATCCTGCACACGGACAAACTGAGATGGCTCGATAACATCCAGGATCTCCTCAATCTCCCCCAGGAACATCACCTTAGCACAGAGTAAACAAATTAACACACACAAACAACAGGATCCTGAACACCAAGACAAGACATAATATAATAAATCTTTATTGTCGTTGTCACTTCTGAAGAACAACGAAATTTAAGGTGCAGTCGACTGCATATAGATAAAGACCGAAAATAAGATAGACTTATGAAATGAATAACAAATGAAATAGTAGCACACGTAAACCAAGGGTACACACACAACTACACACACATCAGAATCTCACCTCTTTCTGGGTGCACGTCTTGGGCCAGAATTTCAGCAGTCCTCGAATTATCTGTTGTTAGAATTGAGTAAAAAAAAGAAACATTAAAGAACACATTAAAGAACAAGTACCATTACTATCAAGGAGGCTTAAATTAGAGATGGTGTAAAACCGCATACTCGTACTCTGTACTGATTCACACTACTGTCAGCAGTGGTGGACATAAGATAAATTCTTTTGTCCTGAAAGCATGCTCAATGCAATATTAGGAAATAAGAACAGAAAGTAATAGTAATAGTGCAAATAAAAATATAATCTCAAAGAAAAAAATAACTAACAAAGAAATAAATAATAAAAAGCTATGACAGGTGACTATAGACATAGATAAAGTGATTTTGACAGTGTTGTGCTGTAAATAGAGAGAGAGGCAGCAGCATGTTCTGAGGACTGAACATTCAGTACCGTGGGTATAATAATTGCCCAGTCCCATAGATCCTGAGAAGATCACCTACAGCTGTCCAGTCTTATTGCCATGGATAAGAAGGAGGTTCTGCATTTAGAGGCGATGAGTCTTTTGCTGTCGTATGGTCCATCAGGGAGGCGTGCATGGCGTGAGAGGGGTTGCTTTTCAAGCATTCTCCACTCAGACACCCACGCCAGGCTCTCCTGTCTTGACACCCAGGACAGACGCAGCCTTTTTGATCAGCTTCTTCATCACCACACAGCCCCAGCACACTGTTGCAAAGAACACCACACTCTACTACAGAGTGGTAGAACATGGTCAGCACTTTCCTACACACACTGAACGACCGTAGGCGCCTCCGTAGGAAAAGCCGGCAGTGTTGGTATTAGCAAAGTACTAGAAAAGTTACCGTACGTATTACTGATTTTATTATGTATCTTGAATTTTCACTTTTAAAACCTAAACTAGACTATGTAGTCTGTTTAAAAATGGATAAACAGGTTCCCATTCCCCTGGTCTATGTATGTGTTTATTTTATTTGGGTTTATAAGGCGCACTAACCAAAATTGCCCCAACTTCTTGACATCAGAGGGCATCGGTAGACCCGAATCAAAGCATTTAGTCTCATGGTTTAGTTGGAATGTTGAAGCGCTCGCCACAATAGAATAGACAATAGAACAGCGCTCAAGGTCACAAGTGAGTAAGCCAAAGGCAACAGTGGCAAGGAAAAACTCCCTGAAAAAGGAGGAAACCTTGAGAGGAACCAAGGCTCACCAATCCTCCTTTGGTCAGCACTGGATTACCCTGGCATGTTTAATGAGATTTATCCAGGAAATATGGCATAGAGAGGTTATTGCACACCAGTTGTGCATTATGAGGTGGGGTAACATTTTAGAGTTTCGGTCAATGACTATCATGAGGGATCAGCAGATAGCTTTTAAGGTCCAGGTGATACGGGCCTAGCAGGGAAATCCACGAGGGTCAGCAATGCCACTTCACCACAGGATAGCCTCCAGAAGACATTTACCATCCACATGGTGAGGCATAAAGAAAAGAGGAGGCTGTGTTAGTAATAAGTAAGCTAATATGACTGACTATAAGTGATCAGAGAACTGAAAATTTCTGGCGCAGCAAATTTCGGACTACTGCAGGTTTAGTAAAGTCGGATTGTATAACCCTAGGATTTTAGTCTAGATTGAGATATTGAGACAGTGTCTGATTCCTGAATATTCCTTGGAATATGTTGTTATAAAGATTTGTGGCTCCGTAAGCAAATGCTCCATATCCAGCACTGACTTTGCGCGCTCTGGGGACAGCAAGTAGGCCTTCTCCTAAAATATACTGGAGCATCACCATGCATTATGTGTGAAAAGCAGAATCTTAAATTCAATACAGTACTTAACTGGAAGCCGATGAAGAGAAGACTATACCGGAGTAATGAGTTCATACCGTCCTGTCTGTGTAAGAACCCTGGCTGCAGAGTTTTGTACAAGCTTATTCAGGTAAACGGCAGGGAAGCCAGAAAAAACAGCATTACAGTAGTCCAGTCCAGATGTTATAAGTGCATGTACTTTCTATGCATCAGAGATGGAGATTAACTTCCTAACCCTAGCAAAATATCTCAGGTCGAAGTACGTCGTTCTGGAATATGAAAGTGAAGTTATTGTCATTGTCATTGTGAAACACTACAGCACAGCACAACAAAATGTGTCCTCTGCCTTTAACCCATCACCCTTGGTGAGCAGTGGGCAGCCACGAAAGGGGCCCGGAGAGCAGTGTGTGGCGACGGTGCTTTGCTCAGTGGCACTACAGAACCAGCACACTCCAATCTATATATTGTTAATCCATGTCTTGTACCAATAGGACTGATCACCAAAACGTCAGCCTTAACTGAGTTGAACATAAGTAAGTTGCGCGTCATCCAGTCTCTGAGGTCCTTTATACAATTTTCCACCTAAGAAAGACGGTGAACTTCCTCCGGCTTGACAGAGATAAACTTGGGTGTCACCTGCATAATAATGAAAGTATTCTATGTATATGTACAATGAAAACAACAAAGGGCCCAGTACTGAACTCTCTGGAACCCCATATTTCACTCTGGGTTATGCTCAGTCCTGTAGGTATGGTATTTAAACCAGGAGATGGCTCACCTGTCACATGATCCCATCATGTGACCGGGAGTAACACGGAAACGAGGTAACGTGACTCCTATATAATAGGCTGGAGAGCAGCTGCCAATTGCTCAGTCATTGAATGATGCACGCCATTCGACTCGGCTCCGAAAACCCGCTCCCAGTAAGACCGTACCTGTCCTCTCTGTTCTCCCGATACCCGAACTCCTTCCTGTCACCCTGTCCTGCCCTGTCTTGTGTCTTAATACGCGAACGACAACATCAGTGTGGTGTTGCGGCTCGCGCCGTCCACGTTCGCAGATTAACGCGGAGGAACTTACCTGCCTCCCTGCGTCCCACCGCACTGAGGTCTCTAGTTTCCTCCTACACGTCTCTCTCGTTCTGGTCCCGGTTCGCGTTACAGAATGACTGAGCCCGAATTACGCGCTTCACAACTCGCTGCTTTGTGCGATCGGATAGCGCGGCAGGAGAATCTTTTTGGAAGTCTGTCGCAGGAGGTTCGCTTACTGCGGCAGCGCGTTCAGGAAGTGACCGCCGCACACCGAGACCATGAAGCGGCGAGCGTGGCGCAGAGCCCTCGCCCCCCCGCGGTTCCCGAACCCAGTTTGCCGCTCCCGGAGCGCTGGAACGGGACCGAGGGGAGCGGCGAGGTGCTCCTCACCGCTCTCTCGTTGATTTTCGAGCTACAGCCTAGCCGCTACCCCAGTGCCCGGTCCCGAATCGCCTTACTCCTAACCCGGCTCGGTGGTTCCGCCGCAGAGTGGGCGGCTGCGCGAATTAGTTCCCCCAGTTCTGCGTCCCTCTCGTATGCCGAATTCGTGGAGGAATTAAAACTCACCTTCTGTCATCCGGACGGCGTGGAAGACGTCGCGTCACAGCTTTACCATCTGCGCCAGGGTACCTCATCGGTCAGCCAGTTTACCGCCAGATTCCGGACCCTGGCTGCAAAGACTCCGCTGGGCGACCACGCCCTCCGGATGATGTACTATGAGGGACTGGCCCCACGAATTCGGGGTGAGATGGTCAGTCGGGAGATGCCAGCAACATATGAGGCCCTCATACAACTCGCAATGCGGATTGATCGCCATCTGCTGGCTCTCCCGAAAACTGCGGCCCCCACTCCGACCCTGCATCAGACCCCTCGACCTCCGATATCACCACCTCAGCCCACCGTCACTCCTCCAGACCATAGGGGGGAACCCATGCAGCTGGGACGGACAACCCTCACGCCTGAAGAGAAGCAACGGCGTTTTCGGGAGGGTTTGTGTGCATACTGCGCTTCCCCCTCACACATCCGCCTGACCTGCCCTATTCGTCCGGGGAGACGGGACACCCAGCAGATCAGCACGGCACGGCCATCTAGGCCCCTTCCTCCACATCTGATGCCACCGACCTCCCGACTCACTCTCCCGGCCGTCCTGGAATGTAATCAGCGAAGCATCTCCACCACAGCCTTTGTGGACTCCGGGGCGGCTGGAAATTTCATAGACCACTCCTTCATCCGACAACATCACATTCCCCTGGAACTCCTCCCAAGTCCTCTCACAATAACCTCCGTGGATGGTCATCCTATCTCCGCAGGACCCATCATTCACCGTACGGTCCCTCTGCAACTCCGGCTGGACTCCCATGTGGAGAAAATCCAATTTCTGGTGACCAAGATCATCACCTCACCACTCCTCCTCGGGTTCCCCTGGTTGTCCCTACATGAACCCCATCTCTCCTGGTCGTCAGGCATGGTGTTGGAGTGGGGAGCGCACTGCCATCACCATTGCCTTCTGCCACAACCCTCCTCGTCTGTCTCCACGAACCCAGAACCGAGTCCTCCAGTGTTAGACAACATTCCCTCCTGTTACCATGACCTAGCCACCGTCTTCAGTTCAGCCAAAGCCGCCCAGCTGCCTCCCCATCGACCAGGCGACATGGCCATTGATCTGCTGCCAGGAACCACTCCTCCGAAAGGACATCTCTACTCCCTCTCCAAGGCAGAGCAATTGGCCATGGAGCGGTTGTGGCAGAGGCGCTTCAAAACGGCACCATCCGCCCCTCGACCTCCCCGGCCGCGGCAGGGTTCTTCTTCGTGACCAAGAAGGATGGTGGTCTGCGACCGTGCGTGGACTATCGGGGACTCAATAAAATCACCATCAAAAATCGAACACCGTTACCCCTCACCAACACCGCCCTGGACGCCCTCTCGGGAGCCAAGTATTTCACGAAGCTGGATCTCCGGTCTGCCTACAACCTGATTCGTATCCGGGAGGGCGACGAGTGGAAAACCGCCTTCATCACCCCCACTGGTCATTTTGAATCCCTAGTAATTCCATTCGGTCTATGCAACGCACCCGCCGTCTTCCAGCAGTTCATAAATGATACTCTCCAGGACATGCTGGGACGGTGGGTGTATGCCTACCTGGACGACGTACTCATTTATTCACCCACTCTAGAATCCCATATTCAACACGTGAGGGCAGTACTAAAGAGATTGCTCGCCCACCGACTGTACTGTAAGCTGGAAAAATGCGCCTTCCACCAGCGCTCCACCACGTTCCTGGGTTTTACCATCTCGTCCCAGGGTGTGGCCATGGAGCCCAAGAAGCTAGAAGCAGTGGCGTCGTGGCCCCTACCCACGACGCTGAAGCAACTGCAACGGTTTCTTGGGTTTGCAAATTTCTATCGTCGCTTCATCCGTGGCTACAGTACGGTCGCAGCACCCCTCACTGCTCTCACCAAACCGTCACCAGGTCCGCTTCGCCTAACCCCGGAGGCCATTCAAGCATTTAAATCCTTGTGTCATCATTTCACCACCGCCCCCATTCTTCAACACCCAGACCCTACCCTTCCGTTTGTTGTAGAAGTGGACGCGTCAGAGGTGGGTGCTGGCGCCGTCCTCTCTCAACGCGGTCCGGACCGGAAATTGCACCCGTGTTGCTTCTTCTCGCGGAAGTTCACCCCTGCACAGCAGCGATACGGGGTGGGGGACCGTGAGCTGCTGGCAGTCAGGTGGGCCCTCGAGGAGTGGCGGCACTGGCTGCAAGGCAGTGACACCCCCTTTCTGCTCTGGACCGATCACCAAAACCTAATCTCTATCAAAACCACCAAACAGCTCAATCCCCGCCAGGCGAGGTGGGCACTATTCTTTGAACAGTTCGACTTCCAACTCTCCTACCGTCCCGGCTCCAAAAACCAGAAAGCCGATGCCCTGTCCCGTCAACACGCCCCAGACTCACCATCCTCTGACCCCGAACCCGTTCTTCCTCCTCATCGCCCCTGGACCCACCTCGCCTTGGACTTCATCACCGGCCTCCCTGAAGCTAGTGGTATGACCACCATCCTGACCATAGTGGATCGTTTCTCCAAAGCGGTCCACTTGGTCGCCCTGCCCGGCCTACCGTCCTCTGCCACAACCGCTGACCTCGTGCTTCAACACGTGGTCCGCCTCCATGGGTTCCCCCAAGACATCGTCTCTGATCGGGGACCCCAATTCGTCTCAGCTGTGTGGAAGGCGTTTTGTCGCCTTATCGGATCCACCTGCAGCCTCTGGCTACCATCCCCAGACCAACGGTCAGGTGGAGAGGGCCAACCAACAGCTGGGAGGATACCTGCGATGCTTCGCGTCCGAACACCAACGCACTTGGCCCGGGTTTCTCCTGTGGGCGGAGCTGGCCCACAACCTGCAAATCTCCTCCGCCACCGGCCATAGTCCCTTTGAGATCTGCCATGGATATCAGCCCCCCATCTTCACGCACCAGGTGCCTGCAGGTGGGGTCCCCTCGGCCCGTCAGATGATCCGCGGTTGTCGAAAGGCCTGGAAATTGGCGCGGTCGGCCCTCCTCATCGCCTCCCGAAGGATGTCCACCCAGCACGATCGCCGGCACCCTCGTAGACTGCACTTCCGAGTGGGACAGAGGGTGTGGCTGTCCACCAAAGACCTACGTCTCAGGACTGAGTCACACAAGCTGTCCCCTCGATACATCGGACCATTCCGGATCCTCAGTCGGATCAACCCCCTCACATACCGTCTCCAACTCCCTCCTGCCATCCGTGTCCATCCAGTCTTCCATGTCAGTAAACTCAAACCCTTTGTCCGATCCTCGCTTCATCCTCCTGCTCCGGATCCGCCACCGCCACGCATCGTCGACGGGGGACCCGCCTACACTGTGGAGCGCATCATTGCCTCGCGCCGCAGAGGTCGGGGGGTCCAGTACCTGGTGCATTGGACCGGCTATGGACAAGAAGAACGGTCTTGGATCCCGAGTCGTTTCATCCTGGACCCGTCTCTGGTGGCTGAGTACCGGCAGCGTACCGCCGCCACTCCGGGGCCGTCGGGGGTCGGCCCTGGAGGGGGGGGTACTGTCACATGATCCCATCATGTGACCGGGAGTAACACGGAAACGAGGTAACGTGACTCCTATATAATAGGCTGGAGAGCAGCTGCCAATTGCTCAGTCATTGAATGACGCACGCCATTCAACTCGGCTCCGAAAACCCGCTCCCAGTAAGACCGTACCTGTCCTCTCTGTTCTCCCGATACCCGAACTCCTTCCTGTCACCCTGTCCTGCCCTGTCTTGTGTCTTAATACGCGAACGACAACATCAGTGTGGTGTTGCGGCTCGCGCCGTCCACGTTCGCAGATTAACGCGGAGGAACTTACCTGCCTCCCTGCGTCCCACCGCACTGAGGTCTCTCGTTTCCTCCTACACGCCTCTCTCGTTCTGGTCCCGGTTCGCGTTACATCACCCACATATTCCAACTAAATTTTCAAGCCGATTTAATATAATGTTATGGTCCATGGTGTCAAAAGCTGCACTAATGTCTAACTAGCACAGAGATTAGGTCAGAATATAGGTCAGAAGATAATTTAATACTCTCAGTAAGGCAGTTTCTGTAGAATGGATTTGTCTACAGCCAGACTAATATGTCATTTGTGTTCAAAAAAGTTGTTTTAGAAGATCTTGTACAAAAATGGAAGGATGGTTAAGCGCAAAAGTAAATCACCTAAAGCAGCTGTTGTATTGCAGGAGCTACTGGTTGATGGCTTAGCTGAGAAGATTAAGGAAAATAGTTCAGAAAGTGTAATCAGTGAAAAGACATCAAGCGTAGCTACAGAGTGATCAGTTAAGTCCTCAGAAGTATAGTCCATCTTAGAAGAGGAAAGAGCTTTTTGATAATTAATAAAGGATGTCCTTCCAGTTTTGAGCTATGCCATTTTCATTCCAATCTGCGTTTGTCCTGCTTCAGTTGACAGGTAGGGTTGTTATACCATGGAGCCTTCTTATGTGTTTCTTACATAAAAGCAACAAGGTTACGGGAAGATAAATTCTCAACAAAGAATTCTGAACATTCTGGAATTAGAGAAGATGCGCTGCTCACAGGTTCTTGAAGCGCAGGATACGAAGTTCATATTAAGTGTGATTAAGAAGTGGTCTGAGAAAACTGGCACATGAGGGTGCCCAATCGGGCTTTCAGTTACAACGCCAACACTTAGAAACAGAGTTATGTCCACAGTTATGGGAAGAGCCTACCACACTTTGGGAGACACCAAATGAGTCAAGAATGGGCGTAAAGGCTCTGGTTAAGGGATCATCCAACTTATTTGAACATTAAAGTATCCGACTAGAATCAGCTTGTCATTGTCTACCACTATTTTGGAAAGGAAATCTGAAAAATAAGTACAAGCACTGGGGGCGAAGGTGACGGGATGAAGTTTGTGGTCGTGGTTGATTCGCTGGGAAAGCACCGTCCCTCCATCTCTGAAGGCACGAGGAAGACATTCATCTAGACTTCTCTGTCTTTGCCCCTCATTGGTGGAATGCACTTCCCCTTGAGGTCAGAACAGCTCAGTCACTGAGCACTTTCAAATCAAGACCTTCCTCTTTAGAGAATATTTACATGAACTTGTAACCTTCTTATTGTCTGACTTATGTATAGAAACTGCAACAGAGTGAATAAAATGATTGTATTCATGGTTGGGGGTTCTAGTGAATCAGAACTGACCACTTCATTGATGGTAACATGGAAGCACGTTGTAAGTCGGCTTGAGCTGCAGGGGTCCAGTGCAGCTGAGTGAGTTTGCCATTCAAGAGGGAAGTCAGAAAGTCAGATGTTGTCATTTCGAATGAAGCGTCGATAGACGTTTGTGAAGCGAAAGAAACGCTGTAATTGCTTGATGGTGTTGGTCAGTCAACCCCTCAGCGGTGAGAGTGAAACCAAGGAAGGAGGAATGGTTAGTGTGAAAGAGCATTTCTCCAGTACTCTCCAAGCACTTGACGAATGTGAGAGGGGATGTCCGGAGAGAAGATAGGGTTGTTATCAAGATAGACAAAATGGTCTAGGAACTCCCAGAGGACATCATTAACAAATGCTTAAAACACGGCAGGACTGTTTGAGAATAAATATTCACAGTAGTCACTGGGGGTGATAAATCCCATTTTCCAATCATCATCCCCCTCTCGAATTCGTACCAGGTGGTAAAGTGTGTCAGGAGAAAATCAAATAGGGTGGTAGTAGCCCAGTGGGTAACACACTCGCCTATGAACCAGAAGACCCGTGTTCGAATCCCACTAACCACCACTGTGTCCCTGAGCAAGCCACTTAACCCTAAGTTGCTCCAGGGGGACTGTCCCTGTAAATACTGATTGTAAGTCGCTCTGGATAAGGGCGTCTGATAAATGCTGTAAATGTAAATGCAAATAACAATTCAAATAACTGGATCAGGAATCGATAACAGTGTGTTGCTCTAAGAATCCAATCAATTCAGTTCAATTGTAGGTTATTAAATATTTTATATAGCACTACGTCCTGTGCTCTCGGTTAAAGCCATTGAAATCCATTGAAACCAATTGTTTTGCATGCCTGAAGAGCAATCTTTACACTAGGCACAACAAAGTGGCCAGGGGGATTCTTTAAGAAGCAGTTGAAAACCAACTTGTTCAAAAAGTATTTCAGACTTACACACGCACATGCACACACGCTGCATAAAATTAAATTTTTTGTCTAGCACTTAGTTCCCCAGCATGTTCTTTTCCTGACAAGTTGGGCCTTATCAGGGCTCTTAGTTTTGTAACTCAAAATCTATAGAAACCGAATGTGAATTGCTGCCGTCTTCCTCTTATAAGTCGCTTTGGATAAAGGCGTCTGCCAAGTAAAAATAAAGTATGGGATGAAGGGCCATGCAAAACTCGAGCCCGTAAAGTGTCGTACTGGTTGCAGGGAAGTGGAGACATTGTGCCAGGGTCCAATCATTTACACTGTTGAAGGTTGCTGTAGGGCCAGGTGATGGTGACTGGTAGCTCAAAGCAGCAGATGAGAACAGAATCTCCATCAGAGATCAGAGAGACTTTACCAGAGTGACGGGAGAGAGGATGCAGTTTGTGACAGGAGATACAGAGGTCCCCCAAACCTCCGGAGAAGTTTGGTGTTTCTGGCACTCATGGCATTGTTGGCAAGGTGTCAGACCTTCGACCCAGTCACGGTTCACCATTTCATCCTTTAAGGATGCTCTCCGTACATGCTGTCGGAAGGGAATTACCAGAAATTCAAATACTAGTTCCTAGAATAGGGAATTGTCACAGTGAAGGTAAACTCATCTGTGGACCTGTGTCTAATTTCAACTTTTTGTCACATCTGGGAATGAGGGCGCATCCGCCTCCCTTGGGAACCCCTTGGGTCCAGTGTTTCGGTGATGTGAGCTGACTCACGTCGCTGCGAGAGCTGGCGGACCTGTATCCGGCACGGCTTGCCATGGTGGGGGAGGCGCCAGGCGTCTCTGTGAAGAGGGCGTGAGAGAGTTCGTACCATGATTTCAGTCCATTCAGGAGGGAGGGATGGAGATGCAGAGAGAAGAAAACAGGGCACGGGCTCACGTCTTCTCCGGTTTATCCATCTGTTAAAAGCGGCGCTCGGGATGAGTGGGGTCAAAATCCGGGGAAAACAGGGTCGATATCAGGAAAGCCGCCAGGAAATCACGCCGTTGTTTTTATTTTGTCTTCTTCGCTGTTCCTGGGGTAGCTCGCTTCTTCAGGGGGGTTTGTGTGCCCCTCACCAGCCTCTACGACCGGCACTCGAAGGTCCAGACACATCTGGATGGGAGTCAAAGAACTTTTAGACAAGCATGGGGTCGAGGATGTCCCTCCGAGGCACCCAGGAACACCCAGGACTTAGCCCTCCCAGTCGACCAGAAACTGCAGCCCACATCCTCACCCGTCAATGCGGTCCAGAACATAGCAAACCGTTATGTGGACACAGCCAACTTCACCTCAAACTTCTCCCCAGTTTTGTATTTTGGCTGCTCAGCTCGACATTTCCCTGTTCTTGGTCTTTTCACCTAAAATGTCCCCGTCAAGGTCCGGCTCCATGTCCAGCTGGATTCCGTCAATCGTGCGGTCGTGGATGCCTGCACCACAGTTCCATGCCTGGGGGTCTGTCTACTTGGGGCTCCAGGATGATGACAGGAGTTGGCAGACAGAGGTGGATTGAGGTCATGCCTGTCCCACTTGTATCCCACTTGTCAATGTTGTCTCCCTGATTTCCTGATTGTGTGTATCTCTGCTCATGTATAAATGTATGCCTCTAATGTCATGTCCTCGTCCGGTCTCTGTCCGTGCCTTGTTTTGTATTAAATCAATTTTGCGTCCATTTTTAACCTGCCCTGCTTTGCCACCATGACATTTTTGTTAATCATAAACTTAAATCTTAAATTGAATCTTTTGTTGAACGATTGTTGTACAGTGACATTTCTTTTACAATGAGTGACAGTCTTTTCACCCAAAATGTTTTGTTGAAACAACAAAAACGTAACATAAATATACATTTACGGAATTTATCAGACGCCCTTTTACAGAGCGCCTTACAATCAGTAGTTGCACGGACAGTCCCCCTGGAGACCCTGAGGGTTAAACATCTTGCTCAGGGACACATTGGAAGTAAGTGGGGTTTGAACCTGTGACTCTGAAGTCATCTGGTTCATAGCCAAGTGAGCCATTTTTTAAATGAACCTTTTTATGAATATTTATTTATTTCCTCCTTTATTCTATTTGATTTAATTCTATAACTGTAACCATAACTATGGACAGTCAAAACAGAGCAGTTCAGGATGCATTTCACTGTACTGCTATAACAATGCATGTGACAAATAAAAAATCTTGAATCTTGAAGTGTGTTAGCCACTAAGCTCCTGAAACCCTACTTTTTGTATTTGTACTGGAGTAATATTTTACCATTTTATTTTATTTCAAGTACATTGATTGTGTATGTTGTCAAACACTGCTGTTCTGGTTCTTCAGTTCAAAACGGAATTTGGTAGCAAGTAGTATACTCACGTATTCTGTAACTGTGGCATCCTTCTCCATGAACTGCACCACGCAATACGCCAGCTGCAAGAGACAACACACAAACACTATAATACCCAACTGCCGGTTCAGATGGTTAAAGTGAAAGCAACTGACAAGCATTTAGTCAACATTGGTCATGGTGTGGCAGATCAAACCCCGTCCTGGACCGGCAGAGAAGGTCTAACCGTCCAATGACTGTTTGCAGTGTCACTGGTTCGTTTACATCCCCAGAAAGGCCTTGTCATTGACAAATACCTGCACCAAAGTCTCTTAGTGACCAGTCACATAAGAAAAGACCGAATCAATATACAGTAAATGTAACATTACAGAGGTGCCCACGGCCCAACAAGGTGCCTTTGTCAGAAGCAGAATTAAAGGGTAAGGTACTTTTGGATCACCATGTCTCTTTCTACACTATATTTCCATCCCTCCATCCTCCTATTCTCTCTGAATAGCTCCTTCATCAATCCATCATCCTTTTCACTACCATTCAGGGTACAATTTACAACTTTCGCTCATCCTGTCTTTCATTCAGCATCTCAGGGGGGATTATCTTTTTCCCAACGGGAGCATTCCCGGGAGAGCTTCAACACAATGGCTCCCCGAGCCCTTGATCCCTCGGGATTATGGTCTAAGAAACGGAAAAGGACATTTTGTTCCTTAAGGAAATCTTAAGTTATGGCGTGTGTGTGTGTGTTTGCAAGCGCTGAGCGCATGTGTACATTTGTATACTCTGTGTTACCACGGATGCCCCTCCACCCAGGCTCGTTGCCATGGCGAGCCGTTACTGTGGTGACACCTTGGGCGCCTGTGTTTACCTCGGAAGATCTGATGTCACAGCTTTTCTGGCTGTCCCTTGAGGGGAGACTGAGATTAAACAGACTTCAACCCTTCGCGCTCGCTTCCTGTTCAATTTCTCCGCAGGTTGGGAGATGTGCAGTGCTTGGGCTGAGTGGAGCATGGGGTTTTCTGGGAGGAAGCCATCCTCGGTGGTGAGATCAGGCCGGAGCGCAGGTTAAATAGCGCCCCTTACGGCTGCGCTGCTCAGGGTTGCTTTATGGAGAGCAGCCAATGGCAGCGCCGGTAGATGATGTAAGAACTGAACCGCAAGAATGTCACCTGGGAGACTGTCGGACTAATCTCCACTGGTGCGAAATAAAGCTGCAGGATAACAAACGCATTAGCTGCTGTTTGATTCAGAAATTCGTTGGCAAACAGAAACCACAGCAACCATGCCATAGCATTAATGCATTATGTTAAGTTAGTTAAGCCAATTATTTGACTATAAAAATGCATATTAGAGTTTCTAATAATAAAATGCAACATATTCATTAGCAATGTCAGTCCTGTAATTGTGATTAATCGTGATTAAATCTTGAGATCAATTAGTTTTAGAATTTTAATCAATCAACAGCTCTAATTTCTAATGAGCAAGACCAACTACATATTGAGTTCTTTGGTTTAGTTTTTTAAAAAATTGACATTCAGCTGAAAAATGACATCTGTGATCAGCTGGTATCGATGGTTTTGTCCCATTAATGGTTTGTGTTTTGGAACTAGTCCCAAAATGTAGCCTGACCCCAAAAAATCATGTGAGGGAGATTTGTTGAACTAGGACAGGACTAGTAAGCTCTACATCCTGGGCTTGTGCTGTTTGCTGACCATACGCTCGCCCTGCATGCAACACTGCATGCAACAATCTACCGATCGCGTGATTTGCTGAATGTCTTCATAATTTAATTGCCAATGTCTCGCAACAAGCAACAAAAATGGGCTTTCTTGTTGTACCTTATACAACTACACAGGCACTGGTGGACTGAACGGGGGCATTTGGGAGCACTGTCCACCCTACAGATATAAGAAATTAGGAATGTATTTGTAGTGGATGCACTGACAACAGCACCCTGTGGACGCCCTTTAGGGTCATGTCATCATTAAGGATGTGCTTTAGAGTACCAATATTAGAAGGACCTAACATGATGAAGACCCCTTTAGATCAGATTTTATTTCTTACCTTCGACCCTTGCCCTTTAAAATGCCACAGGTTGTGAAACCAAAAAAAAGCCGCCATACTCAACGTCAAGGTGTATAAATGGGCTGGGCGAGCAAAGGCTTTCCCTCATAGATCTGGGGTGCCCTTACTGAGCGTGGGCACAGTGAGCCGCTGTGACGGAGATCTCTGAATGAGGGTAGAAGCGGGACAGACAGGAATGTAGGGCAGGCTGATGCCTTCAGAATCAGACAAATAAACACACGCTTTCTAGGCAAACGCTAAGCATCACACACAAATGAAAGAACCGAGCCAAAGTGCACAAGTACTTGTGCATGCACACTCACACACGCACACACACAAAAAAAAAAAAGGAATTTGAATGTGTGGAGGTGCAATCTCATACGCCACCTGGTGGCCATATATGGCGTAACTGGAATTTACCATATTATTTGTGGCCAAAATAAACCCAACACCCAGCGTTTTAGTGTAGTGTTTGTGTGTGTGTGTGTGTGTGTGTGTGTGTGTGTGTGAATCTATTTATTCAACTGACCTGTGCATGAAAGACAGAGAGAGATTTGGCCGTGTGGAGCGGGATCAGGACTCGGACCAGAAACTGCTTATGCTCAGACTTCAGAGGCAGCGCAAATCCGTTTATGATGCTGGAGAGAAGAGAATGGTACGGACAGATGATTTTAACAAGGCGATGGGTGAAAGAATGGGAGAGGGAGGACGGGCGGAGGGTGGAAATTGGTCGAGAAACAGAAGAGCGCAAGGAGTTGGAAGAAAAGCGGAAGGAAGAGAGGAAGTGAGCAAAAAAATAAAAATAAAAAAAAAGAGTGGGAGGAGAGTTGAGAGAGAGAGATGCAACACACAGGATTAGAATCAGCAGGCTCCATTCGCGGGTTCCCTTTCATCTGCTTATCTCCTCCTCCACCCCCTTGCGCCAGCCTCCTGCACACCTCCTTCCGGCTCACTCTCTCTCTCTCTCTCTCTCTCCCTCTCTATCTGTCCTTTATCCCCTCTTCTGAAATTCCACCTCCCTCCGGGTATTCCTGTCTGCTCTTTCTCCAGCCGTCTGTGAGGGGTCGGCATGCGGAGGGGTCTGCACCGACGGACCCCGATTATGCGCATCGGCCCTCTCCGCGTGTGGCAGTGGGGAAAGTGTGGGCGGCCCTATAAATACCTCGACGCGGAGACTCATCCCCGGGGCTGACTCACCGACTCTCCAAAGCCCCCTCTTTATCCCCCGCCCCTCTCTCTACCGTGTTTTTCCTTCCCTGCCCGGCACAAGGCTGTCACCGCGCTGCTCCTGTGGCTCGATCTAAAGACGGCCTGTTGTCTGTGACGGCCAGGACGGAGTGACACAAACCGCACTGGTGTGTCACCGCAGATATGCCAGCAACGCTCCCAGAGGACACTCCGGCCGTGTCGGATAAAATGGGCGTCTCCGTAGCCATTAACGCTGAGGAGACAGCAGGACGGCCGAGGTACGAGAGCGGCGGCGATACGATTCCATCGGGAAACGTTGGAACTAATGCTGCTTCGGTGCCCTTGTTTTATATTCACCTTATTTTAGTGCCAGGCCCACACTCATGAGGTTTGTTGCGGGCGTGACATGAATCCAGAAAAGGTCTGAGGAGAAAAAACTAAAAACGACTTTCAATCGTGCCACGGAATAATCTTAGCACGATCCCTAATGGTCCTGGTGTAAAGTAAAGAAAATATTGTTTTCAATAGTATTTCATCGTAATAACGTTCAAATTTAACACAGAGAGGAGACTGCAGTGCAAGTTTTTGTCTGATTTGGGGATTTCTGTATCATTTTCTGATAAAACTGGAAAGCTGCCGGGTACCCACATGCCTCACAACACATCACTGTTCTACACAAGTGCCGCATTTGTTCCAAACGGCATCTGTTCCCTCTTAAAAGCCACCGCTTCGCCTGTCCGTATAGAAGTCAAACCCACAACAACAGACAATCAGAAGTACAGCGTGTCTGAGGCGTACCTGCCCAGAATCTCCAGCAGCTCGGCAACGCCGTTGAAGTGCTCAGTTTCATAGATGAACCTGCGGTAAGGAGCACAGAAAGCATATAGGAAAAGAAGGCACCGTAACAACAACGAGCAGCTAACCTATATACACTTTTCATTAGTTCCACCTCACAATGTACACACGACACCGTACGTCACTTCTAAGCACAACAGTGACATGTCAGTGACGTGTCAGTGAGATGTTGGCGGGGTGGCAAGGTCACATGAACAATTGGCCTGTAGTCTCTCTCTCTGAGAACGGATAGGTGGAGGTGACGGCATGGTCGGCGATGGTGACCTGAGGAAGATGTTGTTGATCTGTTTGCGAATGTACGCTCTG
This sequence comes from Denticeps clupeoides, assembly GCF_900700375.1. NCBI lineage: Eukaryota > Metazoa > Chordata > Actinopteri > Clupeiformes > Denticipitidae > Denticeps > Denticeps clupeoides. The sequence continues at coordinate 37,876,799 of NC_041707.1, forward strand.
AGGCCGAGCAGCTTCCCGTAGACACGGTGCAGGATGGTCTTCAGATACTCCCTCTCCCTGGGGTCCTCGCTGTCAAACAGCTCCAGCAGCTGCATACACACACACACACACACACACACACACACACCATCATAATTGATGTAGTATTTACATATAGTCGGACTGTGTCATTAAATTCCTTAATAAATATATCTCTATTCTGTGTAGTTCCGGAAATCTTAAATTAGCTACAAATCAGCTACCATTAGAAGCTAACAATAATTAGCCACTTGTTTTCAACAGACTAACTAACCAAAAACTCATGTGATGAATTGGACACATTTTTCACACAAATGTCATATGTCCTGTAACTCATAACATTTGCACAGCAACAACCATTTGGAACCACTGCGTCTTCTTGTACAAACCATTCGCTATTTTTTTTATTTAGCATATATTAGCATAGCTTTAAGCTACTGTAAACGTGATGCTAACGCGCTAATTAGCAAAATGTTGCTGCTTTTCACACAGGCGTTAGCTACTTTGAGTTGAAAGTAGGTGGTATTTCTGCAGAAAAACATCACACACAGTTCTGAATCTGTTCCCTCTTAAAAGCCACCGTTTCGCCTGTCCGTCTAGAAGTCAAACCCACAACAACCCACAAGATAATCAAAAAAACAGCGTGTCTGAGGCGTGGCATTTCTGAAGGAAAAAAACAGAAAGACACCCACACATGTGCTAGGTGGAATGGATGGAATGGATGGAATAGATGGAAGCGTTCATTTTAAGAATGGTTTGTTCGGGTGTGTTGGAAGTCAAGGCTTTACCTGGAGGACAAACTTCTGGTCAACGTAGCGCTTGGCCATGGAGGGCTGAAAGTCGGCGCTCTCCAGGAAGCGCAGAAAGAATTCGTACACCAGCTGGAGATACAACACAGGTCAGAGAGGTCACACCCCAAAACAAACACTGGCAAAATGAAAATTCTCCTAAAAACCCAACACAATAAACTAATGTTCAAGCTCACGTGCCACCGCAACATAAAACATGGACAAGTTTGTCCATTTCTAGAACTTCAGGTTCATGTACAATACAGGCCTAAAGTTTGGACACACCTTCTCATTCTATGTATTTTCTTTATTTTTGTGACCATTTACGTTGGTAGATTCTCACTGAAGGCATCAAAACTATGAATGAACACATGTGGAGTTATGTACTTAACAAAAAGTGGAGATCTGACCTCCACAGTCACCGGACCTGAACCCAGTCGAGATGGTTTGAGGTGAGCTGGACCAACAGGTGCTAAACACCTCTGGGAACTCCTTCAAGACTGTCGGAGAACCATTTCAGGTGACGACCTCTTGAAGCTCATCGAGAGAATGCCAAGAGTGTGCAAAGCAGGAATCAGAGCAAAGAAACTAGAATATAAAACATGTTTTCAGTAATTTCACCTTTTTTTGGTAAGTACATAACTCCACATGTGTTCATTCATAGTTTTGATGCCTTCAGTGAGAATCTACCAACGTAAATGGTCATGAAAATAAAGAAAACAGGTGTGTCCAAACTTTTGGCCTGGACTGTATGTGTCTCCTGTACCTGTAGGTGTGGCCAGGAAGCCTCCAACGTTGGCTCGTCTTCCTCCGGGTCAAACTCCGGGTTTTCACTGGGAGGAAGGGTGCGGAAGATATTCACTGAGATCTGTGAGAAGGAGGAAGAGACATTCTGTTGTTGAGAGGGATATATAAACATGAGAATTGGGGTTCAGGGAAAATAATAGGTTCATAATTCCTGTTCCGTGCTTGATTCCTGTAAATTCAAGGCCCCATCCACAAGAGAATGCTTTTCTCTAAAACGGAATTTCGGGAATGAGTCCACGGAAGCGAGTTAAGTGGCGCTGTAATTACCCGTTCTCGACCCCAAAGTGCTCTCCTTGTTTTGCGTCTAGTTCTCCTCCGGGGTGAGTTAAACACATCGTTGTTCTCCAGCCTCGTCTTTTCATTAGGAATATGCACAGTGGAGAGGATTTAGTTGCTAAATGCAGCACAACCACGACTGTGCTATCCGACGTTGTGTGTATGAAGTGTTTGGGGGTACAGGTAAGATTGTAGGTCGGGTTAATATGTCACCATTTTTCACAAAAAAAAAGCTGCTTTGCCATCCACACGGAAAAACAGAAAAGAGAAATTCATTCTGGAAATATAAGTTAATTAAAATTTGCTTCGCTTCAACGTTGGCAAAGTTGATATTCTGCCACGCTTTTTCGTCAATTACATCATATCTGGTGCCGTTGGAATTTGGCCCCGTGCAACTGAAAGATGGAGGAACTTTTTGGGAAAAGCTCCCTTAGTTCTACACGTCTGTTCCCCCTCATCGGAACGTTCCTTTTTCCTCCCTCACCATCTTGATGATCTCAGGGTAGATGGGCTCGATAAGAACCCCCCGGCTGGTGGCCAGGCTCTCCACCAGCTCGTTGAGGGCGGCCCGTTTGATCTCCTTGCCCTTGAGGTCGGCCACGCAGTCCAGGAAGTCGAAGAGAACGCAGCACTGCTGCAGCTTCTTGCAGAACAGGTCATGCAGCTCCGCCACCGGCGTGTCTGGCGGGGTGAGAGGGAGAAGGAGAGGTAGTCAACACACAAGCACCCACAAAGACATAAAAAGTCACACAATCAGCACTTCTCCCGCCTCGGGTCAAATAGGTCATGAGGCTCGGTGTGCAGTCAGGTGTGCAGCAACGCGCACACACACACTTACACACTGGCAGATTCGAACGAAAGCACCTGGGGGTGAAATAAATGGATTCTTTTTTCATATTCTGTTCTCAGAGCAACACGCTGAATCTCTTTTCCAGCCATTCCAACTACACTTCATGTTGATTTTCTGCTCAGAATGTCCGACTGCTGAGTGGATGATGATGTTTAGCAAGAGATGGATCATAGAGGGAAACATTTCTCATTGCAGAAGTTAAATATTAAGATATTTGTGTCTTCTGTGTGTGTTAGCAGTAATGATTATATATCTTACATTTACATTACATTTACAGGATTTATCAGACGCCCTTGTACAGAGTGACTTACAATCAGTAGTTACAGGGACAGTCCCCCCCTGGAGCAACTTAGGGTTAAGTGTCTTGCTCAGGGACACAATGGTAGTAAGTGGGATTTGAACCTGGGTCTTCTGGTTCATAGACAAGTGTCTTACCCACTAGGCTACTACCACCCGGGGGCTTGATCTTGATAATTGCTTTTATCTAATTAGGCTGGACCGGCCTTAAAAAATTGGGTTTTATTAGTACATATTTTTATTTTATTATACAGATAATTATTAAGGTCCAGTTCTACCGTTCAGTTTGATTTATTTCTTTCATATATTATAACAATGCATTTAAAGATTGTTCCCATTTTAATTGTGATAACTTTTGGACAGATGGTCCAAAATATAATGAAATTAAATTATTAAGGATTATAAAAAATATATATGATAAAAATATAGTGAAACCAGCTGTACGGGTATGATAAAAGAAATCAAATAAAACACTAATGTCTGTACTACACCATTCTACTTAGGACCCGTCTTACATGGTTAGTCGTTTTTTATTGGTGTTCGGCTCTCCGTCTCCTGTGTCATCGCTTTAATAGTCCTGCGGTAATAAAACACCTATGCGGACATAAATGAACACCGAGGGCTTGACTTTTATTTCTCTGTGTTGGTGCCAAAAGCCATTAAATAGTTGTGGAAATTGGCGGCAAAGACACAAGGAGTTGGCGGCAAAGACAATGAGAGTCAAGCAATAAGCGGCATGTAGACATGGTTCAACCCTAATAGGACTGTGCATGCGGGTCTTTACCTAACAACAAGCTCCCCCCACCCGCATCCGCGCACTGATCACTCGGTCTCCCAGCCGGGCTCCCATTGATGCATCTGTACGAGGCAGGTGGAGGGATGGAGAGACCGTCTCTCGCCGCGTGTGTGTGTGTGTGTAAGTGTTAGGGAGCATGACCTAGCCAGAGGATCAAGGACGAGGACGAGATGAATTGCCCAGGGAGAGGCAGAGAGAGGTGAGGACTGAAAAATGGCAAAGAGGACGCGTCTGAAATGCAGAACACCGCTCATCTGAAGAATTGAAAAGAGAAACACGGAAGGTCGGGAAGGATTAGGTTGGTTGGTGTCTACCGTGGAATAAACAAGGAGGGGGAGAATGACATCACCTCCTCTGTTTGCCCCTCCTCCCTCTCTCCTCTCTGGGTACCGCTCCCCCGTCTCCTCTCCCGGAGGTTGTCAGGGAGGAGAGAGAGAGAGAGAGAGAGAGAGACTCGTTAAATAACGGTTAGCCCGTTCGGGTGGGGAGTCGCCCTATTTTTAACCCAGCCCGGCATCTGGCGAATGCCGTACGTTTCAAATCAGACGTGTCTGGACTGGAGCCGCGCCGATAACTACGTTCCGTGGATTTTTCCGCGGGACTGTGGGACGGTTGTCCTGGATGGAAGGCCGGCCTATCTACTAATCCGTCCGAACCCAAGCATAAGGCGAGTTTAAAAATAGTCCCTGGTTTTGGTATTGATCGTCAATCCCGTTACGTGGCCAATTCGACTTCGCGGTTTCCAGAAAATGCCTGCATGTACTAACCGCAGCGATGACTCAAAAGAGGCAACACTCGCTCCAGCTCACACTTCTACCTCCAGACGGTGCACGGGGAAGACGCAGGACGCAATTGTGGTCGTTAGTGGTCCAGCACAAGGACCACCGGCCGAATCCGAAGAGATGAAAAAAGATTCTTTTGACTAATTCGGGAAATAAATTGGATCCTCGCGTTGCGTTAGTGTGAGGGCCGTTTTGTGGGAATAAACGTGTCCCGGCGCATGTCTACATGTCTACAAGTCAGGATATTTGATTCCGGAGGGGCCTCGAAGGAGAGCGGGGCGCAGAGGGTCTTTTTAAAAGGCTCAGGGTGGCCAGGCCACTTCCCAAAAACGGCGTGGCAGGGGAAAGTCACAAACGCCGCGCACGCCCCGTCCTTCCCAATGGGCCCGAGGTTCCATTCTGGCGCATGTATAGGTGAAACGAGAAGGAAACCGCATTCCACCGTGAAAAAACAATGGTGGTGTAGATGCTCCAAAATCCCCTACAGCTGCTCACTAAAAAGTCCTGCTGCATGAGCTCTTCAGCTCTGGATCAGTTCTCCATGTCGCTGATGATCGTTGATAAGGCTGGTAGTAGCCTAGTGGGTAACACACTCGCCTATGAACCAGAAGACCCAGGTTCAAATCCCACTTACTACCATTGTGTCCCTGAGCAAGACACTTAACCCTGAGTGTCTCCGCGGGGGGACTGTCCCTGTCACTACTGATTGTAAGTTGCTCTGGATAAGGGTGTCTGGTAAATGCTGTAAATGTAAATGTAATCCTGATTGGTCACTGAGGCTGGAAAAGCAGCCGTGCCCGGCCCTGCAGAACCCTGCCCTACGGGGACAGCTGGACTCAGACCATGTGGGACTCATTCGTCGGCATTCTGCCGGTTTAAACGCGGGCCGCTCCCCGCTCTCTCTTATCTGCGGACGCCGGGGCGCATGACTACCTTCACGCAGCCGGAAGCCTATTTGCAGCCACGAGCACCTGACTCGGGACAATTTGGACGCGGTTTGCCGGAGGCCGCAGGGGAACCGGGAATTACGCGGACAGCCTCTTAGCGCAATGAATGCAAACCGCTGACTGGCACGGGCCGCTCTGCAGGCTGTGGGCAGCGTTTGCCCTTTTGCATTATGGGTAATGACTGTTGGGGGGGAAGGTGCTGGCGCTCTTAAGTGCTGCGAATTGCTTTAGACCGACGTAATCTCGCCGTTAAAGAGACAGCTCCAGGACAATGGCGGAACCCAAAAATGTGACAAGTTCTTCTGAACGCTACGAAGGTTAAAGGTCAAATGTGCAAGACACACGAAGGATAAAAAAGCAACTGCTTAATATGTTCCGGCCACATTTGACTCATCACGTTGGTTTAGTGAGAACATCTACGGGGAAAATTTTGACATTTTTGAAATGACTCTCAACTCTCATTTCTTACACGCACCCAAAATGTGCATTTACATTTACGGCATTTACCAGACGTCCTTATCCAGAGCGACTTACAATCAGTAGTTACAGGGACAGTCCCCCCCCTGAAGCAACTTAGGGTTAAGTGTCTTGCTCAGGGACACAATGGTAGTAAGTGGGATTTGAACCTGGGTCTTCCGGTTCATAGGCGAATGTGTTACAGCCTAGGCTCCTACCACCTTGACACAAATATGCCACAAGACATAATTCCACCGTATTACGCTGTTCGTCGATGGCGTAGCTGGAGTCCGATCGCGTCGCGGCGCGACATATCTTCCGCATGTCAAGTTAAAGAATGCACGATCGTATTTTTGACCAACGACGAGCTCGCCAAACTAGACACTCTACGGTAATCTGGGTACGGGGCCTTTTTACAGGCCAAGCTGTTGTAATAAAACAGATAGCAAATACGGAAAATCCTGTACGTCACGCGCGCATTTTGTGACATCGAATGGCACGTCGTACTCGTAAATTAGACGTTTGTGCGTTTCAGAGCTGATCGCGATGGGACACGGGACTGGACCGGGGCCCAGATGTGCTTGGGAAATTGGCAGGTCAGCCGCTGGCGGGACAGCGTCTTGGGAGGGTGTCCTGCCAATTTCTGATGGGGCCAGCAAGAAGGGACAAAAGCGGCTTCTCTTAAGCTGTCGACATTTGCCATTGAAACGAGTGTGAAAATGTCACTTCACAAACGGGACGGGACTGAAGTAAAAATCTGACCTATTTGTCACGCCGAAGGCTTGAGGACGGTTGTGTTCCTGGTGTTTTTGCTCCGTTGGATGGCCTTTAGCTACCAGGGTGGATAACGTGAGATGCACCCCACTTAGTGAAAGTGAAGTGACTGTCACTTGTGATACACAGCAGCACAGCACACCGGTGCACACAGTGAAATTTGTCCTCTGCAGTGGGTGAGCGGTGGGCGGCCATGACAGGCGGCCGGGGAGCAGTGTGTGGGGACGGTGCTTTGCTCAGTGGCACCTCGGTGGCACCTCGGCAGACCGGCAACCTTCCGATTACGGGGCCGCTTCCTTAACCGCTAGGCCACCACTGTCCAACTAGGCCACCACTGCCATCGTGTCCCTGAGCAAGACACTACTGTCCCAGTAACTACTGATTTTAAGGTGCTCTGGATAAGGCCGCACAGCAAATGCCGTAAACGTACAGATTTTACGGTTCTATGACAACAGTGCAAGGCGCCGGTGCAAATCAAATGTAGCGAATGTCACAAATATGTTTTCCGCGAAGAAAGTCGATGCAAAGCAACGCGCCAACTATGGCGCAGTTCAGACACGTTTCTATAACCTTCCGACAACAGAAGGTGGAGGAGATCGTGATTTTGTATTTAATGCAATAACGCATTTAATAACGCAACTGAACTTGGACGAAAATATGGACGAAAAGAAATCTCTCTCTCCATTTCGTATCCATCTTCAACGCTTCACATGCAAGTCCGTGCAGCGTCTGCGACCTTTAGCCGCATTGCTTCAGATGTGAAGACACGCCTCGTCCCCAAACCCGGCATTCTGCACTTTAGACGCCCATTCCGAGGCGTCGTGCCCGTCTCAGCAGCCTGGTGGGCCGTCTCCGGCGAATGGCAACCAGCCAGGCTGACCCTTCGGGCTTTTGTGAGTTCGCCACGTCCTATCATACGAAATGTCTATTTAGGGAACAGCAGCTATCTGGATACGAGAAGGTAAAAACGAGGAGAAATCGAACCTGGACCATTTCCTAATGGGCCTGAAATTAGATGGAGACCAGCCAATCAATCAGTTACTGAGCCAATTAGCCGTGCTCCTCACCTCCTCCTGGACTGGAAGGATCCTTGCTCCTCACCTCCTCCTCCTCCTCCTCACCTCCTCCTGGACTGGAAGGAGCCTTGCTCCTCACCTCCTCCTCCTCCTCCTCACCTCCTCCTGGACTGGAAGGAGCCTTGCTCCTCACCTCCTCCTCACATCCTCCTGTACTAGAAGGAGCTGTCCTCCTCACCTCCTCCTCCTCATCTCCTCCTGTACTAGAAGGATCCTTACTCCTCACCTCCTCCTCCTCATCTCCTCCTGTACTAGAAGGAGCCATGCTCCTCACCTCCTCCTCCTCCTCCTCCTCCTCATCTCCTCCTGTACTAGAAGGATCCTTGCTCCTCACCTCCTCCTCCTCATCTCCTCCTGTACTAGAAGGAGCCGTGCTCCTCACCTCCCCCTCCTCCTGGACCGGAAGGATCCTTGCTCCTCACCTCCTCCTCACCTCCTCCTGGACTGGAAGGAGCCTTGCTCCTCACCTCCTCCTCCTCATCTCCTCCTGTACTAGAAGGATCCTTGCTCCTCACCTCCTCCTCCTCATCTCCTCCTGTACTAGAAGGAGCCGTGCTCCTCACCTCCTCCTCCTCCTGGACCGGAAGGATCCTTGCTCCTCACCTCCTCCTGGACCGGAAGGAGCGACCTACCTTTGAGCAGGGGCAGCGCGGTCAGCTCCACCTGGGAGCTCTGGTAGCGGAACTGCGAGGAGCTGTGGGAGCGCCGCTGGCGGGCGCGGCGCATGGAGCGGCGCGGGAAGCCGTCCACCTTCTCCGCGCTGGGCACCGAGAAGCCCGCGGTGGGCGAGGAGGGGCTGGACGGGGGCAGCTTGGCGGGGGTCTCCATCGCCGGGGTGTCGCTGGTTCCGGTCCTCAGTGCCGCTCGGCCCTCGGCTTTATAAAAACGCGCATCTCAGGAACAAAGAGGGGGGGGGGACATGTACCTGCTACTAGAATGGAGCTTTTGCCACATTCGCGTCATCAATAAGTCATCGGGCCATATTCGGTCTCTTATTTATATTTTTACAAGCATGGGCGGTTTACGGAGACGATCGGCGTCCGGACGCGTTAATTTCCCGTCCAGGGGAGCAAAAATAAATAAATTGCGCCAGATGTTTCTGTCTCTCTCTCTCCCCCCGCCGGCCCAGAATCTCGCAGATGCGCGTCCGTCCCCTCCTTTCTTTTACTCCGCGGTCGCCGCGAACCGAGCGTCCGCGCAGGGCGGGGGTGGCGGATTCATCTTCCCGGCAGCGGAGAGCCTCCGCAGTGTCGGACCCGAGCCCGGTTCGTCGCTTGATCCCGGTCGCCGTCTCCGCATCTGGTGCGCGCAGGTTTGGCGCAGGGAGATGTAGGCTACACACGGCGGGTTGCCAGGGTGGCGCCCTTTCACGCAGGAAACGTGAGGAGGGAACGATATTCGCACGAATCGAAGTAGCAGAAAATGTAAAGAGGGAAAACTATTATTACAGTTTAAGTCTGGTCATGGGGGCTACGCCTAGAGCGCTTAAGATGAAATGTCTGCAAAAGTGGAATCGTACAGGGCAGGAGCTTGCCCGTCTGTGTTGCCATGTTTGCAATTTATAAGCGACATTTGGGTCAGTTTATTTGGACCATTATTTTCACTCACCACTATATATACCTGTGTGTGTGTGTTTGTGTATATATATGCCTATTTATGCGTGTAAAGAGGTATAACTAATGGTATAGTCAGTCATGTTTTAACCTCTGCATACGTGGGGTAGTTTAAGTTCATTGTCAATTGTTAAGAATTTGGACATTTCCCGTAGAGCTGGTAACACCACGTTATTTACTATTTTTTTAGCCTTTAAAGTACGCAGTTGGTTTGTTATGTAGTTTTCCTATGGCTCCATCCCTCTTTTTGGGGGTATGGGGTACATTCGGAGTTGCACACATATTGTTCAGCCTTTCAAGTGAAACATTCACGAGTGCGGGTGTACCTTAAAGACTAGCGGTTTGTTTTGGCCTTTGCCTTTCACCACTAAATTCGTTCTTTCTCTGCTTGTTTCTCTGAACGGATCTGGCAACCCTCGTCCATCGTCTTCTCTTTATTCCCGCTGATCTGGAAATAAAGCGGCGTGGGGAATAAGCCGACGGCTGGGACAGGACTCGTGGTGTCCGGATGACCAGCGGCCGCCTAAGCTCGTTTCGTGCCCGTCGTGAACCGCAGCGGCGCCGTGATACCGTAACCCGGTAAATGTTGCCAGATCGCGCCCGGAGAACGCAGCCCGGTCTGTAAAACCGTCAGGCGGAAAATTACGCTGATCAGCCACAGCAATAAAAGACGAGGTGAAGTGGATAAAAAACGGGTCTTGTTGGGTGATCTCTGTAGTATTATTTTAAATAGTTCTCATAAAAAAAAAAAAACTGGAGGCATGGAAACTTGACGTAAAAGATTTTTTAGGAAGCCGATTGGGAAATAGCTTGCTTTAAGGTTTTGACTCAATCAGTCAATACCAAATATAAGATGCTACAGAATAAATGGCTGATGCCAAACAAGCTACGTCACAGGTATCCATCCGAATGTCCCTGGTGTACATGTGTAGTGTGAGGAGGAGGAGGCAGCCCTAATCCTTTTTCTTCTGGGAATGCAGAGTTTGGCAGAATTAGGTGGAATGCAGGAGCCGCATTGTTGGAGGCAAAGTCCCTCTGCATGCCAGGCTCTGCAGAAGTTTCTGAGTCTGAAGAATTTTCTGAGTCACGACAAGGTCTGCATGATGAATACATCATGCAGACCTTGTCGTGACTCAGAAAATCACCACTCACTGACTTGGGACTTCTGCAAGCCAGGAGGACAAATGCACTGCAATTGCAAAGTGTAGAAGCACATTGGACTCAACTATGAACAAAGGAGTTGTTGCTTTGTTAACTTTTATTGTTAGAACCCCTTTATTCACTTTTTGGAAACTAATGTTTGGTGAACATGGTCTATATATCATCTATGTGATATATGTGATGTATATGTAACTATGAATGAACACATGTGGAATTCAGTACTTAAAAAAAGGTGAAATAACTGAAAACATGTTTTATATTCTAGTTTCTTTGCTCTGATTACTGCTTTGCACACTCTTGGCATTCTCTCGATGAGCTTCAAGAGGTCGTCACCTGAAATGGTTCTCCAAAAGTCTTGAAGGAGTTCCCAGAGGTGTTTAGCACTTGTTGGTCCAGATCACCCCAAACCATCTGGATGGGGTTCAGGTCCGGTGACTGTGGAGGCCATATCTCCACTTTTTGTTAAGTACATAACTCCACATGTGTTCATTCATAGTTTTGATGCCTTCAGTCAGAATCTACCAATGTAAATGGTAGAAAACACAAAATAAAGAAAACACATTGAATGAGAAGGTGTGTCAAAACGTTTTGCCTGTACTGTATGTGTTATTATGTGTATATATTAAGAGGTGGGCATAGATTAATTTTCTTAATCTAGATTAATCTCACTGTAATCTTGGAATTAATCTAGATTAATCTATAGCAATCTAAATTAATCTAGATTAATCTTAAAGATATATTTTCCCTGAAGCAAACCCGGCGGCTTCATAGCTGCATCCATGTTTCCACGACACCTGATGTGGTAATTTCTAGAGCTGTGTGATTCATGACTCACCCGGGTTAATTGCCCGGATCCTTTAAATGACTCATGAGTCACGAATCTGAGGTCTCCATTGAATCGAATCCTTTGAGTCCTAACTACACCATGTCTAAATTGTTAACTCCATGAGTCCGGTTGTAGAGGAAGTTAACCGCCAGGAGCGCTAACCCGCTCTCTGATCCGGGTGCGTACTGACTCAAGTGACTCAAGTGACTCACACACCCGGATCAGTTTAGTGAGTGACTCAGAGGGAGCCGTATCCTAAAAAGGATCCGAGTATTACAGCTCTAGTAATTTCACAGTTTGAAGACTCGTTCTCGACCCCTACAGTGCAGGTATACATCCGCGCTAGGTATACAAAATAAAAAATAAAGGTCTTTAGGAAATAAGAAAATAAAAGACACAAGAAAGAAGAAATATACTTATAAATCTAGTGTAACCATTTAACTCCGGCACAATAGCTTGCGTAGTATAGACCCAGCTCCCAACCCAACTTTGTGAATAGATTAACAGCGATATTTTTACTACTTTTATATATATGTGTGTGTGTGTGTGTGTGTGTGTATATATATGCGGTATGAGATGTGCTAGAGATCTTTTACTACATATAACCCGGTTATGCGTGCACAGCATTTTTGTGGTATGCCCTACAGTGAAAACAGATGAATCTGAATCTGAAGATTTGTATGTCCATAAAGTTTGTGTTGTTCGGGAAGGTATGTGTGTATAATAATAATAAAAAAAAAATCCTAATAAAAGTGTACCACTGAGCAACAAGAGACGGCAGAAGCAGATTTCATTTTAATCAAATGCATATAATCATTTTACTATAAAAATACTTTACTATTAAAAAAAAAAAAACATAGCCAGTTGTGCTCCTGTCTTCTTCTCTTTCGCCCCCTTTCCACCAACATCGAACCAGTTCTGTTCTGGTCAGTGCAGGAACCTTTTTTTTTCTGTACCCGTGTGTCCTTCTGCCGTCTGGACAGTGTTGTGCAACGGTTTCCGTGCATCATACTTGACTGCAAAGATTCCATTCGGAACCGGAAGGAAACACAGGCTGGGTGGGCAGAGGCGAACGGTTCATTGGAGGTTTTCTAATCTACACCCAAATCACGGTTACGTTTTTACACCGAGCCCACCCCACCCCAGCAACACAATGCAAGACCTGGACAACTCGTCCGAGTGACGCTTACGGGTTTATTTCCATTCGAGGAACGCTGGGCTATTTCATCAGCAGCGTTGGAACAGTTCACAACGATATCTGAAATACAGAATGCTACAGGAACAAAGGCGCTGGAACACTTTAATTTGTCGAAGAGACGCCAGCCGGATAAAGATTCAGCTGTTGTCTGCAGAGCTCCTCACTCCACATAGTCGAGGCCTCAAAGCAGCATTTCCAAAACCGACACGGAGAATAAATAACTATTAGAAACCATCGTGGCACAACGTCCAGTCCAGCAGTTCAGAGATGGAAAGTTCACTCAGAGCGTCGTCACAATGGGGCGGCAAGGGTTGGCTGGGGATGGTGGCGGGGTCAAAGTTCACAGCATGGTCTAGAGTGGCTTCGGCGAATGAAGCCGTATTGTTCGTCGTCGTAGAGGTCGTCTGGCCCGATGGTCCGGTCCGGCCCAGCCGTGTGCACCGGGGCTCGTGGTCCTGCAGGGCCGCCGTGTAGCGCTGGCTCTCCGTTCTGAGGCTGGCGATCTCCGCCTCGAGCGCGGCGTTGGAACGTTCCAGGAACTGCAGCTCCTGTGAGGATGAAGGGGATTTAGATTTACCGGTTTTGGTGACATTGATATTCAGCGACCTGAACCCAATCGAGATGGTTTGGGGTGAGCTGGACCCCAACAAGTGCTAAACACCTCTAGGAACTCCTTCAAGACTGTTGGAGAAGCATTTCAGGTGACGACCTCTTGAAGCTCATCGAGAGAATGCCAAGAGTGTGCAAACCAGTAATCAGAGCAAAGAAACTTTTTTGTTAAGTACAAATGAATATGTTCATTCATAGTTCTGATGCCTTCAGAATCTACCAACGTAAATGGTCATGAAAATAAAGAAAACACACTGAATGAGAAGGTGTGTCCAGAGCGACTTACAACGTGTTTTCATGTCTTTTCCAGACAGCGGCGTGTCCCGTCTTTTAATACCGTTGTCTACCTCAACTAAGTTACTGTTCGCAGCAAGTTCGCATTTCGGCGTGTGTGACGTCCCGTGGCAGACTATGGGTGTTTTCCGTTGTGTTTGTGTGTGTCTCTCTCTTTCTGTCTCTGTAATGTTGCAGGGTGGCTCCTCATCAGCCATGATTGGACTCCTCCCACTTCCTGCCGTGATTGGTGGGCTGTAATCAGGGAGAGGATTCAAAATGGTGGCTGCTTTGGTGAAGAAGAGAGAGTTGGTGAAAAGAGGAGGAGAGTGTTTGAGGAAGAGAGGACTTTGTTGGTGAAGATAGACTGTTGTTGGTAGAGAAGAATGTTGTTGGTGAAGTGAAGGATTAGGACGAGAAGATAAGACTTAGACTGCCCAGACCTGTTTTGTGTTTCTGTTGTTGTTTAAATGTCTTTGTTTGTAATAAAAGATTAGCATTAAGTGTTGTTGCGTCGTTTTGGAGTTTATACTCATTTGTCCCATTTGTTATGTCCCTGACCCTAGACCGGGGACGTAACAAATTTTGGGGGCTCGTCCGGGATTTCCTATCGCGTAGGTAGGATATTGTGTAGGCTGTGGACCTTGGCAACTGTTCTCATCTGGGTGAGTTTGAGTTTTTTCTGTTTATGTGGGTTTTCTGGTGAACTCTGGATAGGTAGAGCTGTCCAGCTGGGTTCTGCCTTGAGCGGGTCCTTCCAACGGACGCTGTTTGTTATGTTTGTTTGTTGTTTTGGTTTATTGTTTTTGGGGAAAAATCCAGGGGGAGGTACGCGTCGAGCATTTCTGTCTCAGTCAGAGACTGGAAATGTTGCGAGCTTGCGTTTAAAGGTGCCTAAAACTGGTAACTTCCCTGAAGACTAGCTAGATCTTAGGTAGCTGGCTGGTTAGGTAGATTAGGAGCTGGAGTTCCTAGAATCCCACAGGAGCAGACTGACTCTGGTATACATCCCAGTGAGCTGTAGTTGGGTCTGTGTAGTTTCTCTTTGTTTTGGTGGGTTCACCAAGTAATTCAATTTATATTTTGTTGTGAGATTAGAATTACAGGTCACTATGGCAACAGGTTTTGAGGGTTTTGTTGAGTTCCCTTCCGATGAGATGTTAGCAGAGTTAACCAAGGAGCAGCTATTGGGTGTAGCTGACTTTTATGGCATACCCATTGCCAGCGCCGATAGAAAGTTGAAAGACTTATTAGTAACAGCGTTAAAAGTCGGGTTGGTGGAAAAGGGGGTACCATGTGTTAAATCTGGTAGTCCACTTTCTGCTGAGGGCTTGGAAAAGTCCGGCGAGAGTTTCTCTAGTGAAATTCGGTTAAAGGAAATGTCACTGCAAGAGAAGCAGATGCAGCTTGAAGCAGCAAAACTGCGGGCTGACCGAGAAGCTCGTGGGCTGCGTGAAAAGGAGCTAGCGCATCAGCTACAACTCAAGCAATTGGAACTGGAAGAACATGATCGCGAACGCCAGTTGCACCTTAAGCAAATGGAGTTGGAAGAACGTGATCGCGAACGCCAGTTTGAGCGTGAACGTCAAGAACGAGACCTAGAATTAAAGCGTCTCGAACTTGAATTAGCTTCCAAGTCTGTCCTGTCTGTCGAGTCGCAAACCCCTGTTTTCGATGTCAGCCAACATATTAGACTGGTGCCTCCATTTTCTGAGGACGAGGTCGAAAAATATTTTAGTCACTTTGAACGAGTAGCAACAACTTTACAGTGGCCTAAAGTTGTTTGGACGCTGCTACTGCAATGTGTTCTTGTGGGCAAGGCTCAGGAAGTTTACTCTTCACTTTCTTTGCAGCAGAGCTCTGACTATGATGTGGTAAAGACTTCAATTCTGAACGCGTACGAACTTGTCCCGGAAGCGTACCGTCAAAGATTCCGGAAGTCTAGGAAGGGTGAGCAACTTACGCATGTGGAGTTTGCCAGAGAGAAAGAAGCTTTGTTTAACCGGTGGTGTGTTTCCAGTAAGGTCAGTACGTGGGAACAGCTTCGTGAATTAATCCTTTTGGAGGAATTTAAAAACTGCGTCCCGGAAGCTGTTGCCACTCATCTGAACGACCAGAAGGTGTCCACGCTGGCGCAGGCAGCCGTCTGCGCAGATGAATTCGTGCTTACTCATAAAGTTGTGTTTTATTCAGTCTCAAGAAAACCAGATCGGGATGTGAGTTTCCGACGGGATCGGAACGTATTTCGATCTTCGCCCGTTTCCTTTAGTGATGGTCGCGCATGTTTTTATTGTCACGAGACCGGCCACCTCATCGCTAAATGCCCAAAACTCTTAAAGAAGCACAGTTCACCTCCTAAATCCTCACCAAAAGGGGTTGGGTTTGTTCAGTCTGCTGTGAGTGTCCCCACTATGGTTGATCCTGTCTATGAACCTTTTGTGCTTGCTGGTACAGTTTCCGCAGCTGCTGGAACCAGTAGTGCAGTGCCAGTGCGCATTTTACGAGACACCGGTGCTGCGCAGTCTTTTGTTTTAGCGAATGTCTGGCCCTTTTCTGATGACACGTTCTGTGGCTCTTATGTACTGGTGCGGGGTATTGAATTAGGCATCGTTAAAGTGCCACTGCACGTTCAAAACCTGCACTGTGCTTTATTTTCAGGTTCGTGCAAAGTCGCAGTGCGCCCCGAACTGCCTATGCAGGGAATCGATTTTATTCTTGGGAACGATTTGGCTGGAGGGAAAGTTCTTCCCCTTCCGGAGGTCATTGATAACCCTGCGGTTCCACCCTCTTCAGTGGTGCTGGATTCTGAGTCAGTTTTCCCTGCTTGTGCAGTCACCCGAGCGCAGGCACGCCGGCAGAGTACGGATGAGCTGTGTGATACGTTTATGGCTGTTTCTGACCCTCTGGTCTCCCGTGCAGCGCCATCAGACGGCGGAGTGGTAGAGGGAGCGCCGCGGACGCGCACTCTTAATGTCCATGATGATGAAACAATGTCGCTGCCTGTAAGTAAAACGCTTATATCCCAGGAGCAGCGAAAAGACTCTACTTTAACGCAGTGTCGTTCGGCTGTTGTTGACAAGGCCAACATAACTGCAAATTCGGTAGCCTTTTTCTGGGATAAAGGGATCTTGATGAGGAAGTGGACTCCTCCAACTGCTGATGACGTAGGTTGGAATTCAGTATATCAAGTGGTGATTCCTCTTAAATTTCGGTCTCAGGTGCTGTGTTTAGGGCATGACAACGTGATGTCTGGACACTTAGGAGTAACAAAAACATATAACAGGATTTTGCGCCATTTCTTTTGGCCTGGGTTGAAATCCGATGTTGCTCAATATTGTCGATCGTGTCACGTTTGTCAATTGGCTGGTAAACCGAACCAGTCAATTCCACCCGCGCTACTCTGTCCTGTGCCTGTCCTCACCGAACCATTTTCGAAGATAATTTTAGATTGTGTTGGTCCACTTCCTCATACCAAAACAGGTTTTAAATACTTGCTGACGATAATGTGTAGTGCCACACGTTTCCCGGAAGCAGTTCCGTTACGCTCACTAAAGGCTAAGAATATAGTGAGAGCCTTAGTGACGTTCTTTTCTACTTTTGGACTTCCAAAATTGGTCCAAACGGACCAAGGTTCGAATTTCCTGTCTCGCCTTTTTAAGCAAGTTTTGGAGGAATTACAAATAAAGCATCTGGTATCAAGTGCTTACCATCCTCAGTCACAAGGAGCATTGGAGTCACCAAACTCTGAAGTCCATGCTCCGTACTTATTGCTTAGCTTCGGCTAAAGAGTGGGATGAGGGTCTCCCACTATTGTTGTTTGCCATTCGTGAAACTGTTCAGGAGTCTTTGGGATTCAGTCCTGCTGACCTTGTATTCGGTCACACCGTGCATGGTCCACTCAAGCTTCTTAAAGAAGCCTGGGTAGCTGAACCATTGACAGAGACTAATGTGCTGGATCATGTCAGTTCCTTTCGGGAACGGCTTCATAATGCTTGTGCCACTGCTCGAGCTTCCTTACAACATGCACAAGGGTCTATGAAAGCCCGATATGATCAGAAAGCAGTCTCTCGATCTTTTCAGCCGGGTGACAGAGTTCTGGTTTTATTACCACTAATGGGGTCTGCTCTCCAAGCAAAATTCTCAGGTCCTTATGTGGTGGAGTCCCAGTTAAGTGACACTGATTACGTTGTTCGCACTCCTGACCGTAAACGTAAAATGCGTGTATGTCATGTGAACATGCTCAAGAAATACTTTATGAGAGACAGTGATGCAACACAGGACAATGTAGATCCACCAGGTAAAGGAGCTGCTGTGTTATCCGTGGCTTCTATGCCCCTGCTGGATGCATATTCTCCCGAGGAGGATGGGTTATATCTAGGAAATGTTCCTGTGTCTTCGCCCAGATTACACAACAGTGTGATCTTACAAAACTTAGATGCACATCTGTCACATTTGCCTCTTAACGAACGGGAGCAGGTTATGACATATAAGATATTATTTGGTGATGTTCCGTCATGTACTACAGTATTAAAGCATGACATTGGGGCATGTTCACCAACATCAATCAGACAGCACCCGTACAGACTAAATCCCACTAAGCGTACGGTAATGCAGTCTGAGGTTGATTATTTGTTGGAACATGGATTCTCCGTGCCAAGCTGTAGTCCATGGAGTAGTCCCTGTCTGTTAGTACCTAAGCCTGATGGTACAGTTCGTTTCTGTACTGATTACAGAAAAGTAAATGCAGTAACTAGACCCGATTCATTTCCATTGCCCCGAATGGAAGATTGTGTTGATAGGGTTGGTTCGGCTCGTATTGTCAGTAAATTAGACTTGCTTCGTGGTTACTGGCAAGTTCCGTTGACTCCCCGAGCGTCTGAAATTTCTGCTTTCGTCACACCGGATAATTTCTTAGAATATACGGTTATGCCTTTTTGGTTACGTAATGCACCAGCGACTTTTCAGCGTCTAATGGCTAAAGTGCTTTGTGGAATTAAAAACTGCGACGCTTATTTAGATGACATTACTGTCTATTCGTCCACTTGGACCGAACATATCCACACTCTGACAGCTGTGTTCAAGCGGCTGCAGGATGCATCGCTGACTTTGAACTTGGCGAAGTGTGAGTTCGGCAAAGCCACTGTGACTTACCTAGGTAAAGAGGTGGGTCAAGGCCAGGTAAAACCTGTGATGGCTAAGATTCAGGCCATTCTTGCCTTCCCAGTTCCCACATCGAAAAGGGAACTGCGCCGATTTTTGGGAATGGCTGGATACTACCGGGCTTTTTGTAAAAACTTTTCGGAGGTAGTGTGTCCGTTGACTGAACTGCTGCGAGGCAGAGTACAGTTTAGTTGGAACAATGAATGCCAGAATGCTTTTATGTCTGTGAAAACCCTTCTTTGCAGTACCCCTGTTCTGGCTGCTCCTGACTTCCAGCGCCCTTTCAAACTGGAGGTGGATGCCAGTGCTGTTGGAGCTGGGGCTGTGCTGTTACAGGAAGATGCGGATGGAGTTGATCATCCCATTTGCTTCTCAAAAAAGTTCTTAAAACATCAAATGAACTACAGCACCATTGAAAAGGAGGCGCTAGCACTGAGTTTATCATTGCAACATTTCGAAGTATACATTGGGTCTACCGCACAACCTGTTTTCGTTTTTACTGACCACAATCCCCTGGTGTTTTTATCTCGGATGAAAAACACAAATCAGCGTATTATGCGCTGGTCCTTGGTTTTGCACGGGTTCAATTTAGAAATTAAGTACAAACGTGGGACTGACAACGTTTTGGCTGACGCCTTGTCACGGGCCTTTTAGTTTTTTTTTTGGGTGAATCAACATAGTACGTTGATTTTTGGTGGTGGGGGTGTGACGTCCCGTGGCAGACTATGGGTGTTTTCCGTTGTGTTTGTGTGTGTCTCTCTCTTTCTGTCTCTGTAATGTTGCAGGGTGGCTCCTCATCAGCCATGATTGGACTCCTCCCACTTCCTGCCGTGATTGGTGGGCTGTAATCAGGGAGAGGATTCAAAATGGTGGCTGCTTTGGTGAAGAAGAGAGAGTTGGTGAAAAGAGGAGGAGAGTGTTTGAGGAAGAGAGGACTTTGTTGGTGAAGATAGACTGTTGTTGGTAGAGAAGAATGTTGTTGGTGAAGTGAAGGATTAGGACGAGAAGATAAGACTTAGACTGCCCAGACCTGTTTTGTGTTTCTGTTGTTGTTTAAATGTCTTTGTTTGTAATAAAAGATTAGCATTAAGTGTTGTTGCGTCGTTTTGGAGTTTATACTCATATGTCCCATTTGTTATGTCCCTGACCCTAGACCGGGGACGTAACAGCGTGAAAGTAGGCGATGTAATGAAATTGCATGTTGGTAGTAGCCTAGTGGGGAACACACTTGCCTATGAACCAGAAGACCCCGGTTCAAATCCCACTTTACTTCCATTGTGTCCCTGTCTAGGTCCTAAATGTAAAATTTTTAAATAATGTAAAAAATGTGGAATCAATGTAACAAAAAGGGGAACAAGTCTAGTAAATAAGTAAGCAAGGATATATCAAGGGTGCAATAATTAACTTAATTAACTACATCTTCCATAGAAGCATAAGAAGACAAGATATTTCCCACTGCATGAAAAGACACCAACAAAGCCATCGTTCTGGTAAGGCATGTCTAAGAATCGGCAAATCCCTCCGTAGAAGAGATGTTTCCTTTTAATTTTCTAAAAATCACTTTTCATTGCCAGCATTTGTTAGGGGAATGCATGTTTTATTTTTGGTAATTTAAAATGTTCCATTAAAAGTGAAGTTCTTCTGAATTTCTTCTTTTGGATACCCCCTGTGAGTTGCTGTCACATAAGATTATCTTTCACCTGTAACCTGTAAACTTTGAGAGAATGAGTGATATGTTGCCGATCCATGTACTAATCATTTAAATCGCATCTTTTTGAGTCATGTAATCGCACAGACTGACATCACGATTATGATTGCGATTAGATTAATCGTGCGGCTATACACACACTCATTTCCCCACCTTCACAAGGTCCGGACCGCAACACTCACAATTTCCACATACTCTCCAAGCTCACAGACTAAAGACAGAAACTGTCTGGTTTCATGTTAATTCAGTTAGGGTGGTGGTAGCCTTGTGGGTAACACACTCGGCTATGAACATTTACATTTACGGCATTTGGCAGACGCCCTTATCCAGAGCGACTTACAACGTGCTTTGAAGTTACCATCAATGAAGAGATCAATTCCGGTTCACTAGGACCCCAACTATGAATACATCTATTTTATTCACTCTGTTGTAGATTCTGTACACAAAGTTCGACAACAAGAAAATTACAATTTAATCTAAATATTCTTTAAAGAGGAAGGTCTTGAGCTGCTGTTTGAAGGTGCTCAGTGACTGAGCTGTTCTGACCTCGAGGGGAAGTTCATTCCACCACCGAGGGGCCAAGACGGAGAAGAGTCTAGATGAATGTTTTCCTTTTACCTTCAGAGATGGAGGGACCATGCGAGCAGTACTGGAGGCTCGGAGTATACGAGGTGCAGTGCGAGGTGTAATAAGGGCTGTGAGGTAGGATGGTGCTGCTCCATGTTTGGCTTTGTAGGCCAGCATCAGTATTTTGAACCTGATGCGTGCAGCTACTGGGAGCCAGTGGAGGGAACGTAGCAGAGGGGCGGTGTGGGAGAATTTGGGAAGGTTGAAGATCAGTCGTGCTGCTGCATTTTGTATTAGTTGTAGAGGTCGGATAGTACATAGTGGTAGACCAGCTAGAAGGGAGTTACAGTAGTCCAGTCGTGAGATTACTAAGGACTGAACCAGTATCTGGGTGGCCTGGGTGGACAGATAAGGGCGGATTCGTCTGATATTGTAGAGAAGGAATCTACATGAGCGGGAAAGATTGCTGATGTGAGTTGAGAAAGAGAGTTGGTTGTCTATTGTTACCCCAAGGTTGCGGGCTGTTGCAGAAGGAGAGAGCTGCGAGTTGTCTAGTTAAATAGCAAGATCCTGATGTGGTGAAAAATCTGCTGGAATGAATATTAGTTCAGTTTTGGTGGGATTGAGTTGGAGGTGATGGGCTGCCATCCAAGACGAGATGTCGGTTAGACATGCAGAGATTTTGGAAGCAGCATGTAGATCAGAGGGAGGAAAGGAGAAGAGGAGTTGTGTGTCGTCAGCATAGCAGTGGTAGGATAATCCATGTGAGGAAATGACCTCACCAAGTGATCTCGTGTAGAGGGAGAAAAGGAGAGGACCTAGCACCGAGCCTTGAGGGACACCAGTGGAGAGTCTATGTGAGGTAGAGGTGGATCCTTTCCAAGTCACTTGGTAAGATCGCTCATCAATGTAGGAAGCAAACCACTGCCATGCTGAGCCCAAGGATTTTGGATAGAAATGAGAGGAGGGAAACTGGTCTGTAATTGTTACCAGTCTGTAATTGTTACCAGAAGACCCAGGTTCAAATCCCACTTACTACCATTTCATCCCTGAGCAAGACACTTAACACTAAGTTGCTCCAGGGGGGGGGGCTGTCCCTGTAACTACTGACTGTAAGTAACTCTGGATAAGGGCGTCTGGTAAATGCTGTAAATTTTAATTCCAGGTGCAAGAGAGGTAATGGAGCTCAGCGGGATGCCAGTAGGTGTGAAGTCCAGGGAATTTAGTAAATCTAGTGTTTAAAGTGCCTGCTGTATTTATTTTCGCTCTTCTTTTCATCCAGCGGGTCTCCCCAAACACACGATCACCTTGATACACAATAACTACTTTACCTGTCTGATGAATTTTGTAGCAACTCCGCTACAATTTTTTAAAACTCTGCATAAGCAGCCAATTCATTCTTTGTTCACATTCAATATTTCATAATATGTTTTTTTTTGTTGTTTGCAGATAACCATAAGTACAAATCCATGACAGTGGAGTGCTCCCATCCTTCCGCTTTGTTAGAGAGTCAGATGAATGATACTACTGGAACAAATTGCACTCCTCAACAGGTAAATTCATAGCCTTCACTGTTCTTTTTTTGTAAAGAATTTAAATTTAATTAGAGTTTTTATAGCAATGACAAGTAAGTGTGAATTACTTAATATATCTATTTTGACGTTAACATGAATTATATATTGAGAGCATAGTAATTTTTTTAGTGGAAACAGGATGGTAATTTGCTTCGCTCGATATTCTACGGTTGTGTGTAAAAGGTCCCCATAAATGCCTGTTTCATTCTGCATGTGTGAATGCAGGCAGTTGTTGGCTGGGCAGAAATAGCTTCAATGAATTTACTGACATTTTAATGTAATTCACCTCGAAGGTTAGCAGCACTGGAATAAATAGGACACTTTTTTATTTTCTTAGTTAGGTAACACTCTGTTTTAGCCATTGCATGTGACTCTACGTTGCGTGTGAGAGGTCCCCAGGAGGAATGTTTTATTCCACATGTGTAAATGGAAAAAAAAAAGCAAGATACTTGACACTTGGGACGCTCAATGGGAATTTTGGTAAATGGGAGGTAAACTGTTTGGTGCGTTGCATGCTATTTCTTTCCATTCTTTAAAATACTGGATAGAAGCGTGATCATTAAATCTATATCTTTTGCCGATCAGCTCATCTTCTAATTCTGCTTACTTTATAAACTCCACAAAAGTTTATTTGTCACATACATAGTCATACACGGTATGATATGCAGTGAAATGCTTTTGGCGACTGCTACAGACCAGAGTATTGCAAATATTGCAAGTAGACAATGAACCAATATGCAAATATGGCAAACATAACCAAATATTACACTTTTATGTCTTTAACCTAAAACATGAAATATGTGTAACAGGTAGGGTGAAGGTGTGCAAATAGGTGGAGTCAAAGTAAAAAACTCGTGCAAAAATTAAAAGTTTGTGCAAGCAGTACACCGTAAAGGAGCGTGTAGACACCACTGTTAGAGAAAGTGAAAGCAGGACCAGCATAAGCAGATGTGGTTTTAAAGTGTTGGTTTGAAAGAGAGGGGGAAAAGCTTGTAGCCTAAATTGACCACTTTGGTCTGATATTATACGGACAGGGTCGATAAATTCCACAGATGCCTGCCAGCTCAGAGAATGATGCTGGGACGACGCTTCTCAGAAATCTTTGAAGGCCACACACCTCGTGCAGGAGATCTGCCCTCTCAGTCTGCTTCCTCCTGCTCTTCCTCGCCGCGTCCCTGTTCTTCTCCTTGCACCGGGGCCTGGTGGCCGCGTCTGACCCGTCTCTGGCCTGCTCGGGGAAACGGACCGGATCAGATTCTCATTACAGCAGGAACAGGGCATTGCCGGCCACAGCTCCGGTTCCAGCCACTCACAAATGAAATTCACATTACTTTAAAAAAAAAAAAAAAATTATAACTATAATAACATTCCAAGAATAAAATGAACATTATAAAGAGTCAATACACTTTTCAGTTTTCAATTTTTAGTCATTTTTTTTTTTTTTTAACAAGTCGAGTATATGTACCCAATGCGAGGAGGCCGGTGAGGCGAGGCTCTCCCCAGGCTTGCTGTCCATACAGAGAGCTGGCATGGCCGAGGCTCCGAGGTTCTCTCGGCGGCTCCGGCATGGCGGCGCTTAATAAAGGGCTTCGTTTTTACTTTCGGTTTCGGATTACTTTAAACGGGCCGAATGCGCGGCAGACGTCTTTCTCTCTTTCTCTCCTTCCTTCTTTTTTAAGTCGGCTTCCCGAACGCGCCCACGGGCTCGGGAATTTTGGGCGGGTTGCCAGGGCGGACTGAATTACCCGCTTTTTTCACGGGAGAAGCCAGCGCAGCGAACTTTCTCTTTTTTTTTTTTTTTAAATCCTTTAGGATGTGAATGTTCACCAAACGGCCCGAACTTATTTTGGGGGATTTTTTCCGACCTTTCACACCTACCAGATCAGCCATTAGCTTTTTTATTATACTATAAGAGGTTTTTACTGTACTGCCTTTGGCCCTGAGCCAGACCTTTAGCCCTACTACATTTTCAGCCCAATATTAAATGTTCGGTTTAAAATACAAAATATGTTTTTTTTTTCCCAAATATACTAACTCCTGTTTCTTGGTTTCTTGAGGCGCAACAGAGAGCCAGAAGGTCACGTAGCCTTGAAAGTCAAGGCTCTGAATTGATGGGACGGATGACCAGTGAATTTTTTTTTTTTTTTTTAAGAATAGGGTGATGTTGGTAAGATCCAACTGTACGGTAGCTTCTGTACAGAGTTTACAGTTAGGCCAATGATCTGTAGGGGAGTGTGTACTACATTTACAGCATTTATCAGACGTCCAGAGCGATCTGTACAATCTGTAGTTACAGGGAGACACTTGGGGTTAAGTGTCTTGCTCAGGGACACAATGCAGTAAGTGGGATTTGAACCTGGCTCTTCTGGTACACAGGCGAGTGTGTTACCCACTAGGCTACTACCACCCTTTCTAAGATACACAGATATCAACCATGTGGCAGTGGAAATTGAAGCGATGTCTCTGAATATTCGGAGCCAGGGACTGAGCCCTGAGGGACACCATGTGATGATTTATATAGGCCAGGCATGGCCCGCTACTAAAAGCCAAAGCCAGAAATCCCTGTGGCCAAGAGACATGAAAGGAGGATTTCATCACTAACAGTGTCGAATCCTGCACCTCAGGTCAAGAAGGAGGAGAATAGGCCCATATGAAATACTGTCTTGTATACAGTGCTGTATGACTATTTAACACACAGTAACAGGATAAGCCTTTCTTTCTCTTTTCGTGCATCACGTGCACAGCCTACAAAACTTTACATGGTACTGACACTTCATGTAATGCAACTTACTATGTTTTTTAAAAGGTTTCACAGCGGAGAGACTCCTAAGAAATAATTGCCCAAATTTAGCATTTATACAGTCATTTGGAGTAACTGTATCAAGATACATATTGTACATTGGTATGGTTGCACTAGTATGTCTTGTGTGTCCTGTTAGATGTCCTGTATGTCTTTAGAGATACGAATCCTCTCGGCCTAATTAATTGAGAGGATGACTGTCGGCATCATGTCGAAATCCACGCTTACTAACCATCTGGATGAGTCGCCTCTGTTCAGGCCCTGCGGTGACCTGTCATGTCCTAACTTGCGCCATCCATGTGTCACCAAACAGCAACAGACGATTGAGTATTTCATGCGGGGAAAAGAAAGGTCCTGCTCATGTAATACTTTTGGACCTTGGTCCTGATGTGTCCAGCATTGAGCACTAGCATCTTGAGATCAGGCTTCGTCTGCATGTTTAGGGTTAAATTATAAATGAGTCTTTATGGAAAACCGTGGCATAAAATCCCGTTGCGAGGCCATGTCTGTGTAACCTGGAGTTGGAGCAGGAGGACAGATGAGCGAGTGAATGAAAGAAGAAAGAATGGCGCTCGAATGGCAAAGTACAAAACATGAGAAAGTGACCACAAAGTGACCACAGCAAATGGAACGTTTGAGGTCAAAGTGATGTAAGTGGCAAACATCTTTTGTCCTGGAATTTGTCAAATAATCCATCCAGTTGTGTCATGCGTTTACCTACAGTACAGGCCAAAAGTTTGGACACTTTCTCATTCAATGTGTTTTATTTATTTTCATGACCATTTACATTGGTAGATTCTCACTGAAGGCATCAAAACTATGAATGAACACATGTGGAGTTATGTTAGTGTCAATGTTTCAAATAAAACTCCCAGGCATGCTGGGAAAGGCCTGCTTCACCCTGAAATAGCCATGACCCGAACTGCCCCTGGTACTCCGGTCCAGGTTTTCCTACTTTTCCTCATGATTGTGCATCTGAACATGCCTAGTCCATGTGTGAACATCATAGTACCCTTGTAACCTTTGGCAGAGTAAGCACGGGTTCTCCATGTATTGAGGTCTTTATCTCCGTTCTGATGATGAACATGGAGTTCATACTGCAGGAACCAAAGGTGGAAGCAGACTGGATTATCTGGCTGGCTCGTCTTAGATCTGGTTGGGCGTGTTCTACCTGGACGGTGGGGAGGAATTCCCCTCACAACTGTAAACCGCATTTACGGGAAACCGCCAGGAGTGGCGACAAAAAAGCAGAGCAAGGATTTTTACAGAAAAGGCAGAAGGACATAAAGCAGAGCCTGGAGGGACAGACGAAAGCAAACAAGAAGAAAAGGAAGAACAGAATGATGGTGTCAAAATGACCAGTCAGGAAAAAGGAGCTGAATCCGCTTTAACGTTATAAATGACGGTTCTTGCTTTTTTTGAAGCCTGCTTTATCGTACTTCAGCGGGTACCTGCTCGGTAAATGCCGGATTGGCAGGCCAATAGGGACGCACCGTCTCCAGATGACTGTTACAAGGCAGTATGAAGAACACAGAATCAAAGCACGAGACACTGTTGATTTTTAAGTTACATTTTATATTCTGCAGATGCGTAAAAAGCCAACCAAAGCATTGCGAAAGGTAGGGTTATTTATTATCCGGTCACTGTTGTTGATTAGGCCCAACAAGTTGATGCAAATTCGCAGCTATGAATTCCCTGAAATAACTTCAAGCTCTTCTCACTACATACTTTTCAAATTCAATATTTTATGTAATGAAAAGTGGAATTCATTGCATTTGTGGTGAAGTATTCAAAGTATGGTTTGGGAAGTGCAGCGTATCGGACCTACAGCGGATAGTGAGGACAGCTGAGAAGATCATCGGAGACTCTCTTCCCTCCATAACTTACATTTACAACACACGCTGCATCCGGAAAGCCACCAGCATCGTGAAGGACCCTACACACCCCTCACATGCACTCTTCACCCACCTACCATCCGGAAAAAGGTACCGAAGCATTCGGGCCCTCACTGCCAGACTGTGCAACAGCATCATCCCACAGGCCATCAGACACCTGAACACTCAGGGACTGACACACACACACACACACACACACACACACACACTACCTCTTCTATGCTTAGAACATAGTGTCTCTTATTACCATGTCTATTTTTGCACAGAAGTATTTGCACTATTTTTACTTTGCACATTTATTATTCGTTTTACTAGTTTAATGTTGTTTTTTTTGGTCAAATTTTAATTTGACTGGCAGCCTGTGTCCCATGTTTTTGCACTTTATGTTGCCGATTTGTCTGTCGCACACGTGGACTCTATGTCAGTGCGTAACGTTGTCTAAATGTTACATGCAGCACCGGGTTCCGGAGAAACGTTGATTCGTTTCAATATGTGCCGTCTAACATGTATGTAGCTGAAATGACAATAAAGCTCAACTTGAATGTGAACTTGAAATATAACAGCCTTTATGTTTTTGTGGTTTTGGGTGGATGTCTGTAGTACAGTAGACCCCAGATTAGAAAAACGATTATTAGAATAAAGGCAGATTCATACTAAAACCACACTTTGTGAAGGGCGTGTACCCAGCTCTGAGGTCGACCAACAATGTCATCGGCACTTGTACAAATAAGATGCAGTGCAGTCATTACCAGTGAGAATTAGCTACAAAATTGATTCAATCTTTGAAAATTACATTTAAAAATAAATTGGCGACAAAGAAAAAAAAAATAAAACAAAACACCGATGAATAAAATGTCTTATTAGCCACTGGTTAATGTCATAGCTCATCCTGCTTTCTCCATCCTGAACACATGAAGATGCACACCCATCATCATCATCCAGGTCAGATAAACAAAAGATTTTATTAATCCGGTATAAATTAACATCATAATAGCAGCAATATATCACAAAATTAAGCATGGATATGGCAAGAGGGACGTAATTGCTGTAGAGGAAGTGAAAATGGTTATGTTGGAGAATAAAGACTACTAGGTATTATTACAGTAACGCTAAAAAAAGGCAGAGCGTGAGAGAAGATGGAGAGGAAAACAGAGGGTGGGATAAAGGTTGGTTGAAAAAAAGTACACTGAGAATGTGGGAATGAAAAATAAAATCACACATTGAAGAAGAAGGAAAACCGGTGGAGCAGAAGAAACACCCAACAAGTGAAGATGGAGGCTGCTAACGATGGAAAAGGGGAAGGAGTGAAAATTCATTGAAATGATGAAACGGACGATGCTGAAACGCCCAGAAGAAGCGGGAAGAACATAGCGATTCTGCTGAGCCTGAGTAGTCCACAGAACATTTCTCCATTCTTGTGAATTACGAGTCTTCTCAGAATGATGTTTCTTGATCTACTGGTGGCTGGTGAGGTGAAAGAATCAAGTTTTTTTTTTTTTTTATCAAAACGAGAGAAATGCACGCCCTCCATGTCCTCAGATCCTTGTGTTCTTAAAAATGTTTAACATTAGCGCCGGTGGCAGCGGTGACCTAGCGGTTAAGGAACCGGCCCCGTAAACAGAAGGCCGCTAAGGTGCCACTGAGGTGCAACTGAGCAAAACACCGTCCCCACACACTGCTCCCCAGGCGCCTGTCATGGCTGCCCACTGTTCACCAAGGGCGATGGGTTGAAAGCAGAGGACACATTTCACTGTGTGCTGTGCTGTGTCACATGTGACAATTAATCACTTTCATGTAACTCCTTCTCTTTAAAAATTGTTCATTAATAAGACATCTTAAATGCAAACTCGCTATTTGTGCAATCTCTACACAAACAAATGTTCGTAACTAATCCATGTTGTAGGGTAGGAATAACTGAAGACGCGAGTAAAGTGTCCGCGTGGAGGCGCTATATTCAAAACAGTCCTGCGATCGTCCTTCTTCGGAACGTTGGCAGCAAGAAACCACGCCTTCTGCCAATCTTCCAATGAAATGCTTGGGTTTTGTTTTGATCGGCGTTAGTTTTGTCCAATTAAGTTTTGAAACTGCTATCACGTGGCCGCAATTGACCAATCGCGGCTTGGAGAAGGCGGGACAACATCGCGGACTTCCTGGTGACGCCGAAAGCAGGTGTGGAGATCACGGTTCCCCTGGATAATAATATTGAATATTATTTTCAGTCGTTCGTGAACAATCTGCATGAGCGGGCGGGTAATAAAAAAACGGTATGGGGTTGCTGACGATATTGAAGAAGATGAAGCAGAAGGAGCGCGAGATGCGGCTGCTCATGCTGTATCCTTTCTCGGCGATCGTCGGTTATTGATTATCGATTGTTGCCCACGTGGCCGGTCTGCTCTCCAGACGTTGCGCCTGAACGCCTTAACTCGCCGGGCCGCAGCGGGCTGGACAATGCGGGGAAAACCACCATCCTGAAGAAGTTCAACGGCGAGGACGTGAGCACCATCTCCCCAACGCTGGGGTTTAACATAAAGACGCTGGAGCACAGGGGGTGAGTTGCACGAGTCGTTTTCAAATATTACACTGGTTAAAGGTCCCCTGACGCGAAAAGTTGACTTCGTGAGATGATTTAACATTAATACGAGTTCCCCTGGCCTGTCTATGGTCCTGCAGTGGCTAGAAATGGCGATAGGTGGAAAGATTGTTTTGGTCATTCTGCTTCTGCATTCAGCAGCTCAGATGGTCGTACCTGGAATTTGTCCCCTTATGACGTCATAAGGGGAAAGGTTACCTCCCGTTTCTCATGCCTTTTCACACCCCTCACCTAAAACATGCGAGACTCTGTAGAACCAGTGGGTTCATTTAATTGGGTTCATTAAACAACGTACGACTTCCTGTCTGCACCAAACATTGCGGTTGGTGAATGGTGTTGATGATGTCATTTCAGCGAATGCCCCCTGAACTTCTATAGGCCGCTCTCCTCCTCATTAGCATTTAAAGCTACAGACACCGAAATAGAGCGTCCTGGGAAAATGTCATTGTGGGACTGTAAAAACTCATTGAAGTGACTAATTCCCCGGCTAAATTTCAGAAAGAAACTTCAGATACAGAATTAGGGGACATATAAAGAAAATATAAACGCGAAAAAAAAAAGATTAATGTCAGGGGACCTTTAAGTGTAGCAGATATGAAGCTCAGCAATGAAAATGAATAATTGTTAACGATGCATTCTGGAGCCTGATCTAATGGGGGTCCCCCTCTCTGTCTTCAAGGTTCAAGCTGAACATCTGGGACGTCGGAGGCCAGAAGTCCCTGCGCTCGTACTGGAGGAACTACTTCGAGAGCACCGACGGCCTGGTGTGGGTTGTGGACAGTGCAGACCGACTCCGGCTGGAGGACTGCAGGCAGGAGCTCAGTGCACTCTTACTGGAGGAGGTACTGGATGTGAAAGTGAAGTGATTGTTGTTGTGAAACACTGCAGCACAGCACACGGTGACAAAACGAAATGTGTCCTCTGCTTTTAACCATCACCCTCTGTGAGCGGTGGGCGGCCATGACAGACGGCCGGGGAGCAGTGTGTGGGGACGGTGCTTTGCTCAGTGGCACCTTGGCGGATCGGGATTCGAACCAGCAACCTTCATTGTGTGCGCTGTGCTGCCGTGTTTCACGATGACAATCACTTCACTCTTTACTTCACTTTCTTATTACAGCGCCGCTTCCTTAACCGCACCACTGCCCCACCATGCAGGAATCTTCTAGAACCTCATAAGTACTGGCATTATGATGGTGAAAAGCACGGCACATGGTGTATTTAACCCTGCATAAGCCTTCGTGAGCAGTAGGTGGCCATGAAAGGCGCCTGGGGAGCAGTGTTTCAAGGACAGTGCCTTGAACCTGCAGCCCTTCAGTTACGAGTCCACTTCCTTCCCCGCTATCCCACCACTGCGGTGTCGGCCTACTTTCTAGCTTACCCGGGAGGCAACGTTATTCCTAATGCGAATCTTTTATTATTGACTGTCAGCAGTATGCACAATATGGATATTAAGATGCATTCAGACAGGCAGCATCTGTGAATATTAATCTCGGATCATTTCCAGAATCTCTGAGGTCTTGTCTTTACTTTACTTTATTTAGCAGACGCTTTTATCCAAAGCGACTTACAAGAGGAAGACACCAGCAATTCTCGTTCGATTTCTATAGAGTATTGACTTTACAAACTAAGAGCCCTGATAAGGCTCAGACTTGTCAGTGAAGAGCATGCTCAGAGATTGTTAGGTGCTAGACGAAGAAAAATTATAATGCATTTATACATTTTTGTATTGTTTGTGCAATGTGTACGCATGTGCGTGTGTAAGTGTTAGATTTGTCTGTAATATTTTTTGAACAAGAGGGTTTTCACCTGCTTCTTAAAAGTGGTGATAGTCTCGGCTAGTCGTGTGGAGGAGGGCAGGTTGTTCCACCAGCCAGGGACAACAACGGAGAACAGAGATGATTGGAATCGGAGACCCTGTGAAGAAGGAATTTTTAGTCTCCTTTCGTTTGCCGATCTGAGAGAGCGTGTAGGAGTGTAGCTAGGTAGTATTGTGTTGATGTAGGAGGGCGCAGTTCCATTTACAGCCCTGTAGGCAGCATCAAGGATTTGAACTCAATGTGAGCAGCTACCGGGAGCCAGTGGAGAGAGGTGAGAAGAGGTGTAACATGGGTGTATTTTGGTATTTTGTAAGATCAATAATATTTTTTAAAGTGTCATTTATAACAAAAGTTATTCCGCATTAATCGGGATGACTCGAGTTAGTAACGCGTGTCCAACGGGAACCATCGTGAACCATTAGAAATAGGGGTAGCAGGCGATTAAATCAACTGTCCTCTACCACAGAGGCTGGCTGGAGCCACTCTGCTCGTCTTCGCCAACAAGCAGGACCTTCCGGGAGCCTTGTCTAAAGATGCCATCAAGGAGGTGAGATCTTGCTCATTAAAGGCCATTGCCTGCTCGTGCTTATTGACACTCCTCTCGAGTTTAACTGGACTGTTTCGCAGGCGTTGGGATTGGACGACATACAGACCCACCACTGGTGCATCATGGGATGCAGCGCTATCACCGGCGAGAACCTGCTGTCCGGTGTGGACTGGCTGCTGGACGATATTGCTGCTCGCATATTTACTGCAGACTAGGAGACTCATTTCTCTTCACACCCCCCCCACCCCAGTCAAATCAGCTGTTGTATTTATAAAATTGAAATAAAAGTTGTGTACAGTTGTCATACTTTTATTCCACCATTTCCTGCCATTTGACAAACCACCACTCAAAATAAAACCACACTGTGCAATTCCTCCCACCAATAAATTTGCAGTTTAGATGCTGTATAGCTGCACAATTAATCGCGATGTCAGTCTGTGCCATTACATGAACGCAAAATGCTGCGATTTAAAGGATTAGTACATGGATTGAATCGGCAACACTCATTCGCTCAAAGTTTGTGAGCTCACTGGATGTGACTTGTTTGGTCACATGACTTGATTTGGCTCAATGGAGACCCTGTGCTGCTTGGGGCTGTACAAACCGCTGTATGCTCCAAACTAGACCACAGGGGATTACATTTCATAAGGCTAGACAATTGCAGCCTTATGCAGCCCTAATATGCAGTCATGCACACCATTTATACAAAATGGATTTATAATTTGTACAAATTAAAATTGGAAACCGGCTTGTTTGCACAGAAGGCTTTTATTTCACCAATTTATAAAAAAAAAAAAAAAATCCACTGTGTAATGAAGCGTCTCACTTTAAACCTACAACAGACAGAAGGGAGAGGGTCAAAATACATGCATATTTAAAAATAAATAAAAATAAAACAACATCACTAAAAATCAGATCATACCAATCAGTCAGAATAAAATCAGACTGGGGCGGTAAGACAATCATCATTGTTCATCAATTCCAGGCTACACAGTAAAACGACAGGCTCACCTTCACAATAAAAACAGGAGAAGATGGAAGAAGAATTCTGCAAACCGGGTCAGGCACCTAGTGGTCTAAAGCTGCAGAACTGTTCATCTGAACTGCAAGAGGGGAAAATGGGAAAATAAAATAGAGGTCTGCACCACTTGCACCCTCACAGCTCCTCACGACAAAATCAGGAATACCAATCAGTCACAGAGATCAGACTGGGGCGGTAATACGATCATCATTTGTTACTCAGCTTTTTTGGAACAATTATGAAAAACAAGGATATTAGATCCATACCTCACTTGCAGAAGGTCCGGTGAGATGAAAGCAAACAAAAACATCTGGAAACAAGGGGAGGAGAGAGAAAAATCAGCATTAACGACACAGCAGGGCAGGGAACAAAAAATTTAAAAAAATAAAAACTTCCCCGCAAGCATCAGATTTAAATTTGTCTCAACAGGAGTTCAGACGAACGAGATTCCATAATGAAAATCATCACGTGCCAGACTGACAACTAGCTCCTGAAAGCCCGCGGCCACAACTTACATGCATGGAGGAAATCATCTTCATCCTCCTCCTCACACTGTCAACCCTGCAAAAAACACCCACAAGTTACAAAACTACCAAAATCAAACCACAGGATTTCGTATGTTGCGTCCAATCAGACGGTTGGAAGCCCCAACAGGTCATCCCCACGACACCCTGGCAACACCAGTGGGTTCACCTTCACAGGTTCTGGCGCAGGCACAGGGCGTTGGACGTGTGCAAACTACATCACAAGGACTGTGGACATTTAAAATAAATCGATGATGCTTGACTATACTTGCCTCCAGAACATGTTCCTGGTACCAAAACAAACCCCTGGAGGGAGGGCTGCCGCTAAAAAAAAGGAGGAAGTCAAGTTCAGTAAAAATGAAACCAAACAAGAACGTTCCAAACAACGCTCTGATCTCTCAGATGTTCTGTACTTTTCACATGGATTCAAAGTGAGCTAAGTATCTTCATCACAGAGAAGAAAAAGACGCGAGTTAATTAAACCGTTTACTCACCATCAGCGGGATGAGTGTGCGTTCCTCCACCTTTATAAAAAATAATATATTAGTCAAAGCTACAAAAAAAAACTTTAGTGCAAGTCCTCCAGGCCACCTGATCAGTGCTTTGGTGACTTGAATGCCATGAGACAACATGTCGTCCAGAAGAGTAAACGGGTAAAACCCGGTTCATCCTTTCAGACATTACGGAAGTCGGACCGTACCGAACACAAACTTACCAAAAACAAATCAAGCGGGCGCAGGTTCAAATAGGTCACGGGGGGTGGTCCTGTTAAAGAACAAAAACTATTAATGCATTTTAAGTATCCACAGTATCCAATTTACACAGGTTACGACCAAAATTACAAGAGAAAAATATATATATAAATAATAACCTGAACGCTAGATCTGAACAGAGTCTTCCCAGAAGTATCTCGATAAGAGCTCGCCATCACAATTAACCTACAAGGGAAAGATCTCAGGGTCAAAGCTAGAACAAACATACCAAAAAAAAAATATATATATATATATATAAAAAAAAAATTAGATTTGAGTAGTAAGGATCAGATTCAAGTAAGCATCACTGTAAATCAGATATATGCTTGTCTACTTGAGGCTCATCACTTCAGGAACAAACAAGATCCTAGCAAACATGTAAACGTACCGCCGGAATCAGGGCCTTCGCCTGGAGGAGAACTGCAACTAAATGGTTGAAGACACGGGTTAAAACACGACACATTAAATTCACGGTCATCTGCATGAGGTTAAGACTACTCAGTCCAGGCAGGTCTTCAACGAACATTCAGGAAGAGAGAGTTCTGGAAAAACTCGTCACAGTAGCGGCTCTGCACAAGACTAGAGCTGCGTTCCTCGACGGGCCCTCCCCCGGAGGAGAACCTAGAAGGGGGGCAGGGTCCAGGAACAGGGCCGAGAGGAACGCAGGTCTAGAGGAGCCACAGAATCCACGTCGACTTCAGGATTAACGCGATTAATTTTTTTCCCCCCACACATCTGTAAGAATTTAACACGGAACTTTAAAACTTCATGGACTAGAGGGAAGGTTCGACATGGATTCTGCGACGACCGAAGGTCACACTGCCAGCAAGAACAATAGTTACCTGTAGCAGCTGCAAAAGGCAAAACCTGCAGGACAAAAAAATAAATAAAAAATAGATTACAATTTGAAGACATGCAGAAACGCGTCTATATATATATATAAAAAAAAAAAAGTCCCGTTTGCTTATAATATCACGCGTGAAAGTCGCTCGTCAGAAGCTTCGTGTGCAATCAGCGAGACTCAGTACAGGTCTGTGAAACGAGTCATCATCACAGAGCGACCACGCGTGGAACACGAAATGGGAACGAAAAGCACGTCGCAGGCGCGCCGGCGAGGCAGAAAACGCGTTAAACTCGCATATTTACAAGACCCAGAGGCGGGATGGAACGAGATTGAAATCGACACTCGAGACGCACGCACGCCGGACGCTCTGGGCATTTAAAAAAAAAAAAAAAAAAAACCTCGAACGTTCAAAGCGGACATTAAGGCAAGCTGCGTGTACAACCTCTAAAACGATACGCCGCAATTAAGCTACAAATTAAAGAAAAGAAGAAAAATAGGAGAAAATATTGCGGACACTCACCTTTCCGAGAGCGCGGGACGAAGTGAGAGAACGTGCTACGCGCTGCGGCGCCTTTTATTCACGTCAGCGCCGGAAGCACCGCCCACTTCCGCGTCTCCCGGAACGCGTCGCGACTCGGCACGTTGCACCAGTCCACTCTTTCTGCTTTTTAATTTTTTTTTTCCTTAGGCTACTACTGGCCACTTTAATAGGTCGTGCCTGCATCGTAAAGCTTTAACGATTCATCCGCGTTGATTGCTGAGTTGCGTACGGTTCCTGCTTGTACTGGTTCGGTCCAGTAGATGTCGCTGCAACGCTGGGATTTACATTTACAGCATTTACCAGACGCCCTTATCCAGAGCACCTTACAATCGGTAGTTACAGGGACAGTCCCCCTGGAGACACACGGGGTTAAGTGTCTTGCTCAGGAACATAATGGTAGTAAGTGGGATTTGAACCTGGGTCTTCTGGTTCATAGGCGAGTGTTTTGGGGCCGGTTGCCGGTTGAAATCTCGATCCACTGAAGTGCCACAGAGCAAAGCACCGTCCACACAAACTGCTCCCCGGGCGCCTGTCATGGCTGCCCACTGCTCACCAAGGGTGATGGTTAAAAGCAGAGGACACATTTCAACGTGTGCTGTGCTGCTGTGTATCACAATGACAATCATTTCACAATTTAAGATTTTACCCACTAGGCATCAGCCCACCCTATTAAAAGATGAGACAGCATTGCACCCTAGTCTGTTTAGTTCTAGACAGTGGACACGTGTGGTCTCCTTCAGATGAATGATGAAGGTCACAGGTCATGGAAAAAAAGGAAAGGACATAACTCACAAAAGCACATTTTTAGATATGTGTACAAGGAAGGAAACTCAACCAATGAACCTGAAAATTTATTTAAACATACATTTTCTTTATCTTTATATAAAACCAAATATAATATTGATATATCTTATCAGGTCTATCAGTATAACAAATAAAATTTAATAAATTACCAAATAACAGTCTAACTAGCTCCGTAAGCATGCTGACATTCTAACCACATCCTGCCTGGTGACAGAGATTGGATTATTCTCAGTTTGGTTCTGGATGTTTGAATGGAGTCCTCGTCTTCCTGGCCCTCCCCTGGAGCCATCAGAAGTCAACACTCGCTGCCGCCGCCTCCTTGTAAGCAGCCAGATGAGTCAACAGCAGTCAGAGGGTCAAACCCTCTCCGCTGTCACATCTGGCTTCAGAAGCAGGGAAGGCAGCCGGGCCTGCGTCACCTTGGGACGCTGCCAGGTATTGTTGTGGTGGAGTCAACATCATCTGCACCCCAGATGACATGAGGGGCAGTGGAGTTATGCAAGGGGTCAAACGCTGGTCTGCTTTCACCATTCACAGTCTGGGCATCTCCACTTCCTCTCCAAGCTCATCTCGTCTCCAGAGCTCAGTCCTTCAGCAGGAATGTCCTTCGGTGCCGATTTGTTGTAAATGATGACAGAAGGTGGTGATATGAAGATCACTTGTGATGATGTAGATATGGAGAAGTAATGTCCCTCAGCGGGACTTTGTGTGATGGAGGGAAGAACCCTCATGTAACATACGGGTAACCAATCAAGCCTAATAGTAATACTACTACTAATAATAATGGTAATAATTAATTGTGATTAGGCATATTAGCAGTGCTGACAGTTTTGGTGATGGTTGTAGACATGACATGGGTGTATCTCCTCTCACAATATAGGGTTATAGTAAAACACTCGCCTATGAACCAGAAGACCCAGGTTCAAACCCCACTTACAACCATTGTGTCCCTGAGCAAGACACTTAACCCTGAGTGTCTCAAGGGGGGGACTGTCCCTGTATCTACTGATTGCAAGGCGCTCTGGATAAGGGTGTCTGATAAATGTAAATATAATTTTTTTTAACCTGGTCTGAACTCCAATTATTTGATTATTCGATTAATCGCAGAAAAATGGCGAGAGTTAAACGCTATAAAGATGCCACTTCCTTCTTCATTAATGCCGGCACAAAAAAAAGGGAAAATGTTTCAGTTACAACGTTACTGAATAATATGCGTGTTCATTTTTATGGACTTTTGTAACAGTAACGGTAACGCAAAGACACACGTAGCCATGGCAACAGCAAGCACGAGGCCAGACTAAACGTTTATTAGCAAAAATACCAACATTAAGACTGTATGTCTGACAGTTTAAATATAGTTCACAAAGTAACAAATAAATTAAAAAGTGAGTGAGCCGCACATCATCTCAAAGAAATAATAATATCCCGTTATGGTAAAAGTGACATTTTCAAGTACTAGGCGATATGATAACCATTGTGATTGTACAAGTTTGACTTGAAGTAACCAAAATATGATAACAAGTGATAACAGGACCTAGAAATGTTTTCAAAAATTGATTTATAATGAAGAAATTTAGTGGTACACAAGCACTCGAATGAGCTGAACCCAGAGCCACTTTGTCCTCATTACCATTTTGTTCCCTTGGTTCAGACACACGGCTGCCGTCTGGTATCAGCTCATTTCATAATACTTGGAAAATGTCCCAGATTCAATTGGCACAATGTCATTAAGTCCTCACATGCAAGTGCCAACCCATGTCCAAACTAAAAAAAAAAAAAAAAGAAACAAAAGACAACGTTCCCATTTGACCCCATCTCAGGTTTCAAAAGATGAAACCTTCCTAAAAAAGGATCCACTGTATTCGGGATATAAAAAAAAAATCTCAACAATTCCCACCACGTTCCCATATCATTGATTGAGGTCGAAAGGCTATAGAAATAGTTGTACTTTCTACACATCCGATAAAAAGATCAGTAGATCTTGTCTGCATGAAACGGTCTGCTGCGTGGTTTATCTGTAGTCCACCAGTGCAGAGTTGTGAATCTGTCTAGATTTTGCAGATGATGACGTCTCTGCTGATGTCACCGGTGTGAGTGTCACGCTGTACAGGTTGGTGATGAAGGTTTCCCACCCCCGTCTGAAAGCCCGATCCAGTGCCTAGGGGACATAAGAGACCAGGACATGCAGTCAACCATGAGTCAGTCACAAGACATCACTCGTCTGGTTTTTGTCAACATAATAAATAAAACATGGTACAGAGAGAACACCCCCCCCCTGTTATGTAAGGACAAGTGGAGGAATGTTGCCGGTTGTGTGCTGCCGGTCCGGAGATCAGATAGGAAAAGCATGTGCCTCTCCAGCGGAAAGGGGCCTGGAGAATGCAGATAAACGGGCAGCGGGTCATTATCCCTTTTAACAAATAAAAAAAACTGGAGAAAGTCCCCGGAGTCAAGGTCAACCGTCAGGAGTGGAGACAGTCTCTCTCGGCCAGTCTACCTGCCGGACCTAGCGGTGGAAAACACTGAAAATATCCTCCAGATTTCCATGACCACAAATGTCCTTGAGGACCACTGGGAAGGTCCTATGGACTGCGGGGCACCATGGAAAAGTAACGTGTGTCATTATTTGAGTGTCTTGCTATACATGTTGTAATAGTCTTGCTTGTTTTGCTCATTAAATATGCAAACAGCAGTTCAACACAGAATTCAAGAACATTCCGGAATTCTACTCATTCTGTCACTGCAATTCAATTTCTGCCATTCAAAATATGATAGAAATCCAGAAATTCCTCCAATTTAAACTGCGCTTGACTCACCTTTCGGTAGTTCTTTAACGTGTTTCTCTTCTCAACCTCCAGCCCTTCTCCTGTGCCTGTCTTTCCATCTTTTCTTTTCTTCTTTTCTTCCACCGACTCCCATTTCCTTCCACGGATGAGCACTTGGTCATCAGCCTCCTCAGTGATTGAGAAGTGGACCACCGTGGGCTCTGGTCCCTGAGCCGATGAAACTCCTTTGCTTTGAGTCGGGACTAGACTTCCATCCAGGCAGGCAGGGGTCTCCATGTCTCTTCCTGCGCTCTGGTACTCCTTCTCCTGAGAGACTGTGGACCTCTTGGAGCTCCTCCTGCTCCAGCGACCACTGCGGCGGCTCGGTTTCCTTGTCAGCAGGGTGGCGCCATCGTCCTCCATCATGCCCTGGTTGAAGTCAAACACTCCGTGCTCCTCTTTCACCTCCCATGCTGGTAGGGGTGTAGGCTCAGCTTTGCTCCCCTCCAGACCTACTGCCTCTGTCTCATCAAGACGACCATAGAATCCACCGCTCCTGTCCAGAAATGAAGGGGTTCGGGGAAGCTTGACCTTCTTGGAACTCTTTCCGATAGTCATGGTGTCCCTACGTTTTACCCTGAAACGATGGTGAAAACATGATGTCCAACCTCCAAAAGACTAAACCGCTCTCTGCCATTCTTCTTTTATCACATCTTTTGGTTACGTCATTGGCTCCACATCGTTTAAAGTTCACGCTGTGTGTTTATTGAAGATATGTGTATCTTACGTGTCTAGTCTGAATGGCGTGTCTTCAGCAAACACAGACTCCCCTCCCCCCAGATAAGGAGACAAAAACGTTTTGACTCGACTTTGACTACGGTCTGTACTGCTGGACCTGGGGTTGGTGCCAAATGAAACTATGAATGAGTCCAAGCAACAAGTATGAAAGAAAAAAATCTACACTGTCAATAAATCTTCTCGATGTAGGTGCAGATGTAGGTTTAGTCTCCTGTTGATGAATTAAGCCTAGTCCTAGACCAATGAGGTTTCCCCAACAAAAAAACTAAGATTAATCCATGAATGGGCAAAATGACCCACAGTCTAAATGGACTGAAAACAAGGAGACAATGGACAATGGACAGATGTCTTTAAATTTTGCAATTTAAACGGATTACTCAGTTACAGTGAAATGAGCTAAATCTCTGAACTCTTTGTCTAAGATTCGGTCTATCATCCCTTCGTCCAGTTGGACGGCGGGCGGACGTACCTGATGTGCGGGTGTGCCAGCTCCTTCGCGTCTCTGACCGCGCGTGCCGCCGTGAGTCGGCTATGAGTTGCCGCCGCTCTGAAACACACGCCCTGCTCTCCAGGCCCTGCCTGGACCTGTCGTCGCCAAAGCAGCCTCTCTCTGTCAGATAAGCCGCGCGGGGAGGGCCGTCGTTGGCGGCGACGTGAACGCCGGGGCTTGAGCAACCCTGGACGCCTCGCATAGCTACGGTATCAACACGGAGGCGTGCTCCAGCTATCGCGTCTGGTCTGCTAATAAGACCCCCGTTAGCAGATTGTTATTCCCCATCGCAGGCACGCCGACGATTGTGGAAATACGAACGCCGTTCAAACGATGAACAATGACCTTCGGCGAGAAACCAGAAGGGAGACAAGGAAGTCTTCGACCGGAATCCTCATGTTTTTTGGATCTCAGCTTAGTGTCGGGGTTTGGGATGTCGACACTTAAGCGGGTGGAGTTTTGCTTGCCCCATCACAGGTTTCCACCACAAGAAGGAACATGACTGAGATTGAGGAGAACTGAACATCTCATGGCCTCCAACACAACCAACGGCGAGAGTCTCACAAGGGTGGTAGTCACCTAGTGGGTAACACACACGCCTATGAATCAGGAGGTCAAAAAGTCACAGTAGTGAAAGGGAAGTGGTTGTCGTTGTGAAACACTGCAGCACAGCACACGGTGACACAACAAAATGTGTCCTCTGCTTTATACCGTCACCCTTGGTGAGCAGCGGGCAGCCATGACAGGCGCCCGGGGAGCAGTGTGTGGGGACGACGCTTTGCTCAGTGGCACCTTGGCGGATCGGCAACCTTCTGATTGCGG
Source organism: Denticeps clupeoides (assembly GCF_900700375.1). NCBI lineage: Eukaryota > Metazoa > Chordata > Actinopteri > Clupeiformes > Denticipitidae > Denticeps > Denticeps clupeoides. Next base: position 37,918,365 of record NC_041707.1, read on the forward strand.
GGTCGCTTCCGTAAACGCTAGGCCACCACTGTATCATGGCAACTGGGTGCAGGAATGGACGCGTTCGCCCAACTGGGCACAGACGGGGTTTATTACAAAGAACATGCCCGCGCACACACCAATACAGGACCTGACCAGGACATAAGACAACAGGCAAACATTTACACAAGACCACACTGTACACAAAGAGCAATACTTACTTCCATTGTTAAGACCTTACTTACTTCCATTGTCACTACTGGTTGTAAGGTGCTCTGATTGTAAGTTGCGTCTGATAAATGCCGTAAATGTAAATTCAAGCTCGCCTCGTATCCGGATCCGAACCGGCAACCTTCTGATTACGGGGCCGCTTCCTTGACCACTAGGCCATAGTTCAAGGAGAAGGTCAGAAAGAGATTGATGGGGGACATTAAAGTACTTGGAAATGTGCTCAAGTACTTTATAGAACATTCTGAGTGGGTAGAAGCACCAATGGGGATCACCTGAGGCTGGTTCACTCCGAGTCACATGTGACATATCACATGTGACAATCACTTCACTTTAAATTTAAACTTTTATACCTTTTGCTTGGTCAACTGGTTGGTCAGGGTTTTGAGGTCACAAGCAAAAGGTCGTTTCAGCTGCAGACGTTTGCAGGTAGGTAGAACGTCCTGATTTCCTGGAACCGAGACACCGTCCCTACAAAGACGTCATGGCACAACATTATCGTGGACCGTATCCCTAACAAATATTCCACAAAAATTATACCAAGAGTATGGTATGAAAAGTACACTAATACAAATAAATAATCTGGAAATATAAATATGGTTGAGTGTATTAAAGATGTGTGTGTGTGTGTATATAAAAATGTATATACACATGTATATATGTACAGAGTGGGTATATACACATAGTGCACATACATTAATACATTTTGTTTTATTAGATACGATGTGTATTTGTTAGTCTCTGTGCATGATCTCAGCTGGTTGGAAGGAAGGACCTTCTGAATCACACCTTCACCCCTGAATCACAAATGGTTGACGCAGTCAGCCTGCTTCTGAAGGAGCTGCTCATATATATATATATATATATACACACACACACATATATACATACATACACACACACATATATATATATACACACACACATATATACATATACATTCATACATATATATATATATATATATATATATAAATGATCATAACAATAATAAAGATGATGAGGGGAAAAATACGAGTGTACCGTATTTGCTCTCTAAGAAATGACCACACCATCCAGTTTATTTTGAGTTTCGCCTCCTGCGTACATGCCTGAACATGGTAGAAGCGGACCGGCAGCACGGTAACCATTTTCCTTTGGGCTGGCAGCATTTTTACGGCTCTGCGTGTCGCTACGTGTGTGTTTGGAGGAAGCTGTGGCTGCAGACGGTAGGGATGTGGTTTTGTGAGTCATGCCACGTGCTTCGAGCGGGCGCACATCTGTTTTTTTGTCCCCTCCCCCTTGCCAGGCGACCCGACCCCACCAGCCAGCGGCCGGCCGGTGAAGCACAGTCACCTCGAGCTCATCCTCCCGCACGAACCCGACCTTCGTCAACCCGGCCTTATAAAGCCACGAGGAACCGTCTGTTCTGAATTGTAGAACAAATACAACAGCCATCGCAACAGATTCCCAGAAAGGAGGAAAACCTTCTCAAGGCTGGCACAAACTCCCTTTATTTTCAGTATCAGTTAATGCTGTTAATCCAACGCTGCGTTGTGGCACAGAACTTTGGACTTCCTCACACCACCTCTTATCTACGCTCAGGGCGTCGGGTGCCCTCAATGACCACGACAGGACGAAAAAAGGTCAGGTGCAGGCTCCACCTTGCGGCGGGAAAACCATTACATGCTGACGTCACCGTGCCACTCCTTCTTCGTCACAATTTGGCTATAAATTAAAAACGAGGCACATACAAAAAAATGACCAATCTACATCCAAAATACACATTCCTTATTAATGAGACGAGACACAAACACACACCCGTTCTAGATATACAGTCATAAATATTTGCATTGACCAAATGTACGCGGCCATTTTACAGCAGTTTCAACCGCGTCCAATCCCGCTTGGCCGCTTCAGAGTAACAGTAAACAGTAGATTGTGCAGGAGGTCTTCACGGCTCTCTCGGTTTCACGCCCCCGGGGCGTGGCGTGTTTGTCTGGGCGAGGAGCGGGCGGCGACTCCCCGGGTGGGCCCGCCGGCGGAGGGTTCCAGCGAGGGAGCGTCACACCTCCACGTTGAGGTCGGAGCCCATACCCTGTTTCTGCATGATCTCTTCCCTCTTTATCTTGGGCTTCTCGGTGCGCGTGTGCCACACCAGTATCTGTGCACAAATAATACAATAATGGCAATATTCTATAAGTGCTTCGGGGGGACGTCTTTCCAGCCTTGTTGGGAAGACAGCACGTTCACTTCTGGACTCAATTCCCCTAGAAATCCTTGCACAAACTTTTAATTACATTTTTAGCTCTTTTTACCTTGCACATTTACCTTGTTATACTTTGTCACCTTATACTTTGACTCCACCTACTTATACACCTTCATACACCTACCTGTTACACATATTTTATGTTTTAGGTTAAAGACATAAAAGTGTAATATTTGGTTATGTTTGCTATATTTGCATATGGGTTCACTGTATACTTGCAATATTTGCAATACTGTGGTCTGCAGCAGTCGCTAAAAGCATTTCACTGCATATCATACCGTGTATGACAGTGTACATGACAATCAAAAAAATTGAACTTGAACCTTTGTGCACATGTCAGCTTTGGGCTCCAGCTCCTTCATCGTCACCAGTCCCTGCAACAGGCTGCTCTCCAGGAAGCCAATCTGTGCACTTCTGTCAAACCGAGCGCCCGGATGGGCCACCACCAAGCGCAAGGACACCGCAAAGCCGGCCATGTCGATGGGGAAGGGCCGGCTGGGCCTCCAGCCCGTGTGGAATCGGACCACCTTTCCGTTCTCCACCACCGGGCCCTCGTACCGCATTCCCCCGACCAGGCCCACCGGCCACACGGACACGCGCTGGGTGAAGCGCATCTGGAGAAAGAAACCAAGAGACGTTAAGACAGTGAGGAGATAAGATAAGAGGTGCAGCAGTAAGCGCCACAGTGTGGGATGGCTGATGTGGGAGGTTTCTTCTCTAATTAAAACGTCTTCATGAAGTGAAGTGGTTGTCGTTGTGAAACACTGCAAAACAGCACACGGTGACACAAAGAAATGTCCTCTGCTTTTAACCATCACCCTTTGGTGAGCAGTGGGCAGCCATGACAGGCGCCCGGGGAGCAGCGTGTGGGGATCTTAACCACTAGGCCACCATAATTCATAAGCGTATGCTGCTTATTACGTATATATTCATAAATCTGAATATAACCGTTGTAATAATCTTACAAAGTGAAATTTTCACGATAGGGGACGGCCCCGTATGGAAACGGCCCCGTAATCGGAAGGTTGCCGGTTCGAGTACCGAACCGCCAAGGTGCCACTGTGAAAAGTAATCACTTTCCCTCACTTCAATTTTGAGTGGTAGGAGTGTGTAGGCGAGTGTGTAACCAGAGGACCCAGGTTCAAACCCCACTTACAACCGTTGTGTCCCTGAGTAAGACACTTAACCCTGAGTGTCTCCAGAAGGGACTGTCCCTGTAACTACTGTTTGGAAGTTGCTCTGGTTAAGGGCGTCTCATGTGTTGGTATTAAAATTAAACTAACCATTTACACGGCATTACGCACCTCCTCAAAGACCTTCAGGCTGTAAGTGTTGTCGTCGTCGGCGAAGTACACCACCGCCTGCTCGACCGCGGCAGCCGCCGCCATCTCCCTGAGCCACCGCATGGCCTCGTTCCGCTGCTCCACCCCGCGCGGCTTCAGCCAGGTGGGGTCCTTCTCCTGGAGCTTCATGTCTTTGGGCGTCGGCACGTGCAGGTGCGTGTAGGCCAGGCCCGACACAGCCAGGAGGTCCCTGACCAGCGGTGTGGGCTGCGGCGAGTCCTCCACCACAATCCAGTGGAGCCGGGGCACGTGGAGCAGCGTCAGCGAGAGCCGCGTGAGTTCCGCTTTCTGCACCAGTCTGGGGAAGAGGCAGCAGGGGAACACGGTTCTCATATCCAGAACCAAATTAACATGGCAGGTTGCTTCCATATTCTAGTGGGTAACGCACTCGCCTACGAACCAGAAGACCCAGGTTCAAATCCCGCTTACTACCATTGTGTCCCTGAGCAGAACACTTAACCCTGATTGTCTCCAGGGGGGGACTGTCCCTGTAACTACTGATTGTAAGTCGCTCTGGATAAGGGCGTCTGGTAAATGCCGTAAATGTAAATGTGTCAAAAAGCTGCATAAATCCGACCAGACGACATTCTTCCCAATGACGTGAGCACAGACAACTACTTGTACATAGTTCATTGTATGTTCATGTGTCAATCAGATTTCAATGACTTTTATATGTTTAGTTTGTATTCCAAAACTTTTCACAGCCTGGAAAATTCTCTTTTCAAATTCCACGACTTTTCCTGTTTTTTTAAAGAAATGACGAACCATGTAAATTGACTACCTGACAGAATATTGCTAACAATAACTCAATAAAACAGTCGGCACTACTCATACCTGGCATAAGTGGGTGTGACGACATAAATGGTGGGCAGTGAGGGGTTCTTGGAGAGCTTCTCCGACTCTGAAGGCTTTCTGAAGGCTTCCTGCAGCTTCTGCAGCTCCCGCCGCAGCTGCGATACAGTTCTGTCCTTCAGCAGAAGCTGGTCGGTGCAATCACAGTGCTGACCTGCAAAAGACAGCAACATCACAGAATATCACATGATCAGCACTCCACTGACTTTTCATCTAATACTTTAAATAACTAGTTAAAGAACAAGGCAAAGGAAGCATGTCAGAATAAAGTGAGTGGGTGGGTAGAGTGAGTAAGTGGAGCATGTGAGTGAATAAATGAACGGAGTGAGAGAGTGACAATGATGATGAAAGCATCATGGCCACGAGCTTCTGTGAAGTGAATGAATGAGGTGAGTTTAAAAAAAAAAAAAATAAAATAAAATTTTAACCAATCACCCTGAGTGACGATGATGATGAAAGCACTTTAATGCTGTTGCAATGCACCATGTCACTAGTCACAAGAACAAGTGAGAGAGTGAATGAATGAATAAAGTGAATCCCGGCCTCACCCAGCTGCATTAGCGCATAAAAGAGTCCCAGCAGCGACACCACGAAATAGAGCAGGAACACGGTCTTCAGCTTCAGCTTCATCCTCATCCTCACCGCCGCCCGCTTAACTGGCGAGGAGAACACGGTGTTACGTCGCATGTCACACATTACTTCAAATTTACGATGACCACAACTGGTACACTATACAAATACACTATATAAAAATAGTTATGGGTAATTTATACAAAAGCCAATTCCCGTGTCTTACCGGTAATACGACATTCTTCATATCGCGCCGAGCGTAAACTCGGCTTTCTGGGTTTTAAAAGGACGGGCGGCGAAAATTCGTCCAATGTTATTCCGTGCGCCTCGGCGACCAGCACCTTCCGGCGTGGCGGTGCGCCACGCATGGCGCTCCGACGCCACCCCGGACACGGGAACATTGGTTCCGGGCTCGGTGTCCAGGAAGCGGGGAGGCAAATCACAAAACGAGCCGCCCAAGTTCAAGTCAAACAAGTTTCCTTTATTTGAAACATAAAAAATAAAATACTAACAAGGCAGAAATCACTGGCTTCCCTTGCAATTATGAACAACGCACAGGACAGCAATACTCATCTCTTGGACATTTCATGACATTTTTTCCCATGGTTTAAACGCCATCTCTTCAAAGTACAAGCTGGTCAGTGAATGAAAATAACGTTGAAAAAGGCCAAAGGATTATATACACTTTAAGGGGTAAAACATGATCGGAGATCAATGAACACACACCAAAAAATACAAAATAAAAGCTCATATTCCAAATAAAAAACAAAACAAAAGCATACCCCTAAACTAAACGTTCATGGACCCCACATTTATTGTGACCCTTTGCAAAAACATGTCAGGAAAATTAAACACTCTGATCCCCAAGAATCCCTCTTATAAAACGTCTTGTATAGGTTTGGATTTGTTTTTGTTGCAATGACCTGAGACAGACTAGTTTCAGTGGATCTCTAGTAGTATACAATGCAACGGTACTCGAAAAGTTACCAGACGTACCATAATACTGAGGTGACCTCTTCTAGTTAAATAAGCATTTATATACCCTGATAGAACTGTGGAGAGGCGCAACGTTAAGACTCGCTGTGGCGGAGCGTTTCAGGTAAGGTACCACGAAAGAACTGTGTTCCTTCTGAAGAATTTTAGTCCATTATATACAGAAGCAGGAAATACAGAAAGCCACCGACCTGTGACCTGAGAAACCGAAACCAAAAGGGTCGGCCACAGAGAATCCAATCGCAGTATTTATGAGACCTGTCTGAGGCTAAATCGTTATAATGCAATGGATTTTTTTTTTTCTCTCTCTTTTAAAAGAACATTAACACCAAACTCTACCGCTACGCTGAGTAGTGATGATGCTAACAGTAAAAGAACAGCAAAGGTTTGTGTTCCTTGAACGAAGAGGACCTGATATGGAGGGTAATGTGGTGTATCGAGGGGACACGTTTCACTTGACACAGGAAGCCCTGCTGTTAATGGCAGCAGCCGCCGCAGTGGCCGCCTCCATGGGAGGGGCCTGAGGCCTCGCCATATTTTGTCCGTCGGCTGAGAATCTCATAGGTGCAGTCTTCACCACAGCAGCCAGACATGCTTGGTGAGGTCTCGTCGATCTCAAACCTGAGAGGCAACAGTGTGTTAAAAAAAAAAAAAACGCATAAGATAACAAAAGGTTGACTATGGCACAAGAGCGATGTCAGACCAAGAAGGCACTCACTGTAAGGCTTCTCTGAAGAACTGGTACGCTCCCTGGTTGTGTTTGAATACAGTCAGCATCACTTTCTTCATCTGTGTGCTGAATAATTAAGACACGTTAAAAAAAAAACAAAAAAAAAAACATTTTGCACTTTAGAACTAGGTATTGATTTAATAATAATTTGAAAAGTGTGTGTGTGTGTGTGTGTGTGTGTGCGCGCCTACCTGTTGGCAATCAGCTGCAGGATCTGGATGAGGAATTTACCCAGCCCTTTCCTCCTGACTTTGGCCTCGAGCTGCACTTCGTAACTGCAACGAACAGCGCGGGTTCAATGGAAGCTCGCGGCCAGCGCTGACTGGCCAGCGCAAGCACACACTTACCAGTACAGGACCTCATCCCCACACTCCACGTCAAACCGGAAGTGGGAGAAGGCGACGGGGGCGGAGTCTGCGTCAAGAGCCACAAGGTACCACGCCCTCTCATCCTTCAGCTCCTCCCTCTTCTCTCTTTCCTTCCAGCCCCACTCGCTCTGTTCATAGCTGTAGTGGCACAGAAGACGATATATATATATATATATATATTATAAATGGGTGAAAACATAAGTTGTGAAATAATAATAAAACAGCACCAAGAAATAAGTCGGGTGTGATCTAAAACTATACGTTTGTAACTGTTGCGTGTCAATGGACAACGACCCAGAACACGGGACAACCCTGCTTTTGTCGAATGCTGCAGTGTGGGTGTGAACTTCCATAAACGACTTAAACACCTTTTTGGTGCAGGCTTACTAAAAAGAAACACATATTTGTGGACAGCTTGCTTACAGTGTCTGCATGTTGGCCCTGGTCAGCTCATACGCCCACTCTGTGATCTCCGAGCCGAGAGCAGACACTCGCTTGGACACAATCTGCAGGTTCAGTCTGGGAGAAAAAAAAAAAATTACAGAACCATGTTGAGGAAATTCATACAAAACTGGGCAAAAGTGGTTTCAAGTGTTAGAACGGACTTCCTCACCCATTCCGGTCATATTTTTTGAATACAGGGAAGGCAGACAGCGGGTCCTCGAGCTAGAAGATGGGGGACAAACACACAAACCAAAACTTCAGTAGCTGCACCGCCATCGTCACCAACCCGCCTTTCGCTCGCCCACGAGGGATGGCCGATTTCAAAATTCTTAAATACGAAATATCAGAAGGTCGGCTGACGCGCTCGCACCTTGTTGGCTGCATCAACTTTGGCACACACCGCGTCCATGGCCGCCCTCTCCTCCAGCCTCCGCTGCTTCTTCTCCTTGGCTCTGTTGGACTTCCTCTGCACAGCAAGAGCAATAGATTAAAAACACAACGATTTTGGTTGCCGAGGGCCAGTTGGTCATCAGCCCATAAACGTCACGCAAATCACACCAAAAAGAGAGACAACCTCCAGGCCTAGGGGTTAAGGAAGCGGACCCCTAATCGGTTGCCGGTTCGAATCCCGAGCCGCCAAGGTGCCACTGAGCAAAGCACCGTCCCCACACACTGCTCCCCGGGCGCCTGTCATGGCTGCCCACTCAAGCGTGATGGTTGAAAGCAGAGGACACGTTTCGTTGTGTCACGGTGTGCTGCGCTGCAGCGTTTCACATCGACAAATCACTTCACGTTCACTTTGCGATGCAGCAGAAACTACATGCGCGCTGGTGCTGAGACTCTTGGGGGCATTAGGGTGGCAGGATGGTAGTAGCCTAGTGGGTAACACACTCGCCTATGAACCAGAAGACCCTGGTTCAAACCCCACTTACTACCATCGTGTCCCTGAGCAAGACACTTAACCCTGAGTGTCTCCAGGGGGGGACTGTCCCTGTAACTACTGATTGTAAGTCGCTCTGGATAAGGGCGTCTGATAAATGCTGTAAATGATAAATGCTGTAAATGGCGTGGGGCGAAGGCACAAAGGACACGCCAAAGCAACAAGTCCGGAACAAACGAGCGCAAGTGTGCGGTGAAAAGGGCCCGCGGTCGACCCGCCATGAAACGTGGACGCGCCGCGCTGCAGCACGTGCAGCAAGTGATGAGCAGCAAACTTATATATATATACACACATATACACAACTTGCATAAAGCTAGATATAGAAACACTAATGAAAAATTACACGATACGGTTTTCAAAGCGGAGTGGGTTAATTTCATAAAACACGTGACTGCGCGCAAATAATCGGGGCAGCCACGGACAGATGCCTTTGTTTGGCTTAAAATGCACATAACGTTGCAAACGTTGGTGCAACAAAGAACGCACTGGGGATGTGTGTGTGTGTGTATATATATATATATATATATATAAAAAAATTTTATTTATATATTCGGTTGCAAGGAGAGTCCATACTAGCTGACGTTTCGCCATCTGACGTGAACGATGTAGCCGAAATGCTAACCGAGTGGCTGGAAGAGCCGCCGCCGCCGCTGCTGCTGCTGCTCCTCGCGTAAACTCTGCCAGCGGCGCTTCGGGGGAAGGGGGACGAGCTCTCGGCATCTTCAACAAATCATCTCCAATAATAATAATAATAAAAAAAATAAAACAAACGTCGAGGCCATTTAATCGCGCTGGCGTTAGCACGTGGCTAATGTTTAACACGTTTTTTTTTTTTTTTTTTTTTTCAAGACCCCCCCTCACCTCCGCCCCGAGAATTTATCAACACCCCTCTCACTTTTCCTCGCCATCCATCCATCCATTCATTCATAGTCTCAAAATATGCCTGATAATGAATCATACATTAATTAATAAAACCCCTTACGTGTAGCATCCCTTAGCGCGCGGCCGCAAAATGTGCAAAAATAATAATAATAAAATATATATTTATGTATTTTTTTTTCCACACTCACCCCCATCTCGCGGCAATAACACGAGCCGGTGGAAGAGAAGCGCCACTCCGGTGTTTATTAGCCGAGCCGGGCTAGTCTACAGTAGATGCTGCTGCTGCTGGGCTAAGCGGGCTTTGGTGGTACCGAATGCTAACCGTGCGCTAGCCAGACAGCTAACAAACAACAACAGCCCGGTCCGGCCTGGGGCGAAAACTCATTTGCGTTTATGACGTGAATCCAGAATTGTTGTTGTTGGATACTTTTTTTTTTTTTTTTTTTTTCTTGTCAGATTGGCGCCAAACGTCTGACACGAGGATTACGTCCCGGGTGCTCAACTCCCTCCTGTCCCTCCCTCTTCTCTTTCTTCCTTCCTTTCTTTCTTTTTCGAGCTCTCCCTCCTTCCTTTCTTCCACTCCTCTCCTCTCCTCTCCCGCTTCGCGCAGCATTAACAGCTAATATCCTCCTCTTTCATTACTGGGGAAATGACGACATGACGACTGAGGTCAAGCGCGCTGCCAACACTTCCTCATCTCTCTCACCCTCCTCCTCCTCCTCTTCCTCTTCCTCCACCTCAGAGCCACGATGGCTGCTGCATCTTTCAAGTTGGGATCCGACTTTTTAACAAACACGCCGCCATCAAGGGTGGTAGTAGCCTAGGCGGCAACACACTCGCCTATGAACCAGCGGACCCAGGTTCAAATCCCACTTACTACCATTGTGTCGCTGAGCAGGACACTTAACCCTGACTACTGTAACTGCTGATTGTACTGAAGTCGCGCCTGATAAATGCTGTAAATGTAAATCATGATAAAGGTACCCTGGGAACAGATTGACTGTACCTGTCATAAAATTCATAATTCAGTAGCAGTCATTAAATTCAAGAACCAGCACCAGTCGTAAAATTAATAATTCAGTACCAATCATTAAATTAATGAATCAGTACCAGTCATTAAATTCATTATTCCTTTTAAATCATTAACTTCAGTACCACGCAATTTATTCCTTCAGGAAATGCCACAGGCCAAACGGCCAGGCTGAGCACCGCCTTTATAGTCTCGGGGGAAAAAAATGAATGAGCTAAAAGGCGAAATTACAACGACAGCAGCTGTGTTCTGCGCAGAAACAACCCGCCGATTTGCCTATGAATGGTTTTTAATGCACAATGGCACAATGCCACGCCCACCGCTGATCGCCACCTCGTGGTGGTTCACGTCGCTCAAGTGAATCGGATCCCAAATCGATCAAATCGCGTGAATCTCTTGTCACCACTACATTTACATTTAATGCGTTTACCTTATCCAGAGCGACTTACAACGTACTTCCATGTAAGTGATGAGGTGAAAAACCTGTGGTATGTACAGAAAATATATGATGACCTTAACATTATAATACAAGATAAAGTCAGACTAAATGTAAACACATGCAATAAAAATATCAATAATAAATATAGTGTTATACGTTTAGTAGCATAAAAGTGTCATGGCTTGGGTGATATGTCCTGTTGTTCACTTTCTTACCCCAAAAGGCTTTATGTAATACAATAAAGTGTACTCAATATTATTTTATGGGGGGCAGTGGTAACTGTCTTAAATTAAATATGTCTACCGACACCCTAAAGAAGAGCACTGATGTTATTAACCTTTTCAATAAAAAATGATATTCTACTCCCGTTTTAAAAGGACATAACAACGATGACTCGTTCGTTGTGACGAACCGATTCCTTGAGTTGAGTTCCTTGAGCCAATCGGAACGAGTCGCTCATGGCTCAAGGGGTGGCGAGGTTCTAAAAATCTAACCACTTCATCGTGGCAGCTACAAATCTCTCGGTTATTTAAAAAATAATACTAATCCAATCCAACTATAAGTCGCTGGTGTTGGTTTACTGTGATGATATCAAGTCAGGTACAGGTAAATATCCCTGAATCTGGGGAATCTTGGTTTTAATTTAATTACATTAATCAAATTTTAATAGCTTAAAATGCTGACGAAGAAAATAATTATTGTGGATCCAAATGGATCCACAAAAGAAAGAGCCGGTTCGACAGTTTAAAGTTGCCAGATCTCAGGCTGGATAAACAGCAAAAAAAACAGACAAACAAAACAAAAAAAAAACAAAACAGGCAAGCTGGCTTTCCGGGAGAGGCTCGGGGGAAAGTAGACTTTTATTCTGGCATCTGTCTGTTTTTTTGCAGGTAGGAATCCCGACTGGAGAATTTACCTCATGTCGTCCAGATTTCACCGACCTGGCAACACAGATTTGGACTTTAGGCTACGTGCGCCAGCAGCGGGTCTGTCCGACCCCACCCCCGCCCAACACACACACACACACACGTTTGCCCGCAGATGGCCCGTGGACAAGCCCCTCCCCGAAGCCTTTGTCTTCGGGTAATCTGTCTCTCGACGAGTGGAGATGACATTTTGGGGAGGGGGACCTCCGCTGCACCACGTTCAACTTGTGCGTGACAAACGTCAAACACACACACACACACACACACACACACACTTTTCAAACCTCACCGAGGAGGGCCACCACCACTCACACACTCGCCCTGGACACGTTGCAGGAACGGAGACAAACAACGCAGTGTGTGTGAGAGTTTGTGTGTGTGTGTGTGTGAAGGCTGTCCTGGGTAATGGTGGAAGGGAGGCCTGTAAACACCCACAGGCCCAGAGTGAGAGTGACTGCTGGAGCTGGGGGGGGGGCAGGCCGAGGCAGGATCAATGGAGGAAGGGAGAGACAGAAGGCAGAGATGAGGAGCTCACATGGAGGGGGAGGGGAGGGGAGGGCGACTCGGGGGTGATGGAGAGAAGCAGGGCCCGAGCTTCGAAAGCGAAGGATGGGTGGACTGAGGGAGGTGTTCTTTTCTTGACGAGGACTCCTCAACTGTAAATGGTGGCATGTCTCTCTGCGTGCTTCTTCCGGAGCATGAGCGAGGCCTAGCACATCACGATGGATGGAGCTGTCTACCATTTTGGATCCATCTCTCTCTCTCTTTTTTTTAAATCACCACCCTATACACCTGACACTACTTGACGTGACACAACTTTAAAATGAGAATATATACCTACTTGTTTATGTTAAATATAGATTTTTTTAATGGATTGACTTGCACCGCCCCCCCCCCCCATCAGCGCAAGTGTGGACGGCCTCGCAGAACTGCAATGCACAGTTGACGAATCCCTCCGCGCACGCCGAAAAAGTAGTTCCGCGTACGAGCCGCGCTGTAACAGGCAGGTGAAGCGGCTCGCTTGTGGCCGGGAAATCTGCCACATCTGGGGATGTTCCGTCGCAGGCGGCCCGTCTGGAGTCGCGCTTGAATGGCCGACGACTTAACGGCGCAGTTCTGCCGCTATTATTGTCATTTGTAATTTATTACCAAAAAATTGATTTGTCCCTCCGGACAAGTACATTTACACGTGGGGGGTGCGAGGGCGGGCACCGGGGTAGTTTAGCACAGTCCGCCAGGGAACGGGCCGCCAAATTCCGCTCGCCGCGAAGGGACTACTTCTCCGACGCGAGTTAGTTGGGGAGCAGCCCAGTGGACGGCGGCGGGATCTCCCTCCGCGGGGCGCGCTGCGGCCGCACCCGGCGCATCCGCACGGACGGAAAGCCCCCCCCCACCCCACGCAGGGCCACGGCTTATTGTGCCGGCAGCCCCCCGCTCCCGGTGTCGTGCGGCCGGCGGAACAAGTTCGCGTTCGGGCCCCGCGGGGACAGGGGCGACCTCGCCGGGGCGAGAGCCGCGAGTGAAGTTCGGTCTCCGGCGGAGAACCGCCGTCCCCCCCGGCCGCTCGGCGGCGGACTTTAAAGCGCGGAGGACCGTGACTGGCGGAGAAAAGTAAGGAGGATGGAGGGATGCGCGGATGAATGAATGAATGAATGAATGAATGAATGAACGAACGGATGGCGGAAGCGCACGGGTTCGAGTCTCTCTTTTGTTTTTGCTTTTAAACGAGACCGAGGTGGCCTGAAGCCCCCCGGCTCCTGTCGGGAACCCCTGGAGTCGGACGGAACTGAGAATCGAGGAAAGGGGGGGGGGAAAGAGAAATAAAAGTCTTTTAAAATAAGAAGAGGATTTAAGACGGAACGAGCAGGTGATGCCCGGAGCCACAGTCGATCGGCCATTTATTTATCTATCGCCCCCCCATCCTCCTCCTCCGGTTTAATATCGGTTCACCGTGTTGTTGGTCGGTTGTTTTACGCGTTTTAATTAGTTTGTATTAGTTGGCGTTGCGCGGCGGGATGCTGACAATGGGAACTCCAGCCTTGACTATTGTTGGGGTGTCGCGACGTCGCCAGATTATTCGCGTCGACCCCCCCCCCCCCAAAAAAAAAAAAAACAAAAAAAAACACACACAAAATGAAGAAAAAAATTATAATGAATAAATGAAACGAGTGTTCGGCGACACTTCTACTTTTTATTTATGAACATTTATATATATGTATATATACGTGTACCAGAAGCGCCGTCGCTTCGTGCGGGAGACGCGATCGCCGAACAAAGGCGGCTGAACTCCGGCGTCGCGTCCACCCGGTCCCCGACCGAATTCCGTCCGTTTCGACGTGGTTTGTGTGCGACGTCCCGCCGTCGTGAACGACGTGGCGCGTAGTTTATAGGCTCCGAATTCGGTCGCGGCGGAGGAGCAACTTTTCGGACCGAAGTGTGCTGGTTCGACTTGCCCATCATTTACAGCATTTACCAGACGCCCTTATCCAGAGCGACTTACAATCTGTAGTTACAGGGACAGTCCCCCCCCCTGGAGACACTCGGGGTTAAGTGTCTTGCTCAGGGACACAATGGTAGTAAGTGGGGTTCGAACCTGGGTCTCCTGGTTCACAGGTGCGCGTTTTGCCCAGTAGAATACGGCCACCCTGCGAAACTGGACTTTGAAGAACGGTTATGCCCGATTTGACGACCCCTCTTCTCTTCCGCCAGCCATGCCCTCGGTGATGGAGCGCTCGGGGTCCGGCGTTCTCTCCAGGAGCCGGGCCAAGACCGTCACCAACGGCAACAGCCAGCACTCGGACGAGGAGAGCAGCGACGAGGAGCACAACCACGGTAGCCACGCACCTACACCACCTCGCCGTGGCTCATGTCTTAATGCCGCCAGGCGAATTCTGGTTCGTTTCCTTTTATGTGGCTGCTTTTGTCCTGACCCTTCGGGAAAATATTCCCAATTCTAATTCCCAGCCAAGGACAACTGACTTGAGTTGCAAGTTTCAGTCACAACGCTTACGTCCCGTTTGAAACGGAAAAACATGCTGGTACTAATTTGAGCAGGAAGCAGGTCGAATAATAGATGAGACGTTGCAAATTGGTGCAGCAACGTGTGGTCCAAGGGCACAACATGGGAACCATGAATGGGCTTTGAACCCGTGACTGTGGTCTTCTTGACCTGGGGCAGTGGTGGCCTAGCAGTTAAGGAAGCGGCCCCGTTAGGTTGCCGGTTCGAATCCCAATTCGCAGAGGTGCCGCGGAGCAAAGCACCGTCCCCACACACTGCTCCCCGGGCGCCTGTCATGGCTGCCCACTGCTCACTCAGGGTGATGGGTTAAATGCAGAGCACACATTTCACTGTGTGCACCATGTGCTGTGCTGCTGTGTATCACATGTGACAATCACTTCACTTTATTCTGGTTCATGGGCGAGTGTCCGACCCACCAGCACCCTGCCTGAAGATCCTCTCCGGCATTTGTCTGTGTAATGAGGAAGTTTTATAAAATAAAATTGATTAACGGTGGAGGGGCGGGATTGGATCATTTTTACGTTTGAATTTGTCGCGTTTTGGGTTAATCGCCATGACCACTGAGAAATTTGGACTTTTAATACTTTATACCCCAAAATGGTGACCGGTTGGACCCAGACCGGCCCGGTCGCTCAGCACATGCTACACAATTCCCACTCTGACCTTTGACCCGGAAGTGACGCTGTAACCACAATCACTAACGTGCATCTGATTAGTAAAAATCACCATCTGTCGTGGCGGAGTTGTCCCCACCGTCGCATGATGGGACACGGACCGTGGTCTGAATTAAATGGCCTAGACCAGCAACTGTGCATGGAAACCATGAACGGGAACATCGCGCTCGCACGCCGCGTCCTCGTCCACCCTCCCTGACCGTCTCTCCGTCTCCTCCCACAGACAGCATGATCCGAGTCGGCGGGGACTACCAGGCACAGATCCCGGACTTCAAGCCAGGTACGCCGGAGAGATGGTGGAGCTGCTCCCTCCCCCCACTGTGTGTTTTTGAATTCATTTCACGGTTAAATGTTCTGGTTCGAGTAAATCGCGCCAATTTTTGCGGCATTAAAGTCGTGTTCTCCCTCCGTCACGATCGTGACGTGATTTTTGGGTGTGCTCTGGTTCCCGACATTCCCGAATTTCCCCCCCATAAGTGGCAGTGGCCACGTAATCGGAAGGTTGCCGGTTCGAATCCCGAACTGCCACTAAGGGTGACGGGTAAAAAGCAGGGGACTCATTTCACCGTGTCGCCGTGTGCTGTGCTGCACACTTTCGCTTTTCCATATTAAGAAGTGTGTGTGTGTGTGTCCGTCCACAGACTGCCCGACGCGCTACAGCGAAAAGGACAAGAAGAGCATGCTGGTCTGGTCGCCCAACTGCCTGGTGTCTGACGCCATGTGTAAGAGAGCGCACCCTGCCCCGCCCGCCCGCCGTGCCGAACGCACGCGCCGAGTGTCTGACCGCTGCGCCTGTTGTCTGTTTCAGTGGACGAGTACATCCTGATGGCGAAAGAGAAGCACGGCTACAACATGGAGCAGGTAACGTTGCGCCGTGTACCGCTAACTCAGAAGTTGCGACATTTT
Source organism: Denticeps clupeoides (assembly GCF_900700375.1). Classification (NCBI taxonomy): domain Eukaryota; kingdom Metazoa; phylum Chordata; class Actinopteri; order Clupeiformes; family Denticipitidae; genus Denticeps; species Denticeps clupeoides. The sequence goes on from NC_041707.1 coordinate 37,934,936, forward strand.
TACTTATTTTCATTTACTGGTCCAGAGCGACTTACAATCAGTAGTTACAGGGACAGTCCCCCACTGGAGACACTCAGGGTTAAGTGTCTTGCTCAGAGACACAATGGTAGTAAGTGGGATTTGAACCTGGGTCTTCTGGTTCATAGGCGAGTGTGTTACCCCACTAGGCTACTGCTACTATGTATGCTTATTAAGGCTGCCAGTCAATTGAATTGATTAATTCTCAAAACTAAAACCCGTCCGTAATGCATATTTGTGAACTATTGCGGAGAGGAGTGTGGGGAACAGACCCGGGACCCTTCTGAATAGGGTGACGTTGTGTGAACTGAACTGTGGGTCCGTCGCTTTGCAGTGCTTGAGGCCGAAAGTTAAAAAGTTTTCCATTTGCACCCTGACCCAACACAAACGACCAGCCGCCCAGTGGGGTTTGTGTCTGATTAAGACCACTAGTTTGTCATGAGCGCACAGTAAGCATAAGGCCGCTGCATTATTTAAAAAAAAAAAAAAGAAGTTTTTTCAAAATCAATGGCAGCAATTAACGGGTTAATTTGAGAGGCTCCACTCATCATCACGGTAAACTCGGTGACCTGATCAGGCAGCCTCGGTCGCCCTGGAACAACACGGCGTTGAGTTTCTGGATCAGGATCTGCGGAATCTGGATTAATAGAAAACAGTTGGTCCAGTTTTGAATATTAATTAGGCTATATAATTATGCGTGTTTTATAATTTTTTTTTTGCTATGTCCATCTTCAGGCCCTGGGCATGCTGCTCTGGCACAAGCACGACGTGGAGAAGTCCCTGGCCGACCTGGCCAACTTCACCCCCTTCCCAGAGGAGTGGACGGTGGAGGACAAGGTCCTGTTCGAGCAGGCCTTCAGCTTCCACGGCAAGAGCTTCCACCGCATCCAGCAGATGGTGAGCAGCTTTCACCTGCGGACCTCGAGCGTTGCCCGGGAAACGGCGTGCACACGCCGGCTCCCCCAACTCCGCCCGAGTCTCTGCTGGGGCCGCGCTGATAGCAGGTGTTGCTATGGCGACGACTGCAACTTTACCTGAACAGTCACTTCCACCTCAAAGGACGAGTTCCCGAAGGCACCAGCTGGAGATTCCTAAAAATGGCACAGCTGGAATTTTATAGTTCCATAACAATAAGGAATGAAATTGGGACAGTATCACAGTAACAATCTATAATAATACACAGCTCGTTATAATAATAATAATTATCAAAGGGCAAAAGGGACCAAAAAATTACCATGATGTGCGTAATTAACAATTTTCTATTTCTATGTTTAAAAAAAAAAAAAAAGTGCCTTTTTGATCCCAGATGCTTCTGTGTGTTTTGTGTTTCTTTATTATTATTTTTTATTATTATTAATAATTAATTTCCTTATTCAGTAGAAAGAGGTTTCATTTGATATGAGTTGATAAATTATTTGTGTGCAATCTGTGCAAATATTTAAATTTAGGAATTAAATAGATATCCATGTTTTATCAAGACTCTTATGACATTAGTAGAAATACGGTATGAAAATCCGATATTTTATCAATATGAATAGAAACCCTTTGGTAAATAATGTACATCTGTTTGTCTTAGCTGCCTGATAAACTGATCTCCAGTCTGGTGAGATATTACTACTCATGGAAGAAGACCAGGACTCGCACCAGTGTGATGGACCGACAAGCTCGCAAGCTGGTCACCAAACGGGAGAAAGAGGACAGGTATTTAAAAAAAAAATTAAAATGCACATGATGCAAAAAAACAAAGAAAAAGTTATCAAAAGGTTCGAATCCCAAAGTGCCACTTAGGTGCCACTGAGCAAAGCACCGTCCCCACACGTTGCTCCCCGGGCGCCTGTCATGGCTGCCCACTGCTCACCAAGGGTGATGGTCAAGAGGACACGTTTCGTTGTGTCGCCGTGTGCTGTGCTGCAGTGTTTCACAATGACAACCACTTCACTTCACTTTTCATCTTCACTCCAATCAGTAACGATGAAGTCGAGGAGGGAGATCCTGGAAGCGACAGCGATTTCGAGATCGAAACCAAGAAAGAGGTGAGATTGATCTGAATGCAGAGTAAGGTGCCCTCTCGTCAGCAAGTTGAGTATTTATATTCGCGTCTGAAGTCTGCAGCGTAACTCGTTCTACGCTGCTGGGATGACATTTCGAACATGTTTGAACACGTTTTGGTCGTGTGCCTTCTGAAACCTCCGTACATTATTGCTGGAGACGTGTGTGTGTGTGTGTGTGTGTGTGTGTGTGTGTGTTTGAGCCTGTTTGAGTGAAAGCATGTTCTGCTGCTCCCATCCAGTCGGCAAAGCCGAACTCCGGAGGGACCGTGGACAGGAGTTCCGTCCGTTCTGGTCCGATGCGGAAAGAGAACCAGGGCGCTCAGTACCGACACCACCCGCTGCGGGCGCGCCGGCGTCCGCCGAAGGGCATGTACCTGGACCAGGACGACATCACTGCCGTTTCAGTCTCCGCCGACTCGGGGGCGGTGTCCAACCGACAGCTGGACACGCACCTCATTTCGCTCAAGAGACAGGTACCTCATGTACATTTACGGCATTTACTAGACGTCCTTATCCAAAGCGACTCACAATCAGTAGTTACAGGGAGAGTCCCCATGGACACTCAGGGTTAAGTGTCTTGCTCAGGGACACAATGGTAGCAAGTGGGATTTTAGCTCGTGCTGTGCTGATGGGGCGAAAACGCATCGTCCGTTGTTTAAACATTCAGTGGCTTTACATCCCTGTATTCACTTCTTGACCCAAATGTTTAATTGTGCCAAAGATAATTTAAAGTGCACAGATTTATAATTTACTTTCCATTTGGTTTTAAAATGTCTTTAGTAAAACAACTCGTCTGGTTTGCTTATAGTAAAATATAATTTTTTTTATAGTACAATTCTGTTGAAAATAGCTGACATTTGAATTAGACACTGATGTGTGTACTCTCCAGCTCACTCAAATGGCCCTGTTTCTGGATTAAATTGATGACTGAAATGATCTGATCATTGATGCAGTGAAAAGCCGTAGTGTGTGTGAGATATTCCAGATAAATAAAAAATCCCAACCTCAAACACACTCAGCACAGGTATTTGCCAAGTCTCTGACGTGAACTTCCACATATCTCCTCTCCTTTAGGTCCAAAGTCTCAAGCAGATCAATGGGAGTCTGAAACACGGCCTGGATGAAGGCGTTGATGCCATGCGACCCAATGAGGTGTGTTTTTTTTTTTCTCTCCCCCCACTTCATTCATTCGTTTTTAGGAGACTGGCCTTATATCCATGTCCTTATATCCATATTTCTTTGCTTGCTAGCCCACGCCTAAAATGAACTCCCGCTGGTCCACAGAAGAGCAGCTTCTGGCTGTGCAAGGTGGGTCAGATTATCTTGGCTCGGGATCAGTTTGGATTCAAATGAATACTACTATATCTGTAGATTGTGTGTGACGTGGTTAGTATGAGATGGCAAGATCATTATGAATATTTTTTTTTTTCTTGGAGTACCCCTTTTGCCCTCTAGGGGTCAGCATGTCCTTTCTTAACCCATGGTCTAAATTGCTAATGTGTTTGTCTCGCATTTGGAGAATGAAAGGATGGATTATTGCACAATTAAAGTGACATTTTGCAGTACTTGCTACGGTGACATTGCTGTGATTTAGTTTGATTACCAACATTTGAAGTGGTGGAAAAGTGGTCAACTCTTGTGTTTTTAGTATTCTGACCCCTTGTGGAAAGATGTGTAACAGCAAACATATAAAGAACAGAAAGGATCCTGAAAGACCGTTTTCCGCGACTGAATCAGTTAGTTCAGTATAGCGAGAATCACTGAAAATAAAAACCTAGTTGTTTCAGAATAAAGAGGAACTTTTCAAGAACCTTCAGGTATCTTATAAGTAACTAAATTGTAATTTAAATTATTCGGTTTTTTTTGTTTTTTTTTGGGCATCTGCAAGTGACAGACTTCTGTTTTAAATGATTCCTGACCGCTTGTTCACTTTTTCCAGCCATCCGGCGTTACGGTAAAGACCTGGCGGCCATAGCAGAGGTGATAGGCAACAAGACCGTGGCTCAGGTGAGCTCCTTCTTCATCAGTTACCGGCGGCGCTTCAACCTGGAGGAGGTGCTGCGCGAGTGGCAGGCTGAACAGGAAGTTCTTCAGGGCCAGGGTGGGGTCCCCGATGGGGTGAAGGAGCTGAACGGAAAACCCGTAATAGACGAAGAGGAGGTGCGTACACGTTGTGTATAGGCCCTGGATGTTCTGGACTAAATCGGTTCTCAGTAATGGCAAGGTCGATCACCGGATCTATCGCATTATACAACTTCATATTTCAGCTACAACTGGGCAGATTTATACAAAGTAAAATAATGAACAAAAGATAATTAATGATCTGTTGGTCACATGTATTGTGAGACCCAGATTGATTCGGCTCCTGATCTCGCTCTGACTTCTTCTGCAGATGAAGGTGGATGGCGTCTCCCCTCCCTCTCAGACGGACAGCCCCCCACCGTCCTCCAGCTCCAGCACCTCAAGTAACTCCAGCTCCACCCAGACGCCCACTCCCCCTCGCCCAGCCTCCGCCTCTACTGCGCCCGACTCCGCCCTCCGCACCGCCCAGCCTCCTGCGGCAGCCCCCTCCGCTGCAGACGCGGCCCCTGCAGAGCCGCACTCCGCACAACCACCCCCCGCCCCCGCTCATCCGACCCGCCGTGGCCTCCACCCTACACCAGGGGGCCCTCAGGAGCTCACTGGGCTCAGGAGCCTCGGCCGGCCAGCTGCCCCCCTCCCTGGTGGGTTTGAAAGTGGAGCCCCCCCACTCCCACTGACAGGCAGGGAAGGGTGGAGAGGAGAAATTTAGGAAGAAAAGAGGGGTTAGGATAAGAGTCTGAAACACACATTCTCTCTCTCTCTCAGGCAGTAGGTTATGGATGAATTTCTTTCTGAATCATCCTCTCCCATCCCTCTCTTTCTCCTTCTGCTCACATCGTGTCACCCTCATCTTCCTCAAGGACTGGTCCCCAGTGCACCAAAAGCCTGCACAACACTAGTCTGATACTGTGTCCTCACGTCTAGGAGAACCTGTCTGCCAAAAACACACATAGCGAGCTGTTTCTAGGGCAACCGGGAATCCGGTAAACATCACAGCACTACCTGCTGCGCCAAGGCGAAGGACTGAAGAGACCAAACTGTAACCAAAATTTCCTCAAGGCAACCAAAACCCTCAAAGCACACACTGGACCGTAGGAATACCGTAGCTGGAGCTGCTGCACCATCACTTATTACCATGGAAACCGAACAGCGCACGTGGAAACGCATTTCTGGGTCCGAGTGGACGGGATCCGTGCTCTGTTGGCGTTGGACGTCACTGGACTCCTCTTTAGTATGTTAGTAAGATAGGTGTAGGCCTAGTGAGAGTAAGTAGATTTACTGTAGTTCTTACTGACTGAGCACTAAACCACCCCAAATACTTGACCTCTCATGCTCGCACAGAGCAACAGAGAAGCTGACGGCGCCGCCCTGCTGGTCCCCGGCGATCTGGTTCCATGTGGGACTTGTTTACATGTCAGACTGGAACTGCTTGTATGGTTTCTTTCTTGTTTTGTTGAAATGTTTTTTTTATTTTTAGAATAAAGGAAATTGATCAAGATGTTCTGGTGTTTTGTACTTTTTACAGTTTTATCAGCTTTTTTGAATCATATTTAGACAGATTAGGTCTGGACGCGTAGTCATGGAAACATGTCACTTGCAAATCCTTTTCGTTGGAGGGATACAGATACCCGGAGAGCAGAGCACTTCAATTGGTCAAGTGTATCAATTAGTCACGTCAGCAAGGAACAATATGTAATTAGAGTTGAGGTAAAAAATTATTAACCCCCCAGGAATTATGGAACTTTTTCCTAAACTTGTTCTAAATGTTTGCAGCATTGATGAAACTTGATATAATCAAACATTCACCAGTGCTATTTAGTAGCTTTTGGTACATTTTGTAATTAAAAATAAATTTTACCTAACTTTATATCAAATACAGTAAATGGGCTGGACAAAATATTAGCATTATGTGATTTTTTATTTTTTTTGCTGTCAAAACACACTTACAGCAATGAAGCAATCAACTATAAAACCAGACCAGTCGACTGGCTTACTAACAACTTTCAGCATAAAAGGAACAGGACACGTGAACACACGAGAGGGACGACTGTTACTCAACATGCCAAAGACAAAGGAAATCAGTCTGGAGCTCAGAAATAAGATAGTAGAGGTTCATGCTAAGGGTGAAGGCTACATCGCCATCTCCAAGCCATTCACAGTGTATAAAACTGCTGTACGTTGCATAGTCGCCAAGTACAAGGAGGCAAATTCTGGCGATTTTGAGACCTTTGGAGAGGAAAATAGTCAGAGATGTCAGCAAGGAGCACCGGACATCTGCCATGAAGATTGTTGCTGATGTAACCGGGTATGTCAGTTGCATTTCACCAAAACATGCAACCTCTGGTATTTTGTGATTTTTTTTTCTTTTGTGTGCATTTTATTTGCTTCTATAATATCCTTTTTTTTTATATCTCCTGCTTTTTGGTTCTGGGTGAGTGCGTATACGTGTTCCGGTCAGACCCTTTCCCACCTTTACGGCATTTACCTTATCCAGAGCGACTTACAATCAGTAGTTACAGGGACAGTCCCCCCCTGGAGACACTCAGGGTTAAGTGTCTTGCTCAGGGACACAATGGTAGTAAGTGGGATTTGAACCTGGGTCTTCTGGTTCATAGGCGAGTGTTTTACCCACCAGGCTACTACCACCCTGTACTTGGAAGAGACAGGTCCAGGGACAACGGGTTACACTGACCTGGCCTCATCTAGAGAGAATGTTTCAATGAACACAGTTGTGAGGGATCTTCAGCATGGTGGGCTTCAGCGCCATCGTCCCAGAAGAACTCCTTTACTTAAAGAGCGGTACATTAGGGCTGTTTTAGAGAAATTAGTCCAACAGTTCCTCAAGGATAGCAAAACCAAGACCCTGGAGTGGTCCATACTGAGCCCAGAACTTAATCCTATTGAGAATCTGTGGTGGGTTTTCAAAGTGAATGTCCATGCAGGAAACCAAGCAATTTGGATCAGCTAGAACAATTTGCAATGAAAGAATGGGCCAACCTAGTAAAGAACTAGTCTAAGAGATGTCAGTTGTGGCTCAGAAAGGGTTCACTATTAACTACTAATGGCCAGGGAGCTAATAACTGTGAATGTCTCATTTTTTAAATTATTGCTTAAAAGCTTTTGTGTAACACAAAAGGTTCTTGGTTCGAAACCAGGCAGAAACACCTTTCTAAAGGGGGTGTGGGCCTAAGTCTAAATATTCTCCAGAAAAAAGACAAAGTCTGAAAATAACCATCAAGAAGAACAGCAAGCTTCTTTAATATTGAATTCAGCAGTCGTGGTCCCGTGGGTGCAGCACACATTGCTCAACCTCAACATGACTCTAAAAAACAATATTAATTAGCACAGATAAATCTTTCAGGGGGCATTCCCCAGTATTTCAAACAATTGATTTGTCCCAGATCATCAGTCCATTCCTTATTGGTCTGGCCACCAATATTCTTAAAGTGTGACTGACGGAGGCTGCCACTCAGGCCCTTACTGCTAATGCATACAAATATGAAATCTGACCCAACAGAAATATTTGTGTGTACGTGTGATTGTGAATCTGATGACATCATTTAATTTCTGCTTGCAAATGCTGTTTAATAATCTCAAGCTATCAAACCATTATCTTGTTAAATAGAAAAGAAGTAACCTTGAACCTTTACACAGCTGCAATAGCCAATAGCCTAGTGGGTAAAACACTGACCTACAACAAAAATGCTGTTTTGGGAGCGTTCACAAATCAGTTCAAGTGAAAGTGCAAGAAGGTGAAAAGCATGTTCACGTTTTCTGACCTCAGCCTTGAACGATGAGGTGAGGGAATATCGCCACTACTGCTGAACACTCTGTGCACGATCCCTTAATTTTTGCAGCAATGGTTTAACCCCTAACACGGCATGTGATGAAATAAAACTCCCAAAACCACGCTGCAGGCCTGATTCTGATGGTTGGGAGCAGTGAGACCAGAACCTGGTCAGTCGCTTCAACATACACGACACTAATAATGTAGTTACCAGTCCGCTAAATTTATATCAGTTGGACTCCACTTCTAAAGCCTAAATGTAGATAAAACGTGTACGTTTCTCTCCCTTATTAGCGAGTTTAAACTAACCATCTGCCCGCCACCACTCACTCTCTCTCCTTCTCCCCAGTCAGGGTTCAGAGTTCACCATACAGTTTTAAACCATAAAAATACAGAAAATAGACCAAATACAATAAAATACAGGTCTTCAGAAAAGAAATACATATCAGCATAGTATATTCATAATTTATATCATTCACATTAAATGCCAACCTGCAACATGTCAGACACTTAATCTAAAGAAAGGAAATATTCCCCATAAACAAAAAAATATATTTTATTCCTGCAGCACATGATGCTCAGCAGGAGAGATGATGAGTGGTGCTGAGTTTTCACCTCCATCATTAAGACAAGGGCAGAAGTACGGATAGAGTTTCTCATAGAAGGTCTGACAAATAAAAGAGTAAATATGAGAGCTGTTCTCCACATCATAAAAGGAGACCAGACCCTCCTCATAATCCACAAACACCCCCACCTTCTGGGGCTTCTTACTCAGAGAGAGGAGGACTGGAGGACCAGCATAAGCTTTATACTCATTTCCATTCCTGAGAATCACAGTCCAGTTTCCATCCTCTGGACTCAATGTAAATTCTTTCCTGTTAATCGACTCTCTGGCGACTCCTAAATCCCACTGAGGCTTCCCCCCGACCCCCACCTCATAGTAAAATCTCCCTGAGGAGAAACCCTCCTTTCCCAGGGCACAGACAAAATAACTAAACCTCTCTGGATTATCAGGGAGATTCTGTCGTTTGTCTCCATGTCTCACTTGTTTCCCATCAGCAGACAGGATGAGGTTGGGATGAGCTGAATCAGGATCCAGAGTCACGTCCACTGTAGTGAATGAAGAGAATTAAGATTAAAGTGGGAATTGACATTTACTGGCTGTAGATTATAAATATGGACGAGTGCTGATAGTTTAAAAGAAACAAAGCAGATTTTCTGAAAAACCTTGTTGAAGTTGATGATTGAAAAGACATAAAATAAATACCTGCATGACGTCTGACTTTGTTCAGTTCTGTGGAAACAAAAATCATATTTAATATCAGTTTATCCCAGATTAAGAACAGAAAGTTGAACTGTGAAACACTAATGATGTTCATCATTTTACTCGAATCCCAGTGGGACAGACTGGTTTAAATTTCCCTCACTGGTGTCTCTTTTAACTGGTTCCAGTATGTTGGACTTTTCAGGTCCCACTTCATTCCTTCAAAACCAGATGCCACTCATGTTTTTTTTTTATAATTCGAATCAGTAATTTAGAACAGAGAAATACCCCCCCTTCCCTCCCAGGCTTTAGTACAGAACAAAAACCACAATAGCAACACAATAACGGCTCATAAGATGGATTCTGAATAACTTTTACAAAACTAATTTTCAGGTTCCCTCCTTTTAACAAAGTTAAAAAATGGCTGCCGGGTGCTATAAAACTTTGAAGAGCATCCTCTTATACTGTACCCAGTTTTATCTATTGTGAAATTGCACATCATACCAAATCCACTGTGGAACGGTTGGAGGGGGGCAATTCTTCCATTTTTAGTAGCACCAGTCTTCTTGCTATACGAGTGGCGAATGCTACGGTATTCCTCGAGCTAAGATTGAGGGAAAGATCCTGACCCCAAAAATTTCAGTTACACCAGAGGCATCTAAAGGAGTTTGTAAAACCTCAGTAAGAACTGAAATTATTGCCTTCCAGAAACTATGAAGCGAGGGACACGACCAAAACTTATGAGCGAATGTGGCTGTTTGATTACGATTTGAATACGGTATAGAGGGCAGTGATTGGAATAGCGAATAAGGAAACAGACCCCTAACCGGAAGGTTGCCGGTTCGAAATACAGTCCACACACACTGCTCCCCGGTCGCCTTGTTACGGTGAACCAGATTCTCACCCGCTAAGCCGCCAGTACGAGCTGCGGACCACCGTAAAGTCTGCAGCCTGCGCTGCTTCTCTCATGACTTCTGCATTCTATTCCATATAAAACTAAGTAATTACATATTTTATTAATAAATCTGAGACACTGTGACTGTATGTAATTACTTTATGATTGTTGCTTAGGCCGGAACCCTCAATCGCGGCTTGTTGTCCTGCATAGGAGCAGTGGTGGCCTAGCGGTTAAGGAATTCGGCCCCATAATCAGAAGGTAGCCGGTTCGAATCCCGATCCGCCAAGGTGCCACTGAGGTGTCACTGAGTAAAGCACCGTCCCCACACACTGCTCCCCGGGCGCCTGTCATGGCTGCCCACTGCTCACTCAGGGTGATGGGTTAAATGCAGAGGACAAATTTCACTGTGTGCATCGTGTGCTGTGCTGCTGTGTATCACAAGTGACAATCACTACACTTTACTTTACATTTACATAATTCCGTGGGTCTCAGAGCATTTCTATCTAAACATCTACAGAAGAAGAGAAACAGTCACGTCAATCATCTACCAACACACAACACGTCTGAGCTGTTCCTCAAAAACTCTCTACAGACGCTTCACATGTAGTTCGGTCGGCTGGGGAGTGACGTGCCACACCTGAGGACCATAAATTCAGTCTGATCATTACTCACGTAACGCTGTGAACTTCTCCATCTGCTTCCTGAATGACGTCTCCAGTTCAGATACAGATCGGATCATTGTCTCCACACTCAGAGGAGGATGGATGCTGACATCAGCCCAGTTCTTGGTGTGTGGAGGTCTGCACAGTGTTGGGTAGATCTACAGTAGAGCAGGAGAGAGGAGAAACCCCTCAGCATGGGGAGTGTTGTCCTGTGATGTAGCAGAGAGAGAGATACTGACCTGTAGGAGGTGGAGGTGATCCTCAGTGTGTGAGATCTTCTCCAGCTCACTGTTCCTCCTCTGGAGCTCTGTGATCTCCTGCTGCAGATCTTTAACCAGCCCTTCAGCCTGCCTCTCTGCAGCTCTCTGCTCCTCCTCCATCACCTCTAGCAGCTCAGCCTGGCTTCTCTCAATGGAGCGCAGCAGAGCAGTGAAGATCTCCACACTGGCTGAGATCTCCTCCTCTGTGCTTTTCTATAAGACAAGAAGTTTGTTGTGTTCTTCACAGCTCAGATGAAGTATTTTCATTTTAGAAACTTATTCAGCAGTAAAAATATAAACAGGCTTGAGGGTCAAACTTCTCTAAGACACAAACCAAGACAGATGAGCAACATGGACTGGACACAATGGAGACACCGGAATTAGCACTCAGACAGGTAGACAATGTGGCGCCACCTGGTGGAACAGGCACCAGGACATGACATCATAAACTGGACCATGAAGAACGTTTGAAAATGTAATTATATCTCCACATTGTGGTGGGGACATGATGTTCTAATAAACGTGTTTTACTACTGATTTGAAATGATTTGACCGTTTAATTTGGTTTCAAGCTGGTAGAGAGATTAGAACAATACGCTACTGATGGTCTAAGAGTAGAACCTGAGCTACAAGATGAACACAAAGACATGAAAGGAACAGGAACAGCGGCTCGCGTCTCTCACTGATCCAGAGGAGCATCAAAACCACAGAATTTTGTAAAACTCTTCTGTCTGAAAACAACACAAAACTCCAGACACAGGAAGTCGTTAATGTTTACATTATTGTACTGACATCTCCATCCTGCAGACCAGGGTTCTTCAAGTCTGGACCTCGAATCCAAATGTAGGCCTTGTTTACACTTCTTCCAGGTAGTTACTGACTCTGATTGGACACAGAAGCTTCACACCTCACTCACACGTAGAAGAAGGCTGGGAAATCGTGAGGTGAAGAACCCTGCTGTAGACCCTGATATAAACCAGAACTGATACATGGTGAAACATCATCATGACCGACTATCCTCACCTTCCTGACCGCTACTTGATCTTTAATCTCCTGAATCTTCCTCAGTCTGTCCTGGATCTTCTGCTGCATTTTCATCTGCGTCTTCATCAGATGGGACTGTGAATAAAGTTGTCGACATCAGTGTTGAGGTAGAACAAATGATGGGTTTCAGATAAACAAGTTTAAAAAATGAATCATTTTTTAAAAGATCTCACCTTCTTCTTTCCACACTCCTCCTCTACAGGAACAGTGTTGTGATCTTTGTGGTTTGATTCAGTACAGAACTGACACACACACGTCTGGTCGTCTCTACAGAAGAACTGCAGGGGTCTCTCGTGTTTCTTACATATATAGTCCTCCAGGTTCTCCACAGGGTCCATCAGTTTGTGTTTCTTCAGCTTTGGTGTCACCATGTGAGGCTCCAGGTGAGTTTTACAGAAGGAAAGTCCACAGTCCAGACATGATTTGACGGCCCGATCGGTGCAGGCGTCACATGACCCAAGAGCAAAATCTGGACGTTTTGAGATACTGGAGTATTTCTTTTTGAATTCACGTGCCAATTCAGATATAAAAGTGTTGATGCAAAGTTCTGGTCTTTTAGGGAACAGCTGTTTACACACAGGACACTGGGTTTGACTACAGTTGTCCCAGTACTCCTTTATACAGCCCATGCAGAAGTTGTGTCCACATGATGTAGAGACTGGATCAGTGAACACGTCAAGACAGATGGAGCACTGGAGCTGCTCTTCAGACAGGAAACTGCTGGAGGAAGCCATGTCTGCAGGTCTACAGAAGAAATTCTTTCAAATCTGTTTTAGATCAGATTAAAGAATAAATCAACACAAATTAAATCAATGTAACATTAAACTGAACTAGAAGCCAAAATTCCAGGGGAAATTTTGATGGGTCTGTCCGGGCATTGGTCACAGCTGCGGGCATGGAATTTGTAAAATGGGAATTCTTTAATGTGGTACTGCCTTCGGACTGACAACTCCGTTGTTTCTTTACGTTTGACGGTCTTCGCGTGGCGGTCTTTAACGTAAGACATGTTCTTTTTTGCCATTCTCAGCACAATAATAAATGGTCTGTCTTTCTGACAGACCCAATTATATTGTGTCTGTGTCTATGTGAGAATTAATAGATGATTTTACTTACATCTGTAAAGAGAGGGCAGTTATTGTTACAGGAGATTCTACTTATTTATTTGTTGTGTCCTGCTGACAGATACGAAAATGACATGCACTTTACTGGCAGTCCCTAAAAATCACATTTAAATTAAAAATTAAAAATCCACTCAACACCGTATTTATGTAAATATGGAACTTTTACACTTGCTGTTGTTCTTTATGGCAAGACGCGAATCTTTACAAAGTCTGAAAAGTCTTGACACGATTCAAGTATCAGCGCGCTTTTCGAAGCCGTTTCCTCCCCACAGCAAGAACAACACGTCCTGCTCAACTCACCTGAGCTCTGAATGTCACGTCAGATGCTTCAAATTACAGTTTATCCTGCTGGAAAAGAGAAAGATGGAAAGTTGGAATAATTCACTGAGACGAGAGCAAGCGCTTCCGTGTGTAGAGCTGAAGTTTGGTTTCTAGTAAAAAGAAAGTGAAAAAATAACCTCAGGCCAGATTCATGTCACCGCTCCTCGTTTTAAAGGAACAGGGAGGATTTTTCATGCAGACGTAGGTCTGGACAAAAGATAAAATGTTCCGTTCAAATCACAAAAAGTGTATAAACCTGCTTACATCACAAACATCATCCACCGACCACCAGAATAAGGAAATACAAATAAATACCTTTACAAATCACTAATTATATGTATAGATGTACAGTGGTGGTTCCCTGAACTAGTCATTATACAGTCATTTTAGAAGCGATTGCTCATAAATTAAAAGCAGGATCATGAAAAAGTAGTGATTCTGAGATTTAAGCACCAAGTGACATCATCTGGAAAGACTAATCGATGCATAAGTAGAAGCAGAGTCTCATGTTAATCTTGCTTTTCTAGTATGTACTGGTCCCTCATTTTGAGTAAATGAATATTTTATTGCTGAGAATGGTTGTGATTCTGGAGTCCAGGCCCAAAACACCGTCCCCACACGTCCCCGTTCTAGCGAGCTGTTTCTCGAGCAACCGGGAATCAGGTAAACATCACAGCACTACCTGCTGCGCCAAGGCGAAGGACTGAAGAGACCAAACTGTAACCAAAATTTCCTCAAGGCAACCAAAACCCTCAAAGCACACACTGGACCGTAGGAATACCGTAGCTGGAGCTGCTGCACCATCACTTATTACCATGGAAACCGAACAGCGCACGTGGAAACACCTTTCTGGGTCCGAGTGGATGATATACGTGTTCTGTCGGCGTCGGACCTCACCGGACTCCTCTTTAGTATGTTAGTAAGATAGGTGTAGGCCTAGTGAGAGTAAGTAGATTTACTGTAGTTCTTACTGACTGAGCACTAAACCACCCCAAATACTTGACCTCTCATGCTCGCACAGAGCAACAGAGAAGCTGACGGCGCCGCCCTGCTGGTCCCCGGCGATCTGGTTCCATGTGGGACTTGTTTACATGTCAGACTGGAACTGCTTGTATTTTTTCTTTCTTTCTTGTTTTGTTGAAATGTTTTTTTTTTTTTTTTAGAATAAAGGAAATTGATGAAGATGTTCAGGTGTTTTGTACAGTTTTATCAGCCTTTTTGAATCATATTTAGAGTGATTAGGTCTGGATTCTGGTTTTCTCGTGTAGTCATGGAAACATGTCACTTGCAAAACCTTTTCGATGGAGGGATACAGATACACGGAGAGCAGAGCACTTCAATTAGTCAAGTGTATCAATTAGTCACGTCAGCAAGGAAAACTATGTAATTAGAGTAAAAAAATGATTAACCCCCAGGAATTATGGAACTTTTTCAGTAAAAAACGGGGTGGTTGAAATATTAGCATCATGTGAATTTTTGCTGTCAAAAGACACTTACAGCAATGAAGCAATCAGCTTTGAAACCAGACCAGTCGACTGGCTTACTAACAACTTTCAGCATAAAAAGACTCCCAAGGAACAGGACACGTGAACACACGAGAGGGACGACTGTTACTCAACATGCCAAAGACAAAGGAAATCAGTCTGGAGCTCAGAAATAAGACAGTAGAGGTTCATGCTAAGGCTGAAGGCTACACCGCCATCTCCAAGCCATTCACAGTGTATAAAACTGCTGTACGTTGCATAGTCGGCAAGTACAAGGAGGCAAATTCTGGCCATTGCAGTAAGAGAAAGAGACCTTTGGAGAGGAGCCGGTCTAGGGGTCTGGCCCATAACAAAAGAAAAGACAAAGACAAATAAATTGATAAAAATGATAAATTTAAATGTTAACAAATAAATATATAAATAAAAAAGAAATACATACAAAACGAATTACAATGAATAAACACAAACAAAATGGGAAAAAAGAAAAGCAGGTCAACACAACAAGTTGCGTCGCCTCCTAGTGGAAGTGCAGGGGAAACCGGAAGTGATGCAATCGGGAAATGCTAGGAAGGCGGGCGGGGTGGATGTCACGGCAAGCGCAGCCCCGAAAAAGGAAACTGAGGCCCCTTTTATTCTGGCTGTTCATAGCAGGAACAGGACGGCTCAATTTGCAACCACCAGGCATCATGCAAACACAACACACACACGACAGAAACACACCACAAAAACCAGGACGTAACACCCCCACCACTAAAAACCAACATTTACTGTTGATCACAAAAAAAACATTTATTGGTAGGAGCGTGACAAGGCTCAGAGCCCCTTTTGTACCTGATCTCCAGATTAAACCCTTGTAGATATAAGGACCAGCGCATAAGACGGTGATTAGTGTTTTTCATTCTGGTGAGGAAGACAATGATCTGCAAATACTACAACAGGAATGGAAGTTGACCCAACATAAACTTAAAAATGTTGCAATGACAGCAACAACGCCAAGGCTTCCTTCTCAACTGTACTGTAACTGAGTTGATGCTTCAAGAACATCTTAGAAAAATAACAAACAGGGTGATCAAATCCATTTGCATCTTCCTGTAAGAGTACAGCACCCGCTCCAGTAGCACCTGCATCTACCTCCAAAATGAATGGAAGGTGAAAGTTTGGAGCAGCAAGAACTAGAGAACTACAAAGCAATGCTTTGGAATGTTCAAATGCCTTCTGGCGATCTGCGGACCAAACAAAGGCAGAGTTTTTGTGGAGCAGATTAGTCAGTGGCAACACAACATCAGAGAAGTTTTTACAGAAACTACGGTAATACCCAATCATACCAAGGAACCTACGCAGCTCTCGCTGAGTGGTTGGTACGGGAAAGTCAGAGATGGCTACTACTTTTGCTGCAAGGGGACGAACTTGTCCCTGACCAACTTGTTTACCTAAGTAACTCACAGTTGCTTTAGCAAACTCACACTTCGCCAAGTTTAGGGTGCCGGTTCAAATCCCAATCCTCCAAGGTGCCATCGAGGTGCCACTGAGCAAAGCACCGTCCCCACACACTGCTCCCCGGACGCCTGTCATGGCTGCCCACTGCTCACTCAGGGTGATGATTAAATACAGAGGACAAATTTCACTGTGTGCACCGTATCACAACGAAAATCATGATGCCCTGGATCAGAAGAAGTCGGGTCAACAGGAGGGACGTGAGGAGGAGACACAGGTGAAACAGAGACGGGGGAAACACCTACAACCGCCGAAACCACGGCGTCTTTTCTAGCTGACAATTCTAATTGTAACTTCTTTAAAACAAAGTCCCGCTCTTCCCTTTCACGCTGACTTTCATATTCCCGGTTCCGCTCCCTCTCGCTTTCCTCACACTCCAGCCGTTTTACCTCGAATTTGATTTCTAGTTTACGAACTTGAAACTCAGATCTCCACTTGGCTGCTTCATATTGCATCTGACATTCCCGAAAAAAAAACTTGCGCATCTTTAATTCCATTTCAGAGACGCTACCGGCTGCAGATTCCGAAGACATTTGACCCTTGGTCTGCACTGCAATGACATTAATTCCCAGTAAACCCCGTTCTACGGCTTTAAACAGAGAGTCCTTCAACTTTTTATCTTTGCTCGTTAACTCAATTGCGTCGTTTTCGGCAATTTGCAAAAAAGATAAGACTGCGAACGGAGCGAAACGTGCACTTTTTCCACCACCGCAACAACGTGTGGGAACTGATCCCTAAACCTGCCTAACACGACCTCCCTAAATAAACCTTCTCTTCTTCAAAGAGTGTTACCAATTAAAGGTTCCCGGTCAGTCAGAAGACAAACCGCAAAGCTCCCCCCGGGTTTACTCTTCAAAACACGCCCCAAATAAAATCCCCAAACACAAACCAACACCGGAAACACCGGATCTTCAAACACCGAAGCAGGTCAACACAACAAGTTGCGTCGCCTCCTAGTGGAAGCGCAGGGGAAACCGGGCGGGGTGGATGGCACAGCAAGCACAGCCCCGAAAAAGGAAACTGAGGCCCCTTTTATTCTGGCTGCCCACAGCAGGAACAGGTCGGCTCAATTTGCAGCCACCAGGCATCCTGCAAACACAACACACACAGAACAGAAACACCACAAAAACCAGGAGCACCGGACATCTGCCAAGAAGATTGTTGCTGACCTGACCAGAAGAACTCCTTTACTCAAAGAGCGGTATATTAGGGCCCGACTGAGGTTTGCCTGTGACCATTTGAAACTGGAACTGTTTGGGCACATGGATGTTGCTTATGTTTGGCAAAGAAAGGGAGGAACACAGTTCCCACAGTTAAACGTGGTGGTGGAAGCAATATGCTGTGGGGGTGTTTTACAGAAATTAGTCCAACGGTTGATGAAGGACACCAAAACCAAGACCCTGGAGTGGTCCATACAGAGCCCAGACCTTAATCCTATTGAGAGTCTGTGACATTTCAAAGTGAATGTCCATGCAGGAAACCAAGCAATTTGGATCAGCTAGAACAATTTGCAATGAAAGAATGGGCCAACCTAGTAAAGAACTAGTCTAACAGATGTCAGTTGTGGCTCAGAAAGGGTTCACTATTGACTACTAATGGCCAGGGAGCTAATAATTGTGAATGTCTAATTTTTTTCAATCTTGCTTAAAATCGTTTAAAAAGTGTAAATCTTCTCCAGAAAAAAGACAAAGTCTGAAAATAACCATCAAGAAGAGCAGCAAGCTTCTTTAATATTGAATTTAGCCATCGTGATCCCGTGAGTGCAGCGCACATTGCTCAACCTCAACATGGCCCTTAAAAACAATATTAATTAGCAGAGGTGTGGACTCGAGTCACATGACTTGGACTCGAGTCAGACTTGAGTCATTAATTTGATGACTTTAGACTCGACTTGACAAAATGTAAAGAGACTTGCAACTCTACTTGGACTTTAACATCATTGACTCGTGACTTCACTTGGACTTGAGCCTTTTGACTTGACAAGACTTGCTGTTTCCCAGAAAACCCAAATATTAAAACGTATGTTATTACCGAACGCTCTGTATCTTTCAATGTCTGTGTATATGTGCGTCTGTGCGCGTATTTGCTGTCGGCAAGACATCCAATCAAATTAGATCCACGTTGTTTTGAGCCAACAGCATCCATCCAATCAAATTACAGGACAACCAATGCAGTGGAACTCTCAAATAATGCGCCAGTTAGACAAAATGATACCAAAGATAGATTCGTTCGGATATAAAAACTACGAGGTGGTCAACAAAAAACAAATAGCAGTATGCAAAACATGCGGGTCGAAGATTACAGACGGAGATGTAACAACTTCCAACTTTGTTCGACATTTGAAGTTGCACAAAGAACGCTAAGTTCTGAGTGAATGCTAACACTTATTTGCTAACTTTTCTTTGCTGTGTAGTTAAATCAGTGAGGCTGTAAACTCGCTGTTAACGTCGCAAACTGGTAATCTGTCCACTGCGAGTTCACTCCCTTAATTCATACACTTATTAAAGTGATTTTTTAAAACCTGGTAGGATGAGGTACTTATACATAACATTAGCCAATGTACAGTATCGCACACAGTAGACGGCGGTCAGCAGCAACGTGTATTTTAGCCACCAACAAAGACATACAATACATACATATTAGTGGTGGGCCGTTATCGGCGTTAACGTGCTGTGTGAGAC
Source organism: Denticeps clupeoides (assembly GCF_900700375.1). NCBI lineage: Eukaryota > Metazoa > Chordata > Actinopteri > Clupeiformes > Denticipitidae > Denticeps > Denticeps clupeoides. The sequence continues at coordinate 37,954,103 of NC_041707.1, forward strand.
TCTTATCGGGCGATAAAAACGTGCTGCGTTAACGTGAGACTCTTATCGGGCGATAAAAAAATATCGCCGTTAATCTATTCACAAAGTTGGGTTGGGAGCTGGGTCTATACTACGCAAGCTATTGTGCCGGAGTTAAATGGTTAGATTTATAAGTATATTTCTTCTTTCTTGTGTCTTTTATGTTCTTATTTTCTAAAGACTTATTTTGTTTTTGAGACCTGGTTCAGGTCTCTTGGACACATGGCGGGAGTTGTGAAAGTGAAGTGATTGTCACACGTGATACACAGCAGCACAGCACACGGTGAACACAGTGAAATTTGTCCTCTGCATTTAACCCATCACCCTGAGTGAGCAGTGGGCAGCCATGACAGGCGCCCGGGGAGCTTTGCTCAGTGGCACCTCAGTGGTACCTTGGCAGATCGGGATTCGAACCAGCAACCTTCTGATTACGGGGCCGCTTCCTTAACCACTAGGCCACCACTGCCCCTAAGAGGTGTGAGAGGTGCGTGGGGTTTGTGTGCAAAAAGTTATTTCTTTCATTTTAATTTATGTACATATTAGGAATATTTTGCATGTGTGTTATTTTGTGAATATTTTTTTTTATGTTCTTTTAATACTGTATATTGTAGAGAGGTGCAGAAAGACGCGATGTTCTGACGCGATCTTGCTTTTTGTACAGAATACACTTTGCACAGAAAATCTCTTGGGTGTCAGCTCATCATTTGTGGTTCAAGAAACTAAATCAAAAAGTTACACAACACAGAAGAAGAACCGCTACACTATGATGACTTTCACCTTGATATTTTAGCGCGGATGTAGACCTAGCCGAATTGCACTGTAGGGGGTGAGAACGAGCCTTCGAACTGTGAAATTACCACATCAAACGTGACGTGGTAACATGGATGCAGCTATTTAACTGAATAAACAGTTGGTAAACACAAGTACATCTTATTTTCCACTTCCCGCGGTTAAGTCTGATATGTTCATGTATTTGTTACAGGACAGGACAAACTGCTGTGGAACTAATTGAAATGCAATATGTCATGGAAATACAATGTTAGCACTTTTTGTTCAAATAATTACAGTTGCACTTGTTTTTTCAGATGCGTTTATTCTGTAAAGCAGTGGTTTAAAATGAAGAATATTCTTAAAAAATATGAGTTAAATGTTAAAAATGAAGTTAATAGTGCAATGTTAGCACTATTTATTTCTGCAGTTTCAATTGCACTTGTTTTAATAAAACAATAGATTTTAAAAGCATACACGATCGGTGAAAATATATTATTATTGTGCGGTTGAAAAGACTTGAAAGGACTTGAAACTCAAACTGCAGGACTTAGGACTTGACTTGAGACTTATCAGTCTTGACTTTGGACTTGACTCGACACTTGCCTGTCTTGACTTGGCACTTGACTTGGGACTTGAGGGCAAAGACTTGAGACTTACTTGTGACTTGAAAAGCAATGACTTTGTCCCACTTCTGTTAATTAGCATAAATAAATCTTTCAGTGGGCATTCCCCAATATTTCAAACAATTGATTTGTCCCAGATCATCAGTCCATTCCGTGTTGGTCTGGTCACCAATATTCTTAAAGTGTGACCGACAGAGGCTGCAACTCAGGCCCTTACTGCTAATGCATACGAATATGAAATCTGACCCAACAGAAATATTTGTGTGTAAAGGTGTGATTGCGAATCTGATCAAATGTTGATCAATTTCTGCTTGCAAATGCTCTTTAATAATCTCAAGCTATCAAACCATTATCTTGTTAATTAAAAATAAGTAACCTTGAACTAACAATTGTGCACTTATTTACACAGATGCAATAGCCAATAACCTAGTGGGTAAAACACTGACCTACAAGAAAACGCTGTTTTGGAAGCGTTCACCCCCCCAACCATCTGCACACGTGCAATCTATGCAAAATATTTTATTTTCATGAATAAAATTTCTCTAGCTTAGTTTTTTTTTAATAATATATGCTGTGTTATCCTGGTGCTTTCTCTTTGGTGGAAACCGGGTCCAAATGGCTCTTTCACTGTTAAAGGTCGCTGACCCCTGTTCTAATATGTATGTAGATGAAATGACAATAAAGCTCAAATTGATCTTGAATTGTTTTCACAACTGTATTAATGTATATAAACCACACAAACATATTATATAAAGTTTTTTTAACTGAATAAGTCATTTATTGCAGCTTTTCAGACAGACAGAAAATATTAATATGTATATAAAATAAAAGTAATCGCTGTACATATCTATAGGCAGCACATCTCATTTGTTGCTGCCAAAATACTCAACTTAAATAAGTAAAAAACAAGAAAACAATGTTAAACCTGTCTACATTAGAGCTTTAACAGTTCACAAATCAGTTCAAGTTGAAGTGCTAGAAGTTGAAAAGCATGTTCACGTTTTCTGAGCTTGGCCTTGAACGATGAGGTGAGGGAATATCACCACTACTGCTGAACACTCTCTGCACAATCCTGTAAAAAGACTGGTGGGGTGAGAGAACAGAGTGTAAAAAACTCTTTCTCCCTCTCTACACACAAAAGCACTGTATTCAACAACTCCAACTTGATGTTACCTGGCAGAAAGAGGCATGGCAAAATAGAGGTTAAAAAATGAACAGTTTCTAATTTATTAACAGCGGTAAATAATTATTGCAGTTACATGTGAATATTGTATGTAAAAAGGTACCAAGGTTACAGAGAAAACAAAAATAAAAAAGAAAGAGTAAAGAGAGAGAGAGAGGGAGAGAAAAAGCCATGAGAAAAAATGAGAGAAGAGAAAAAGACTCGGAAGCCGGAAGGTTTCTGATGGAAAAACCCCTGAGCAAGAAAGCCCAGTCCCTTTCCCACATGTGAACAGATGTTTTATACAGCTGGCCTACAGGAAGTTGTCACAGACCAATCAGAACCTGTTGTTTCTGACGTCACGCCCCCCCGGTCCCTCCTGTCTGGGGAAGACAAAGAGAGTGGGCGGTCCCAATGGCCTACACACGTTGTGTGAGGTGTTGCACTGCCGTCCGACAAAAGGCATGTAAAACGGAGGTGTTGAATCTTCATGCACAACAAAGGCACAGTAATGTCACATCTCTTCTTGCAGACGGCTGCTATGCAAAACAAAAGCATAGAAAGACCATGGTCCCGCGACGCCCCATCTTACAATCCCTTCCTTTTAGCAGCAGTGGTTTGTTGGAGCGAATCCACAGAGGCCACCATAAATGCACCTTATTTAACCCCTATGCCGGCATGTTATGAAATAAAACTCCCAAAACCTCGCTGCAGGCCTGATTCCGATGGTTGGGAGCAGTGAGACCAGAACCTGGTGAGTCGCTTCAACATACACGACACTAATAATGTAGTTAGCAGTCCGCTAAATTTATATCAGTTGGACTCCACTTCTAAAGCCTAGATGTAGATAAAACGTGTACATTTCTCTCCCTTATTAGCCAGTTTAGACTAACCATCTGCCCGCCACCACTCACTCTCTCTCCTTCTCCCCAGTCAGGGTTCAAAGTTCACCATACAGTTTTAAACCATAAAAATACAGAAAATAAACCAAATACAATAAGATACAGGCCTTCAGAAAATAATTACATATCAGCATAGTATATTCAGAAATTATATTATTCACATTAAATGCCAACCTGCAACATTTCAGACACTTAATCTAAAGAAAGGAAATATTCCACTTAAACAAAAAAATTATTTTATTCCTGCAGCACATGATGCTCAGCAGGAGAGATGATGAGAGGTGCTGAGTTTTCACCTCCATCATTAAGACCAGGGCTGAAGTACGGATAGAGTTTCTCAGAGAAGGTCTGACAAATAAAAGAGTAAATATGAGAGCTGTTCTCCACATCATAAAAGGAGACCAGACCCTCCTCATAATCCACAAACACCCCCAAATTCTGGGGTTTCTTACTCAGATAGAGGAGGACTGGAGGACCAGCACATGCTGAATACTCATTTCCATTCCTCAGACACACAGTCCAGTATCCATTCTGAGGTGTTTCTGTGATGTCCCCTTTCCTGTTAATTGACTCTCTGGCGACTCCTAAATCCCAGTTAGTCTTCCCCCTGACCTCCACCTTGTAGTAAAATCTCCCTGAGGAGAAACCCTTTTTTCCCAGGACAGAGACACATGAATCAAACCTCTCTGGATTATCAGGGAGATTCTGTCGTTTGTCTCCATGTCTCACTTGTTTCCCATCAGCAGACAGGATGAGGTTGGGATGAGCTGAATCAGGATCCAGAGTCACGTCCACTGTAGTGAATAAAGAGAATTAAGATTAAAGTGGGAATTGACATTTAGTGGCTGTAGATTATAAATATGGACGACTGCTGATAGTTTAAAAGAAACAAAGCAGATTTTCTGAAAAACCTTGTTGAAGATGAAGATTGAAAAGACATAAAATAAATACCTGCATGACGTCTGAACTTGATCAGTTCTGTAGAAACAAACATCATATTTAATATCAGTTTATCCCAGATTAAGAACAGAAAGTTGAACTGTGACACGCTAATGATGTTCATCATTTTACTCCAATCCCAGTGGGACAGACTGGTTTAAATTTCCCTCACTGGTGTCTCTTTTTACTGGTTCCAGTATGTTGGACTTCTCAGGTCCCACTTCATTCCTTCAAAACCAGATGCCACTCATGTTTTCCTTCCATTTTAGTAGCACCAGTCTTCTTGCTATACGAGTGGCGAATGCTACGGTATTCCTCGAGCTAAGATTGAGGGAAAGATCCTGACGTGCAACCCCAAAAATGTCAGTTACACCAGAGGCATCTAAATGGAGTTTTTAAAACCTCAGTAAGAACTGAAATTATTGCCTTCCAGAAACTATGAAGCGAGGGACACGAACAAAACTTATGAGCGAATGTGGCTGTTTGATTACGGTTTCAATACGGTATAGAGGGCAGTGATTGGAATAGCGAATAAGGAAACAGACCCCTAATCGGAAGGTTGCCGGTTCGAAATACAGTCCACACACACTGCTCCCCGGTCGCCTTGTTACGGTGGACCAGATTCTCACCCGCTAAGCCGCCAGTACGAGCTGCGGACCACCGTAAATTCTGCAGCCTGCGCTGCTTCTCTCATGACTGCTGCATTCTATTCCGTATAAAAATAAATAATGACATATTTTAGTCTTTATTAATAAATCTGAAACACTGTGACTGTGTGTAATTACTTTATGATTGTTGCTTATGCCAGAACCGTGAATCACAACTTGTTGTCCTGCATAATTCTGTGGGTCTCAGAGCATTTCTATCTAAATGTCTACAGAAACAGAGAAACCATCATGTCAATCATCTACCAACACACAACATGTCTGAGCCGCTCCTCAAAAACTCTCTACAGACGCTTCACATGTAGTTCGGGTCGCGCCACACCTGAGGAAGACCAGCATAAGACGCCAGGATAACCAAGTTCACGACCGAGTCCCAGATCATAAGTTCAGTCTGATCATTACTCACGTAGCGCTGGGATCTTCTCCATCTGCTTCCTGAATAAGGTCTCCAGCTTAGATATGGATCTCCTTACCGTCTCCACACTCAGAGGAGGATGGATGCTGACATCAGCCCAGTTCTTGGTGTGTGGAGGGCTGCACAGTGTTGGGTAGATCTACAGTAGAGCAGGAGAGAGGAGAAACCCCTCAGCATGGGGAGTGTTGTCCTGTGATGTAGCAGAGAGAGAGATACTGACCTGTAGGAGTTGGAGGTGATCCTCAATGTGTGAGATCTTCTCCAGCTCACTGTCCCCTCCTCTGGAGCTCTGTGATCTCCTGCTGCAGATCTTTAACCAGCCCTTCAGCCTGCCTCTCTGCAGCTCTCTGCTCCTCCTCCATCACCTCCAGCAGCCCAGCCTGGCTTCTCTCAATGGAGCGCAGCAGAGCAGTGAACATCTCCACACTGGCTGAGATCTCCTCATCTGTGCTTTTCTATAAGACAAGAAGTTTGTTGTGTGCTTCACAGCTCAGATGAAGTATTTTCATTATAGAAACTTATTCAGCAGTAAAAACATAAACAGGCTTGAGGGTCAATTATTTCTCCACATTGTGGTGTGGACATGATGTTCTAATAAATGTGTTTTACTGCTGATTTGAAATGATTTGACCGTTTAATTTGGTTTCAGGCTGGTAGAGAGATTAGAACAATACGCTACTGATGATTTAAGAGTAGAACCTGAGCTACAAGATGAACACAAAGACATGAAAGGAACGGGAACAGCAGCTCGCCTCTCTCACTGATCCATCAGAGGAGCATCAACACCACAGAATTTTGTAAAACTCTTCTGTCTGAAAACAACACAAAACTCCAGACACAGGAAGTTGTTAATGTTTACATTATTGTACTGACATCTCCATCCTGCAGACCAGGGTTCTTCAAGTCTGGACCTCGAATCAAAATGTAGGCCTTGTTTTCACTTCTTCCAGGTAGTTACTGATTCTGATTGGACACAGAGGATTCACACCTCACTCACACGTAGAAGAAGTCTGGTAAATCGTGAGGTGAAGAACCCTGCTGTAGACCCTGACATAAACCAGAACTGATACATGGTGAAACATCATCATGAGCGACTATCATCACCTTCCTGACCGCTACTTGATCTTTAATCTCCTGAATCTTCCTCAGTCTGTCCTGGATCATCTGCTGCATTTTCATCTGCATCTTCATCAGATGGGACTGTGAACAAAGTTCTCTACATCAATATTGATGTAGAACAAATGATGGGTTTCAGATGAACAAGTTAAAAAAAATGAATAATTTTAAAAAAGATCTCACCTTCTTCTCTCCACACTCCTCCTCCACAGGAACAGTGTTGTGATCTTTGTGGTTTAATTCAGTACAGAACTGACACACACACGTCTGGTCGTCTCTACAGAAGAACTGCAGGGGTCTCTCGTGTTTCTTACATATATAGTCCTCCAGGTTCTCCACAGGGTCCATCAGTTTGTGTTTCTTCAGCTTTGGTGTCACCATGTGAGGCTCCAGGTGAGTTTTACAGAAGGAAAGTCCACAGTCCAGACATGATTTGACGGCCTGATCAGTGCAGGCATCACATGACACGGCAGTTTCGGAGTGAAGTTCTGTAACACTGCTGAACTTCTCAGGTGCCAATTTCCTAAACTGAGCAGCTAATTCAGATATAAAAGTGTTGACACGAAGTTCAGGTCTCTGAAGGTAAATTTCTTTACACAGAGGACACTGGGTTTGACTACAGTTGTCCCAGTACTCATTTATACAGCCCATGCAGAAGTTGTGTCCACATGGAGTAGAGACTGGATCAGTGAACACGTCAAGACAGATGGAGCACTGGAGCTGCTCTTCAGACAGGTAACTGCTGGAGGAAGCCATGTCTGCAGGTCTACAGAAGATATTCTTTCAAATCTGTCTTAGATTAGATTAAATAATAAAACAACACAAATTTAATCAATGTAACATTAAACTCAATTATATTGTGTGTGTGTGTCTATGTGAGAATTAATACATGATTTTACTTACATCTGTAAAGAGAGGGCAGTTATTGTTACAGTTGTTGTCCTGCTGACAGATATGAAAATGACATGCACTTTACTGACGGTCCCTAAAAATTACAATTAAATTAAAAACTAAAAAAAACTAAAATCTACTCAAAACCATATTTATGTAAATATGGGAACTTTACACTCGCTGTTGTTCTTAAGGCAAGACGTGAATCTTTACTGAAAACCAACACACAAAGTCTGAAATGTCTTGACACGATACATGTATCAGCGCGCTTTTCGAAGCCGTTTCCTCCCCAAGAGCAAGAACAACACGTCCTGCTCAACTCACCTGAGCCCTAAATGTCACGTCAGATGCTTCAAATTACAGTTAATCCTGCTGGAAAAGAGAAAGATGGAAAGTCTGAATATTTCACTGAGTTTATGTGTGGAGCTGAAGTTTGGTTTCTAGTAAAACGAAAGTGAAAATATAACCTCAGGTCAGATTCATGTCACCGCTCCTCATTTTAAAAGAACAGGGAGGACTTTTCATGCAGACGTTTCAGATCTTATGGTGGATTTTTCTGCTAATACTTTGGCTCACAGTGGTGGTTCCCTGAACTAGTCATTATACAGTCATTTTAGAAGCGATTGCTCATTAATTAAATGCATGAACATTAAAAAGTCATAGTAATGATTTTGAGTTTTAAGCACCAAGGGACATAATCTGGAAAGACAAATCGATGCATAAGTAGAAGCAGAGTCTCATGTTAATCTTGCTTTTGTGGTATATAGTGGTCTGTGTTTTCCCTCATTTTGAGTGAATGAATATTTTATTGCTGATTATGGTTGTTACTCTGGAGTTCAGGCCCAAAATACTCAATGCACCAAAGTGCCACTGAGGTTCAAGGTACCGTCCCCACACGTCCCCGTCCTCGCCTGCCCACTGCTCACCAATGGTGATGATTAAATGCAGAGGTGTTTGTGTGCGCTGTGCTGCAGTGTTTCACAATGAGAATCACTTCACTTTCATTTCAAGATCATTTTCTACTGTGCTGGAATTCCTGAGTGCTGAATTTGATTACTGTCTCATGCAAAAAACAAATAAAAAGACTTGAGGCTGTATGAGGTGTTTCTCGTAGAGCTGTGAGATGGTGGAAGTGGAACCCTGATGATGCGCTCTGCTGTCTTCACTATCCGCTGCACGGCCTTCTCCTCAGCGGCAGTGCAGTTCCTGTACCAGACAGTGATGTAGCAGCAGAGAACATTATCAATGGTCCCCCGGTGGAACAATGTGAGGATGGGAGGAGGGAGGTTGGGCTCCTTCAGCTTCCTGAGGAAGTGCAAATGTTGCTGGGCTTTCTTGGTGGTGGAGGTGGTGTTGAGGCTCCAGGAGAGGTCGTCTGTAATGTGCACAACCAGGAACTTCACACCGCTGATCATCTCAACAGCAGATCCATCGTGGTTGGTGATGAGCCCCACAATCGTTGTGTCATCTGCGAACTTGATAATTTGGTTCGAACTGTACTGTGCAGCACAGTCATTTGTCAGCAGAGTGAACAGCGGTGGTCTGAGCAGCATCCCTGTGGGGAACCTGTTCTCAGTCTGAGTCTGAGACGTAATGTCTTAAGAAAAAATATCGGCCTGAAACTGTCCCCACGCAACCATAGAAATGGTGGATGTTATCTGCTCCTTTAATTTTAGAAAACGGTTTGTGGAGCGGAATTAAAGTCACTGAGTAATAAAGTAAAAAGTTAAAATATAAAGTAAAAGTTATCACAACATGACTCAAGGAGTGAAGTGTATTTTTATTCACCCGCCTTTATACAAAACGATAATCAGATTCTGTAGCATGCAATTCTTATTACAGCTACATGAACATGGACATGAATCGACATGACGTTTAAATATGCATCATCGTATGTGTTAGTATTAAGAATTAATAAATTAAATGATTAATTTGTCCTAGTAATTTTAAACTTTCTACAAATTGTTAATGCTGTAGACTTTGGTGGACAAGTTTGTAACGATGCAGGTATTTTATTATCTTGCAGAATAAACAGTAATGAAAAAAGTTTATTGTATTGGAAAATGAACAATAAATGAATAACAGAATATAACACGGTTCCCAGCACTAACATATCATATTGGGATATTTTAGTTGAATTAGCTAGAAAGATGAAGTAAGAAGCTCACTTCATGTACAGATATTTGGTAATAATCGACAAATTAAAATGACGTCCAATTTAATTTGAAATAATTTCACTCATTTAAGTCCTTTTTTTGGTCCTATCCTGTCTCATACGATGAGTGATGCTCAGTTATTACCTTGGTCATTCAGACAAGGACCAAAGAATGGATAGAGTTTCTCAAAGATCCACTGACCAGTAAAAGAACTTATTCTCCACATCATAAAAGGAGACCAGACCCTCTTCATAATCCACAAACACCCCCACCTTCTGGGGCTTCATTCCCAAAGCGAGGAGGACTGTGGGCTATCAAGTGCTTCATACACCTTATTCCTTAAACACAGAGACCAATATCCAGTTTAAGGTTTCTTCTTTCCTGTTAATCGACTCTCTGGCCGCCCCTAAATTCCAGGCAATCTTACCCCCGACCTCCATCTCATAGTAGAATCTTCCTAAGAAACCCTCTTTTCCCAGGACACAGGGAAACAGATCAAACCTCTCTGGATTATCAGGGAGATTCTGTTATTTTCTCACTTGTTTCCCATGAGCAGACAGGACAAGTTTGGGTTGAGCTGAATCAGGGTCCAGAGTCACGTCCACTGTAGTGAATGTAAAAAATTTAAATTACATTAATGTTTACTAACCTGGAATGGATGTTTGCAGGGCGGTGATGTTACAAGATGTAAAATTAGTTCACAGATAATGTTCAATAAATTATGAATGGTATCAAAAAAAATACCTGCATGGCGTCTAATCCGTTTCAATTCTGTGGAGTAGAGAGAAAGAAACATGCAAAACATTTACAAATGACATGAATCATTATTTGCATTGTTAATTTGTGTAGTGTCACATACCTGCATGAAGTCTAGCTCTGTTCAGTTCTGAATAAAAAATCTAATTATTTAATAACAGTGAATTTCATTTATTTTATTTAAATTACATATAAATCTGTTGTTCTACTTATAAAATCACAAAAACCTCACAGATCCTTACAAAAAAACCTATATAATTATTATATAGTGTATAAATTCCACATGATTGAAATATCCTCCACAATAATGATATGTCCATGTCCCAGATCAAGTATGGCTGGGATCTTCTCCATCTGCTTCCTGAATGAGGTCTCCAGTTTAGATACAGATCGGATCACGGTCTCCAAACTCAGAGGAGGATGGATGCTGACATGAACTGACAGCCCAGTTCTTGGTGTGTGGAGGGCTGCACAGTGTTGGGTAAATCTACAGTAGAGCAGGAGAGAGTGGAAACCCCTCAGCATGGGGAGTGTTGTCCTGTGATGTAGCAGAGAGAGAGACACTGACCTGTAGGAGGTAGAGGTGATCCTCAGCAGCTCAGCCTGGCTTCTCTCAATGGAGCGCAGCAGAGCAGTGAAGACCTCCACACTGGCTGAGATCTCCTCCTCTGTGCTTTTCTATAAGACAAGAAGTTTGTTGTGTGCTTCACAGCTCAGATGAAGTATTTTCATTATAGAAAATTATTCAGCAGTAAAAATTCTCAAAATACTCAATGCAGCGGCAAAGTGACACTGAGGATCAAGGTACCGTCCCACACGTGTAGGCCTAGTGAGAGTAAGTAGATTTACTGTAGTTCTTACTGACTGAGCACTAAACCACCCCAAATACTTGACCTCATCTCACGCCCGCACAGAGCAACAGAGAAGCTGACGGCGCCGCCCTGCTGGTCCCCGGCGATCTGGTTCCATGTGGGACTTGTTTACATGTCAGACTTGAACTGCTTGTATGGTTTCTTTCTTTCTTGTTTAGTTGAAATGTTTTTTTTTTTATATTTTTAGAATAAAAATGTGTTTTGTACTTTTTACAGCCTTTTTGAATCATATTTAGAGTGATTAGGACTGGACGCTGGTTTTCTTGTGTAGTAATGGAAACAGGTCACTTGCAAAACCTTTTCGTTCGTGGGATACAGACTTCAATTAGTCAAGTGTATCAATTAGTCACTTTAGTAAGGAAAAATATGTAATTAGAGTCGATTAACAAATGATTAAACTTTTTTGCAGCATTGATGAAACTTGATATAATCAAACATTCACCAGTGCTATTTAGTAGCTTTTGGTACATATTTAAACTTTGTTTATTAGAATTAGAGCATAGGCAATAACAATATTCTCAAAAGGTTACAAAGGAAAACAGCTCAAACTCTCAAACCTAGACCCCAATAAAAACAACCAAACAGAAGAAATATTTATATAAATAAATAATACACACACACACACACACACACACACACACACACACACACATCGATACATACACATACAGATATTACACCCAAAAAAGGAGAAAAAGAATAAAAAAAGCAGCCTACAATCCACCCCCACCATCAACCTATACAAAAATAAGTAAATAAATAAATAAATTCATTTAAAACCGCCTCTGCAGAGCTCCACCGAGACGCAGACTGTATCACCCAGGACCAGAAGGGAAATTCTTATTCTTAACCAGATCAAGGAAAGGACCCCATATCTTTTTAAATGTCTTAAGGGAACCCCTAAGTGAAAGTCTTATCCTTTCCAGTTTAACAAAATAAAGAATATCTCGTATCCAGTGAATTTGGCTGGGAGGTTTCGAGGATTTCCAGTTTGTTGTAATTAGTCTTCTTGCCAGTAAGGTAGAGAAGGCCAGCATGTCCCTTTGATGAACAGATAATGAAGAAGGTGAGGGGAAAACCCCAAACAATGCCCCAAGTGGGTTGGGCTCTATTCTTTTCCCCACAAATTCTGACAACATGTCAAATATTTCAGTCCAGTACTGGTGTAAAGAAGGGCAAAGCCAGAACATATGAATAATATTGGCAGGGGACTGCTGACATCGGTCACACAAAGGACTGGCGCCCTCATAGATTTGTGATAACCGCAGCTTAGTGTAATATGAACGGTGTAAGATTTTAAACTGTATGAGGCCAAGTCTAGCGCAAATAGATGATCCATGAACTCGCAGCAAAACCTCCCCCCAAATCTAATCAGGAATTTCCTGTCCCAAATCCTCTTCCCAAAGTGTCTTCAGAGGGGTTAGTGAATTAGTACATATATTAAAAATCTGATTATAAGTATGAGAAACCGAACCTTTCAGAGATGGAGTTGGTTTAAGAAGGTCATCTAAAACAGAGTCTGGGGGTAGATTGGGAAATGTGGGAAAGGTATGATGAGCAAAGCTACGCACCTGCAAGTATCTAAAGAAATGATGCTGAGGAAGAGAATATTTATGAAGCAGTTGTGAGAAAGAGGCAAAGACATTGTCCATGTATAGGTCTTTAAAACAGTGAATTCCAGCTTTTGACCACATAGAGAACAGATCATCAACCAGAGATGGAGGGAACTGGTGATTTGCAGCCAGCGGGGCATAGGTGGAAGAAGTTTGTAACCCAAAGTACCGTTTAAACTGCACCCAAATTCTGAGAGTAGTTCTAACAATCCTATTTTTAGAATAAGGCAAAGTGGAAGACAGAATAGCAGAGTGCACTAAAGCTCTCAGAGATGTAGGTTTGACCGAATTTGCTTCTATTGCCAAACAATTGATTTGAGCATCTGATGGTTCGGACTGAAGCCAGTATTTGAGGATCCTAAGAAATTTGAGATGCCCAGAAATAAAACCTAAAATGTGGTAAGGCTAACCCACCAAGTTTTCTTGGTCTTTGTAAGTATTGTTTGCGTAGTCTTGGAACTTTCTTGTTCCAGATAAACTCAGAGATCACAGAGTCAACTTTCTGAAAAAATGACTGATGCAGAAATATTGGTATGCCTTGAAATAGGTAAGAAAAATGTGGTAAAATATTCATTTTCACCGTATTAACACGTGCACTCAGGGACAGATTGAGAATGGACCACTGTTCACAATCCTCTCGAACCTTAGACAGCAAGGAAACAAAATTAGCCTTTAAAAGATCTTCAAATTTAGATGTGACACAGACACCAAGATATGTAAAATTATGATGGACAAATGAAGGGTAAGCTATAAAGAGGGTAATTCCTAGCAGCAGTACTGATGGGAAATAATTCACTTTTATTCAAATTCAATTTATAACCAGAAATCTGAGAGAATGATTGAAGAGCAGCAGGGATTGAAACCGGTAAATAAATAAAAAATTTTTAAAAAAAGTGAAGTGATTGTCACTTGTGATACACAGCAGCACAGCACACGATGCACACAGTGAAATTTGCCCTCTGCATTTAACCCATCACCCTGAGTGAGCAGTGGGCAGCCATGACAGGCGCCCGGGGAGCAGTGTGTGGGGACGGTGCTTTTGCTCAGTGGCACCTCAGTGGCACCTTGGCGGATCGGGATTCGAACCTTCTGATTACAGGGCTGCTTCCTTAACCGCTAGGCCACCACTGCCCCGAGATAGCCCTAGAGATATATAACAAGAAGTCATCTACATAAAGGGACACTCTCACCTCCCGCCCATTCCTAACAATTCCAGTAATCTGAGTGTTAGACCTAAGTGCACTTGAAAGAGGTTCAACTGCAAGCGCAAATAACAAAGGGCTTAAGGGGCAACCCTGTCTAGTCGAACGATAGAGGGGGAAATATTCAGATTGAGTATTATTTGTTCTAACAGATGCTTGTGGTGAGGAGTAAAGTATCTTAATCCATGAAATGAACTTTTTTTTTAAATCCAAACCTCCCCAGTGTATGAAAAAGATAGGGCCATTCCACTCTATCAAAAGCCTTTTCAGCATCAAGTGATATGAGGACCTCCTGAGCTGAGGGATCCGGAGTGTTATAAATTGTATTAAACAGACATCTAAGGTTAGAGAAAGAGTGTCTATTTCGGATAAATCCCGTTTGGTCTGCAGAGATGATGCTTCCAGTCTTAAAGCCAACAATTTTGATAAAAGTTTAAAATCTGCATTCAACAAGCTGATTGGGCGGTAGGATGAGCAGCACAAAGGATCTTTGCCCTTTTTTAAAAGCAGTGAGATGGTGGCTTGTGAAAGGGTTTGAGAAAGGCAGCCAGAGTCAAACGGTTCATTATACATGTCTAGCAGTAATGGAGTCAGTTTATCCCAGAACTTTCACAAGGAAATCTGTCAGGTCCAGGACATTTTCCACTTTGCTGAGACATCAGTGCCGATCTAAGTTCTGCAATGGTGATTGGCTTCTCTAAATCCTCAGCAATGGATGTGTCTATGGAGGGAATATGCAGTTTGTCAAAAAATATCAAACTCAGCAGGAGAAGATGTAAGATCAGAGGAGTAAAGAGACACATAAAATTCCTTAAAGGCTTTGTAAGAATGGACATCGCGGGAGCCTGCTTTGTCTTGCATAACAGATGTCTGCAGGGGGAAGTGTGACATTCCTGTGTCGATGGTTGAGGGTGAAGATTCGACACCCCGGTTTTTACATGCCTTTTGTCCGACATCAACGTGCGAAGTATCAGCCGTCAGGACCGCCCACCCTCTTTGTCTTCACCAAATGGGAGGCACCGGGGGCGTGACATCAGAAACAACAGGTTCTGATTGGTCAGTGACAACTTCCTGTAGGCCAGCGACAACTTCCTGTAGGCCAGTGACAACTTCCTGTAGGCCAGGGGTATAAAAGTCTGCGCACATGTGGAAAAGGGGCTCTGGGCTCTCTTGCTCAGAGGTTTTTCCATCGGAAACCGGAAGGTTTCTGAGTCTTTCTCTCCTCCTCTTTTTCACTTCTCCCTCTTTACTCTTTCTTCTCATTTTTACTTTCTCTGTAACCTTGGTACCTTTTTACATGCAATATTCACATGTAACCACAATAATTATTTACCGGTGTTAATAAATTAGAAACTGTTCATTTTTAACCTCTATTGTGCCATGCCTCTTTCTGCCAGGTAACATCAAATTGGAGTGGTTGAATACAGTGCTTTGTGTGGAGGGAGAAAGAGTTTTTTCTACACACTCTATTCTCTTCTCCAACACCACATGATCTTCAGTGTGTTTTTTACAGCTTTGTTAATTTCCAGGGGATCAGAGGTTTAGCCCGAGACAGTTTGGATCTGTAGTATTTGACGGGATGCTGCTGTCCGACGTATCTGGTGTGCCAATAACTTGCTGGCCTTGTCTCCATTAAACTCTTTATTAAACTCTTCATTCAAAAGAAGCCGAGTATTAAGCCACCATGGTGCTCTAGTGTAATTAAATTTCTTGAAAAATATATTAATTGAGATTGATGCATGGTCTGATAAGGCAATGGCATCATATTTACAGTCTGATATGGATGAAAGTAATCTATTATCCACCAAAAAAAGATCAATACGTGTGAAGGTATGGTGAACTTGAGAAAAAAAAGGAGTATTCACGTTTAGTAGGATTAAAGAAGCGCCAGGCATCAGAAACAGCATATTCTTTCGTAAAAGATAAAATAGCCTTAGCCGACCTAGAAGGAGCACAAACTGCAGAAGAAGAGCAGTCCAAGTGGGGATTAAGCCAGCAATTGAAGTCATCCCCTAATATTACTTTACTTTACTTTACTTTATTTGGCAGACGCTTTTATCCAAATATTAGATAATGTGTAGACAAATCAGGAATCAATGAAGAGACGTTTGAAGAAACCCTCATTGTCGTAATTGGGGGCATATATATTAATTAGAGCCACAGAAGTATTATGAATTTGGCCCGTAACAATCACAAATCTCCCATTAGGGTCAGATACTACACTTGTATGTACAAAAGGGACAGATTTATGCAGTAGTATGGCTACTCCTCTTGCTTTCCCTGAGAATGAAGAGTGGTAGGTTTGATTGATCCAGCCCTTCTTAAGTCTGACATGGTCTGAGGGTTTGAGATGTGTTTCTTGTAAAAATATTACATGGGCACCTGCGTGATGAAGATAATGAAAGATCTTACTACGTTTTATAGGATTGTTAAGCCCCCTACAATTGAGACTAGTAAATAAAATGTTGCCCCCACCTGGGATCGATACAGAATTAGCCCTGGTCATAAATTAAAATAAAAGAGGAATGTTGTCTCAAAGTAGTGAAGTAAGCTGAATGAAAAATAAAATTAAGAAAGCATAATAAAACAAAAAGGAAAAATAAATAACTGAAATATGTGGTGGTAGTAGCCTAGTGGTTAAGATGCTCGCCTGTGAACCAGAAGACCCAGGTTCAAATCCCACTTACTACTATTGTGTCCCTGAGCAAGACACTTAACCCTGAGTTGCTCCAGGGAGACTGTCTCTGTAACTACTGATTGTAAGTCGCTCTGGATAAGGGTGTCTGATAAATGCTGTAAATGTAAATAAAAACCAAGACCCCACCCCACCCAACCTAGCAGAAGCCTCTCCCAAAACTGGAGGCGCGCCACCCACCCCATAACACACCATCTTCTTGGCACGTCCGTGGCAATATTAATTCGCATTCAGAATACTTAAAAGAAGGCACAGTATATCTTAAAAAAAATAACTACACACACAATCTAAATTTCAATATTTCTAAAGGTAGCACCAAGAAAGAAAGATCGACATCATAGCTCTATTAGAGTACATAATCAGATCTTCTTAAAAGAATATAAAGCTCACCTTGTGAGAAAGTTTTAGAACACCACCGGGAACATGAATTCCGCGATGTTACCAGCAACAATGGCACGTTAGCTAATTAGCTAGCTAGAGGGAATCTGGAGCCACCACCTTTTTCACTTTCTTCTCAATAAAGTCCAGCGCCAAAGCGGGATCCTCGAACCTGTGGGTCTGACCGTTGGTCAGTGTAATGCGCAGTGTGGCTGGATAGAGAAGTCCAAACTTAATGTTCGGGCAGCAGTGGAGCTCCTTCTTCACATTAGCGAATGTCGCTCTTTTCTTCGCCACCGCCGCTGTAAAGTCCGGGAAAATAGAAATCTTCTTACCCACGTGGAGAAGAGGAGACATTTCTCCGGCTCTTCGCAGAATCCGGTTCCGAACCTGGAACAGGTTAACTCTAATAATAAGTGGACGCGGAGGTTCGCCATCTTTGGACCTGGGACGTAAGGTGCGGTGAGCACGATCCAGTAGAGGTTTCTCATCAAGACCGAGTAGGTCCTGCAGGAACTGAGTCACAAACTCAGTTGGTCGTGGGCCCTCCAGACCCTCGGGAAGTCCCACCAAGCGAACATTATTCAATCTGGAGCGACTTTCCAGGTCTTCACATTTCCTGGACAGGTAATCTACCTGTGCTGTTAGCGTGCTAACGCTAGCCTGCAGCTCGGTTAGCTTAACATCACGATCGTTCGCCGAACGTTCGAGTGTAGCGATTGTCTCTCCTTGTGCAGCCAACCTGCCATCAAAAACTTCCAGAGCCACCGTTATCTCCCTACAGACAGTAGAGGTTCATGCTAAGGGTGAAGGCTACATCGCCATCTCCAAGCCATTCACAGTGTCTAAAACTGCTGTACGTTGCATAGTCGCCAAGTACAAGGAGGCAAATTCTGGCCGTTGCAGTAAGTTGAGGCCTTTGGAGAGGAAGATATGTCAGCAAGGAGCACCAGACATCTGCCAAGAAGATTGTTGCTGATGTAACAGGGTATGTCAGTTGCATTTCAACAAAACATGTATTTTGTGATAGGTGCATTTTATTTGGTTCTATCCTTTGTTTTTTATATCTCCTGCCTTTTGGTTCTGTGTGTGTGTGTGTGTGTGTGTGTGTGCGAGCATTATTGTGCTGGTGACGTGGGTACCTGTGTGCACATGCGTGTTCCGGTCTGACCTTTTCTTACCTTTACGAGGTAGGTTTGTTGTGCTACAATGGGTTTGGGAAAAGTGAATAAATCGGGTTTGGGAACAAAATAAATTTTCAGCCTGCAGTATATAGCCCATTTAGAAGCAGGTGAGATCGGTAGTGATGGAGGGGGATGTTTGTAATCGCCTTTCAGAGATAGACAGAGTTTTATCTCTGCGCTAGCATACGTGCTAATTGTTAGCGCTTGGAACATGTGCAGCACCTCGTTCGCCGAGTGCGTTTCATATTTCTTGGCTTCTTGTTTTCTTTGTTTCAGGTATGGAGAAGTTTAGTTTGTATGATGTTAATGAGTTAAATTTGTTGTACTGTAAATGTTCATATTGTTCTTATGTAATTATTTAAATAATAATTTGTAGTGATTTGTTAATCCTTTTATATATTTTAATTTAATGTTTAATTGATAATTAGTCCTCTATTGGAGATAATTATTCCTCTATGGGGAATCAATTGTGTGATTCAGGTCAGACCTTTTCTTACCTTTACGAGAGGAGCCCAGTGTGAGACGCTCTGCACCCACAACCCATGTTTTATTTGTTTCAGTAAAACGAGTTCCGTGTCCTGCCTCTACTTTACGATCACAACGCTGAGTACTTGGAAGAGACAGATCCAGGGACAACGGGTCGTTCCATAAACAAATTCCATAATCAAATTCCATAATCAAATCAGTCATAACAGTACATCTACTGTATTGGGGTCTACTGGGGAATCAAATATTGTCCTGACCCTGTATTCTCTAACAGACTGGGTGTTAAGGCATCGGAGTAATGGACCACAGCTGAGGTCCAGGAACGCATAGACAGCTACCAGCGTGAACTCAGGGCTCAGGCCCAAACAGCTCTAGTTGCACAAAAGCAGATGGTCAGTCACACCCAGACAGCTATGCTTCGTGGAGCTGAGACACTCCAATCAGAGCAAGTCTGTGCCAAGGGGTAACTTCAGGAGCATCATCCCCAGAAGCAATTTCTAGTCATATCTCACAGCTCTCACCTGCAGCAGTACCATTTACTCCACCACCAAAAGGTTCTGCCATATCATATAGCTCACCACCTGCAGGACAGCTCATTCAGCCATTCGCGCCCCCCTGCTGGTAGTCAGTCACATTACAGCCAACCTACTCTTAACTTTCAATTCAGTTTGTGAAATAAATGGGCTACATTCATTGATCAGTCTAATGGACCGCACATTACATTTACAGCATGTATCAGACGCCCTTATCCAGAGGTACACAATGGTAGTAAGTGGGATTTGAACCTGGGTCTTCTGGTTCATAGGCGAGTGTGTTACCCACTAGGCTACTACCACCCTTGATGACATGATGTCACATCAGAATGTACAAGTAGCAACCCCGGTGCAGACACCAACCCAGGGGGTAACTCCAGGACGTTACCACAAGAAGAACTGTCAAGTTTGTGGTGATAGCAGACATTCCACACTCAGACAAGGTGGGCCATGCTTCGGAAAACTAGTGGACCCACGCTCGAGGAGGGGCAGTGTGGGGGAGCGAACAAAGAACCCTCAGAATGGATGATTCTGATCTTGAACTTCTTTACATTAGCATCTGTTCAGTCAAGCCAGAAGGATACGAAGTTGTGATTCAGGAGTCAGGAAAAGTGCCGGCTTTCAGTGAATTGTTCTACACAATGGTGGCAGTGAATAACGAGGTGGAACTGAAGGGCATGTCGGACACTGGATCTATGGCTTGTACCATGAGTGAGGCGGCTGAGAGTCTTCTTAGAGAAGCTGAAGCTCTGGAAGGGGAACCTCAATCTGCAGAAAGAATTATGCTTGTTGACTGTGGAGGAAAGCAGACTCTTCCCAAATGCATTTATGATCTGACATTAATTGTTTATGGAGTTAAGTGTATCGTCCCCGTTTTAGTAGTGTCAGGCCAAAATGACGAGCTCATCATCAAACATCTCATGCATGTCATGAAAAGTAATCCTGATTATTGGAAGATTGTGTGTGGGGGGGAATGAACATAGACATGATGTCATTCGCCACTTGATGGAGGGGGGAAATGAAGTTCCTGACAAGATTGGCACCGTAAAGCTGCCCTGTGCCGTCACACTCTTCCCTCAGAGTGAATACTTAGTGTGGGGCAAGTTACCCAACAATGCACCTGTGTCCCCATGTAGCACAATCATTATAGAGCCTAGTGCTTCTTGGTCCAGACCAAGAGTCATTCTAGTTGGTCAGACCATTGTACCCATGTGGGGGGATTGGTGGGTGTATACGGTTTCCCTGAGCGCATTCATTCCGACCAGGAATGCCACAGTTCAAGAGACTACAGGATTTGCGCCATTTTACCTGATGTTTGGCTGTGTCCCGACGCTCCCGGTGGACATTGTATTTAAGACGATTGTGCAAGATCCTGTTGTGGGAGATGTCAGCAGTTATTCCAGGACCCGTCTGACATATCTGCCTGAGGCTGCCAGAATTGCTCAGCAACACACAATCAAGGAACAGGAACGCCAGTCTTGTCAGTACAATAAGACGGTCAAGACACACATCTACAATAAAAGACCCAAGACACACATCTGTAAGATCAGAAATGCTACAGGGCAATGCAAGGTTGTGCACAGAAACCTTCTGTTGGATGTACCTGATCTAGAGGTAATGTATAAACATGTCAGTCTGTTTGGATGGTTTAGTGGGTTATGAGTGTGTGCATAGTTTTGGTGAACTGAAACATGCAACCTCTGGTATTTTGTGATTTTGTTTTCCTGATAGGTGCATTTTATTTGGTTCTATAATATGCTTTTTTTATATCTCCTGCTTTTGGGTCTGTGGTGTGCGAGCGCGTGAGCATAATTGGGCTGATGACGTGGGGTGGTAGTAGCCTAGTAGGTAACACACTCGTCTACGAACCAGAAGACCCAGGTTTAAATCCCGCTTACTACCATTGTGTCCCTGAGCAAGACACTTAACCCTAAGTTGCTCCAGGGGGGGACTGTCCCTGTAAATACTGATTGTAAGTCACTCTGGATAAGGGTGTCTGATCAATGCTGTAAATGTATCTGCGTGTGCATGCGTGCACCGGTCAGACCCTTTCTTACCTTTACGAGGTAGGTTTGTCGTGCCACGCTGGGGTTGGGAAAAGTTTGGGACCAAAATTAATTTTCAGCCTGTAGTATAAATCCCATTTAGAAGAAGTGAGATTGGTACTGATGGAGGGAGAGTGTTTGTAATCGCCTTACAGAGTTAGACACAGTTTTACAGCCTCAGTCACAGGGAGCCTTGTTTGGGTGCATTGAATCATGAAAAAAGAAAATTATTTTGACATTTTGATGGAGAATCTGCAAAAATCTGCTTTGTAGGTCTTCCAATAAGACAATGGGCAAAAGCATACAGTCCAACTGTTCCTCAAGGATACCAAAACCAAGACCCTGGAGTGGCCCATACTGAACCCAGACCTTAATCATATTGAGAATCTGTGGTGGGTTTTCAAAGTGAATGTCCATGCAGGAAACAAAACAATTTGGATCAGCTAGAACAATTTGCAATGAAAGAATGGGCCAACCTAGTAAAGAACTAGTCTAAGAGATGTCAGTTGTGGCTCAGAAAGGGTTCACTATTGACTACTAATGGCCACGGAGCTAATAATTGTGAATGTCTCATTTTTTCATTCTTGCTTAAAATCTTTTGTGTAAAACACAAAAGGTTTTTGGTTCGAAACCAGGCAGAAACACCTTTCTAAAGGGGGTGTGAGTCTAAATCTTCTCCAGAAAATAACCATCAAGAAGAGCAGCAAGCTTCTTTAATATTTAATTCAGTGAGTGCAGCGCACATTGCTGATAAATCTATTCAACATGGCCCTTAAAAACAAACGTGTAAACGTGTGATTGCAAATCTGATGACGTCGATTAATTTCTGCTTGAAAATGCTCTTTAATCTCAAGCTATCAAACCATTTCAAACTAACAATTGTGCATTTATTTACACAGCTGCAATAGCCAATAGCCTAGTGGGTAATACACTGACATACAAGAAAATGCTGTTTTGGCAGCGTTCACCCCCCCAACCATCCGCACACGTGCAATCTACGTAAAATATTTTATTTTCATCAATAAAATTTCACTAGTTTAGTTTTTTTAAATAATGTATGCCATGTTATCCTGGTGCTTTGTCTTTGGTGGAAACCAGGTGCAAATGACTCTTTGAGTGTTAACGGTCGCTGACCCCTGGTCTAACATTCAGATCATATTTGACCAACCGATATCAGTTTGTGAACATCAATGGTGTTTCGTCTGCACATAGTAAAGTCGAGTTTGGTGTTCCACAAGGTTCTGTCCTAGGTTACTTTTATCTCTATTCATGTTACCTTTACGCGACGTCATCCGCAAACACGGTATTAGCTTTCATTGCTACGCTGACGACACACAGCTGTATCTGTCAGCAATGCCAGATCAGAGGCAGCAGCTGAACAAAATAGAGAATTGTCTGAAGGACATTAGACAGTGGATGCT
Organism: Denticeps clupeoides; assembly: GCF_900700375.1. Taxonomy (NCBI): domain Eukaryota; kingdom Metazoa; phylum Chordata; class Actinopteri; order Clupeiformes; family Denticipitidae; genus Denticeps; species Denticeps clupeoides. Next base: position 37,976,946 of record NC_041707.1, read on the forward strand.
CACCAACTTTCTCCTGTAAACCCTGACAAGACAGAAGCGCTTGAACTTGGGCCTCAAGCAGCCAGGCATAAACTGGCTGACTACACAATAGCCTTTCTATCTCACCGAGTATTGAAGTGAAGGATCTAGGTGTCATCATTGATGCAGGTCTCTCATTCAATTCGCACGTAGATAATGTCACTAGAATAGCATTCTTTCACCTTAGAAATATTGCAAAAATAAGAAATATTTCAATGCATGATGCAGAAAAGTTGGTCCATGCATTTATTACATCAAGGTTAGATTACTGTAATGCATTATTGTCTGGATGCTCTAGTAGGTGCATGAGTAAACTCCAGCTAGTACAGAATGCTGCAGCCAGAGTTCTAACTAGAACCAGGAAATTTGACCATCACCCCAGTCTTACAATCACTGCACTGGTTACCCATCAAATTTAGGATTGACTACAAAATCCTACTTTTAACCTATAAAGCTCTAAATGGTCTCGCCCCACAGTACCTGAGTGAACTTTTGGTTCTTTACGAACCGCCACGCCCCCTTCGATCAATGGGTGCGGGGTCACTACTGGTACCAAAGGTGCAGAAGGTCACAGCTGGGAGCAGATCCTTCTCCTATAGAGCTCCGCAGTTGTGGAACAGTGTCCGGGATTCAGACACAGTCTCAGTGTTTAAATCCAATCTCAAAACCTATCTGTTTTCTCTGGCTTTTTGCTAAAGTCCTAGACCCTCATTTCACTTCATTTTGACACAGTGTCAATTATAAAGTCCAGTTTATCACAGAGTCCCCCTGTTAGACACAGACAAAGTTAAATTCACCCTAGTTAGGCTGTCCTAGTTAGGGTACTGGGCCACTGTAGCACCAATATACCACTATAACCACATATTTCAGTATCGGTCGTACAGTGCAACCGTCTGCCGCTGCTTGTTTGTTTTTCTCCGAGACACGGAATCAAGCACCCAGACTACTGGCAGACCCCAGTGAAGAGACCAGCAGATAAATCCTGGTTCCTGACAACTGCTAAACAAGGACATACCATGAAACAAACCAGAGGGTCACCACAGTCACCACCACCGTTACAACTACAGCTTCAGGGATCTTCAAATGGACCAGTAACATCATTATGGACACGTAATCTAGACCATGACACTGACTACATCCTGGACTTCTCCAACCCTACAACTGTAGGACTTATTATTATATCATCACCAACCCTGCACTGACACCATTTGCAGGCTCACTCTACCCTGGAAGGGGGTCCCTCTCTGTATCACTCCTTCACAAGGTTTCTTCCTTTCTTTTTTTTCTCTCTCCTAGAGTTTTTTTTTTTTGTGGAGTTTTTCCTTGTGTGCAGAAGGGTCAAGTGTGGGGGATGTCAACTGTAGGACCTGTCAAAGCCCATTGAGACATACTGTATGTGATTTTGGGCTATATAAGAAATAAATGTTGTTGTTGTTGTTGTATGTAGCTGAAATGACAATAAAGCTCAAATTGAACTTGAAATGATTTCACAACTGTATTAACATATCTAAACCAAACAAACACATAATATAAAGTTTTTAAACTGAAGAAGTTTTTTATTGCAGCTTTTCAGACAGTTAGAAAATATGAATATGTAAATAAAATAAAAGTAATCGCTGTACATATCTATAGGCAGCACAGCTCATTTGTTGCTGCCAAAAAACGTAAGTAAAAAAAACAAGAAAACCAAGAAAACAATGTTAAATCTGTCTACATTAGAGCTTTAACAGTTCACAAATCAGTTCAAGTTGAATTGCAAGAAGTTGAAAAGCATGTTCACGTTTTCTGAGCTCAGCCTTGAACGATGAGGTGGGGGAATATCACCACTACTGCTGAACACTCTCTGCACGACCCCTTCCTTTTTGCAGCAATGGTTTGTTGGAGCAAATCCAAAGAGGCCACCAAAAATTCACCCTATGTAACCCCTATGCTGTCATGTAATGAAATAAAACTCCCAAAACCTCACTTTAGCCCTGATGCCGATGGTTGGGAGCGGTGACACAAGAACCTGTTCAGTCCCCTCCAGTGTTGGGAAGGTTACTTTTAAAATGTATTCTGTTACAGATTACAGAATACATGCCACAAATTGTAGTTTGTAACGTATTCTGTTAGGTTAATCAATGTGAGTAACGTATTCTGAATACTTTGGATTACTTAATATATTGTCATGCTTTTTACAACTACATGAATATAGCAATCACAGATAATAAAAAAACCCTGTTTTTCCTTTACCATTTGTTTTATTTATAAAGCTGAAAAGGTGAAGACAAACATAAAATATGCTATTCAAAAGCATTTACTGACATTCCATCACTTAGTCAAAATAAAAAGTAGCCTTGTACAAGAAAAATGACCCTCTTTTTGACTAGGACCGCACCTTCCTCGCGCGGCCCTCCTCAAACCCACTGAGCGGCGAGGTTAAACCGGGTGATGGCGTGTCACCTTACACACACTCAGTCCATGTGCACTGTAAGAATATAAAGATCATGGTGTAATAGTGAATTAAATCATATTTATTTACAATTTCAGGGGTAGCATGGATTTATGGGCGCTGAAACAGCGCAAACTTGAGGGACTGCGCACCTGTGTTATGCGTGGTCCAGCGTGGAATTACCAAAATTAGAGAGGAGATAGAGAGGGGATAGCCTAACATATGAAACAGGAAAATACCGCCATGTAATCCATTTATTTCAACAAAGTAACTGTATTCTGATTATCACTAATTTAAACGGTAACTGTAACGAAATAAAGTTACTCAAATTTTGTATTCTAAATACGTAACGCCGGTATATGTATTCTGTTACTCCCCAACACTGGTCGCTTCAACACACACAACATTAATAATGTAGTTACCAGTCCACTAAATTTATATCAGTTGGACTCCACTTCTAAAGCCTAAATGTAGATAAAACGTGTACGTTTCTCTCCCTTCTTAGCCAGTTTAGACTAACCATCTGCCCGCCACCACTCACTCTCTCTCCTTCTCCCCAAGTTCACCATACAGTTTTAAACCATAAAAATACAGAGAATAAAGCAAATACAATAAAATACAGGTCTTCAGAAAATAAATCCATATCAGCATAGTATATTCCAATTTATGTCATTCAGATTAAATGCCAACCTGCAACATTTCAGACACTTAATCTAAAGAAAGGAAATATTCCCCTTAAACAAAAAAATATTTTATTCCTGCAGCACATGATGCTCAGAAGGAGAGATGATGAGTGGTGCTGAGTTTTTACCTCCATCATTAAGATAAGGGCTGAATAATGGATAGAGTTTCTCATAGAAGGTCTGACCAGTAAAAGAGAAAATATGAGAGCTGTTCTCCACATCATAAAAGGAGACCAAACCCTCCTCATAATCCACAAACACCCCCACCTTCTGGGGCTTCTTACTCAGAGAGAGGAGGACTGGAGGATCAACACATGCTTTATACTCATGTCCATTACTCAGAATCACAGTCCAGTATCCATTCTCTGGACTCAATGTAAGTTCTCCTTTCCTGTTAATCGACTCTCTGGCGACTCCTAAATCCCAGTCAGTCTTCCCCCCGACCTCCACCTCATAGTAAAATGTCCCTGAGGAGAAACCCTCCTTTCCCAGGACAGAGACACAATAATCAAACCTCTCTGGATTATCAGGGAGATTATATTGTTTGTCTCCAAATCTGACTTGTTTCCCATCAGCAGACAGGATGAGGTTGGGATGAGCTGAATCAGGATCCAGAGTCACGTCCACTGTAGTGAATGAAGAGAATTAAGATTAAAGTGGGAATTGACATTTACTGGCTGTAGATTATAAATATAATAGTTAGTTTGAAAGAAACAGAGCAGATTTTCTGAAAAACCCTGTGAAGATGATGAATGAAAAGACATAAAATAAATACCTGCATGACGTCTGAACTTTTTCAGTTCTGTGGAAACAAACATCATATTTAATATCACTTTATCCCAGATTAAGAACAGAACTGTGACACACTAATGATGTTCATCATTTTACTTCACCAATCCCAGTGGGACAGACTGGTTTAAATTTCCCTCACTGGTGTCTCTTTTTACTGGTTCCCGTATGTTGGACTTTTCAGGTCCAATTGAGTTTGTAAAACCTCAGTAAGAACTGAAATTATTGCCTTCCAGAAACTACGAAGCGAGGGACACGACCAAAACCCGAGGAAGAACAGCATAAGACGCCAGGATAACCAGGTTCATGACCGAGTCCCAGATCATAAATTCAGTCTGATCATTACTCACGTAACGCTGTGAGCTTCTCCATCTGATTCCTGAATGAGGTCTCCAGTTCAGATACAGATCGGATCACCGTCTCCACACTCAGAGGAGGATGGATGCTGACATCAGCCCAGTTGTTGGTGTGTGGAGGGCTGCACAGTGTTGGGTAGATCTACAGTAGAGCAGGAGAGAGGAGAAACCCCTCAGCATGGGGAGTGTTGTCCTGTGATGTAGAAGAGAGAGAGAGATGCTGACCTGTAGGAGGTGGAGGTGGTCCTCAGTGAGTGAGATCTTCTCCAGCTCACTGTTCCTCCTCTGGAGCTCTGTGATCTCCTGCTGCAGATCTTTAATCAGCCCTTCAGCCTGCCTCTCTGCAGCTCTCTGCTCCTCCTCCATCACCTCCAGCAGCTCAGCCTGGCTTCTCTCAATGGAGCGCAGCAGAGCAGTGAAGATCTCCACACTGGCTGAGATCTCCTCCTCTGTGCTTTTCTATAAGACAAGAAGTTTGTTGTGTGCTTCACAGCTCAGATGAAGTATTTTCATTATAGAAACTTATTCAGCAGTAAAAACATAAACAGGCTTGAGGGTCAAACTTCTCTAAGACACAAACCAAGACAGACGAGCAACATGGACTGGACACAATGGAGACAATGGAATTAGCACTCAGACAGGTAGACAATGTGGCGCCATCTGGTGAGGAATCAGGACATGACATCATAAACTGGACCATGAAGAACATTTGAAATGTTTTATATCTCCACATTGTGGTGTGGACATGATGTTCTAATAAACGTGTTTTAGTGCTGATTTAAAATGATTGACAGTTTAATTTGGTTTCAAGCTGGTAGAGAGATTAGAACAATACGCTACTGATGGTCTAAGAGTAGAACCTGAGCTACAAGATGAACACAAAGACATGAAAGGAACGGGAACAGCAGCTCGCGTCTCTCACTGATCCACCAGAGGAGCATCAACACCACAGAATTTTTTTAAACTCTTCTGTCTGAAAACAACACAAAACTCCAGACACAGGAAGTCGTTAATGTTTACATTATTGTACTGACATCTCCATCCTGCAGACCAGGGTTCTTCAACTCTGGACCTCAAATTCAAATGTAGGCCTTGTTTTCACTTCTTCCAGGTAGTTACTGACTCTGATTGGACACAGAGGCTTCACACCTCACTCACACGTAGAAGAAGGCTGGGAAATTGTGAGGTGAAGAACCCTGCTGTAGACCCTGACATAAACCAGAACTGATACATGGTGAAACATCATCATGATAGACTATCCTCACCTTCCTGACTGCTACTTGATCTTTAATCTCCTGAATCTTCCTCAGTCTGTCCTGGATCATCTGCTGCATTTTCATCTGCGTCTTCATCAGATGGGACTGTGAATAAAGTTGTCGACATCAGTGTTGATGTAGAACAAATGATGGGTTTCAGATGAACAAGTTACAAAAATGAATCATTTTTAAAAATATCTCACCTTCTTCTGTCCACACTCCTCCTCCACAGGAACAGTGTTGTGATCTTTGTGGTTTGATTCAGTACAGAACTGACACACACACGTCTGATCATCTCTACAGAAGAACTGCAGGGGTCTCTCGTGTTTCTTACATATATAGTCCTCCAGGTTCTGCACAGGGTCCATCAGTTTGTGTTTCTTCAGCTTTGGTGTCACCACGTGAGGCTCCAGGTGAGTTTTACAGAAGGAAACTCCACAGTCCAGACAGGATTTGACGGCCCGATCAGTGCAGGCGTCACATGACCCAAGAGCAAAATCTGGACGTATTAAGATACTGGAGTATTTCTTTTTGAATTCACGTGCCAATTCAGATATAAAAGTGTTGACACAAAGTTCTGGTCTTTTAGTGAACAGCTGTTTACACAGAGGACACTGGGTTTGACTACAGTGTTCCCAGTAGTCCTTTATACAGCCCATGCAGAAGTTGTGTCCACATGGAGTAGAGACTGGATCAGTGAACACGTCAAGACAGATGGAGCACTGGAGCTGCTCTTCAGACAGGAAACTGCTGGAGGAAGCCATGTCTGCAGGTCTACAGAAGAAATTCTTTCAAATCTAAAGAATAAAACAACACAAATTAAATCAATGTAACATTAAACTGAATTATATTCTGTCTGTGTCTATGAGAGAATTAATACATGATTCTACTTACTTCTGTAAAGAGAGGGCAGTTATTGTTACAGGAGATTCTACTTTTTTTTATTTGTTGTGTCCTGCTGACAGATATGAAAATGACATGAACTTTACTGATGGTCCCTAAAAATTACATTTAATTTAAAAACTGAAAATCCATAACAACTCAACACTGTTTATATGTAAATATGGAACTTTTACACTCGCTGTTGTTCTTAAGGCAAGACGCGAATCTTTACTAAAAACCAACACACAAAGTCTAAAAAGTCTTGACACAATTCAAGTATCAGCGCGCTTTTCGAAGCCGTTTCCTCCCCACAGCAAGAACAACACGTCCTGCTCAACTCACCTGAGCTCTAAATGTCACATCAGATGCTTCAAATTACAGTTTATCCTGCTGGAAAAGAGAAAGATGGAAAGTCTGAATATTTCACTGAGATGAGAGCAAGAGCTTCTGTGTGTAGAGCTGAAGTTTGGTTTCTAGTGAAAAGAAAGTAAAAAAATAACTTCAGGCCAGATTCATGTCAGCGCTCCTCGATTTAAAGGAACAGGCAGACGTAGGTTTGGACAAAAGACAAAAAATGTTCTGTTCAAATCACAGAAAGTGTAGAAACCTGCTTACATCACAAACATCATCCACCGACCACCAGAATAAGGAAATACAAATAAATACATTTACAAATTACTAATGATATGTATAGATATTAATTATCTATACTTTTTATTTGAGTAGAAATTAATTCAAGTTATTTTAAATTGATTTCAGTATATCTTCATATATTCCATTTTGTCTTTTTCTGTATCTTAATAAATTAGGCAGAATTACAATTGTTTCAGATCTGATGGTGGATTTTTCTTCAAATACTTTGGCTCACAGTGGTGGTTTCCTGAACTAGTCATTATACAGTCATTAATTAAATTAAAAGTCATAGTAGTGATTCTGAGATTTAAGCACCAAGTGACATCATCTGGAAAGACAAATCGATGCATAAGTAGAAGCAGAGTCTCATGTTAATCTTGTTGCTGAGAATGGTTGTAATTCTGGAGTCCAGGCCCAAAATGCTCAATGCTACACCAAAGTGCCACTGAGGTTTAAGGTACCGTCCCCACACGTCCCCGTCCTCGCGAGCTGTTTCTAGAGCAACCGGAAATCAGGTAAACATCACAGCACTACCTGCTGCGCCAAGGCGAAGGACTGAAGAGACCAAACTGTAACCAAAATTTACTCAAGGCAACCAAAACCCTCAAAGTACACACTGGACCGTAGGAATACCGTAGCTGGAGATGCTGCACCATCACTTATTAGCAGTCTAAAGTATTAGCATAGTCCAAGTACAAGGAGGCAAATTCTGGCCTTTGCACTTAGAGCAAGATTTTGAGACCTTTGGAGAGGAAAATAGTCAGAGATGTCAGCAAGGAGTGTTACGAGCCGGTCTAGGGGTCTGGCCCATAACAAAAGAAAAGACAAAGACAAAAACCTACTGACGAAACTGATTAATTTAAATATTAACAAATAAATATATAAATAAAAAAGAAATACATACAAAATGAATTACAATGAATAAACACAAACATATGGGAAAAAAGAAAAGCAGGTCAACACAACAAGTTGCGTCACCTCCTAGTGGAAGCGCAGGGGAAACCGGAAGTGATGCAATCGGGAAATGCTAGGAAGGCGGGCGGGGTGGATGTCACGGCAAGCGCAGCCCCGAAAAAGGAAACTGAGGCCCCTTTTATTCTGGCTGTCCACAGCAGGAACAGGTCGGCTCAATTTGCAGCCACCAGGCATCCTGCAAACACAACACACACACAGAACAGAAACACACCACAAAAACCAGGACGTAACACCCCCACCACTAAAAACCAACATTTACTGTTGATCACAAAAAAAACATTTATTGGTAGGAGCGTGACAAGGCTCAGAGCCCCTTTTGTACTTGATCTCCAGATTAAACCCTTGTAGATATAAGGTCCCACGCATAAGACGCTGATTGGCGTTTTTCATTCTGGTTAAGAAGACAAGAGGGTTATGTTCTGTAAATACTACAACAGGAATGGAAGTTGACCCAACATAAACTTCAAAATGTTGCAATGACAGCGACAAAAGCCAAACCCTTGTAGCTTGAACCTACGCAGCTCTCGCTGAGTGGTTGGTACGGGAAAGTCAGAGATGGCTACTACTTTAGCTGCAAGGGGATGAACTTGTTTACCTAAGTAACCCACAGTTGCTTTAGCAAACTCACACTTCACCAAGTTTAGGATGAGCGAAGTCTTACACAACCGGTCAAACCGGTCACAGTGTGGCGTGACTGCACATGTTTAAACCAGGTAGAAGAATGAATGACGACATCATCGAGGTACGGCTCAAAACTTGGCACTCCTGCCAACACCGTAGTCATAAGACGCTGAAAGGCTGCTGGTGCATTCCACCATTACGGAATACTGCATAAAACTATCCGGCGTCACGAATGCTGAGACCTCAGCAGCTCTAGCTGTTAGTGGGACCTGCCAGTAGCCTTTCAACAAGTCCAGCTCACTGACAAAGCTAGCTGAGCCCACACGGTCGACACAATCCTCCGTACGTGGCAGTGGAAACGAGTCAGGTCATGTGACTACATTCACTTTACAATAGTCAGTGCAGAACCGATGAGTGCCATCTGGTTTAGGAACCAGAATGCACGGAGAGCTCCAGGCACTAGAACTGGGCGCGGCTAACCCATGATCGGCAAGATAGGCCACCTCAGCTGCCATCGCAGCCCTCTTTGTGGGATTGAGGCGGTATACGTGCTGCTTCAATGTCGTGGCGCAGGACGTTACAACAAGATGGCACATCTGAAAACAAGGAAGGAAAGAGGACAATCAAATTTTTAATCGCACAAGCATGCTGATCAGATAGATGTGACAGAAACGAGTCAAGATCAGACATGATTTCAGAATTCTGGAGACGGGCACAAGTCACAGGAACGTCTCGCAGAGTAAGGCCGACCTCCTCAGGACTGTAGAGAGGAGTCACCGCAGAGGACACGGCTGCAACTGGAACCCCAGCAGCTACTTTCTCCACATCCCTGGTAACATAAGACTTGAGCAGATTATTGTGACACTCTAGTTCTACGCCGTCTATCAGGCGTACGAACCACATAATCAGTTTCACTCAGTTTAGACACCTTATCTACGCTCAGCCACACGTCACCAGCAGCTGCAGCACCACCAGATGTGGACATCACCTCAGGTGCATGCGCAGAAGAGGCAGGTGCCGATCTGGCAGGCGACATAAAAGTCTCAGATAACCCGACTGTGTCATGATACTTACGTGTTTGAGCTCGAGTAACGACACATGCAGGAAAGACTGAAGCAGAACATCCACTTTGTCACTTTTACACTTACAAGCTCTGTTGCACTACAAATGGTCACATTGTTTACATGGTTTTGCACTCTCCACCATGTGCCCTTATCTGTATATTGTGTTTTTTAAATTTTATTTATACCTTTGTATTTAATGTTACTTGTAAGCACCATGGGTCTGAGAGTAACGCAATTTCAATTCTCTGTATGTCCTGTACATGTGGCAGAATTGACAATAAAGCTGACTTTGACTTGACTTGACTTTGACTTTGACTTGAGTCCACGTCCGTAACCGACATCGGGGTCTCCGCGACTTCCGGAACAGGAAGGACCTTTCCTCCAGCGACATCATTTCCCAAAAGAAAGGAAACCCCTTTTACCGGAAGCCAAGAATGAACACCAGAGACCGACTCACTTTTTAAGTGCAGAGTGTGCATGTTACGTCCTGGTATTTTGGGTGTGGTTCTGTGTTTTGTGCTGTTTGCAGGTGCCTGGTGATTGTAAACTGAGCCCATCTGTACCTGCTGTGGGACAGACAGAATAAAAGGAGCCTCAGTCTCCTTTTTCGGGGCTGCGCTTGCCGTGCCATCCACCCACCCGCCTTCCTACCCTTTCCCTTTGACATCACTTCCGGTTTCCCCTGCGCTTCCCCTAGGAGGCGACGCAACTTGTTGTGTCAGCCTGCTTCGGTGTTTGTCTGTTTTTCTCTGTTTTCCTGTCTTGTTTGCTGTTATTCGTTGTAATTCGTTTTGTATGTATTTCTTCTTTATTTATATATTTAGTAGTTAATAAAATACTTGTTAAAATTATCCTTTTCGTCATAGTAGGGTTACGTTTGTGTCCTTTCTTTTGTTACGGGCCGGAGCCCCTAGACCGGTTCGTAACAATGCAACAGGACTCTAGTGAACCCCATTTCAATTTCCTGCACCAGTACGTCGGAATCATGGCAACTCTCCGTAGAGAAGGGGAGAACAGAACCTAGGATGAAGTATCACGCAGTATCACGCAGTCATCTTCCACACGGCCAGTAAGAGACACCCCTCCATTTAAAATAAATGGCTTATAACCAGGATGCACCAGCCCAACGTTCTTCTGGAGCGATTTTGGCGATGCTAGATTCTTTTCATGTAAACGAGGACATGCTGCAATAAAATGACCCGGATCATGACAATAAAAACACCCGTGAGGGTCTTTGGGGTGAAGATTTGCGGTCAAGCCGGGAATTCCTCCAGCTCTGTTTCTGGCTGGAAGATGGCGTGGTAACGCAGAGTGAGGGAGATGAAGAGAACGGGACGAAGACACTTTTGTGTGTCAGAGCATACTGATCAGCACAAACAGCAGCTTGAGTCAAAGTTGTCACCTGTCAATCATGCAGATAGGTAGCGACAGCATCAGGAAAGCAGTTTTTAAACTCCTCCAACAGGATTAATTCTCAACTGTTCGGGGTGGTAACATGTTCTGACGTACACCAGCGGTCAAACAGGTTCTCCTTCTCGCGTGCGAATTCAACATTCTTTCATATTTCCTCCTGGTACCTTCAGGTACCAGTTCAAAAGCATAAAAAAAAAATCGCAGTCCGAATTTTAGTCCGAACTCTGCTAAACTGTAAGGGTAGAAAACTTGCCTAGCGGTTAAGGAAGTGGCTCCATAATCAGAAGGTTGCCGGTTTGAATCCTGATCCACCAAGGTGCCATCGAGGCGCCACTGAGCAAAGCACCGTCCCCACACACTGCTCCCCGGGCGCCTGTCATGGCTGCCCACTGCTCACTCAGGGTGATGGTTAAATGCAGAGGACAAATTTCACTGTGTTTACCGTGTGCTGTGCTTCTATATATCACAACAAAAATCACTTCACTTTAAACTTCTTGAGCTTTACCTGCCAGCACACACTGTAACAAGAGACTCCAGACACGAGTTGGCCATTTTAATGTAATGGCAGCCCTCTCAAAAAATACTTCTCGACCTCTCGTTCACTGAACGGAATATTATGGGACACATCAAACCCATGATCCACTGGATCAGAAGAAGTCGGGTCAACTGGAGGGACGTGAGGAGGAGACACAGGTAGAACAGAGACGGGGGAAACACCTACAACCGCCAGAACCACGGCGTCTTTTCTAGCTGACAATTCTAATTTATTTAAAGCGTAGTCCCGATCTTCCCTTTCACGCTGACTTTCATATTCCCGGTTCCGCTCCCTCTCGCTTTCCTCACACTCCAGCATTTTTACCTCGAATTCGATCTTTAGTTTACGAAACTCCTTCTCGATTTCCTTCTCCCGCACGGCACGACTGTCACGTTCAGATCTCCACTTGGCTGCTTCATATTGCATCTGACATTCCAGAAAAAATCTTGCGCATCTTTAATTCCATTTCAGAGACGCTACCGGCTGCAGATTCCGGAGACATTTGACCCTTGGTCCGCACCGCAATGACATTAATTCCCAGTAAACCCTGTTCTACGGCTTTAAACAGAGATTCCTTCAACTTTTTATCTTCACTCGTCAATAACTCAATCGCATCATTTTCACAATTTGCAAAAGATTGCGAACGGAGTGAAACGTGCGCTTTTTCCATCGCCGGTCACCGCAACAAATCCCCAAACACAACAAATGCGCTCCGATGGAGGGATTACGCAAATCTGGCTGGAAACATCGGATCTTCAAACACTGAAGCAGGTCAACACAACAAGTTGCGTCGCCTCCTAGTGGAAGCGCAGGGGAAACCGGGCGGGGTGGATGGCACAGCAAGCACAGCCCTGAAAAAGGAAACTGAGGCCCCTTTTATTCTGGATGTCCACAGCAGGAACAGGTCGGCTCAATTTGCAGCCACCAGGCATCCTGCAAACACAACACACACAGAACAGAAACACCACAAAAACCAGGAGCACCGGACATCTGCCAAGAAGATTGTTGCTGACCTGACCTCAACTAGAGTCAATGTTTTACACAGTTGTGGGGGATCTTCAGTATGGTGGGCTTCAGGGCCATCGTCCCAGAAGAACTCCTTTACTTAAAGAGGGGTACATTAGGGCCCGACTGAGGTTTGCTTGAGAACATTTGAAACTGGAACTGTTTGGGCACATGGATGTTGCTTATGTTTGGCAAAGAAAGGGAGAGGCCTTCAACCCTAGCAACACAGTTCCCACAGTTAAACGTGGTGGTGGAAGCAATATGCTGTGGGGCTGTTTTACAGAAATTAGTTCAACGGTTCCTCAAGGATACCAAAACCAAGACCCTGGAGTGGCTCATACTGAGACCAGACCTTAATCCTATTGAGAATCTGTGGTGGGTTTTCAAAGTGAATGTCCATGCAGCAAACCAAGCAATTTGCAATGAAAGAATGGGCCAACCTAGTAAAGAACTACTCTAAGAGAAGTCAGTTGTGGCTCAGAAAGGGTTCACTATTGACTACTAATGGCCAGGGAGCTAATAATTGCGAATGTCTCATTTGTTCCAATCTTGATAGCATGAAATACAAAAGGTTCTCGGTTCGACACAAGGCAGAAACATCTTTCTAAAGGGGGTGTGAGCCTAAGTCTAAATCTTCTCCAGAAAAACCACAAAATCTGAAAATAACCATCAAGAAGAGCAGCAAGCTTCTTTAATATTGATTTCAGAAGTGGTGGTCCCGTGAGTGCAGCGCACGTTGCTCAACCTCAACATGGCCCTTAAAAACAATATTAATTAGCACAGATAAATCTTTCAGGGGGCATTCCCCAATATTTTAAACAATTGATTTGTCCCAGATCATCAGTCCATCCCTTGTTGGTCTGGCCACCAATACTCTTGAAGTGTGACTGACGGAGGCTGCCACTCAGGCCCTTACTGCTAATATAAAAATATGAAATCTGACCCAACAGAAATATTTGTGTGTAAAGGTGTGATTACGAATCTGATGACGTCGATTAATTTCTGCTTGCAAATGATGTTTAATAATGTCAAGCTATCAAACCATTATCTTGTTAAATGGAAATAAGTAACGTCAAACTAACAATTGTGCATTTATTTACACAGATGCAATATCCAATAGCTTAGTGGGTAAAACACTGACCTACAAGAAAATGCTGTTCAACCCACGTGCAATCTACGCAAAATATTTTATTTTTCATGAATAAAATTTCACTAGCTTAGTTTTTTAAATAATATATGCCGTGTTATGCTCATTTAGCGGCTCCTGGTGCTTTCTCTTTGGTGGAAACCGGGTCCAAATGGCTCTTTGAGTGTTAAAGGTCGCTGACCCCTGGTCTAACATGTATGTAGCTGAAATGACAATAAAGCTCAAATTGAACTTGAATTGATTTCACAACTGTATTAACATATATAAACCACACAAACACATTATATAAAGGTTTTAATCTGAAGAAGTTATTTATTGCAGCTTTTCAGACAGTTCAAAAATATGAATATGTAAATAAAATAAAAGTATTTGCTGTACATATATCTAGGTAGTGGAAAAAACTCAATTTAAGGAAAAAAACCCACCAAGAAAACAATGTTAAACCTGTCAACATTAGAACTTTAACAGTTCACAAATCAGTTCAAGTTGAAGTTCAAGAAGGTGAAAAGCATGTTCACGTTTTCTGAGCTCAGCATTGAACGATGAGGTGAGGGAATATCACCACTACTGCTGAACACTCTCTGCACGATCCCTTCCTTTTTGCAGCAGTGGTTTGTTGGAGCAAATCCACAGTGGCCACCAAAAATTCACCCTATTTAACCCCATGCCGGCATGTAATAAAATAAAGTTCCAAAAACCTCGCTGCAGGCCTGATTCTGATGGTTGGGAGCGGTGAGACCAGAACCTGGTCAGTCGCTTCAACATACACGACACTAATAATGTAGTTACCAGTCCGCTAAATTTATATCAGTTGGACTCCACTTCTAAAGCCCAGATGTAGATAAAACGTGTACGTTTCTCTCCCTTATTAGCGAGTTTAGACTAACCATCTGCCCGCCTCCACTCACTCTCTCTCCTTCTCCCCAGTCAGGGTTCAGAGTTCACCATACAGTTTTAAACCATAAAAATACAGAAAATAAACAAAAAACAATAAAATACAGGCCTTCAGAAAATAAATACATATCAGCATAGTATATTCAGAATTTATATCATTCACATTAAATGCCAACCTGTTACATTTCAGACACTTAATCTAAAGAAAGGAAATATTCCCCATGAACAAAAATTTTATTTTATTCCTGCAGCACATGATGCTCAGCAGGAGAGATGATGAGTGGTGCTGAGTTTTCACCTCCAGTATTAAGACAAGGGCTGAATAACGGATAGAGTTTCTCAGAGAAGGTCTGACCAGTAAAAGAGTAAATATGAGAGCTGTTCTCCACATCATAAAAGGAGACCAGACCTTCCTCATAATCCACAAACACCCCCACCTTCTGGGGCTTCTTACTCAGAGAGAGGAGGACTGGAGAATCAGAACATGCTGAATACTTATTTCCATTCCTCAGCCACACAGTCCAGTATCCATTCTGAGGTGTCAGTATAATCTTCCCTTTCCTGTTAATCGACACTCTGGCGACTCCTAAATCCCACTCAGGCTTCCCCCCGACCTCCACCTCATAGTAAAATCTCCCTGAGGAGAAACCCTCCTTTCCCAGGACACAGACACAATAACCAAACCTCTCTGGATTATCAGGGAGATTCTGTCGTTTGTCTCCATGTCTCACTTGTTTCCCATCAGCAGACAGGATGAGGTTGGGATGAGCTGAATCAGGATCCAGAGTCACGTCCACTGTAGTGAATAAAGAGAATTAAGATTAAAGTGGGAATTGACATTTACTGGCTGTAGATTATAAATATGGACGACTGCTGATAGTTTAAAAGAAACATAGCAGATTTTCTGAAAAAACTTGTTGAAGATGAAGATTGAAAAGACATAAAATAAATACCTGCATGACGTCTGAACTTGTTCAGTTCTGTAGAAACAAACATCATATTTAATATCAGTTTATCCCAGATTAAGAACAGAAAGTTGAACTGTGACACGCTAATGATGTTCATCATTTTACTCCAATCCCAGGGGGACAGACTGGTTTAAATTTCCCTCACTGGTGTCTCTTTTTACTGGTTCCAGTATGTTGGACTTTTCAGGTCCCACTTCATTCCTTCAAAACCAGATGCCACTCATTTATATATTTTTTATTCTCAGCACTTATTTAAAATCAATCCAACATCCCAACAGATGTTAAACACAGTACAGGATAAAAAGACAGGTAGCAGAGTTCTTAATAACCGCAGCATGTGTGGGAGAAACTGAATACAGTGACTCCCAGAATTACACGTTACCTTCCCTGTTGTATCCTCGATCTGGATCACTTTTGGGTGGGTGGGTTTTGAGGGGGGTCACAAGACGACCCCTGCAAGTGTTGGAGACCTTTGATGTTGCTATGGTTTGGTTTTAGCACTAACATATTTGTTATATCTTATATCTGTTGAATTTATGTGACAGGGGACGTTGAGCCAATGAGAAAAAATGTAAAGACGCATGTATTGTCATGATACATCCATATATATTGTACTCAGATTAAAACCTAAGGAACACTTCTGCTTCCCCCAGAAGTGAGAGGGTCTTTCCTGCCATTCTCGGGGTGAGGAGTCTGTGGGTGAGATCTCATCCTCTTGTTCTCATGGCCATTTGGTAATAATAGTCTGTGGGACAGATTACATTTCCTGGTTCTCGTGGATCTTTTGAGGCGTCAGGATGTCCCCTGCTGTAACAGACCTGGTCCTGCTGGGAACCTTACATAATTATACTTTATATTACCGGCATAAGACGCCAGGCTAATCAAGTTCATGACCGAGTCCCAGATCATAAATTCAGTCTGATCATTACTCACGTAACGCTGTGAGCTTCTCCATCTGCTTCCTGAAAGAGGTCTCCAGTTTAGATATGGATCTCCTTAACATCTCCACACTCAGAGGAGGATGGATGCTGACATCAGCCCAGTTCTTGGTGTGTGGAGGGCTGCACAGTGTTGGGTAGATCTACAGTAGAGCAGGAGAGAGGAGAAACCCCTCAGCATGGGGAGTGTTGTCCTGTGATGTAGCAGAGATAGAGATACTGACCTGTAGGAGTTGGAGGTGGTCCTCAGTGTGTGAGATGTTCTCCAGCTCACTGTCCCTCCTCTGGAGCTCAGTGATCTCCTGCTGCAGATCTTTAATCAGCCCTTCAGCCTGCCTCTCTGCAGCTCTCTGCTCCTCCTCCATCACCTCCAGCAGTTCAGCCTGGCTTCTCTCAATGGAGCGCAGCAGAGCAGTGAAGACCTCCACACTGGCTGAGATCTCCTCCTCTTTGCTTTTCTATAAGACAAGAAGTTTGTTGTGTGCTTCACAGCTCAGATGAAGTATTTTCATTATAGAAACTTATTCGGCAGTAAAAACATAAATAGGTTTGATGGTCAAACTAAGACACAAACCAAGACAGACGAGCAACATGGACTGGACACAATGGAGACAATGGTGTTACGTCCTCTGACGTATTTATTTTAGGTTTATTGTATTGTAAACATGAATCGTCATGCTACAGTATGTTGTGTTTCTCTCTCATCTTTTTCCCTTTTTTTTCTTCCTCTCGGCTTGGTGGAGCTCAGCTGTGCTTAATTGCACCAATCACCGCTGGATCCACGTTGGCTAATGAGGGGAGCTCTGTGGAGTTAAAGGCTGCCGACACCTGAAGGATGGGGGAGGGTGTTTTGTGAGCAGAGCAGAGCAGAGCAGAGCAGAGCAGAGCAGAGCAGAGCAGAGCAGAGCAGAGCAGAGCAGAGCAGAGCAGAGCAGAGCAGAGCAGAGCAGAGCAGAGCAGAGCAGAGGGTGCCCTCCTGCTTTCTGACCCGCTCACTAGAGAAGAATGTGTTTTCTCCTGCCTTAGACATTAGCTTGTGTGCTATTGCTTGTGTTATGTGTTAGCTTGTTATTTGTGCTAAGGTGCTAGCCTTAACTTCAACTTCACCCGTTGTCATCTTATTAGTCATTACTACAGCCCCATTCCTACACTTTTCCGAAACTTGAGTTCTTTGTTTTGTTTACTTACTTATTTTAAGAAGGAGCAGTAGGGAGAAGGACGCCATTTACTTTTGGTCATCTTTTCTCATGTGTTAAGTTAGTAAGGGAGCCAGGTAAGACTTCTGTTGTTTATTTGATATTTTCTTTTGTGAGGTTACCTGAGTTTCTTTAACACTAAGTTAGAACTGTTATGTTTGTTATTTTGGCCTTGTTCCCTCCTGAAGTTTGTGTTGCTCCCTGTTTTGGATATTTGAGTTTGTAAATAAAATCTTTTTGTTTGGCATTTAAGAATAGTGTGATCTTTTTGGAGTGTTGGGACAGGGGAAAAGCAAATTAGACATTGTATTCAGGTTAGTAGATAAAAAGCTGCTATCTTAATTCGTTTTGTTACTTCTCTTCCACCCCTAGACACGAGGAGAACGTAACAATTGGGGGCTCGTCCATCCGTTTGGTTATCACATTTGTTTCCCGTATTGCTGAAGTATAAAGTTTGTGTGGCTGCTTTAGTCTTTGGTAGGGGAGGGGTCATATTAGTGGAAATATGGACTTTGATTTATTGAAGTTTACCTTATCTCCTTCTTTGGAGGAGTTTAATAACTGTAGAAAGGTAGATCTTATTTTGATAGCAGATTTTTTTATAATATCGCTGTTTCTAGGGCTGCTAGGAAACGTGATTAAGGAAGAGTTGTATGTTAAATTGGTTCCGCCTTTCCGTGAGTCAGAGGTAGATGCCTACTTTGTAGCATTTGAGCGTGTGGCTGCAAAGTTAAACTGGCCAAAAGATATGTGGGCTTTACTACTGCAGTGTAACCTAGTAGGCAAAGCGCAGGAGGTGTGTGCTGCCTTACCAATTGAAGAGTCGTTAGACTATGATGCAGTGAAAGCAGTAGTATTGAGAGCATATGAGTTGGTTCCAGAAGCCTATAGACAGAGGTTTAGGGCATGTTTAAAGCAGCCCAAACAGACTCATGTGGAGTTTGCAAGGGAAAAGAAATTTCTTTTTGAGAAGTGGTGCCGCGCTTGTAAGATTACCACTTAAGAGGAATTGCAAGAATTAATCTTACTTGAAGATTTTAAGAATTGCTTACCGGAGAACGTTGTGGTTCATTTAAATGAGCAAAAAGTATTCAAAATCACTGATGCGGCTGTGCTCGCTGACGAGTTCGCACTTACTCACCGAACCGTCTTTTCTTCGATACGTCAGTTTAAAGCGCCTTTCGTCACGGAGTCCGTCATTCGTACTGTGCCTAATGGTAAAGTCAAAATGTCTGGTGGTGGAAAAGCAGTTTTAAAGGGCACAGAGAAGAGGAGGGTTTGTTTTTATTGTCTTGATCCTGGTCACATGATTGCTGAGTGTAGCGCTTGGAAGCAAAAGGCTAGACCTAAAAGTGCGGCGACTGTACAGGCAGTTCCTGATTCAGTTACCCAGGATGCTTCTTCATTTAGTCCTTTTATGCTGACAGGTTATGTGTCACTTGTAGGAGACTCTACAGTTAAGTGTGTTCAGATGTTAAGGGACACTGGATCGGCACAATCTCTCGTATTGGAGGATGTGTTACAGTTTTGTGATGCATCGTATGCAGGTGCCAACACGCTAGTGCGGGGTATCGAAATGGGATGTATTAGTATTCCTTTACACACTTTTAACTTGAAGTCAGACTTAGTTTCAGGCCAAGTACAGATGGGGGTTTGTAAGAAGTTGCCCGTTGAGCATGTCCGTATCATATTGGGAAATGATCTTGCTGGTGGTACAGTTTTTCCCAGTCCAATTGTCGTAAGCAAGCCAGTAATTTCTGAGATACCAGATCTCTCTGTAACCTTTCCACTAGTTTTTCCAGCTTGTGTGGTTACAAGATCTCAATCAAAAAGTTTTCAGGATGTTATTGACTTGTCTGATTCTTTTCTGAATGTACCCCTTAAGCAGGTAGAGTGCAGGTTATCTGTTGAGGATGGGATTGCGGAGCAGAAGCCCAAGTTTCCATTGGAGAAAGACTCTGTCGTGGGTAAGGAAAATTTGAGTGCTGCCCAGAAGTTAGACCCCACTCTAACAAATTGTATTAGTGCTGCAGTGGCAAGTGCTGACCTTGCGGTGGCAAGGGTGGGATATTTTTGGGATGATAAAATTTTAATGCGTAAATGGCAGCCAAAAGAAAGTGATGATTGGCAGATAGCGTATCAAATAGTTTTACCTTCCACTTACCGATCTCATGTGTTAAGGTTAGCGCATGAACATGTTCTCGCTGGTAATCTAGGTGTCACAAAGACATTTCAGCGAATTGTGAAACATTTTTATTGGCCTGGTGTGAAAGGTGATGTTTCAAGATTTTGTAGGTCATGTGATGTTTGTCAACGTGCAGGAAAGCCTAATCAGACTGTTCCTAAAGCTCCACTTCACCCGATTCCTGTCATTGGGGAACCGTTTGAGAGGTTGATAATTGACTGTGTAGGACCATTGCCTAAATCGAAACATGGGCACCAGTATATTTGAACACTTATGTGTGCTGCTACTCGCTACCCTGGTACGGCTTTACCATTGCGTACATTGAAAGCACAGGTAGTTTTAAAAGAGATCGTGAAGTTTTGTACTACGTTCGGTCTGCCGAGAGAAATTCAGACAGACCAAGGCACGAATTTCACTTCTAAAGTGTTTGAGCAGCTGTTAAAAGAGCTGGGAGTTTCACACAAGTTGTCTAGTGCTTATCATCCAGAATCACAGGGTGTATTGGAACGCTTTCATCAGACGTTGAAGACTTTGTTGCGTACTTTTTGTACTGAGACTGGTAAAGATTGGGTAGATGGATTGCCGCTACTCATGTTTGCTGTGAGAGGGTCCGTTCAAGAATCTTTAGGGTTCAGTCCTGCGGAACTTGTGTTCGCTCATACAGTTCGCGGACCGCTGAATTTGTTGAAAGAGCAGTTAACGGGTAAAGAGAGCGCCCCTATGTCTGTTCTTGATTATGTGAGTTCTTTTCGTGAACGCTTACACAAAGCGTGTAGCCTGGCTAAGTCTCATCTTGCAGTAACCCAGTGTGACATGAAAGAACGTTATGATCGAAAGGCAATTCAACGCAGTTTTCAGGCGGGTGAATCTGTTCTTGTTTTTCTTCCCGTTCCTGGCTCACCGCTGCAAGCAAAGTTTTCTGGACCTTATACCGTTGAGCAGAAACTTAGTGAGACAGACTATGTCATAGCTACCCCTGAGCGCAGACGTAAGACAAGAGTGTGCCACATTAATATGTTAAAACCTTATGTGATGAGGGATGTGACTGCCTCTATGAAGTCTGTTGACAAGTGTAAACCGTGTGTTACGGTGAACAATGTTCCTGTTGTGGCTGAAGAAATGTTCTTTGAAGAACCTCAGTCGCCTGGTGTACGTCTTAATAATTCTATTATCTTGGGTAATATAGTCACATCTATCATATTTACCTAAAGATCAGATGAATGAAGTTGTGAACTTGTTACGGAAATACCCGTCATTGTTCTCTGATCTGCCTGGGAGAACAACGGTGTTGTCCCATGATATTGACGTGGGTAATTCTACTCCCATTAAACAACATCCTTATCGAGTGAATCCTGTGAAGCGGGATATCATGAGAAGTGAGGTAGATTACTTGCTTCAAAACAATCTTGCCGTTCACAGTCAAAGTCCGTGGAGTTCACCATGTTTACTTGTTCCTAAACCTGATTCTACGTTTCGTTTTTGTACGGACTATAGGAAGGTAAACAGTATCACCAAACCTGATTCTTTTCCATAACCCAGAATGGAAGACTGTGTAGATAAGGTTGGTGCTGCAAAGTATGTGACAAAACTAGACCTGTTAAAGGGTTACTGGCAGGTTCCCTTGACTACACGAGCGTGTGAAATCTCTGCGTTTGTCACCCCTGACAATTTTCTACAGTACAACTGTATGGCGTTTGGCATGCGAAATGCCCCAGCGACATTCCAGAGGCTCATGCAGAAAGTTTTGTCCGGACTGTGTAATTGTGAAGCATATTTGGATGACATTGTGGTTTACTCTGGTAATTGGGAAGACCATCTTACAAATTTGGAGAGAGTGTTTGAAAGACTTAACTTAACACTCAACTTAGCAAAGTGTGAGTTTGCTAAAGCTGTGGTAACATACCTTGGAAAGAAAGTGGGCCAAGGCTGTGTAAGGCCTGTGACAGCTAAAGTGATCGCTGTTACTGAATTTCCTAGTCCCCTTACTAAACGTCAGTTACGTAGGTTTTTAGGGATGGCTGGATACTATCGAGGTTTTTGCAAGAACTTCGCAACTGTGGTATCTCCCTTAACTGACTTGCTTAGCACAGAGAGAAAGTTTGTTTGGAATTCTCAGTGCGAAAATGCTTTTATTGCTGTGAAAGACCTTTTATGCAATGCTCCAATTCTCTCTGCCCCTAACTTTTCTCTTCCATGTAAGTTACAAATTGATGCAAGTGCTGTAGGTGCAGGTGCTGTCCTGGTACAGGAGGATGATGTTGGTGTCGAGCATCCTGTTTGTTACTTCTCCAAGAAGTTCTCCAAGTGTCAGAGAATCTACAGCACTATTGAGAAAGAGGCTCTTGCCTTGGTATTATCACTTAAACATTTTGAAGTTTATGTGGGTGGGAGTTGTGTACCTCTCGTTGTTTTTACAGACCATAATCCTCTTGTGTTTCTCTCCCGAATGTGCAACCTTAATCAACGTTTGATGCGTTGGTCATTGTTCCTTCAAGAATATAACCTTGATATCCACCACAAGAAAGGAGTGGAAAATGTGGTTGCAGATGCATTGTCCAGGGCTTGTGAGTTTGATGTTGGTGACTGAGAGTAATATTATGTCAAATGTTATAGTAATTTACAATCCATTGGTTGTAAGTTGGTGATGGAGGTGTTACGTCCTCTGACGTATTTATTTTAGGTTTATTGTATTGTAAACATGAATTGTCATGCTACACTATGTTGTGTTTCTCTCTCATCTTTTTCCCTTTTTTCTTCCTCTCGTCTACCACACTTGGTGGAGCTCAGCTGTGCCTTATTGCACCAATCACCGCTGGATCCACATTGGCTAACGAGGGGAGCTCTGTGGAGTTAAAGGCTGCAGACACCTGAAGGACGAGGGAGGGTGTTTTGTGGGCAGGGCCGGGCCGAGCCGGGCCGAGCCGGGCCGAGCCGAGCCGAGCCGGGCCGAGCCGAGCCGAGCCGAGCCGGGCCGAGCCTGCTTTCTGACCCGCTCACTAGAGAAGATTGTGTTTTCTCCTGCCTTAGACATTAGCTTGTGTGCTATTGCTTGTGTTATGTGTTAGCTTGTTATTTGTGCTAAGGTGCTAGCCTTAACTTCAACTTCACCCGTTGTCATCTTATTAGTCATTACTACAGCCCCATTCCTACACTTTTCCGAAACTTGAGTTCTTTGTTTTGTTTACTTACTTATTTTAAGAAGGAGCAGTAGGGAGAAGGACGCCATTTACTTTTGGTCATCTTTTCTCATGTGTTAAGTTAGTAAGGGAGCCAGGTAAGACTTCTGTTGTTTATTTGATATTTTCTTTTGTGAGGTTACCTGAGTTTCTTTAACACTAAGTTAGAACTGTTATGTTTGTTATTTTGGCCTTGTTCCCTCCTGAAGTTTGTGTTGCTCCCTGTTTTGGATATTTGAGTTTGTAAATAAAATCTTTTTGTTTGGCATTTAAGAATAGTGTGATCTTTTTGGAGTGTTGGGACAGGGGAAAAGCAAATTAGACATTGTATTCAGGTTAGTAGATAAAAAGCTGCTATCTTAATTCGTTTTGTTACTTCTCTTCCACCCCTAGACACGAGGAGAACGTAACAACGTCAAGACAGATGGAGCACTGGAGCTGCTCTTCAGACAGGAAACTGCTGGAGGAAGCCATGTCTGCAGGTCTACAGAAGAAATTTTTTCAAAACTAAAGAATACAACAACACAAATTAAATCAATGTAACATTAAACTGAATTATATTGTGTGTGTGTGTCTATGTGAGAATTAATACATGATTCTACTTACATCTGTAAAGAGAGGGCCGTTATTAATACAGGAGGTTCTATTTTTTTTTTTTTTTTTGTTCTGCTGACAGATATGAAAATGACATGAACTTTACTGACTGTCCCTAAAAATTACAATTAAATTAAAAACTAAAAATCCATAACGACTCAACACCATATTTATGTAAATCTGGAACTTTTACACTCTCTGTTGTTCTTTATGGCAAGACGCGAATCTTTACTAAAAACCAACACACAAAGTCTGAAAAGTCTTGACACGATTCATGAATCAGCGCGCTTTTCGAAGCTGTTTCCTTCCCACAGCAAGAACAACACGTCCTGATCAACTCACCTGAGCAGCATCCCTGTGGGGAACCTGTGCTCAGTCTGAGTCTGAGACGTAATGTGTTAAGAAAAATATGTCCCCACGCAACCATAGAAATGGTGGATGTTATCTGCTCCTTTAATTTGAGAAAACGGCTTGTGGAACACAATTAAAGGGATTGAGTAATAAAGTAAAGTTATAAGTTATAACAACATGACTCAAGGAGTCATTTTTTATTCACCCGCCTTTATACAGAACGGTAATCAGATTCAGTAGCATGCAACTCTTATTACAGCTACATGAACATGGACATGAATCTACATGACGCTTTAAATACGTGTAGCCAGGGAACCACCCCAGGGCAGCGGTAAATGGGTAATGAGGTACAGTGGCCAGGCACAGAGACACGCAGCTGTGAACAA
The DNA here is from genome assembly GCF_900700375.1 of Denticeps clupeoides. Classification (NCBI taxonomy): domain Eukaryota; kingdom Metazoa; phylum Chordata; class Actinopteri; order Clupeiformes; family Denticipitidae; genus Denticeps; species Denticeps clupeoides. Next base: position 38,001,442 of record NC_041707.1, read on the forward strand.
TTAAATGCAGTGTTTAAAACAGGCAGAGTCACGACCAGCTAAGCAAAAAGACTGCCTGGGTCCGGGAGTAGAGACGGTGGGGAACAAACGGCAAAGAGTGAAAACACTGCAGCGTGGCGTATTGTGTATGTTGTATTCTTTGTATTTTTATGTTTTTCAGTTTATATTTTAATGTACGTAATTAAAGGTTTTTCTTACGGGAACTAACTTTTTTATATCCTTTTTCTGATGGTTGCGGTAAAGCTGCTGGTAAAGCCCTCACCTTTCCCAAAGAGAGGAGGACTGGTGGGCTATCAATTGCTTCATATTCCTTAAACACAGAGGCCAATATCCATCCTCTGGGCTCAGTGTAAGTTCTCCTTTCCTGTTAATTGACTCTCTGGCCACCCCTAAATTCCAGGCAGTCTTTTCCCCCGACCTCCACCTCATAGTAGAATTTTCCTGAGGAGAAACCCTCCTTTCCCAGGAGGCCGGGATACGGATCAAACATCTCTGGATTATCAGAGTCTCCATGTGTCACTTGTTTCCCATCAGCAGACTGTAGATGTTTATCTAGTGCTGTCTTTGTTTTTTGACAAGGACATGTTAAAAGACAGATATTTCAATTCAAAGTGGATCATCCCTCCACAAATATGAATTAATATATGCACAGATGAAGTTATCTGTGTGTAAAAACAGCGTTACGTCCCCTGTCCTCCGTTCACCTGCTTTCTTTATGTGACCATTCTTCCATTCTCTAATAGAATTAATTGTGCTGTAAAACACTTTTGTACAGGTGTGTGGGAAATGTTAAAGCAAAGTGTTTTAATGTAAAAGAAAATGTGCTTCTTTTATGTGCTTCTCATCCTAAGCCTGCAAAAAACTGTCTCATCTGTGACAGTTTTATTTCTGAGGAATGTGTGAGATCGTGCTCTATGCTGGTACCAACAGGTACAAAGATAAACATCAGTGCTTCACTGACCATATATATATATATACACGTCACTGTGTTCAGACCTTTGGGGATTCGGTTAGTGAGACTTCCCTAACCGCATGTTCCAGACATGGGGTATACAACATGCTTTTCATTTTAAATAAATGTTCTTAAATCCAAACTAGTCCCTTGTTTTGTTGTTAAATTATATGACCAAAATTTTAATCATATTTTTAGTAAGTACTCACTATCGGCGAGTACTGAAATGCAAGTACTCGTTCTCCAAAAAAAGTGGTATCGTGCACCCCTAGTTGAAGGCCTCTCCCTTTCTGTGCCAAACACAAGCAACATCCATGTGCCCAAACAGTTCCAGTTTAGTCTCATCAGAGCAAAGCACAGACTTTCAAAACTCATGTTTACCTTTCAAATGTTCACAGGCAAACCTCGGTCGAGCCCTAATGTACCGCTCTTTAAGTAAAGGAGTTCTTCTGGGACGATGGCCCTGAAGCCCACCATGCTGAAGATCCCTCACAACTGTGTACATAACTCCACATGTGTTCATTCATAGTTTTGGTGTGGGGTGGTCATTTCTGCAAATCTTCCCTCAACTTCTATAGATCGCTCCACTCCTCATCCCACCTCTGTCCTCCTCAGTAGGAAACAACAAAACAGGGCATCCTGGGGAAATCTCATTGTGGTACCAATGTTATAGAAAAACCCCAAATAAACGAAAAGAGAAAGGGATGGAGGAAGAGAGAGAAAGCCGGGAACCAAGCTTCAGGTTTGACGCATGAGCTGACGCGTTGATGGAGCGTCTGTGTCTCAGGAAAAGAGGAAAGACTTTCAGCATGACAAATTTATTATCATGATTGTGACTACTACATGATTACTTCATATCTTATGGTTGTGGTGGGCTGAATATATAAGAAAATGTCTTCAGGAAAATCAGAAATCCTCCTCCCTTCTTTCCCCCATTTTCTATGGAATGAAGAGGAATGTGGCTGCGGCAGCTCATTGCAGCTACAACGAACTGCTGTTTCAGAGACTGGACCTGAGAACTAAGATGCTGCCTTTCATCCACAGTCTAGACCAAACCCTGACCTCTGACCCCCAACACTCAGCCCATTTACAAACAGGGCTGCTGTCATCATTTGGGCCTGTCATTATGATAGACCATTTACTATTGTGCTTGGAATACAGCGGGAAGCTAGCAACCCGGGAGTCGAGGCAAGGCAGTCAAGTCAGTCCTACGATCTGACGTATGGGATGAGTTGTTGCCGCCAGTTGGGTTTAGGAAAACCTGGGGGAAAAAAAACCCGGAAAACTGGAGAAAAAGGCAAAAAAGAACATGTGTTATATTCAAGGCTGCCACTCTAAGACCATTGTGCTGTCCTCACTACAGTGTGGAACTGAAGCTATACAGCCAGTTAAACTCTTCCCGCAAATAATGGCTTGAGTCGTCGTAAGTTTTCTTTTAAGCCATTTACTGTGACTCTTCATTTATTTACAGAGACAGAGTGAAAACTATAACACAGGAAAACATAAATTAACCATCCTGTATGTGTTTAACAATCATAAATAAATTGTCTTTGTAACATACATTTACGTTTCTTTTCTTAAACAAATAATGCCTTTAACATTAACCTAACACTTTAATTTATGAAATTATGTACTCAGGACATTGCATCTGTGGTGATTACAGTGTGGATTACATGCGATGGACCCAGATTACACACAACTGAATTCTAGTGTGGTCTTGACGAATTATAAGGAAACAGGATATGACCCATAACAACTTCCTGTACAAAATAAAAGCACTCGCTAAAAGTTTCTAACTTTGAACCTTTCAAAATAAAGTTGCACTCAAAGGATGCCTTAGAAGGCAGCACAACCATCTTATTTAGGTAGGTCGTATGGGCTGCCCACAAATCGGGTTCAGATTTGTACAGTTTACTATTGTGCAGAGGCCAAAAGCCTCGCCGAGTCTCAATTTGACATATTTGACATGTCTTGCATTTGCAAGCAGTGTGTGTTGATTGTTGTACAATTACTTTGCAGTGATTAGAGCAAATAGGCTTGCAGTTGTTCATTTTGTATCTGATTCTTCTAGTGCTTGATGTGTCTAGTATTGTATTATTATTTTTTTTTTACAGAGGGCACATTTTAGGAAAGTTGCAAGTTTATTTTGACCAAATCTGATCCTTACTGCATAGATGTTCTTAATGCCTGCATTTTAGAGAGGGCACATTTTAGGAAAGTTGCAAGTTTATTTTGACCAAATCAACAGCAAGTGTAAAAGCTCCAGATTTACATAAATACGGTGTTGAGTCGTTATGGATTTTTAGTTTTTAATTTAATTGTAATTTTTAAGGACCGTCAGTAAAGTGCATGTTATTTTCATATCTGTCAGCAGGACACAACAAATAAAAAAGTAGAACCTCCTGTAACAATAACTGCCCTCTCTTTACAGATGTAAGTAGAATCATGTATTAATTCTCACATAGACACACACAGACACACACACACAATATAATTCAGTTTAATGTTACATTGATTTAATTTGTGTTGTTTTATTCTTTAGTTTTGAAAGAATTTCTTCTGTAGACCTGCAGACATGGCTTCCTCCAGCAGTTTCCTGTCTGAAGAGCAGCTCCAGTGCTCCATCTGTCTTGACGTGTTCACTGATCCAGTCTCTACTCCATGTGGACACAACTTCTGCATGGGCTGTATAAAGGACTACTGGGACAACTGTAGTCAAACCCAGTGTAAACAGCTGTTCACTAAAAGACCAGAACTGTATTCAAACCACTCCAACTTGATGTTACCTGGCAGAAAGAGGCATGGCACAATAGAGGTAAATTAGTTTCTAATTTATTAACACCAGTAAATTATTATTGCAGTTACAAATGAATATTGTAAGTAAAAGGGGTACCAATGTTACAGAGAAAACCAAGATGAAAGAAAGAGTAAAGGGATAGAGAGAAACAAGACTCGAAAAGCCGGAAGGCTTCCGATGGAAAACAGCTGAGAAAGAAAGATAGATAAAGTCCCTTCCCCACGTCTTTATGACAGATCTTTATACCCCTGGCCTACAGGAAGCTGTCACAGACCAATCAGAACCTGTTGTTTCTGACGTCACGCCCCCGGAGCCTCCCGTCTGGGGAAGACAAAGAGACAGTGACGGATTATGGGTCGTGTGGGCCCCTGGGCAAAACATTCGCGACGGCAGCATTGTCTGGGATGGAAATTAACGATACCCTTGTTTAAAAGCATGGCTTTTTGTTGGCATGGGTAAACAAAATCAACTAAGCGATATGATCTAGCTTATAGGTAGCAACTGTCTCAAATGTAAATGTAGAACCAAAAGGCAGGAGATATATAAAAATAAAAAAAAGCATATTATAGAACCAAATAAAATGCACTTATCACAAAATACCAGAGGTTGCAGGTTTTGGTGAAATGCAAATGACATACCCTGTTACAATCACCCCGCCTAACAGTACACCAAAACCATGCACACTCGCATAACCCACTAAACCATCCAAACAGTCTGACATGTTTAGACATTACCTCTAGACCAAGTCATCTAAAAAGAAGTCACTTATTTGTTCCATTAGAAAACTATCCATTAGGACTTGAAGAATAAGGATGGTTGATCAGGCCTCCCACCCTTTAAAAACTTAAAGGTGCAGTCTGCACCCCCATAACATCTGGTCTCTCCAAATACAGACTGATAAAGTGCAAACTGGTTACATTCCACCATCACACAAAATAACTATAAAACATTTCTAGGTCTCAAATTAGGAATTGTTTAGTGGTAAAAGACCCCACCCAACAGGTTTATGAACCATTGCCTCTATAAGAGACTGTAACTTGGTCAGATCCCACAGTGTCTGAAGTTGTTGTGGCCACTCCTGATTGGCTCTCAGAGGAAGAGCTCGCAACATATTCCCAAGTGTGTGATTAAAACTCTTGGTGCCCCCGTTTGCCCATGGGGCAAGGTGTAGTATGGGAATTGGCAACACCAGACAGTTGAAGCAGCTCAGATACCAGTTCACTCTTGAAACTTGGTCCCTGGTCGGAATGAATGCGCTCAGGGAAACCATATACACCCACCGATCCCCCCACATGGGTACAATGGTCCGACCAACTAGAATGTCTCTATTATGGCTCTATAATGATTGTGCTACCTGGGGACACAGGTATATTGTTGGGTAACTTGCCCACTCTGTATTCATTCTGAGGGAGTAGTGTGACGGCACAGGGCAGCATCTTGTCAGAAACTTCATTGCCCCTCCATCAAGTGGTGCATGACATCATGTCTATGAAATGTTCACAGTCACGTTCATTCCCCCCACACACAATCTTCCAATAAAAAGGATTACTTTTCATGACATGCATGAGACGTTTGATAACGTTTGAGCCAATGATGAGCTTGTCATTTTGGCCCGACACTACTAAAACGGGGACGATACACTTAACTCCATAAACAATTAATGTCAGATCATAAAAGAGTCTGCTTTCCTCCACAGCCAACAAGCATGATTCTTTCTGCAGAATGAGGTTCCCCTTCCAGAGCTTCAGCTTCTCTAAGAAGACTCTCAGCCGCCTCACTCATGGTACAAGCCATAGATCCAGTGTCCGACATGCCCTTCTGTTCCACCTTGTTATTCACCATGTTCTACACCAATTGTTCTACACCATTGTGTAGAACAATTCACTGAAAGCCGGCACTTTTTCTGACCCCTGAATCACAACTTCGTATCCTTCTGGCTTGACTGAACAGGTGTTAATATAAAGAAGTGTGTGTCCACTAGTTTTCCGAAGCATGGCCCACCTTGTCTGATCATCGCTGGTTGCAGTCTTTCTTCCAATGACCTGGGGTGAAATGTGAAACACCAGAGGCACAGATTCTCGCTCTTGCAGTGCATGAGTGTGGAATGTCTGCTATCACCACAAACTTGACAGTTCTTCTTGTGGTGAACCTGGGTTGGTGTCTGCATCGGGGTTGCTACTTGTACATTCTGATGTGACATCATGTCATCAAGGGTGGTAGTAGCCTAGTGGGTAACACACTCGCAATGAACCAGAAGACCCAGGTTCAAATTCCACCTACTACCATTGTGTACCTGAGCAAGACACTTAACCCTAAATTGCTCCAGGTGGGGGGACTGTTCCTGTAACTACTGATTGTAAGTCGCTCTGTAAATGTAAGTTGCTGTAAATGTAAGTGTAATGTGCGGTCCATTAGACTGATCAATGAATGTAGCCCATTTATTTCACAAACTGGCTTGGCAGTTAGAGTAGGTTGGCTGTAATGTGACTACCAGCAGGGGGCGCTAATTGATGAATGAGCTGTCAGGCAGGTGGTGAGCTATATGACATGGCAGACCCTTTAGGTGGTGGAGTAAATGGTACTGCTGCAGGTGAGAGCTGTGAGAAAATGCTTCTGGGGATGATGCTCCTGAAGTAACCCCCGTTGTGACCTGATTGGCAGCACAGACTTTCTCTGATTGGAGTGTCTCAACTCCACGAAGCATAGCTGTCTGGGTGTGACTGACCGTCTGCTTTCGTGCAACTAGAGGAGCTGCTTGGGCCCGTGTCCTGAGTTCACGCTGGTAGCTGTCTATGCATTCCTGGACCTCAGCTGTTGTCCATTCCTCTGCTGCCTTAATACCCAGTTTTACATTAATGTAATTTTACCCGCTCTTATTTTGATAACCCCTTTGTGAGCGGAAGTACGGTATTGCACAAACATTACAAAAATGTATAAATACATTATAATTTTTCTTAGTCTAGCACCTAACAATCTCCGAGCATGCTCTTCACTGACAAGTCTAAGCCTTATCAGGGCTCTTAGTTTGTAAACTAAATATTCTATAGAAATCGAACGAGAATTGCTGGTGTCTTCCTCTTGTAAGTCGCTTTGGATAAAAGCGTCTGCTAAATAAAGTAAAGTATAGTAACAGAACTGAGCTTGAGGTAAGACAAAAGACGCGAAGTAAAGCAGGAAAGGCTCAGTGGGAACGCAGAGAAAAGGACAACCGAAAAAGTTAAAAGCAACAAATCTAGCATCAATTGATAAGGGAACAGTATATTTGAGCATCTTGTAAAGTAATTTTTTTTGTTCTTATCACTCGTGGTAAACCAGACTATGAATAATTAAAGTTATTTGGGTGCCTGTCAAGTTTTGTTTATTTGCTATTGGTCGGGCCACTCCGTACTGTATCGCTATTGCAGGAGAGGGAAAGTCCCGCCCTGATTTGTGTTAGCATGTTAGTCAGTACAACGCAGCACCACGAGGAGCGCACACGAACGAGAGAGAGCGCGAGAGACAAAAGTTCGGTGATTGTGGACAAAAAGTGGTTTTAACCACCAAAACCAGTGGTTCGAATCACTCAAAGCACCTGAAATTTCCTAGAACCTGTGAATGTCTCTGTACAGATCGTCTTGGTGAGTCACGCTAAGCTAAGCTAAAGTAGCTAACTTGCATTGCACCTTATGCTAGCGAAATTTAATGTGAAATGATACTGTGTGGTTATGTTTACAGTAAAATTGTAATTGTAAAATGAGTACAGTTCACTTAATTAATGTTCTGTGACTTGAGATTGTTTTGAGATGGAATGTTTTATTTTGAATGATAATTTTGTTCATATGGTTAAATGTTAATTGTATGGTAACACTTGAAATCATAATTAATGGTTAAAAAGAGTAACTAATCATAATTTCATGGTTGATAACCTAAAACATATAATTCAGGTAGCATTGAATAAAACAATACTTCATAGAGGGATATGGAAGAAATACTGGTATTCTATGCTATGCAAATTGGGAGATTATTTCATTTTGAGAAACCAAGAATTTTACAGAGATATGGCCATAATGATTTGAAAGTTATGCCTGAAACAATAAGGTTGTATGTTGTTATGCAGGCTAGGTTTTTTGTTCTATTGAGCCTTCCTTGGAAGAAGTTGAAAGCTGGATTTCTCCCTGACGAGGGGGATGGCGAGTGGATTTTTCCAAGAAAATAAAAAAAATTGTCCAACAGGTGTAGTGGTGGAGAAGTCCAAAGTGCAGTATAGAGCATTGGTCCATGTTTGGACGTACTGGACAGTGCAGAGTAGGCTTTAGTCCAGTGCCATGGTGTACATTGCATGTCTACCTTGGTCGATTTTGAAGATCCCTGACATTGGTGATGGCTGTGGTGACCCTCTGGTACATTTAATCCTGGATGTATTAACGCCACTCCAGACAAGAAAACTTTTTTTTTTCTTTCTTTAACATTTATCTTGCTCATTTAAAGACACTGTAACATCAGGCTCCATAGCATTTCAGGACTCACAGTACTGTTCTTCAGTCTTTCCTGTTTCCTCCAACCCCAATCACCCCTTTGTATGTATGTTTTCTACACTTCTCCCTTTTCATATTGCAGCAATCACCCGCATTTCTACTCACTCCTTCTCAACACCCTCGATTTTTACACACCTGCACAGCACGACCATGTGTCACCACATCAAGTGTGTTACGAGCCGGTCTAGGGGTTCCGGCCCATAACAAACGAAATGACAAAGACAACAACCTAGACGAAACAGAGAAGGTTTTATTAACCTTTATTACTGGACAGTGCAGAGTAGGCTTTAGTCCAGTGCCATGGTGTACATTGCATGTCTACCTTGGTCGATTTTGAAGATCCCTGACATTGGTGATGGCTGTGGTGACCCTCTGGTACATTTAATCCTGGATGTATTAACGCCACTCCAGACAAGAAAACTTTTTTTTTTCTTTCTTTAACATTTATCTTGCTCATTTAAAGACACTGTAACATCAGGCTCCATAGCATTTCAGGACTCACAGTACTGTTCTTCAGTCTTTCCTGTTTCCTCCAACCCCAATCACCCCTTTGTATGTATGTTTTCTACACTTCTCCCTTTTCATATTGCAGCAATCACCCGCATTTCTACTCACTCCTTCTCAACACCCTCGATTTTTACACACCTGCACAGCACAACCATGTGTCACCACATCAAGTGTGTTACGAGCCGGTCTAGGGGTTCCGGCCCATAACAAACGAAATGACAAAGACAACAACCTAGACGAAACAGAGAAGGTTTTATTAACCAAAAAAATAAATAAATACATCCGAAACGAATAACGACAAAACAAAACGGGAAAAACAGAGAAAAAAAAACACTGAAGCAGCCCGAGCTGCGCTAGGAAGCTTGAAGTGATGCAATTGGGAAATGCTAGGGAGGCGGGCGGGGTGGATGTCACAGCAAGCACAGCCCTGAAAACGGAAACTGAGCCCCCTTTTATTCTGGATGTCCACAGCAGGAACAGGTCGGCTCAATTTGCAGCCACCAGGCATCCTGCAAACACAACACACACAGAACAGAAACCCCACAAAAACCAGGATGTAACAGGAGCACCGGACATCTGCCAAGAAGATTGTTGCTGACCTGCCCTCATCTAGAGTCAATGTTTTACACAGTTGTGGGGGATCTTCAGCATGGTGGGCTTCAGGGCCATCGTCCCAGAAGAACTCCTTTACTCAAAGAGCGGTACATTAGGGCCTGACTGAGGTTTGCTTGTGAACATTTGAAACTGGAACTGTTTGGGCACATGGATGTTGCTTATGTTTCGCAAAGAAAGGGAGAGGCATTCAACCCTAGAAACACAGTTCCCACAGTTAAATGTGGTGGTGGAAGCAATATGCTATGGGGCTGTTTTACAGAAATTAGTCCAACGGTTCCTCAAGGATACCAAAACCAAGACCCTGGAGTGGCTCATACTGAGCCCAGACCTTAATCCTATTGAGAATCTGTGGTGGGTTTTCAAAGTGAATGTCCATGCAGCAAACCAAGCAATTTGGACAAGCTAGAACATTTTGCAATGAAAGAATGGGCCAACCTAGTAAAGAACTAGTCTAAGATATGTCAGTTGTGGCTCAGAAAGGGTTCACTATTGACTACTAATGGCCACGGAGCTAATAATTGTGAATGTCTCATTTTTTCATTCTTGCTTAAAATGTTTTGCGTAAAACACAAAAGGTTCTTGGTTCGAAACCAGGCAGAAACACCTTTCTAAAGGGGGTGTGAGCCTAAGTCTAAACCTTCTCCAGAAAAAAGACAAAGTCTGAAAATAACCATCAAGAAGAGCAGCAAGCTTCTTTAATATTGAATTCAGCATTCGTGGTCCCGTGGGTGCAGCGCACATTGCTCAACCTCAACATGGCCCTTAAAAATAATATTAATTAGCATAGATAAATCTTTCAGGGGGCATTCCCCAATATTTTAAACAATTGATTTTGTCCCAGATCATCAGTCCATTCCTTGTTAGTCTGGCAACCAATATTCTTAAATTGTGACCGACGGAGGCTGCCACTCAGGCCCTTACTGCTAATGCATACAAATATGAAATCTGACCCAACAGAAATATTTGAAAGTGAAGTGATTGTCACATGTGATACATAGCAGCACAGCACATGATGCACACAGTGAAATTTGTCCTCTGCGTTTAACCCATCACCCTGAGCGAGCAGTGGGCAGCCATGACCAGCGCCCGGGGAGCAGTGTGTGGCGACGGTGCTTTGCTCAGTGGCACCTTGGCGGATCGGGATTCGAACCAGCAACCTTCCTTAACCGCTAGGCCACCACTGCCCCTATTTGTGTGTACATGTGATTGCGATTCTGATAACATCGATTAATTTCTGCTTGCAAATGTTGTTTAATAATCTCAAGCTATCAAACCATTATCTTGTTAAATAGAAATAAGTAACGTCAAACTAATAGTTGTTGTCGTCATTTTGCAGATCCTGGTGCTTTCTCTTTGGTGGAAACTGGGTCCAATTGGCTCTTTGAGTGTTAAAGGTCGCTGACCCCTGATCTAACATGTATGTGGCTGAAATGACAATAATGACAAAATTGATTTCAGAACTGTATTAACATATATAAACCACACAAACACATTATATAAAGTTATTTATTGCAGCTTTTCACACAGATAGAAAATATGAATATGTAAATAAAATAAAGTAACCGCTGTACACATCTATAGGCAGCACAGCTCATTTGTTGCTGCCAAAATACTCAACTTAAATAAAAAAAAAAAAAACACCAAGAAAACAATGTTGAAACTGTCTACATTAGAACTTTAACAGTTCACAAATCAGTTCAAGCTGAAGTGCAAGAAGGTGAAAAGCATGTTCACGTTTTCTGAGCTCAGCATTGAACGATGAGGTGAGGGAAATCACCACTACTGCTGAACACTCTCTGCACGATCCCTTCCTTTTTGCATCAGTGGTTTGTCTGATCAAATCCACAGAGGCCACCAAAAATTCACCCTATTTAAACCCCTATGCCACCATAATGAAATAAAACTCCCAAAACCTCGCTGCAGGCCTGATTCCGATGGTTGGGAGCGGTGAGACCAGAACTTGGTCAGTCGCTTCAACATACACGACACTAATAATGTAGTTACCAGTCCGCTAAATTTATATCAGTTGGACTTCACTTGTACATTTCTCTCCCTTATTAGCGAGTTTAGACTAACCATCTGCCCACCACCACTCACTCTCTCTCCTTCTCCCCAGTCAGGGTTCAGAGTTCACCATACAGTTTTAAACCATAAAAATACAGAAAATAAACCAAATACAATAAAATACAGGTCTTCAGAAAAGAAATACATATCAGCATAGTATATTCATAATTTATATCATTCACATTAAATGCCAACCTGCAACATTTCAGACACTTAATCTAAAGAAAGGAAATATTCCCCTTAAACAAAAATTTTATTCCTGCAGCACATGATGCTCAGCAGGAGAGATGATGAGTGGTGCTGAGTTTTCACCTCCATAATTAAGACCAGGGCTGAAGTACGGATAGAGTTTCTCATAGAAGGTCTGACCAGTAAAAGAGTAAATATGAGAGCTGTTCTCCACACCATAAAAGGAGACCAGACCCTCCTCATAATCCACAAACACCCCCACCTTCTGGGGCTCCTTATTCAGAGAGAGGAGGACTGGAGGATCAACACCAGCTTCATACTCATTTCCATTACTCATATACACAGTCCAGTATCCATCCTCTGGACTCAATGTAAATTCTCCTTTCCTGTTAATCGACTCTCTGGCGACTCCTAAATCCCAGTCAGTCTTCCCCCCGACCTCCACCTCATAGTAAAATCTCCCTGAGGAGAAACCCTCCTTTCCCAGGACAGAGACCCAATAATCAAATCTCTCTGGATTTTTAGGGAGTTTCTGTCGTTTGTCTCCATGTCTCACTTGTTTCCCATCAGCAGACAGGATGAGTTCACGATGAGCTGAATCAGGATCCAGAGTCACGTCCACTGTAGTGAATGAAGAGAATTAAGATTAAAGTGGGAATTGACATTTACTGGCTGTAGATTATAAATATGGACGACTGCTGATAGTTTAAAAGAAACAAAGCAGATTTTCTGAAAAAACTTGTTGAAGATGAAGATTGAAAAGATATAAAATAAATACCTGCATGACGTCTGAACTTGTTCAGTTCTGTGGAAACAAACATCATATTTAATATCAGTTTATCCCAGATTAAGAACAGAAAGTTGAACTGTGACACGCTAATGATGTTCATCATTTTACTCCAATCCCAAGGGGGACAGACTGGTTTAAATTTCCCTCACTGGTGTCTCTTTTTACTGGTTCCAGTATGTTGGACTTCTCAGGTCCCACTTCATTCCTTCAAAACCAGATGCCACTCATGTTTTTTTTATTATTATTATTATCAGTTATTTAGAACAGAGAAATACCCCCCATCCCTCCCAGGCTTTAGTACAGAACAAAAACCAAAGCAACACAATAACGGCTCATAAGATGGATTCTGTATAACTTTTACAAAACTAATTTTCAGGTTCCCTCCTTTTAACAAAGTTAAAAAAGGCTGCCAGGTGCTATAAAAGTTTGAAGAGCATCCTCTTATACTGTACCCAGTTTTATCTATTGTCAAACTGGCCATCATACCTCAAATACACTGTGGAACGGTTGGAGGAGAGCGATCCTTCCATTTTAGTAGCACCAGTCTTCTTGCTATACGAGTGGCGAATGCTACGGTATTCCTCGAGCTAAGATTGAGGGAAAGATCCTGACGTGCAACCCCAAAAATTTCACTTACACCAGAGGCATCTAATGGAGTTTGTAAAACCTCAGTAAGAACTGAAATTATTGCCTTCCAGAAACTACGAAGAAGAGGAAGACCGGCATAAGACGCCAGGATAACCAAGTTCATGACCGAGTCCCAGACCATGAATTCAGTCTGATCATTACTCACGTAACGCTGTGATCTTCTCCATCTGCTTCCTGAATAAGGTCTCCAGCTTAGATATGGATCTCCTTACCGTCTCCACACTCAGAGGAGGATGGATGCTGACATCAGCCCAGTTCTTGGTGTGTGGAGGGCTGCACAGTGTTGGGTAGATCTACAGTAGAGCAGGAGAGAGGAGAAACCCCTCAGCATGGGGAGTGTTGTCCTGTGATGTAGCAGAGATAGAGATACTGACCTGTAGGAGGTGGAGGTGATCCTCAGTGTGTGAGATCTTCTCCAGCTCACTGTTCCTCCTCTGGAGCTCTGTGATCTCCTGCTGCAGATCTTTAATCAGCCCTTCAGCCTGCCTCTCTGCAGCTCTCTGCTCCTCCTCCATCACCTCTAGCAGCTCAGCCTGGCTTCTCTCAATGGAGCGCATCAGAGCATTGAAGACCTCCACACTGGCTGAGATCTCCTCCTCTGTGCTTTTCTATAAGACAAGAAGTTTGTTGTGTGCTTCACAGCTCAGATGAAGTATTTTCATTATAGAAACTTATTCAGCAGTAAAAACATAAACAGGCTTGAGGGTCAAACTTCTCTAAGACACAAACCAAGACAGACAAGCAACATGGACTGGACACAATGGAGACAATGGAATTAGCACTGAGACAGGGAGACAGATGACAATGTGGCGCCACCTTGTGAGGAATCAGGACATGACATCATAAATTGGACCATAAAGAACATTTGAAAATGTGATTATATCTCCACATTGTGGTGGGGACATGATGTTCTTATAAAAGTGTTTTACTGCTGATTTGAAATGATTTGACCGTTTAATTTGGTTTCAAGCTGGTAGAGAGATTAGAACAATACGCTACTGATGGTCTAAGAGTAGAACCTGAGCTACAAGATGCACACAAAGACATGAAAGGAACGGGAACAGCAGCTCGCGTCTCTCACTGATCCATCAGAGGAGCATCAAAACCACAGAATTTTTTTAAACTCTTCTGTCTGAAAACAACACAAAACTCCAGACACAGGAAGTTGTTAAACTTTACATTATTGTACTGACATCTCCATCCGGTAGACCAGGGTTCTTCAACTCTGGACCTCGAATCCAAGTGTAGGCCTTGTTTTCACTTCTTCCAGGTAGTTACTGATTCTGATTGGACACAGAGGCTTCACACCTCACTCACACATAGAAGAAGGCTGGGAAATTGTGAGGTGAAGAACCCTGCTGTAGACCCTGACATAAACCAGAACTAATACATGGTGAAACGTCATCATGATCGACTATCCTCACCTTCCTGACCGCTACTTGAACTTTAACCTCCTGAATCTTCCTCAGTCTGTCCTGGATCATCTGCTGCATTTTCATCTGCGTCTTCATCAAATGGGACTGTGAATAAAGTTGTCGACAAATGATGGGTTTCAGATGAACAAGTTATGAAAATGAATCATTTTAAAAAAGATCTCACCTTCTTCTCTCCACACTCCTCCTCTACAGGAACAGTGTTGTGATATTTGTGGTTTGATTCAGTACAGAACTGACACACACACGTCTGGTCGTCTCTACAGAAGAACTGCAGGGGTCTCTCATGTTTCTTACATATATATCTCCACAGGGTCCATCAGTTTGTGTTTCCTCAGCTTTGGTGTCACCATGTGAGTCTCCAGGTGAGTTTTACAGAAAGAAACTCCACAGTCCAGACAGGATTTGATGGCCTGATCAGTGCAGGCGTCACATGACACAGCAGTTTCGGAGTGAAGTTCTGTAACACTGCTGAACTTCTCAGGTGCCAATTTCCTAAACTGAGCAGCTAATTCAGATATAAAAGTGTTGACACGAAGTTCAGGTCTCTGAAGGTAAATTTCTTTACACACAGGACACTGGATTTGACTACAGTTGTCCCAGTACTCCTTTATACAGCCCATGCAGAAGTTGTGTCCACATGATGTAGAGACTGGATCAGTGAACACGTCAAGACAGATGGAGCACCTGGAGCTGCTCTTCAGACAGGAAACTGCTGGAGGAAGCCATGTCTGCAGGTCTACAGAAGATATTCTTTCAAAACTAAAGAATAAAACAACACAAATTAAATCAATGTAACATTAAACTGAATTATATTGTGTGTGTGTCTGTGTGTGTCTATGTGAGAATTAATACATGATTCTACTTACATCTGTAAAGAGAGGGCAGTTATTAATACAGGAGGTTCTACTTTTTTTATTTGTTGTGTCCTGCTGACAGATATGAAAATGACATGCACTTTACTGACGGTCCCTAAAAATTACAATTAAATTAAAAACTAAAAATCCATTACGACTCAACACCGTATTTATGTAAATCTGGAACTTTTACACTCGCTGTTGTTCTTTATGGCAAGACGCGAATCTTTACTAAAAACCAACACACAAAGTCTGAAAAGTCTTGACACGATTCATGAATCAGCGCGCTTTTCGAAGCCGTTTCCTTCCCACAGCAAGAACAACACGTCCTGCTCAACTCACCTGAGCTCTGAATGTCACGTCAGATGCTTCAAATTACACTTAATCCTGCTGGAAAAGAGAACGATGGAAAGTCTGAATATTTCACTGTGTGTAGAGCTGAAGTTTGGTTTCTAGTAAAAAGAAAGTGAAAAAATAACCTCAGGCCAGATTCATGTCACCGCTCCTCCTTTTAAAGGAACAGGGAGGACTTTTCATGCAGACGTAGGTTTGGACAAAAGATAAAATGTTCCGTTCAAAACACAGAAAGTGCAGAAACCTTCTTACATCACAAACATCATCCACCTGACAGACAGAATAAGTAAATACAAATAAATACATTTACAAATCACTAATGATATGTATAGATATTAATTATCTGTACTTTTTTATTTGAGCAGAAATTAATTCAAGTTATTTTAAATAGATTTCAGCATAGCTTCATAAATTCCATTATTTCTTTTTCTGTATCTTAATAAATTAGGCATGATCATGAAAAAGTCATAGTAATGATTCTGAAATCTTAGGTTCAAGGTACCGTCCCCACACGTCTCCGTCCTCAGCTGATGATTAAATGCAGAGGATGTTGTGTGCGCTGTGTGCTGTGCTGCAGTTTTTCAAAATGAGAATCACTTCACTTTCACTTTCATTTCAAGATCATTTTCTACTGTGCTGGAACTCCTGAGTGCTGAATTTGATTACTGTCTCATGCAAAAACAACCAAAATTGAGCAACAAAAGTAAAGTTTGACTTACATGTCACCAGGATGAATTAATTAAGCGATATGTTGACATGAAACAGCATCTCCATTCTTATTATTTTTTGTAATTAGCTCAAATTTTGTCTTTATAATCTCTGTAGATTCCTGTTGGTGATGTTACAAAAAAAGTGTAACCTTTAGGGTTGTAAGAGGATTCAAGTATACACAGTATACCGTGTATTAAAATAATGTTTTATATATGTACACACTGAACTAAAGTATACTAACTAAAACTAAAGTTTAAATACTGAACAGGTTATCTCTATATGAAAAAAGTAGATCTTTTCTGTACAATGAACAGGTCGAACACGACATAACAGGACGACATCATGTAAGATGCTTGTAACTGGATATGTTGGATATATCAAACAGGACAAGACGAGACAAACGTGCAAAATATGCAGGAATGTGTAAAGAGAGCAGAGAGTGCAAAATGAGTTGAGATGTGCAAAAATCTGGTGCATAAGGCTGGAAGTGTAATTTTGTTGAGTTTAACAGTGTTCTGGTGATGGCGGTGCATTAAGAACTCTGACTGATTGCGGGAAGAAGCTCTTGCAGCGTCTGGCAGTTACAGTTCTGATGCTGTGGTAGGAGGGAGAACAGGGCATGTGAGGGGTGGTGAGAGTCCTTCATTATGTTCCGAGGTCTACGGATGAGGTGTTTCTCATAGAGCTGGGAGATGGTGGAAGTGGAACCCTGATGATGCACTTGGCTGTCTTTACTATCCACTGTAGGGCCTTCTCCTCAGCGGCAGTGCAGTTCCCGTACCAGACAGTGATGTAGCAGCAGAGAACATTATCAATAGTCCCCCGGTGGAACGATGTGAGGATGGGAGAAGGGAGGCTGGCCTTCTTCAGCTTTCTGAGGAAGTGCAGATGTTGCTGGGCTTTCTTGGTGGTGGAGGTGGTGTTGAGGCTCCAGGAGAGGTCGTCTGTCATGTGCACAACCAGGAACTTCACACCGCTGACGATCTCAACAGCAGATCGATGTGCAGTGAGGTGGGGACAGTCAGTTTCTTCCTGAAGTTGGCAACCATCTATATGGTCTTGGTGGCATTGAGAGTCAGGATGTTGTTCCAGCACCCATACACCAGATATTTTATCTCCTCTGTGTAAGCAGACTCATCGTGGTTGGTGATGAGCCCCACAACCGTTGTGTCATCTGCGAACTTGACGATTTGGTTCGAACTGTACTGTGCAGCACAGTCGTGTGTCAGCAGAGTGAAGAGCGGTGGTCTGAGCAGCATCCCTGTGGGGAACCTGTGCTCAGTCTGAGACGTAATGTGTTAAGAAAAATATCGGCCTGAGACTGTCCCCACGCAACCATAGAAATGGTGGATGTCATCTGCTCCTTTCATTTGAGAAAACGGCTTGTGAGTAATAAAGTAAAGTTATAAGTTATAACAAGATGACTCAAGGAGTCATTTTTTATTCACCCGCCTTTATACAGAACGGTAATCAGATTCAGTAGCATGCAACTCTTATTACAGCTACATGAACATGGACATGAATCTACATGACGCTTTAAATACGTGTAGCCAGGGAACCACCCCAGGGCAGCGGTAAATGGGTAATGAGGTACAGTGGCCAGGCACAGAGACACGCAGCTGTGAACAATTAAGTGCAGTGTTTAAAACAGGCAGAGTCACGACCAGCTAAGCAAAAAGACTGCCTGGGTCCGGGAGTAGAGACGGTGGGGAACAAACGGCAAAGAGCGAAAACACTGCAGCGTGGCGTATTGTGCTGGGTACAGATTGTGTATGTTGTATTCTTTGTATTTTTATGTTTTTCAGTTTATATTTTAATGTACGTAATTAAAGGTTTTTCTTACGGGAACTAACATTTTTATATCCTTTTTCTGATGGTTGCGGTAAAGCTGCTGTTAAAGCCCCCACCTTCTGGGGCTTCTTTCCCAAAGAGAGGAGGACTGGTGGGCTATCAATTGCTTCATATTCCTTAAACACAGAGGCCAATATCCATCCTCTGGGCTCAGTGTAAGTTCTCCTTTCCTGTTAATTGACTCTCTGGCCACCCCTAAATTCCAGGCAGTCTTTCCCCTGACCTCCACCTCATAGTAGAATCTTTCCCAGGAGACAGGGATACGGATCAAACATCTCTGGAACATCTCCATGTGTCACTTGTTTCCCATCAGCAGACTGTAGATGTTTATCTAGTGCTGTCTTTGTTTTTGGACAAGGACATGTTAAAAGACAGATATTTCAATTCAAAGTGGATCATCCCTCCACAAATATGAATTAATATATGCACAGATGAAGTTATCTGTGTGTAAATCCAAAGTGTAAAAACAGCGTTACGTCCCCTGTCCTCCGTTCACCTGCTTTCTTTATGTGACCATTCTTCCATTCTCTAATAGAATTAATTGTGCTGTAAAACACTTTTACAAGAAAATACAGTTCAAAACTCCCATTCTAACCAAAAAGAAATATATATATGATCTTAATATGAGAGCGCATACCTTGTGTGTAGAAATGAAGTGAACTTCTTCAGTGCCAGTTCAGTTTAATTTTTCAGTCATGCCCCTCCTTCAAATGCTTATATGTCACATATATGCCCACACCTTGTACAGGTGTGAGGGAAATGTTAAAGCAAAGTGTTTTAATGTAAAAGAAAATGTGCTTCTTTTATGTGCTTCTCATCCTAAGCCTGCAAAAAACTGTCTCATCTGTGACAGTTTTATTTCTGAGGAATGTGTGAGATCGTGCTCTATGCTGGTACCAACAGGTACAAAGATAAACATCAGTGCTTCACTGACCATATATATATACACGTCACTGTGTTCAGACCTTTGGTGATTCGGTTAGCGAGGCTTCCCATGCGCGCATGTAAATAAAGCCTGACTAAAAACTGTCACAGACTGTCCTCAGACGCTCGGTGATGGAAATAACTTCCACGACACAGGTAAAGGTAAACTATTTGTTCAAGACCAGTTTAAATACCAGTTTCAGTTGGGTGACGATGAGTAACCTCCAAAAATGATGCTCCTCCTACCACTTGCCTTAATACATTAATTTTACTGACCACATCATTAACTAAATCTGGATTAATGTTCAAACAATCATACAAAATCGTAACATAATCTTAATCACAAATATTAATCCTACATGTTACTTTATGGTTCGATTTGTAGAAGGGCAAGTTGTTCTTAGAACATTTTGAAAGCAGTGTGTGTGAGTGTGAGTTTGTGTTGGGTGATGTGCTGAGCATGTCATTATTATCATGTCATTGAATTGTGTGGCATTTAACACTATGTTATATAACATTATGATTCAAAGCCACATAACTGGGAAACTTTGTCATAGTCAGAAGCAAGACCAAGCACCAGCCAGGAGCCCACAGGTCCACAGTGGGGAGGGAGGATTACTCACTGAGTGAATATTATTAGAAATAATATAATGAAGAATATGGTGTAGACCTGCTCTGCATGAAAAGAGCCCTGAGATGCTAGATGATGCCGCACAACATTAATGAAACTGACCAGACATGATCAGATGGAGATTTGTGCTGAGAATTGTGAGCCAGGAGCCAGAATCGATGAGGGGACTCCTCTGTTATTATGGAAGGAAGAAGTGAGTGTGTGAACATACAAAAAATAATCCCATATTAATTACCTTGTTATCTATTTATTACACAACTGCTGAAAGACCACAAGTTCCGTCTCCCGATACCAAGGGGGTGAAGTGCAGCAGGGCAAGTGTAGTGAAGGTGAAATAATTGTCATTGTGAAACACTGCAGCACAGCACACGGTGATACAACGAAACGCGTCCTCTGCTGTGCATGCCCAGAAGAGAAACAGACACAATGAAAAGCCTTCCATTTGTATTCAAGGTCTTAGTGTGGCAGCCAAAAATGCAAGACATGTCAAATATGTCAAATTGAGACTCGGCGAGGCCTTTGGCCTCTGCACAATAGTAAACTGTACTTTTTAAACTCTGAACCCGATTTGTGGGCAGCCATTACGACCTACCTAAATAAACAATATGTCATTAGTTAATAACTAATGTGGTGGAAATTCTGCCGTCCGGGGAGCTGCAATAAAGGAAGTCAACTGAATTGATTATCCAAGTTTATTTTACCGCGCGCAAGGGGACTCACAAGAGAACTCCCCCCTGCTTGATTACAGTTCACAAGCATTTATACATCTGGGGTGTACAAGGTCGAAAAGCAAGCTCGCACCACTTTGGACAGTGGCGCCCATCAACGTCACAGAACCTTTCTTTTATCAGTTTATGTCTAGTTTTTGCGTCAAACTTTTGCATCAACAAGGTCAGACCTAAGATACACAGTTGTCTTCTGACTGTTCCATGACCAAAGGTGAAACACGTGGAGAGTCTGGCCTACTAAATTTCGTGGAGTGTCTGGGCCTACTAAATTTTCCTTCCACACTAACATAACGGATAAGATGGCCTCCAGGCTCTTGATTTTCTGACCAGAATCAGATTCATATTGTCACTTCACCAGTGTAACCCATCGTGGGAGTCGTACATTCTGCACGACAGTCGGGATGACCTGAATCGGGATCCAGAGTCATGTCCACTGTAGTGAATGAAGAGAATTAAGATTAAAGTGGGAAACAAAGCAGATTTTCTGAAAAACTTTGTGAAGATGAAGATTGAAAAGACATAAAATAAATACCTGCATGACGTCTGAACTTGTTCAGTTCTGTGGAAACAAACATAATTTTTAATATCAGTTTATCCCAGATTAAGAACAGAAAGTTGAACTGTGACACGCTAATGATGTTCATCATTTTACTCCAATCCCAGGGGGACAGACTGGTTTAAATTTCCCTCACTGGTGTCTCTTTTTACTGGTTCCAGTATGTTGGACTTTTCAGGTCCCACTTCATTCCTTCAAAACCAGATGCCACTCATGTTTTTTTTATTATTATTATTATTATTATTATCAGTTATCAGTTACCATTTTAGTAGCACCAGTCTTCTTGCTATACGAGTGGCGAATGATTGAGGGAAAGATCCTGACGTGCAACCCCAAAAATTTCAGTTACACCAGAGGCATCTAATGGAGTTTGTAAAACCTCAGTAAGAACTGAAATTATTGCCTTCCAGAAACTACGAAGCGAGGGACACGAACAAAACTTATGAGCGAGTGTGGCTGTTTGATTACGGTTTCAATACGGTATAGAGGGCAGTGATTGGCCTAGCGGATAAGGAAACAGACCCCTAATCGGAAGGTTGCCGGTTCGAACCCTGAAGCCACTGAGGTGCCATTAAGCAAATACAGTCCACACACACTGCTCCCCGGTCGCCATGTTACGGTGGACCAGATTCTCACACGCTAAGCCGCCAGTACGAGCTGCGGACCTCCGTAAAGTCTGCAGCCTGCGCTGATTCTCTCATGACTGCTGCATTCTATTCCGTATAAAAATAAATAATGACATATTTTAGTCTTTATTAATAAATCTGAGACACTGTGACTGTATGTAATTACTTTATGATTGTTGCTTATGCCAGAACCGTGAATCACAACATTTACATTTACATCACAACTTGTTGTCCTGCATAATTCTGTGGGTCTCAGAGCATTTCTATCTAAATGTCTACAGAAACAGAGAAACCATCATGTCAATCATCTACCAACACACAACATGTCTGAGCCGCTCCTCAAAAACTCTCTACAGACGCTTCACATGTAGTTCGGGTCGCGCCACACCTGAGGAAGACCGGCATAAGACGCCAGGATAACCAAGTTTGTGACCGAGTCCCAGATCATAAATTAAGTCTGATCATTACTCACGTAGCGCTGGGATCTTCTCCATCTGATTCCTGAATAAGGTCTCCAGCTTCAGATATGGATCGATCCTTACCGTCTCCACACTCAGAGGAGGATGGATGCTGACATCAGCCCAGTTCTTGGTGTGTGGAGGGCTGCACAGTGTTGGGTAAATCTACAGTAGAGCAGGAGAGAGGAGAAACCCCTCAGCATGGGGAGTGTTGTCCTGTGATGTAGAAGAGAGAGAGAGATGCTGACCTGTAGGAGGTGGAGGTAATCCTCAATGTGTGAGATCTTCTCCAGCTCACTGTTCCTCCTCTGGAGCTCTGTGATCTCCTGCTGCAGATCTTTAATCAGCCCTTCAGCCTGCCTCTCTGCAGCTCTCTGCTCCTCCTCCATCACCTCCAGCAGCTCAGCCTGGCTTCTCTCAATGGAGCGCAGCACAGCAGTGAAGACCTCCACACTGGCTGAGATCTCCTCCTCTGTGCTTTTCTATAAGACAAGAAGTTTGTTGTGTGCTTCACAGCTCAGATGAAGTATTTTCATTATAGAAACTTATTCAGCAGTAAAAACATAAACAGGCTTGAGGGTCAAACTTCTCTAAGACACAAACCAAGACAGATGAGCAACATGGACTGGACACAATGGAGACAATGAAATTAGCACTTAGAGACAGGGAGATAGATGACAATGTGGCGCCACCTGGTGGTTCAAAGGCACCAGAACATGACATCATAAATTGGACCATAAAGAACATTTGAAAATGTGATTATATCTCCACATTGTGGTGTGGACATGATGTTCTTATAAAAGTGTTTTAATAAACGATTTGAAATGATTTGACCGTTTAATTTGGTTTCAAGCTGGTAGAGAGATTAGAACAATACGGTACCGATGGTCTAAGAGTAGAACCTGAGCTACAAGATGCACACAAAAACATGAAAGGAACGGGAACAGCAGCTCGCCTCTCTCACTGATCCATCAGAGGAGCATCAAAACCACAGAATTTTGTAAAACTCTTCTGTCTAAAAAGCAACACAAAACTCCAGACACAGGAAGTCGTTAATGTTTACATTATTGCACTGACATCTCCATCCTGCAGACCAGGGTTCTTAAACTCTGGACCTTGAATCCAAGTGTAGGCCTTGTTTTCACTTCGTCCAGGTAGTTACTGATTTTGATTGGACACAGAAGCTTCACACCTCACTCACACGTAGAAGAAGGCTGGGAAATCGTGAGGA
This sequence comes from Denticeps clupeoides, assembly GCF_900700375.1. Lineage (NCBI taxonomy): Eukaryota > Metazoa > Chordata > Actinopteri > Clupeiformes > Denticipitidae > Denticeps > Denticeps clupeoides. Next base: position 38,024,878 of record NC_041707.1, read on the forward strand.
GAAGAACCCTGCTGTAGACCCTGACATAAACCAGAACTGATACATGGTGAAACATCATCATGATCGACTATTCTCACCTTCACCTTCCTCTGTGTCATCAGATGGGACTGTGTAAAATAAAGTTGTCAACACCAGTGTTGAGGTAGAACAAATCATGGGTTTCAGATGAAGATCTCACCTTCTTCTCTCCACACTCCTCCTCTACAGGAACAGTGTTGGAACTCTCAGCAGAGTTTCAGAGAGCAGCTCACACAATGTAACCAAATGGTCAGTTAACAAACCAATTCAAACAGAAGAGCCGAGTATGTTGTTCTCCACACTTCTCTACAGGAACAGTGTTGTGATGTTTGTGGTTGGATTCAGTACAGAACTGACACACACACGTCTGGTCGTCTCTACAGAAGAACTGCAGGGGTCTCTCATGTTTCTTACATATATAGTCCTCCAGGTTCTCCACAGGGTCCATCACTTTGTGTTTCTTCAGATTTGGGGTCACCATGTGAGGCTCCAGGTGAGTTTTACACACAAGAGCAGACAGGAAACTGCTGGAGGAAGCGAAGATGTTTTATAAACAGTTATTGTCCATTTGCATAAAATATTTAGTCACTGTGAGAGGCTGTAGAACTTCATTCATTCTGTTCATTCTTATAAGTCTTTGTCCTGCTCATATTTATTATGCTGTATAATCTCTGATTTCATTTGGATCTTTACTTTTAGTTGGGTTCAGTTTTAAATCATTTTCTTTAAGTAAATCAGGAGCCTCAGGGATGATCCCCATCAACAATCTTTTCAGGAACTTTACACCCTGACAAGGCAGATCTACTGCCCCTCACACCTGAATCCTCAAATGAACATGTTCTTCTATTTGCATGAAATAAATAAATCAATAACAAATACCTGTGCACACAGAGGAGTTGAATTCTGTCTGCTTTTATCTTCTAAACTCCTCCCTTGTTTTGAGCTAACGGTTGATAAATGTATTGTAATATAAAGCAACAACATTTGATTAATCATCTTCATTACAGGTATTAAAAAAACACTAATAAAAATTCCGTTTTAATAAGAGACTCAGTTCAACACTAGAGAGCAGCGTGGTATTAAAAGCTTTAAATTTAATTCACAGCAGCTTTATGAATCGCTCCTGTAGACGTGAATCTCCTGTTTTCTGGTTTATCCTGGTTTTTTCACCCTGCATTCTAGACAAAAAATAAAAATATTTAATTTTTAGGTAAAACTCTTTTATTTAAAGGGGAAAATATAACATAAAAAAACAAATGTTGATTTGATTTTGCAAACATATGAACCTGGTTTTCATAGCATGAATTCACCCGGAAAACTGTATGATATTATAGTGTAATAATAGAAACTAACACAAACAAAAACAGGAAATCTGGCTCGGCAGCCGAGAACACAGCTTAGAAAACATAAAACAAGGACATGGCGCCACCTGGTGGCCAAGGGGACCCAGTCTCACAGAAATTACTCTAAAATGAGTCTCCAAATGACAAAAGCTGGACGTTCACTGACTAGAATGCTGTGCTAGTGACATTATCTACATGCGAATTGAATGAGAGACCTGAATCAATGACGACACCTTTACTTCATAACAAAAATCGGGACCAGAAAAGAGTCGATTAAGACTTCTGTTTCCCTAATTAAGTATACACTTCGGATACGCTCCTCTAACTCGGCTATTTTCCCCGTCATTTCGACTAGTCGCCTCACTACTGACGGAGCTCGTCAAGCTGTACATTTCACATACTGCACATGGGATTAGCGAGGCAGCCATAATTTACGTTTTGGTGAATTTGGGTGATTAATTCCGAGGTAATTCAGGAAGTCCTCGGAAGTAATACCAGCTCGCGCCAAACACACCAAACAGTGCAGCACCGGAAACGGAAACGACAGAACAGCACAGCAATCATTCAATTCGCATGTAGATAATGTCGCTAGGATAGCATTCTTTCACCTTAGAAATATTGCCAAAATAAGAAATTTCATTTCAATGCATGATGCAGAAAAGTTACATCAAGGTTGTCTGGATGCTCTAGTAGGTGCATGAGTAAATCACCCCAGTCTTACAATCACTGCACTGGTTATCCATCAAATTTAGGATGGACTATAAAATCCTACTTTTGACCTATAAAGCTGTAAATGATCTCGTCCCGCACGTGAACTTTTGGCGGGGTCACTACTGGTACCCAAAGTACAGAAGGTCACAGCTGGGAGCAGATCCTTCTCCTATAGAGCTCCGCAGTTGTGGAACGGCCTGCCTGTCAGTGTCCGGGACTCAGACGCAGTCTCAGTGTTTAAATCTATATTCTCTGGCTTTATATTAAAGTCCCAGACACTCATTTCACTTCTCTTTGACGCGGTGTCAATTATAAAGTCCAGTTTATCACACAGTCCCCCTGTCAGACACAGACCTAGTTAGGCTGTCCTAGTTAGGGTACCGGGCCACTGTAGCACCAATATACTACTATTACCACATATTTTCGCATCCTTTGTGGGCCTCTCTCTCAAAAATGTGACACTTCTGTCCGTCTGCGACGGTCGTACAGTGCCACCGTCTGCCGCTACTTCTGTTTGTTTTCTCTGAACTTATCCAACCCTACAACTATAGGACTTATTATTAGTTTTTCATCCTTTCATTCCTATTGTACAAACCATCACCAGCCAATTTGCAGGCTCACTCTACCCAGGAAGGGGGTCCCTCTCTGTATCACTCCTTCCCATGTTTCTTCCAACCTTTTTTTCTCTCTCCTAGAGTTTTTTTGTGTGGAGTTTTTCCTTGTGTGCAGAAGGGTCAAGTGTGGGGGGTGTCAACTGTAGGGCCTGTCAAAGCCCATTGCGACATACTGTATGTGATTTTTGGGTTATAAGAAATAAATGTTGTTGTTGATCTTGTTCTTTGAACCTCGCAGCTACACTTGACAGCAGAGTAAAAGCCAGAACAGACTCCAGGTTAATTCAGTTCGGTTTTTATTTCTATCGATCATTGTTTCTTTTCACAAGGAAATGACATGTTTTGAATTTTCTCCCCCATCTCTTTTCCCTCCCTTACCCCTATTTGTGTTTCTCACAGAAATTACAGACATGAAAAACTAAAGTAAAAGATCGACCCTGCAGTAAAAATAACATTAATAAGAACAATAATAATATAATAATAATAATGGGATTCCCAGCACCAGCAGACAATGAGCATCTGAGAACAAAAACAAGAACCGAAAGATCATCTGAACATATTCAGGTGTGCACAGGTTTCCCCAAACTGCTGACTGACAGGTCATGTGACCCAAAACCCTCCCACCACGCACGTACACACACACACACACACACACACACACACACACGCAACTGTGTTTCAGTCCCTGTCAGTCTGCACTAATGCCAGATACTTGAAAATTAATAAATTGAATCAATTAATCAATAAAAACTAAATAAAATAACCATAAGATATGAGCAGTAGTCATGTGATCTAATATTCAGGATTGGTTCTTTGTGGTCTTCTCACTACTCAGATAATCACTTTATTATAGATGTCAGACCCACGCACACAGGCACACGTCTCAGATAAAAAGTACAGTGAAATGTGACGTACATGTAATAATAAGAATTTAATGCTGATGAGAGCAGCCCTGTTTGTGGACGGGCTGAATGTTGGGGGTCAGGGGTCAGCGTTTGGTCTAGACTGTGGACAGGAGGCAGCAGATCTCTGAAACACCAGTCTGTTGTACCTGTAGTGAGCCGCTGCAGCCACAACGGGGGAAAGAAGGGAGGAGGAATGCAGACACTTGTGGATTTGTTTTTTTCCTGAAAACATTTTCTAATATATTGAGCCCACCACGACCAGAAGATATAAAATAATCATGTAGTAGTCACAATAATGACAATAATGACAGTACATTTTTAGACTTTTTTTTTTTTTTCCCCTCATGTTTTTCTGTGAAGAAAAAAAAAACAACAGAAGTGATATTAAAATCCAGTGCAGCAGTCTTGTGGAAACTCTTCACCCCCCAAAAAACAAGAAAAACAAAAGAGCAGGGAGGAAAGTAAAGGCAAACGGAGTGATAACCTGGTAAATTAATGAGAAAAAAAAAATAGTGTCATTTTTATATCTACCAGGGACCTCCCATCATCCTCCTCTTCTCTACAGAAAACCAGACTCTTCCTCTCTCAGCCGTTTTCTAAGCCCTGCTTACACCTCCACCCCAGCGCGTCCTTCACACAGGCCCACACAGACGCTCCATCACAGCTTCAGCTCATTGGCGACCTTGGAGGCGATGTTCTTGAAGGCGATCGAAGTGCCCGATATCCTCTTGAAGCGCACGCCATTGAGGGAGAGGCGGGGCAGCTTGCACACCTCCATCTCCCACTGGACAAAGTCGTCCCGAGCGGGGTTCCCCGCCATGCACAGCAGCATGTAGCGCTCGCGCAGCTCGTACTCGCAGCTGTTGGCGTCCAGAACCTTCCGGATCTCCTTCATCATCTCGCCGGGCTCCATGGAGGACGTGGTCTTCATGCTCCAGGTGAAGCGCAGTGATCGAGGCTTGGACTGGTCCCTCTGGGAGGACGGGGGCACAGAAATCGGAGGGGGCGTCCCTCCAGCAGGGGACGAGGACAGCGTGTCTTTGTTCTCATCACCCCCAGAGCCCAGAGTCCCTCCTCCACCAGACTTCTCCGACTTGTCCACTGCACTGCTCAGCATGGACCTGCAAGGATGGGGTGATGGTGAGGAGGACAGATTGGAAGAGAGACAGTCAGAGAGAAGAATGAGGAGGAAGAGGAGGCAGATGATGGGAGAAGGGGGGAAATTTGGGTTAAATTCAGAAAACAAGTTGAGGTAGGGCAGTGGGATAAATAGATGAGGAAGGGACAATGATTGAGTGATAAAGAACAGATAAAAACACATTTTTCTGCTCTTGTGCGAAGACTGAAAATTGACACTTCTCAGCAGCTGATGGTGCAATGGAGAAAACTTTAAAATGTTTATGTGGATTTTGCATTTCCTTATTTAGTGTGGTGTCTAGAATAGAATCTCCACAGTGGACTTTGAAAGCTGGGGCTGACTGGAGAACTTGAAAGGACATCCGCATTAGTGGTGGGTGGATAATCACAATATGTATGATGTAATTAAATGACAATGAACTGAAATACAAAATTATTCATTACTGTCCCATCCCTAAATCATGACTTCCTTAATTCAACCATCCTCCATATGAAATAATCGTGAATTGCAATTGCAACCAAACTGTTTCTTTAAATGCTTAGAACTTCTATATCTAATCCTGTGTCCTTCAGATACTGTGAGTGTCCCAATCTGAGAAGGAGGGACGTCCTTCGCACCAGAGCAGAAAACTTCTCAGCCTCTACCAGGGGGTTTGAGGTTTCAGGAAAGTAAATGAACTTGACATCCACTCACTCTACATTTGGCTGTGGTTGCTCCCAGAGAAAACTACATTTAAACCACACCCACTCACACACACACCTCTGAGACAATTAGGACCCAGAGCTCCACACAATCATACATAAAGCCGACAAGGCCATGATCCCATGTTTTCAGACCGATATTTTGATGGACCAATCAGCACCAAATTATAATCCTTTCCCAGCCAATCACGGCTTCACTTTCTGATCAAGTCCGATTCAGCAGTTAGTTTGGTTGAGATATGTTCTCACCTGCTCCCTTCTTCCTGTCCCTCGGCCTCATACGGGCTCCTTGAGAGAAATCGGCACAAGTTTAGTACCTGAACTAACGTACCGCCACCAGTTAATGAAGGGAGGATTCTAGAAGTTTCTAAACCCCCTTCCCTCCTGCAAACCACCCGCAATCCATTCCACTTTCTCCCAGAAGCACCTCCAGTCCAAATAAACCCGTTCTCGTATTTCTGAGACAAGAGTCTGAGCATCTCAGGCATCATAAAGGCCTGAACCCTCATTGTGTTTCTCAAATGAACCCAAATCAAGGGGTGGACTGGAAACGGGACAAATGGACTAGAATGAAAGAAAGAGGAGTGGAACTGGGATCAAATAGAGAACGGGAGGATGGAAGGGTGGATGAGGAACCAGGGTGCCAGTAAGCGGCAGATACAAACCCGTCACCACAGCCTGACCTGCCCTGTAACAACCACACGATACATCACACGATACACATGAACAGAGCCACTTTGGGGGCGGAAAGGAAGAGGTGGATCCGCCCAGGCAACGCAGGGAGACACAGACGGACAGAAGAGTCACATTTTCGAGAGAGAGAGAGAGGCCCACAAAGGATGCGAAAGGAGGACGCTTAACACGCCATGTTTCAAAATGGCCTGTTTTCAAGGTGCTATCGAAGATGTTGGATGAGAATCAGAAACCAGAGGTAAACAGAGGAGGAGGAGGAGGCAGAGAGGATCTTGTGCTCAGTGTTGTCTGATTGGCTGTTTTTTATTCTTTGTATTTGATACTTTGGAATAAATTGCTTGTCCAGAATACATCATGTTTAGTAGCAGCAGCAGCAGATCATTTAGGCAGTTCTCTGTGTTTTGGATCAAAAACCGACAGTGCATGTGAAGCGACTGTGGTGTCTGCATCTGTCAATCACCAACACGAGCTCCTCCCACTTTATAGTGTGTTTATAAAACCGTCATTAACGGTCAGATGATCAAAACATCACTAAAGATTAGAAAAACACACACAGTGTATGCAGCAAGCCTGTCATAAAAAAAAACTGAAACAAGGTTAGAACAGAACATACAAAACAGATACAAAACAGGGTCTAAGTTCATAAAAAAAAGGAACAACAACACACTGTGTCCCACTTCGTTCAAGTTCCCAAAACGGGATAAAAATTTACGGAAATCTGTTTAATCGTATCTTTGATCCTACCGTAATCCTGTACATACAAACCACACAAGCTCAGTGCTATGAAAAAAAGATTGTTTTCTTAAAAAAAAAAAAAAAAGGTTTCATTGATATATTCAGGACAACTAAATGAGGCAAATAGCTCAACATAAAATTGTAAAAGTACATTTAAATAAATAATAAATAACAAAATATTCGCAGATAAAACAAATGCATGTGGTCTGTGCACAGGAATATTTGGGACGAATGTCCCCCAAAATAAATTCGTAATAATTTGTGTAATCATGCTCCTGTACACCGCTGTTGTACAACAGTAAACCATTTTACACCTCCCCTGTGGCGCAGCCTAGGCCTTGTGTGCTGGGCTTTTCAGGCAGTAGGAAGGTTTTTGGTGCTGCAGTGGAGTTAGTCCAGCCACAGATGGTGCAGCGGTTACAGCTGCCGTGTTAGAAAACCAGTCACAATCGTTCCTCCATCACCTCCACCCATCCATCCCTCTCTCCAGCTTCATCTCCCCCTTTATTGCCATATTGGGAAATGTCGGACTCAAACGCAGGGGCAGGAGAGCGGGAGAACTTCACATGGTCTTCACGTGAAGTATCTACTGTACGCGGGTGCGGTCACCAAATTAGCCGGATGAGACAAATGGAAAGGTGGAGGGGGGAACAGGATTGGTGGATGGATGGAAGGAAGGAAAAATATGAGTGATGCTGAGATTAGGGTGTAATGGAGGAGTGGTGAGGGAGATGGGGAGTTAGTAACAGCCAAACCATGTCACACAAAACCACGGCAAATAAATACAGCCAACCATGGAAACAGGAGGGCTCAAAAAGCTTAAAAGGGGGGGACGGGATAAAGGCAAAAAATACCGAAAGTATAAAACAAAAGAGGTTTCAAAGTGGGGGTTGTCATTTTAGGTTGCCTACCTTCTGGGAAACCTGAGTGAGAGATTTCTAAAGAAAACGTAAAGTAAAAAAAAAAAAAAGGGATAAAAATGTATGTGTAAAACGCACAAAACCCCATACAGAATGATTTTATCAAAGTGACACAAAACTGATTTGTCAAATTATGCTAAAAACAAATTAGCGATTTAATACTGTACATTTCTACTAATTTCATATATTTATATGTAAACTGCATATTTATTCTGGTGTTGCTTTTTAACCGCATTTTTAACCTGTGCAACTATGTGATGCTGATCAGGCCTGATGGGATATGTTTTTACCAAAACTCCACGCCATTGACACTTCCTTTATCTTAATGTAGCAGATGTCGGGTTTTCCATTTGATGACGTGACAGTGTTCAGCGCTGATGAAACTCGCCTGAAGTGACCTTCTCACCCCTCTCCTCTCTTTACCTCCACCTCCAGCGCGTGGCCGTGCGAAGGTGGGGCTCTACTGCGATCATGCCACGGCGTGCCTGTATTTATAGAGCAGTCGCAGGGCAAAACCGCCGCGGTCGCCATGGTTACTGTCACTACGGCCGCGCGGGGAGAACACGGAGGCGTTCGGCGTTCTCGCACGCTGAACAACTCAGGGTGATGAGGGGGAACGGAGGCATGCGTGCGCGGGGGCACTTACACAGGCGCGCACACCTCGGCCCCGCCCACAAACGTAGACATGACATCACTCTGCGCTGTGCTGAGTGGCGTGTGTAGGAGCTACTATATAAAGACACCGGGAACATATCAGCGTGTGTGTGTAGCACACGCAAAGCTGGACGGCGACGCCTTGAGTTGCCAGACAGGAAGCCGTGATATGAGGATGTGTCACGCCTCTCTGTCTCTTCCTTTTTTCTCCTGCCCCTTCCTAACTTGCTAAATTGGACAGTAGCATCTGGGTTTTTTTTTTCTATTCATTAATTTGGATAGGCAGAACTTCATATTTGCGTTTTAAATATATTTTTGGTTTCATCATTGCTGAAAATTCAATCAAATTGTCTGGGAAGGATGTTCATTCACACAGTCGGTACTTGGCAGGGGTGGAAGGCTTAAGTTAATTCAATTCAATTCTGAAATTCTATTTATATGAGCCGATGGGGTTCCGCCTTCTGTGCATGAAGGAATTCCAGGGGATTATGTTGGAGTGGTCCTGACCTGACTCACTCACCTGCGTACAAACTTGGACGTGAACTTGCTGAAGATGCCGGAAGCCGCCGGCCGCCTCTGCTGGCTGTTGCCGTGGGACAGCGAGGGCGAGGCCGGCGTGCCCGGGTAGGAGCCCTGCTGGTCCCGGGCGCCCCGCTGCTGCCCGGCGTGGAACGTGCTGCGGCTGGCCACCCCCCGGGGGAAGTTGGTTCGGTCTATCGCCATGGCGCTGCTGATGTTCTGGGCTGAGGGGGAGGCGCCGGGGGGGCCGCTGGTTAGGGCCACTTCACATGTTCCAAGAAAAGAAAAAGGACAGTGTGAGATACATGGTTTTAGAGATGAACCTGATTCAAATGAACTTTTTCTCGACCATTTGAAGTCACTGACGTTAATGCTTCCCTTCGCAGCGCCCTGCAGGAATGAGGTTCGAGCGCATTTTTAATCCCATGGATGTAAAACACATTTAAAGAAGGAGTCCTGGGGCTCTTTCCTGATGTGCAGAAAATGCCTAAACATGACCTCTGATTGGACACGATTCTAACAAAAGCAAAATGTATTTCACCATGCTGCATCATGGGTAAATAAAACAGAACGGATTAGAACTGAGATTTAGAACTTGGGGCTGAGCAGGGAGACTGTGAAATTATATTATAAGTCACGTGACCAGGACAAAGACAGCAACAGATCATTTATGGAATTTGGGTAAAATAAAAAACAGTATTATAATGGAGCAATTAAACACATGCAATGTACATTGCGATGTGTTTCGATGCAAAAATGCTACAGGAACGTTTTTACTTTACTACAGTTCTTATTGTAGACCACGTGGCAGAGGCACGTTCAGCCAACAAGAACCAACCTGCCAGGATCAGCCAACCACTAACTTAACCACCCGCGCTAATCACCCATGACCACCCCGGTCACGTAAAACACGCAGATGAACAATGGCTTCATGTGTGCAGCTGGTCTAATGAGAGCAGAATATGCATGGGCCACTGTGTTCCGCTTTCTCGTGGCTACACCACCCCCCCCAAAAAAAAGAAAACATACTTCTCCACTCTTAACCGCAAACACGAGCCTTGAAATAAAAAAAAGAGGGAAGTGAACCTCATATTTCACATTCTGCTTCCTCTCTGGAGGCAACGGACCCCGGAATATAACTTACCTTCGGAGCATGGAAACATTACCATTCGGTAGGATCCTTACATCCCTTGAACACCATAGCAAAGGCTGCTGGGTTCAAATCAGGACACACTTGGCGAAAGAAACGCCACGTCAGAGGGGACCGTGTTTGTGGAGGGGTGGGGGCGGGGGGGGGCATCACTACTACTCCAGTGACTCACAAGGACACGTGCGTCACGGTACGGCGGGGGTTTTGAAGGGGGTTACTGGAAACTATACCTGAACAGGCAGCGTCATGGAGCGTTACAAGGTGGCCACGGTTGCCACAGCAACGAGCTAAAAGCCAGTCTACACACAGCCAGAGGTGTAAAGCCCGATTTGACTGCGACTTTCAATGCCTTGATGATCGATGCATCGCGATGGGCCCTATCAATTTTTCCACATTACTTTGAAGTTATGTCTTCCGAACTCCTACCAGGAGCGGCGCTGTACTCAGATCAGGCCACCCACAGTCACTGCCGGCACAAACCAACAAGCAACGTCATTATGATGTATTCGGTTGTGTTCTGCACTGAATCGATACAGAATAGTCCACGTCTGCATCGTGATGCATCGATTACGAAATTCATTTCAACACCCCCACGCACAGCACACATCTAAAAGGCAAACCCTGTTAGGCGTGGCTCAACTTCAAGCCCCTGTCTCTGTGAAAAGCTGAGATACGCAACGGGGGGGGGAACTTTCCACAGAGGCAGGAGCCACTGCACTGCACTACACCGCACTCATGGTGTAAGAGGAAGTCAAAAGCTGCACATACCTGTACAGGTATACGTAACATAGACACACTGGCCACTTTATTAGAAACGCATGCTGGAGACTGGACACTGGCTGGATATGATTGGATGGCGGTAGGTTGGCGGGGCCTTTTTTTTTTTTGAGGAGACTGTACTGTACTTAGTGTATTTTTGACGAGTCTGTATAATTACAGAGGCGGGACAAGAGACGTTCCTAATCAAGTGGCAGGTGAATATATGCCCTGTGCACAGAGGAGCTGGCTCACGTAAAGACCAGGTTACGGGAATTCAGGGTGGGTCACACAGGGAGCAGGCCTGTCAGTCTGGAAGAGGGTGGGGGGGGGGAAAGGTGCACAACAAGGTTGTACCTTCGGTCAAGCGTCCCCAACCAGGTTCTGAAGAGGCCGAGCGCACTGCATGCAACAGACCAGGTCTTGAGACACATTCATCACAACACTTCATGCCGGTCAGTGCAGCAGTGACATGGGGAATAAAAATTCTGTGAAAAGGGTTCTGAAATGCACACTTTCCAAGGGTTCGCTCCACATACACACACACACACGCACACACACACACACAGCTAGTGCCTGAAGATGCACATTGCAGGTTTGTGGTACATTCAGGAGGAAGAGTTACTGGTAGGCTGGGTGTGAAAGGCACTTTCTACAACTGGGCAATTGTTATTCACCAGCTAAACAGTTATTGTGGCCAGAGGTATGGTGGGGGAGGGTCACAAAGCTAAAAGTTGTCCCAGGGTAACTTCCATTTCAAAATATCATACATTTCCTGAATCTGAATTAGATAGATAAATTAGTATATAACTAAATGTAAGAACAATACATGTAATGATACCAAGTATCAAGTATTTGTTCATAGATTAATCGATTTGTGGGTTTAAAAAAATATTTCTTTATGAATAACAGTTCCGACATTCATGAAGAAAATCTATGAATCTTTCCAACGTTTTTAGAAAGCATTTTACAAATGAAACAGCATAATAATAAACAATGAATCGATTAGTATAATTATAATAATCAATTATAAAAATTGTCCGTCGGGAAGAGGTTTGTTATTGCAAAATTGAAAAAATGAGGGCTTTTCTTTTTTTTCTTTAAAAAGAATCAAAAGAATTTCCATCCCAAAAACTTAATTTTCAGATATTTTGCATTTTATGTTTAAGAAATATAGTCCCAGACCTAGAAATGACTAAGTATCTAATTGATCCTTTGAATTATGAGCAGTTGAAACAGGCCTCTTCATCTCTCCATTGAAGTGAGAGAGTGAGTGAGGGTGTGTATATGCAAGTTAGAGTTTGTGTGTGTGTGTGTGAGAGAGTGTATGGGTGGGTGCATGGGAGAAAGACTTGCCTGGGGCGCTGCTGTGTGTACAGGTCAGTGGGACAGGGGTGAGCTGAGGTGGACAGGGACTTGTGATGTCGGGAACGTGAGGAAGAGGAGGATGAGGAGGAGGAGAGCACGGCAGCTGCCGAGGCTGTGGAGGCACGGGACCCAGGGGTGCTCAGGCTGATGGGCAGAACACACACAACACACACAGACACACAACACACATACATGTGTATGTGTGTGAGAAGGAAGCAGGGCAATGAGAAAACAAAACAGCAACCGCACAATAAGAAGCTACACAATAAACACACATTTCAGATGGCAGTAGGGGAGGATGCAGGAAATAAAAGTGGCTTGGCACCGCAAATATACACAGAGAGAGACAGCGGCAAGTGGTACGGTGACCAGCGGAGAGAGCACAGGGTCAAACAGTCCTGATCTCATGGACACACACACACACACACACACACAGAGAACTAAGCAGGATTAGGCCAGCGTGTGGTGGAGAAATAACATTCTGCGAGGCAGAGAGGAGTAAAGCCCATTAGAGGCCGACTTCAGAAACTCACAGCTGAGATAATGAGTCCATTTTCCATCAAAGGCCAAACTAACCCTTTTAAAACACACACACACACAGTCCACAAAGGCAAATAGTAAAACTCAACGACAAGCACGGACACGACACACACAGACATTAGAGAGTTTGAGAAAGTTGGAGGCAATGGGAGTGGAAAAAGTAGTCAAGTGAACATTAAAAAAGATGCACTCGCTCCAGGACTCAACCCCGCCTTGCAACTTTGTTCAGTCACCTTCAGCAAAATCAGGTCAGGTGGCATCAAAATTAAATGCAGAAAATGTGAGAGTCGCGTTCTTGTTTTTTTTTTTTAAGATAAAATGAAATTATAGGTTTGCGACAATCCCCTCCCAAAAAATTTTACAAAATCCTCGAGGGGGCTGCAGAAAAGAAGGCAGATGGAGATACAGACTTGCCACGATGCTGCAGCATTTACACTGAGCACAACAAGCCAGATGAGCGGCATGCGAAGGATCCATTCCCGGTGACTTCTGCTCAGTTTTTCAAGAAAACAAATTTTTTTACAAATTCACATGGCAATCCCATGAGCGGAAATCACCGGAAAGCCCCGGGCTGATAAGTGGTCACATGACACCACTGAGGCGGGTAGGGGACTGGTGTGTCTGCCCATCTGCAGCCGAGCACTCGGCCGGCCCGGGGACGAGAGCGGCAGGTCGTGTAAGTTCAGTGTAAGGTCAGTGTAAGGTCAGGAATGCACAAACAGAAATGTTAAGCGCGCGCGCGTGTTTTATCTGACCGAGAGACGGGTGGCTGGGAGCTGGCGTCACCGTCCGCGATACGTACCTGTCCTTGCCGTTGTGGACCCCCAGCGTGGATCTCTCGGCAAGTGGGGAGTTTCTGCTGCGACTCGTGCCAGTAGACAAGATGGAGTTCTGGGGACAGTGGAGCGAAGAAACTCATTTCCACTCCAAGGGTATCGGTTACCGACACTTCGCAATTCATTTTAATCATTTCGCAGTTCATTCACTTCATTTTATAGTTTTTACGTTTTTTTTTGTCTGTAAAAACCACCGTAATTTATCCACTTACCATTTGTCATTGTACAGATACGGACGTTTCCGTATCTGTACGAAGGCACACGTGCATTTTTATTTTGATAAAAACCCCTTGTCTGCAAGTCGCCCGCATGTGTCCGTCTTTTCCCAACAAGACCATATCTACTTCCATGAAATCACATGAAAGTGGCTACTCTAGTAGTTGTTTAGTAGTTGGTACAGATGGTTGTTGTAGTTGTTTTACTCGTTATTTACTCGAATTATTTGTTCTGACAACGCCGACACACACACAGTTGAAGCAGCTTGTTATCCACACCCACCGTGGAGGGGGTGGAGCTCTTCTTGCGGTCGCCGGGGATGATGGGACTGGGTGGAACTTTGGCCGAGCTGTTGGAGCCTTTCCTGCCGGAATCCTCAGAGCTGCGCTTGTTGTCCTCCTGAGGTCGTTTAGTGTACGAGACTGAGAAAGAGGGACAGGGACATGCATGAGCTAATTGGCAGGTCGACGGTGAAGGAGGCATCAGAGCCAAATGGAAATGGGCAACCAACCCTGATCTGTCGCCCTCCGGGGCTTCTGATTGGACGAGACACTCCGTTGTACTTTGTGAGGAGGTGACGAGGCATTGCTGTTGGTGAGGTCACTTCCTTGTCGGGGTTTAATGGACATGTTGCCACTCTCATCCAGCTGTGAGAGGGAGGTGTGAACGTCAGGATTCCACAGAAAGTAGTGTGTGTGTGTGTGTGTGTGTGAGTGAGAGAGAGAGAGAGAGAGAGAGAGAGAGAGAGAGAGAGCACATACCTCTGAGTTTCTGTAGTCCAGTAGTAAGTAGGTCGCCATGACCTCATTGTATTTTTGGTTGACTAGAGAGTCCTGGATCTCCTCCTGGGAGTATCCCATCTGAAGCATAATGTCTAAAAGAAGGAAGGAGCATGTCAGCACACGCACGCACAAGCGAATCCTAGCTTCTCTTAAGGCATCCAGACCTCCTGAAGCTAAGCAGGTCAGAATCATCTCAGGTTTGAGACCTCAAACTGGAAAAAAAAAATTCTAACTGGGCCCGTCTTGCTGATTTAGTAGAAAAATCGACTCTCCGAGGCCCTTTAAAAATTTGTCTCTGGATTCCAATAACCCAGTTTCTAAAGGTTCGACCGCCCTCCTCACACATAAAGTGCATTACATTGCTGCTCAGCTAGCTCCAGGTTTTGCCAGCTATACAAGTTTTTCCTCACAGAGAGGCAGGGCAGGCGGGCGTGGGCGCCAGTGAAAGAGCAACGAGAGCATATGTGGTCCACCAGGGTTCGTACAGAACGTCTGTGAATTCCTCTACCACAGAGACTTGGGCTTTCAACCGCACGTTATAACACAAACCTGTCCTCTTGGGGTCCTTGTAGTCGGGCTGGGGTTCAATGTACGGCTTCAGCTCCTCCTCCTCGTGGCCCACGTTCATCCAGCGATCCTTCATGATCTGCTGCTGGTGAGAAGGGGAGAGAAGAGAAGAGAGAGGAACGGAACATAAAAATAAACGTGTGATTAAATCGGTGGTGCTAGGTGTGTGAAGGTATTCTGTGCCGCATGTAATAACGGGAGAAAACTATTTAACATTTTTGAAAGCAATAACCTTGCAACCAGCAGACGTGCCACAGAGCGAGACGGTGTACCCGGCTTACTTCCTGTAAAAACGTCCACGGGCGTTTTTAAGGACCACCCACCTCCAGACTGCCCCTCTTGGTGGGGTTGAGGATGAGGAACTTCTTCAGCAGGTTCTCGCAGTCGGTGGACATGTAGAAGGGGATCCGGTATTTGCCCCTCAACACACGTTCCCGCAGCTCCTGCAGAAGGGGAGAATTCAGTAGCCATCATGGACTGATCGGTATGGAGTATGGATCAGTATTATAGGGGTGTTGAAATGAATCTCATTATCGATGCATCGCTGCAGTGCAGAACATAATCGTTTACATCCAGGCTTATATTTACGCTGTATGGTGGTAGTTATATGTTCATATATGGTATAAATATGGTAATATAATATATTGTTTGCAAATGTATTACTATCTATGTTTAACAAAACAGGTACCACTCAGAATTGGCCCCGCCAGGGGCGACCAAAGGAGTCGAGAGCACGTGGCTCAGCGTCATATCCAGAGGTTGTCTTTTGAAAACAGACGTATGAGTGCAGTAAGCATTGCTGCAGAGGCTGAAGGGGTCAGCGGTCAGCCTGTCAGACTCAGACCATACGCCACACGCTGGCAGGAATTGACGGCAAGAAAACATCGCATGCGTTATTAGACGCCATCCGAATGCGCAGCAGGCCGAACGCTGGACGCATTAAGCACCTTAAGCACCTCGTCTTGTCCTGTTCGAAATACCCAACACATCCTCTTACAAGCATCCTACATGATGCTGTGCAGTTATGTCCCGTCCGACCTGTTCATTGTACAGAAAAGTTCAACTTTTCTCCTATAGAGATACCCTGTACTGCATTTAAGCTTCAGTTTTAGTTGGTATACTTTAGTTTAGTGTGTATATTTTTCTTTTATGGGGGGTTCAATACACGGTATACTGTGTACACTGTTGTACTGACAATAAACCAATGTTGAATCCCGAATCTTGATTGATTGATAATCGATACATTGATAATTGTAATAGTGTCAAATCGTAAGGTTCACGCCTGTAATAAATTATGCAATGTGCAACTTCTGAAAAGCACTTGGTCGGGTCCAGAGTCTTACTTTTATTAATTAACGTTCCTTAACATGCTGCAGGCTGCACATGAAATGTCGGTCTCTTCTACCTTAAGGTTCTGTCCATCAAAGGGCAGCGAGCCGCTGACTAGCGTGTACAGGATGACCCCCAGGCTCCAGACGTCCACTTCGGGACCATCGTACTTCTTTCCCTGGAAGAGCTCGGGGGCGGCGTACGGCGGGCTGCCGCAGAACGTGTCCAGCTTGTTGCCCACGGTGAACTCGTTGCTGAAGCCGAAGTCGGCGATCTTGATGTTCATATCGGCGTCAAGGAGGAGGTTCTCAGCCTGACGGACAGACAGAGGGCAGGGGTGTTGACTCTAGCGTCTAGGACCGGCAAAACGCGGATCGTTTCGGCATCGTCTGCTCTCCCGTCTCATTTTTCTCTAATGCGTGCAGTTAATAAAAACTTTTTAATGAGTAGTATCGGCTCTGGATGTGATGTGGAGGTGCCCTGGTCTGCTCCAGCCAAACGTTTCTCTCTCATCTCCGCGATGCAGGAAGGCCACGTTGCTTAGCAACAGACGGCAGTTGCTGACTCCCATCTCCCCGCCGTGGTAAATATCAGCGGCGCGACACCGCTGAACCTCCACGGCACACAGAGCTCTGCCCTCACCTCAGAGATGCCTGCAGTGTGTCTCAGCGTGCGGAATCGTTTTTATACCATAGTGAGGACCAAATAAGAAAAATGCTTGAAAAAAATGGGTTCATCTACGTTCAGGGTTTTAATTAGGCTGTATGGTAGTTACACATTTATAATATGTTCAAAATATGGAAATATAATATGTTTTGCAAATGTATTGCTATCTGGGATTAACAGGAGGTTCAACAGCTGTTTAACAGAACAGGTTCCACTCAGAAAAGGCCTCGCCATGGTCGACCAAAAAGCTGAGAGCACGTGGCTCAGCGTCGTTTCCAGAGGTTGTCATTGGAAAACTGACGTATGAGGGGGTCAGGGGTCAGCCTGTCAGGCTCAGACCATATGCCACACACCGCATCGAGTTGATCTGCCATCCCAGAAGGAAGCCTCTCCTAAAGCTAATGCAGAAGAATGCCAGCAAACAGTTTGCTGAAGATAAGGAGAGTAAGGACACGGATACAAGATTGGTCCAGAAAGCTTTTTGGACACCTGTGAAATATCCTTCTCGTACGCCAAAGGTAAAGTTCCACTTGTAATATTGACTGTATTGAACGCGTGTTGGATTTAGTATGTTTTTTTTTTTTTTAAACAGCTGGAATCATGTGAAGCGAGCATGGCTCCCACATTCAAGCACAGGAGATACAATATCGGCACAAATGGGGCAGTGGTGGCCTAGTGGTTAAGGAAGCGGACCCGTAATCAGAAGGTTGCTGGTTTGAATCCCAATCCGCCAAGGCGCCACTGAGGTGCCACTGAGCAAAGCACCGTCCCCACACACTGCTGCCCACTGCTCACTCAGGGTGATGGGTTAAATGCAGAGGGCAAATTTCACTGTGTGCACTGTGTGCTGTGCTGCTGTGTATCACGTGTGACAATCACTTCCACTTTCACTTTTTTCACTTTCACAAAAGTTAAGGCAACTGGCTTTAAGTCCTCTCAACTTCACGCCAATGCCACAACTACGTCAGTGTAAAGTTGAGACATTTACATTTACGGCATTTGGCAGACGCCCTTATCCAGTGCGACTTACAACGTGCTTTCAAGTTACCATCGATGAAGAGATCAATTCCGGTTCACTAGGACCCCAACTATGAATACATCTATTTAATTCACTCTGTTGTAGATTCTGTACACAAAGTTTGACAACAAGAAAATTACAATTTAATCTAAATATTCTTTAAAGAGGAAGGTCTTGAGCTGCCGTGTGAAGGTGCTCAGTGGCTGAGCTGTTCTGACCTCGAGGGGAAGTTCATTCCACCACCGAGGGGCCAAGACGGAGAAGAGTCTAGATGAATGTTTTCCTTTTACCTTCAGAGATGGAGGGACCAGGCGAGCAGTACTGGAGGCTCGGAGTATACGAGGTGCAGTGCGGGGTGTAATAAGGGCTGTGAGGTAGGATGGTGCTACTCCATGTTTGGCTTTGTAGGCCAGCATCAGTATTTTGAACCTGATGCGTGCAGCTACTGGGAGCCAGTGGAGGGAACGTAGCAGAGGGGCGGTATGGGAGAATTTGGGAAGGTTGAAGATCAGTCGTGCTGCTGCATTTTGTATGAGTTGAAGAGGTCGGATGGTACATGGTGGTAGACCAGCGAACTGAGAGAACTTAAAAATGCCTCGCAGCCGGGTGCCTACTCCCACCACCCCGCCTCACCCACGCATGACCTGATTAAGAGATATACATATTTGTCCCTCTGTCATGAGTGCACAGAGAGGATGAATGAGCTTCACAGCAGCATTGCTCCTGCAAACATGGCCCATTGGGTGGAAGATGTGATAGCCCAAAATACCACGCAGAATCCCACCCATCAATACATGAACAAAGGTCCTGGGCTCTCAGGAACAAAGGGGCAGGGCGAGTTCACACAAGGAAGAACACGAAAAAACAACAAGACAACTGAGAGAAGGGAAGTGAGGTCGGAATTCGTAAAAAGAACATGTTCCTGATTAATTCATGCACCGTGGCAGCTTGTGGTGACAGGGTTGAGAGCGTAGCGCAGGGAGGCGTTCCTAAGTGAACATGTTCCTGTTGTCACACTTCAGTGCGTGTGCACACATACAAAGGTTCTCCCATGCATGGAGGACAGGGGAGAACCTAATACACACACACACACACACACACACACACACACAGTCTTGCTTACCTTAAGGTCCCTGTGTACAATGCACTTCTGATGGCAGTACTGAACTGCAGACACAATCTGAGGAAGAAACGTGTACACACAGGATCAATTACAGACAGTTACAAAAGGCTGGTTATTTTGCAGAAGAAAACTGTACGGGAATTTCTCTTTTGAGAAAATATATTCAGCATCAGTATAGGGGACAGCTATTGTCAGTTTAAAAAAAAAAAAAAAAAAAAGGCATTTCCGGGGGCGGGGCTAAAGAAAAGAAATGGCAGCCTAATTATTATTCCACAGCTAACTTCTGTGAAGCCCACACGTTGCTCAGCCAGTGTTTTGTTGGGAAGAAACACACACCTGTCTGAATTTGGCACGGGCTTCCTTCTCTTTCATCCTCCCATGAGCGACGAGGTAATCGAAAACTTCACCTAGGAGACGCAGGACAGGAAGGCACGAGAACACAGCGTTGGAGGGCAGCCGGGACAAACAAGAGAGAACGGAACGATGAAAAAGAACAGACAGTGCGTGCCGTTTCAGCCGACCTCCCACCAACTCACCTCCGCTGGCGTACTCCATCACCAAATACAGCGTCTTCTCCGTCTCGATCACCTCAAACAGCTTAACTGGAGCAGCGGAGAGAAAGTGTTATGTAGCGATGAAAGTGTAGCTGCGGGTCAGATTCATAATCTGGCAACCGCGGCGTGCAGGAGGCTCTGGAGCTTCACGGCATATTTCCACCAGAGCGAAAACCAATTCGCCTGCTATCACTGGACCCCCGAGCAGAGAGCCGCTCGTCTGTAGAATACGTCTGTACAGAATCAAGCGTCTGCAGGCACTTTCTTGGTTTTAATTCCCAACTCACCAAGCTCTAAAAACAATAAAATGCATTATTTGTTGCCAGATGTGCATGTCAAAACTATACCTTTATGATATCCACTGGTTAATGCCAAACACGTTGTTCCTTTGATGATTGTCATAGTTGAGATTTTCCCTCCAAACTTCACGTCAACGTTAATTCCATAATCCACCACGTGGGAGCCGCGCTCCTCTGAAATAAAGTTTTTTTTTCCTGCGCTTTGCTTTGGTTAAAATGCGACAGTTCGCCCTGTTATTATGTTCTGATCCAGTTTTCACTTCTTTGTTTTCTTCACTTGTCTTGAAAATGCTTAACTCTTAACGGACCTGGACATACATATATACAAACTGTGGACACTGGTGAATGGTGGAAAGTCTTTACGAATGACTACCCATATTCAGAATAAATAAAAACACTCCTATTGTGACCCACGTCCAATAAAAATGCCTATTGAATATCCATTGTTTTTATGGCTGGTGGTGTGGGGTGAAAAAACGCTTTTATATCGGTCTTAATGGTCCCCTAATACCGTAATAATGTCTCTTTCCAAAATCCAGCCACACTATGTGATTTCCCCAGGACGCGCCGTTTCGAAGTCTGTAGCTTTAAATGCTAATGAGGAGGAGAGCGGCCTATACAAGTTGACGGGGCATTCGCGGAAATGACGTCATCAACACCGTTCACCAACCACAACATTTAGCACGGACAGGAAGTCGTGTCGGCATTTTTACAGAAAAAACAAATCCCCTTTTGACGACATAAGGGGACAAATTCCAGATCCGACCGCCTCCCATTTTCATGTCAGGGGACCTTTAAGCGCAGGGAATCATACACGAGCAAAGTGAAAAGATTTTGACAAAAAAATGAAAATTGGAGAAAGCTTATCTGGCCTGTTTTAGGTATACAAAGACATAAGAGCATGCAAATATGTTCATTTAATATGATGTGGTTCACATTTTTCTTTCTGGGGAGCTCAATCTGACCCACAGCAGAAAGAATGTGAGGAGCGTGTCGACTGCGCTGTCTGCAGACATCCCTAATCAGTCAGACATGAACATCTCTCAGTTCTGACGGCTGCAGCATGACCCCCGTCCGACCTGACGCTCCCCGGAGAGCTGCCGATGGCAGTGGTCACATGCGAGCGCGTTTCTCTGTACAAAGCCAGAATGCTCTTTTGTGAAAACGCTGTATCCTGAAAAATCCCGAGTCTTGTTAGACCCCCACCCCCTTCCCAGTCGAAGCCCAAGTCTCAAAGCCGCGTGAGCTTTCGTGTCGTATTTCAGGCCCGGCTTGGATATCTATGAGGAGCTATGACGCTAATGAGCTAGCGCTTCCGCCAAGGCCGCAACGGCCTTGCACAATCACAAGCACATCAGCGGTTCAAATCTAAACACACACACACACACACACTTCTGCACCCTGAGGACGTCCACTGCGATCATCATGTCCCTCAGCAGTGACCAGCAGCTCACCATTACCGGGCAACCCATCATGACGGGTTAAACCGGGTTAACTGGCTCAGGCCAGGTACCTAGTGGCCGGGGCTGGCTGCACGGTTGCACTCACCTATGTTGGGGTGGTTTAACAGCTTCATGATCCTCACTTCCCGGAAGAGCTGCGAAGAGGCGGGTAAGAGAAAGAAGGTGAACAGACATTAAATAAAGAGATTTTAACAACGCGCGCTGCACTTTCTTCCGTTTCTGGGGAGATTAATGCACAGTTTCGGGCTTGTGGAGGGTTAGAGGTGGCGTGCCCAGAGCCTCAATACAGGAAGCCATTCAGATCCATTTCCTGCAATTATGGTGGGAAAAAACGCACCCATTTTCATCTGTTAAGAAACAAGGGCGGGGGGAAACTCACTTTTTGGAGACTAGATGAGTTCAGCTGGGTCTTGTCTATTATCTTCACAGCCACCTGAACGGGAGGGAGAAGAACAGACAGCGCAGCATGAGGGCACAAACACACACACCCACACACACACAAAGTAATACATTCAAATGTATTCAAGAAGCCTATGACTGGTACAATACGTATCGCGTGGGTCAATGGTATATGGGTCGTGATATGATTATATCACAA
This sequence comes from Denticeps clupeoides, assembly GCF_900700375.1. Lineage (NCBI taxonomy): Eukaryota > Metazoa > Chordata > Actinopteri > Clupeiformes > Denticipitidae > Denticeps > Denticeps clupeoides. The sequence continues at coordinate 38,047,094 of NC_041707.1, forward strand.
CATATTGTGATATTGTACATATTGTGATATTCTACGGTTCATTGAAAATGTAACAAGATGCTGTGTATGATCTGTGTGTATCATCACAATACATTAGCCAAAACATCAATTTCTGTAAATTTATATACAAAAATATCGATATAATATCCCCACGGGAAAATAAATAAATAAATAAAAAATCGATATATTGCTGTATCAATATTTCCTAACACCCCTACTGCACAGCACATAGCAGAGATGGATATAAAGTTTAGTTTGACTCAACTTGCAAGTCTTACTTTACTTTACTCAAGTCTTTACTTACTCAACTTTCAATTAATTACTTAATGTATATACATTTTTATTAAAAAAAAGATGGTAAAAAGGCATTTTAGAAGAAAATAGTAATACACAGGGAACTCAAACCTGCTTGAGTGTGAGTAAAACACTTGGGGCCAGAGCGGCTTCTTTCACCGCAACTCCCATATTTTGCGCAATGTGTGTTATTGCTTTCGTGCACTTTGCTTTGCTTTGATTTACCATCTGGACAGTGAAGATGGTTCTCTACATGAAGTGAAGTGATTGTCACACGTGATACACAGCAGCACAGCACACAGTGCACACAGTGTGTGGGGACGGTGCTTTGCTCAGTGGCACCTCAGTGGTACCTTGGCAGATCGGGATTCGAACCAGCAACCTTCTGATTACGGGGCCGCTTCCTTAACCGCTAGGCCACTGGTTTCACGTTTGATTTTTATTGTTGTAAAAAAAACCATTAATACACAGCACCAGCCCAAAATACTTCCAGGAAGTTATCTGTCTTTTTTTCTGGTACAGCAGCATATTAGACACACACACACACACACACACACACACACACTCCCTCTGTGTCAGCAGTCACCAACTGCCAGACTGAAGCAGCACTACAGCATACTGACCACAGGCTTGAGTGTCACACATCTACACACACACGGAGCCAAGGAAAAGAAGAACGAATGGGGAAAAAAATGGATACGAGATGACGATGAACAAAGAATCTTGCATGCCGGTTAGCCGGAGACTGAGAATTGGTCAGTTTTAGAAGAAACTGCTACGTGAAAGGGGACGGAAACGGGAATTCAGACCGATATGTTCTTTCGGTCCCCAACGCCCTTCTGCGTCCTGATATGTTTACGTGGACAGATATCCCCATTGTTGTAGTTGGAATTTGGGTGCTTTTCTGATCCACCAGTATACATCAGTGGCATTTTGCACCTAATTGGTGCTTAATAAGTTCAGTGGCTGATTAAAAAAAAAAATACTGTGGCCTGTACTTTATGTTGTAGGCCACACGTTGTACTGCACTATGCTGGACCAATGTTGGTGTCCCCTCCTTCACCTCTGGTTAAATAGCATCCCGTCAAGTTTGGTTTCCTCAGAAACACACCTACACCGTTAGAAAAAAGGTCTCCTGAATTGTATGGCATGTAAAACATGTTTCTGCGACTATTAAAAAAATGTAAGACAGTGGCGGGAGAGTGAATCGATGAAAAATACCTAACTAAATACGGGGAACGTACACTAGAATCTGTACTGTGCCATATGTTCGGGAGGTTCAAAGTAACGGATGATTATAAATATATGATCTAATTAATATATGTTTTGGGTTTTTTTTGTTTTTTTTTAAATACCACTGTGCCACAGGAAGCCTTAGGTGTGACCCCATGTGACCTTTAATTTGCTCCCCTCGCGTGTTAGAAGTTGGCCTTTACCTCTTTCCCTGTGAGGACGTGTCTGGCCAGCTTGACCTTGGCGAAGTTGCCCTTGCCGATGGTCTTCAGCAGCCGGTAGTTCCCGATGTGAGGCTGCTCGTCTGCCGTCGTGGCAATGGAGTTCCGGCACCGCGGCATGCTGGGACGGCCTGTTGCTTTGGAGTCTGAATGGGGCTGCGAGAGAGAGAGAGAAAAACAAGGTTTAGGCTCTCATTACGCTCGACCGTACATTCCTGAAGCTCTCGTTTCTGGTCAGACGTGGTCGACAACGCGAGGCCAGTCAGAGCGCCGGCTGCAGAGGTCGCTGTGAGCTTTTCTCAGGTCCGACAAACGCCCGTCGGGTCAACCGAGAGTCTGACTGTGCGCGTTACGAGACGTTCCGCGTGTGAAGAGATGTTAAATGGAATATTCGTGCATACTATGGTCATCCAGTTATGAGGGGGTGTCTGTTCTGCGTAGGTCAGACACAAATGCCAGCCATTTCATGTAAAGGGTTTTGGAAACACTTCCTGCCTGATTGAAAACTTGATGAAAAAGACATGCTAGTGACGCCAACGAGAAAGCAGCCACATTCCCGCAGGTCCACCAAGAAAGTGTGGACGCCCCTGGAAACGCATGTGAAAAAAAAAAGAAAAAAAAAAAAAGTGAAGTGATTGTCACACGTGATACACAGCAGCACAGCACACGGTGCACACAGTGAAATTTGTCCTCTGCATTTAACCCATCACCCTGAGTGAGCAGTGGGCAGCCATGAACGGCGCCCGGGGAGCAGTGTGTGGGGACGGTGCTTTGCTCAGTGGCACCTCAGTGGTACCTTGGCAGATCGGGATTCGAACCGGCAACCTTCTGATTACGGGGTCGCTTCCTTAACCGCTAGGCCACCACTGCCCCTTGAGGATACCCCACAAATCACTAGACCCCAATTTAAACTCAGTCAACACCCACGCTACTGGCATTCTTTACCTGGATTGATCTCTCCTGCTCTCCCCCTCGAATTCTCTCATCTGGACTATTCCTGGACCGACCTCTGAGTACGGAATTCTGCGCGGACCTGACGCCGCTACAGTAAAAAGCTGAAACCCTCCGCGCTCCCTGAACCTCGCCGCTTGTACCCGGATCCCCGACAGCTGGCTTACCGGGACCTGCAACAAACAGATCCTCCAGAGCACCACCTCAGCAGGATTCTACTGCTGCCAAAAACGCAACGCTGGGCCCGTCAGCGCCGGAGCCTTGATCTGGCGTCAGGACCGGCCCTCCCAGGTTTGAAGGACACGAGTTGCACTGCGGTTCTGCCATCGATAAAGGGCCACAACGATCTGCCATTGACTAGAACGTCCTTCGGTTTTACATGTTACATATATAAATTCAAAAATGATGTATGATGCATTTGCAATATCCAAGAAGACAAGAGAAAATACTGATTTATGCAAAATGCTACTCATTTTATAATAAAGCGAGAAACTTATATAAGTATATAACTTGACAACCACATTATTGAAGAAATGTAATGTATTCTTCGTAATAAATATATTTGCAGTAATACAAATTAGCCAATTTCGTAAAAGTATGTAACATTTTGGAAGTATGGAACTAGCCTTGCCAGTGGTGGAACACCTGACTTTTACACGCAAATTTTACGCTCTAATTGTTACATATCTGTCTATTGTGAAAAAGAGTCTAGTCAAAAGTGGTTTATAAAAAAAAAATAGAACATTCTGAATTCTTTTGGGATTTTTATCTTATTTGGTTACACATATTGTATGCATATCAACAAATCAATGCAATGTATGAAGTATCGCAGGAGCATCAGCAGTATTCTGATATCATTGTTATTGTGGAGAACATATCGTTCTTTTATTGTTTCACCAGATTCCCTTCCCTGATTAACCGAACGGTTGGTCCTGCAGCCTATTTTTTTTTTTTCATTTTTCATGTCGAGAAAAGCTGTAAGCCAGTGGAATTCCCTGCTGTTTCTGAGCTGGTCAGGGTCACTAGAGAAGCCACTCAGGCTGAGAGAAACAGAAACCATGCTTCCGAATGAAGATCATTTAACATGCAAATTACATTTACAACCACCGCTCATGCATAAACAAGACAATTCCCCTAATCTGAATAGACCTTTGCAAACAACAATAAAAAATGAATAATGGAAGAGGCCAAAAGGACACAGAACCTACAATCATTCATTAGATTGAGGGATGATTCATAATTTCGCATAAAGAATAATCCCCTAATCTTTCAATTACCTGAATCCTAAAATCCCAATCCCAAATGATGCTCCAAATCCCAATCCCCCCAATTTAGCACATTAAACTGCACCCTCAACACGGACACAACACAGAGATCAGATTAGATCAGAGTGCTGATCACCATCTGTTCCTAAAGTCTCTCTCTCTCTCTCTCTCACACACACACACACACACACTTGTATTTCCACCTTTGTAAGGACCATAGTAATAACTATTTATTAATATATAATAGTGGTTTACAGATACATAATACATTTAGGTGTCAATGTACTAAGAATCCTAGTCAGGACTTCCTGACGTTCACTGAAATTTCATCTTCCTAAATACGTTTGGTCCTCAGTCTGGTATAAATTGATGATAAACACACACACACACACACACACACAGCAGAATATGCGTTATGATCATGTTCAGATTGCTGCATTTCGTCCTTCATGTTACATACAAATGAGACAGGAAGCTCAGAGCTCAGTGATCTTTTAACGGGGGTGGTGATGGTGGTGTGTGTGTGTGTGTGTGTGTGTGTGTGTGTGTGTGTGATTAAATGCTGACCACATGCAACCGCACTGCAGAACGCCTTCAAAGGCTAACTTGATCAAAGTTCAAAGCTGTAAAGCCGCTTCTTGACGTCAGTCCCTCCTTATCTCTGCTCCTTCTTGCCTCCATTTCTTACAGCTCTTTATTTCTAAACTAGATTCGCATGATCTGTCACCCTGCCGCACATCGACACTGGTCTGCGTTCTGATCAAGGATCAGGCATGCAGTGTGTGTGCGCGCGTGCATGTCCAGGACTGGCACGGCTTCCTATTCTACTGTACTCTACTGTCTCACACACACACAAGCCAAAGTTCACACTCACGCCCCCACCGTCCCCCCTGGGTGTGACTGGAAAGAGAAGAGGGATTCCCCAAGAACCCATGAAATCTCACAGACCCGGCTGAACAAAAATGGAGAGCAGACCTATACCAGAGCACAATTACTGTCTACGTGATGATAAGCATTTACTGGGATGTGCATGTTATGGTCATTCTGAGACGCTGCCCACTCGCCGCGCGAAACTAGAACGGAGCCCAACATGCAGCTCTACCGAGTGGTGATGGCCACGTTGCCATGGCGATCTGTCGCTCGTAACCGTGTCCCTTCTCCTTCAATCACTTCCGTGCTTTTTTCCCTGCATCTCCCCCTCTCTCTGCTCTCGGGAAGAAATAAAAAAAATCACTATAGAAGAAAAACACACACACACAAACACACAGGGGTGTGTATTTGCAAAGAACCTCACGATACGCGTCACGAAACGATTATATCATAATATATTGTGATATTGTACACACTGCGATATTCTACAGTTCACAGAGAATGTAAAGACAGAGCTGAAATTAAAAAAATGAAAGTAAAGTCATTGTGATACACTGCAGCACAGCACACGGTGACACAATGAAATGTGTCCTCTGCTTTTAACCATCACCCTTCTGATTATGGGGCCGCTAGGCCCCCACCGCCCCTAAAACAGGATTATCTGTCACAAGTGTTGATCGGTCACACTGCTGTGATCAGTCTGTCATGTTTTGTGATTTCACGAGGTCTGAAAATGCCAAGGAGGGATTCAAAGTAGCCAGCTGTGCAGCGCCATCTACAGGAGTGGAGGTTGCAGTCACACGCTGATTCTCACCTCTGCTGACCAAATATCGCTACTTGAGGTCCCTGTATCGATACAACATCACCACGTAAAATACTGCGATTGACAGTACAGGCAAAAAGTTTGGACACCTTCTCATTCAATGTGTTTTCTTTAGTTTCATGACCATTAACGTTGGTAGATTCTCACTGAAGGCATCAAAACTATGAATGAACACATGTGGAGTTTTGTACTTAACAAAAAAGGTGAAATAATTGAAAACATCTTTTATATTCTAGTTTCTTTGCTCTGATTACTGCTTTGAACACTCTTGGCATTCTCTCAATGAGCTTCAAGAGGTCGTCACCTGAAATGGTTCTCCAACAGTCTTGAAGGAGTTCCCAGAGGTGTTTAGCTCTTGTTGGGGTCCAGCTCACCCCAAACCATCTGGATTGGGTTCAGGTCCGGTGACTGTGGAGGTCAGGTCTCCACTTTTTGTTAAGTACATAACTCCACATGTGTTCATTCATAGTTTTGATGCCTTCAGTGAGAATCTACCAACATAAATGGTCACAAAAATAAAGAACACACATTGAATGAGAAGGTGTGTCCAAACTTTTGGCCTCTACTGAATATTGTACATTTTCTAACACCCCTAAGAACATGATTCTTCTACCAAAGGACAAGATAGACAGACACACTCGCATTTATTTAGTAAACATGATGGAGGACAAGAGACAGGGATAAATAAAGCATCCCTGCAGGTAACCGATCGGGGTATAAATATCGCACTGCGCCTATTTCTGGCTGAGAGCAATGACAGCCGACGACAGAGAGACAGACAGACAGACGGCAGCTGGGCGTCCTCTCCTCTCTCACCCTGGGACACGAACTGTCAGCGGATCACAAATAAAGCTCCTAACAATTCGTCTTGCCAGATGACAGCTAGAAGCAGTCCCTGTGTGTTAAAGCACGGTGGTGTGCAGGAAGTGCATGGGTGAGTAGGTGTGAACACGAAATGTCCAGAGCGCCATAATAAATACATTCCGTTATCGGCATTAATCACTGTAAACACACAGTGAATCATACCAAATCATCCACTGAAATATTGACACTTTATTGATGTTGGGATTTGTTCATTTTGTGTTAGATAGGGTTAGGGTTAGGGTTAGCATTAAAAGCATTAAATTAAAATGCACTTATCCACTCTCTTGCAATTGAAAATACACACGTTTCCAAACGAATCGTTAATATAACCACGTTTCTGTTCAAGTTCTTTTCTGTTCATTATCCAAGCAAAATGTGAAGGAATGTTAGTGTAACGATAATAATACGTTTGGGTGACGATCCATGAGAAACAGGATCTACAGGATAAACGCTTCAACTGTTATGGTCGTGTCATTTTCTAAGCTGAACTTAATAACAGCCCGAAGGACAGTGACAATCCTGCAGCGTTTAATTCCCACAGTCAGTCTCCCTCGTTTAACTTGACACACTCAGTCTACGACCTCTGACCCCATGTGATACCCAAGAAGGAAGAGGGACTGGATCAACCGGACCAAAAGGATCAAATAACCAGATCAACTGGATCAAATAATAGAGTTTCCGGTAAGGACAAAGGAAAACATGTCGTCAAACATTGAGACTGGGACCTACGATACGGACCAAAACATCACCAGAAAAAGCACCTTCAATCACAACCTCGAAACCTCATTTATATATTACACCTTTTTTTAAAAAATACAAAGACATCACAGCTCAGTCCCTGTAAAATCTGGTGTTTGTTGTGATCGCAAAATTGCATAACCATGCAACTTTGTCCCTCAACACATGGACAGATGCGTTTACATATATAAATGTAATACATATCATTTTTACATATGTAAAAAAAAAAATAATCTCATCGAACGTGAGACGCAGCTTTCACCAATTAGGCAAGGTCCATCGGATATTAATGCACAAATCACACAGCAGCATGAACCGAATAGGCTGATTTTCACACACTAGTTACACAATAACAATAATTCCACAATAAACATCACAATCCATTACCACCATTTATTGTTGCAACCGTAATGAAGACAATAATTACAGTATCACAACATTTTTTTTATGCTTTATTACCAATTTAAACATCATGGACAACTAATACATGCCACTGTGGCTGTGATCATTTTTAAAAAAATGATGATTCTAGAATCCTCTATACACACCGTACATTACAAGCTACCCGATGACAAACATTTTAAAAAAATGATCCAGTTTTAACAAAGAATCATAAATAAGACACCCACCAAGAAGAAACAGCGGTCATTCGGTTCTATCAGAGTGACTCACTACCTTCCTTTTACACACACACACACACACACACACACACACACACACACCTGAATGACGTCAAGCTCTGCAAAACACACAGAGAGGCCATGGCACTCCCTGCAGCCAACTTCACGCCCAGATCAACTGGAAAGGCTTGTTTCAACACACACACACACATACACAGAGGGCACGGTCACATGTTACAGTGCACTCGAGCTGATACGCCGAGCGCGGTGTAATGCTGACCCCCGGAAGATCAGCTGAAGGTCGCGGTTAATACCCACGGACGCCGCTCCTCGCCTAGCACAAACTGGCCGGCCCCGCCCCCTTGCCTGCGTAACAGCACGCTGGGCCGCATTCGCTCGGGCGCGGCTGGCCGGTGTTCAGATCGAAACAACCCGGTCGATTACCTGGGCGAAGTGTGCCGATGTGTCCAGATCGCACAGCGCGACCAGCGGAACAGCTGTGAGCTGGAGCGGCGCTCGCGTTAGAAACCGTTGCCAGGCTACGACTGGCACAGTTTAAATTCCAGAAACTCAAGCATATTAAAAATGACAATAGAAATAAGTGGAATTGTCCACCGTGCGGCGAGGCTCTGAGCCTCTGCACCTGAGCATCGGTGTTCGTAAGGCACTGCGTTATGACATTGAGTGTGTGTGTGTGTGTGTGTGTGTGTGCTGTCGAGGACTGAGCGAGTCAGTGCTGAAACACAGGGAGTCGACGAGCTTCGTCTTCCTCTCCGCCGAGCCAAATCCTCCTCCCGCGAGTTCGGCCTTAATCAGATCCAGGTGAGGAGCGCTGCACTGCACACACACACACACACACACACACACACACACACACACACACCGTCTGGAAAACAGTCAACATACGCTGCGATTTGGGTCAGGGAATTTAAGGCGACAGACGAGTGGCCCAACTGGGCTCAGCGTTCATCAATTACTCCGAATCTGTCCTCCCCCGCCCATGTAGGGGCGTTGAGGCGGGGGGGTGGGGGGTGTCCCTTTTATGGCTTAATTGCCGCCCTGCCGTCATCATATCGCTCGTCGTTACCTCGTCAGCAGACGCTCCACGGGGTGGCCTTAGCAGCGAAGGCCACGCCTGTGGGACACCGCGCCGTACAGACGAGAGACGGACGAGCCCGGCCTTGGCCACGGTGTGCATTATGTGACAAAACCACGCCCTCAACTATTTATCACGAGGGTGACAAGTACGGTTAGAGCTTCGATACTGCGTTGGGTGCATCAAAACGCCTTGGCGAGCTTAAAACAAAGCAAACTTTTCTAATCGAGTGAAAGGAAGACCTCTCGGCCAATCACAAAGCAGGACGAACTGCCACGCTGACACGAAGACAGAAAATGTGAATATAACATAGTACGATTCAAAATGTACTCTGGTAGTAGCCAGAAGACCACAAAGTCCCAGGTTCAAGCCCCACTTACTACCATCGCGTCCCTGAGCAAGACACTTGACCCTGAGTGTCTCCGGGGGGGGGGGACTGTCCCTGTAACTACGGATTGTAAGGCGCTCTGGATAAAGGCGTCTCATGAATGCCGTAAATAAAAATGTATGTGTATGTTGTGGAGCACATGGTTAATAAAGTTTTTTTTTTTTTTTTAACTCCACCCACTCTCGTCCTCTCTGGGCGCGAGCGTAACGGTGATTAATCGGCGCGGCCCGGCGTGCCGCTGCCTGGCGCTGGTCCTAAGTAATACAGAGATGCTTTATCCCCCCTAACCTCCTCCGTCAAGCAGATTATCTCAGCGCTGAGCCACAGAGATTCGGCGTTCATCTCCGCCCGGGCAGGCAGTAGCCGGAGTGGCAGAATCATACGAGGCCGCCTCAGCAGGACCGAACGGGGCCCTGCTGCGGATCCAAGATTCCTGTCCGGAACCCGTTATGGAGGAGCTGGCCCCGCCCGGGGGATGCGCGAGGAAGTATTCTATGTTGTAATATCTATGTTATTATTATTAGCATAAGGTGTGAAGGTGAAGTGCACTCGGTGACATGACGAAATGTGTCCTCTGCTTTTAACCGTCACCCTTGGTGAGCAGTGGGCGGCCATGACAGGCGCCCGGGGAGCAGCGTGTGGGGACGGTGCCTTGCTCAGTGGCACCTCGGCGCCACCTTGGCGGATCGGGGTACGAACCGGCAACCCTCTGATCTCATTTTACGTGTCCTTGCCCACAAGGCCACCACTTCCCACCGATTAGCAAATCAGACGGCCGCCTCAGTCCGCAGGAGTGGAAAGAACCAGCAAATGAATAATTCACGGGAATAACCATAATTGCTGTGGCAAATACATTACGCGCCAGAACATTATTTAGCCGGCGTTCTCGTCCAGAGCTTTTTAATTATTCATCAATTCCTGGACCGCCGTCCGCTGCCAGCATTGTTAAGAATTAATGCTGCGCTTGATATCAACTGTCCATGAGTTCCGATCAGGAACAAAGAATTTCTCACTCGGCACGTACTACACAACTTCCCCCGAATGGTTTTTCGGCCACAGGGAAGTTCGTCCGAGTCATTAGCCTTCAATCGGCGGTAACGACTCACTTATTACAAAGTCATTAACGTCACGTGCGTTTTGAGGGGAGTCTTGCTCGGGTGGATCCGAGCCTGTCGATGGGACCGCGAGGAGCAATCCGCTGTGAACCTGAGGGTACTTCCAAGGTAATATAGTACGAGTACTCCTACCAGCCAACTACGAAAAGCAGCCTTTTTACGGGCTTTATTTCTGGAACAACTCACAAACCACGCCTGTGATATTCATTCCGCAAACCAAGCATGCAGAGGACGTTCTCTAGCACACACACACACACACACACACACACAAAGTAGGACAAGACTGAACGGGATGAGGATTTTACTACAGAAACACTAGGCCCCGTGCCGCTGCCAATTCGCACGGAACAGTCCACAGGGGACACGTCACGACCGGACACGAACCGTTGGTGCCACCGGCAGAACTCTGTTCGGTCAACCCCCCCCAGAGGGTGAGGTCACTGCTGTCAGAAATGGAAACTTTGCGACCTTTGACCCGACTTGGTGCATGACCCAAGCCAGACCCAGGGATTTCAGCTCCAAACGACCACATTCCTGGACGAATGGGTCAAACGTGTTGGTCGATCGAGGACATTTTTTAATGACAAATGACAAGTGCCACTTTTAGTTAATTTTTTTTTTTCTTTCCGCCGAAGAACCGATTGCCTTCACCCACCTCAGGCATCCACGTTGCGCGCATTTGTACGGATTTCCCTCGGGATGCGCAACATGGCTGCGGAGCCCGGTTCCTTGCGGTGAAACGCCCACGTTCGGTTCCGCAGAGTTTCGGTTCGCGACACCGGCTAAGTAATTAGCCGCTAATTAGCCGCCGCGGCTACGTCAGGCGGGGGCCGACAAGCCTTCGGCTCTACTGCGGAGTTTTTTTGTTTTGTTTTTTTTTTTTGTCGTCGAGGGAGAAACGGAGAAAAGTCGCCTTAAATGGGCGCACCTCTCGCGGCATGAAAAGGGAAGAATAAATCCGCGCTAGCTTTCCCTTTAGCCCCCTTAGCAACATGGATGTCGGTGCGAACTCACCTGGGCTGAAGAGTTCTCTATGACAGCGAGCAATGGTGGCCGGCTTGACATGGTTTCTCTCGGCTTAATAGCAAACTGGCTCCCAGGAGATGGATTTTTTTTTTTAAGTTTCCTGTTAATTCCTGTTAAAGTCCGACGCCCGTGTGGGGGTCAGAGTCCCGCCGGTTCGTTTCAGGTGTTACGGAGGAACAAGAAGGTCCGATTCAGACGTGAACCAGGCAGATCAACAAGTTAAAGAGTCCATGTTCACGGGGGGAATTGATCGAGGGCTGTGGGGGGGTGACGGAAAAAAAAAGTTTATTAAAAACACAGCTGAAGTGAAATGCGATTTCCAGGAACACTTAGTGTGAACAAACAGATCAAGGGGGCGAAACGCGTTCCGCCTCGTACCTAAAACGTGTTTAAACCCGCCGGTGTGGGGAAGAGGAGTAAATCCCTCGAGAAGGTCCCCGGTGGTTCTGTCGGTCCTCCGGGCCGACCAGGATGCGGCTCGCTGCGGTAAAGAAAACGACCAGGGCTACCCGAAGCAAGCTAACGGCAGAGCGGCACTCATCGTTCCAGGCGGCCGCGAACCGACATCCAGGAAGGCAGAGCGGGGGGAATTCTGCACGCTCGCATTCGGAAGGGGAAGCCGGAAAAGCGAGTGTCTGGGGATCTGTGCGCCAGGGAAACGAGGCGGCACAAGTCCTTCAAAAAATCCGTATGGGGGGGGAAAGGGCCGTATTTCCCGATCCTCCACGCCGTCCTTTAGAAACGAGGACGTTCGGGGATTTCGAGGCGGACGAGCGTCTCCGATCCGGAAAAAGAAAAATCTCACCGAGTTGATAAATCCATAATTGGCAGAGTCAGAACGCAGGCTTTTCCTGTGCGCTGGGGAATCGTCACTGCGCTGGAGCGCCGTATCGGGCGAGCGGTGTTGCCAGATCACGCGAGAGAAACGGCGCCAAACAATCGTCGTGTCGTCGTTCTGTGAGCAGGTTTTTCAGCACTCTGGACCTTCGAATCGAATCGAATCAGATCAAAAAAGAAGAAGAACGACAGGAACACTCCCTGACGCTGGAGACATTTTGGTCAATGTTCTAAACTTACCATTTACTTTCCCCCAGGCGCACCGAGTACAGGGGAGTGCCGACGAACTTTTCACAAAATGAAGGCATAGTCAACTGGCCCAAAAATAAACGACAGTGTGCAACGTGAGGCGACTTATCAACAGTCGCTTATAATAAGCCGATTTGGCAACACATCTGGCGAGATACCGGAAGCAAGCTTTGATGAGTTAATATGGCTGACCGGCCAGCACCCTGGGACGGGGGAATCAAATGTGAAGGCGGACGGAAGTTTATTTTATTTCTGGAGTAGCACTTTGAACCGTTTACATTCTTGGATGGTAATTTAACATTTATGCACTTATCCAGTAGCGCCTTTCAAACAGTCCCCCTGGAGACACTCAGGGTTAAGTGTCTTGCTCAGGGACACAATGGTAGCAAGTGGGGTTTGAACCTGGGACTTTGTGGTCTTCTGCTTCATAGGCAAGTGTGGTACCTAGTAGTTTACTACCACCCCAAAACCAATGGGATGGTAGGTCATTACTGACAACCATGCCCTGCAAAATAGGAATATGACCATTGCAGGAAATAAAGCACAGAAGAGCACGTCAATATTGTGTTATAATATTATCAATATAATGGGGCAGAGGTTGGTCTAGCGGGTAAGAAAGCTGCCTAGTAGTAAGAAGGTTGCTGGTTCAAATCCCGATCCGCCAAGGTGCCACTGAGCAAAGCACCATCCCCACACACTGCTCCCTGGGTGCCTGTCATGGCTGCCCACTGTTCACCAAAGGTGATGGTTAAAAGCAGAGGACACATTTTTCAGACACATTTCATTGTGTCACCGTGTGCTGTGCTGCAGTGTTTCACAATGACAATCATTTCACTTATTATTATTTATTATAAAGGTGCCTGGGGAAAAGCGGTTTGTAGTGGTTTGGGATTCAAACCGGCAACCTTCTGATTACTAGGCCGCTTTCTTACCCGTTAGACCAACCAATAGGCCACCACTGCCCCACTAAGCCTTTCATGGCTGCCCACTGCGCACTAAGGGTGACGGTTAAAAGCAGAGGACACATTTCGTTGTGTCACCGTGCACTGTGCTGCAGTGTTGACAATCACTTCACTTTCACTTTAATGTAGTCAACAGAAGAATTGTAACTATAGAATGTCTGTGAAGATTCTCAGTCATCCAGGTGAATTTCTCTGTCTTGGCCCCTCGGTGGTGGAATGAACTTCCCCTCGAGGTCAGAACAGCTCAGTCACTGAGCACCTTCAAACGACAGCTCAAGGCCTTCCTCTTTAAAGAATATTTAGATTAAATTGTAATTTTCTTGTTGTCGAACAGAATCTACAACAGAGTTAATAAAATAGATGTATTCATAGTTGGGGTCCTAGTGAACCGGAATTGATCTCTTCATCGATGGTAACTTAAGCACGTTGTAAGTCGCTCTGGATAAGGGCGTCTGCCAAATGCCGTAAATGTAAATGTAAATTTATCTGAAAGTTGAGTCATGGCAACTGGACTTTCTTTCTTTAATGTAGAGATGTTTCATTATGCATCCACAGAACTTTGTCAATCTGACAAGAATGTCATGTAGAATGTTTCAGATTTTGTACAAGTGTTCCTCTTATACTTGTCGAATGCTGGTGTTATTCCACAGTATCATTCAGACTGACCCTTCATTAAATTTCTCATATTTCTCATGACACTTTTCCATAAACCTGCACCCAAAGGTCAGTTTGAGTCGCCTTTCTAATTATTGCAGCGCAGCACTGCCCTCTACTGGTGTCGAGACGACACCAACTGGGAACAGTTGTCAATGGTCCAGAATGGAAGACGTTCTAAAATGGTTTAAATCAGTTTGAGTGGAACATGGTTATTAAAGGGCCAAAGGTACAGGGGAGAATTATTGTCCAACTGTCTCAAGAGCCTACTGATCTTCTTGTATTAAAAATATATAAGAAGATCATTATAATCTGTACTTTTCTTGCGGCTGGTCTTACCAGCTGTTCAGTGTGCTTAATGAACAGAGTCTTTTATATAACAACAGAATGTCAGATAGACGATACGATGGATGGATTTTGTAGGATGTAGGCTCTGCACTGTTCAGGTGTTTCAGGAAACAAGTAAGCATGAAATTTGCTTCACAGTCCTACATTCACAGTCCAATGTAAGTGTGTGTGCTTATGTGTTCAGGAGAAAGAAGGGGAGTCATGGCAGGGTGTTTGCAGTCACTCCCTGGTGACCTCAGCGCGCACTTCTGGCCCAGGCCCTGGCAGCCCCGCCGCTTGCTGGCGTCCGTGTGTTCACAGCTGTCACGCCCCCCACACCCCGTATCAAGTTGTCCCTGTCCGCCAACGCCACAGCTGAATCGGGGTGTGTTCCCCACAGCAGAGATTCCCAGCTACTCACATGACCTCAGCAGCCAGCATTGTCCAAAAAGGATAAAAACGACGGAGGGCAGCATTGATGACGTTTGTATTGATACCGAACTCACACAGAATGGGGATTTGGAACGGATAAGCGACTGTTGTCAACTGTTGGTCCACCGTAAGACCTGTCAGAATTACAGTCGCCTCTGAGGCCTGTGGAAAGTATAAGGTGACAGGCCGTGAATGACGGTGCCAGGATGCCTTTTCCCCCCTCAGCAAGGGGGTAGCTGAAATAAAAGAGAAACATTTATCCGGTTAAATCTCCACGGTTTCATGCGTCATTCTACGGTAAATAATTTGGGGTTTAACAATTGCAGACGATTTAAATGCTGAAACAACCATTTTACAGTTTAGACGACTGTCGAGGTAGGACAAATATTTACAAGAAAGGTAATCTGGGCTATATAGTGGCGACGTAATCCATGAATTGCGAGCACAATATCATGGTCTTGATTTAGAAACCAATTACTCTTTTTATTTTTTAATTAACACGTAATGAATCTCTATGTGGTTTATTTGTGTAATGTACCAGTTTGTGCGCTTAACAACGCAGCGACCTACAGCGCCCCTAGTGTCGAGCGCTACATACAGCGCCACGTCCGTCAGATTTCCACTCCGTCTGCTGGACTAGTCGCGTTTCTTAACAAGCATTAAATTCAGAAATTGCACGAGTGTAGCTGCTATATAAAAAAAAATAAAAAATATATATAGAGAGAGAAAGAGAGGATGGCATATCGTAGCCTAACGCACTCGAAGACAGGCGGCAGAAAACGTCTGACGCGCAGTGCCATCGCAACCCGCCAGGGGGCGCGCCACTTCCGGTGCGCGGCGGCGCAGCTCCCAGCGCACGAATCGGCGCGCCGCGCGTCTCCCGAGTCGCGCCGTGATTCCGAGCCGTCCGTCCCCGAGCAGGCCTGCGCTGGGCGACCCCTCTGGCGCGGCGCGGAGGGGAATGGGGGTCGTGGGTGGCTTTTGTTCGCGGAAGGCGGCCCTCACGCGTCGGTCGGCGAACGGGATCGGCGGTCCGGTAAGCTGCGCCGCGGCTTGTGCCACGTTCGTCCTCTCCGGGTTTGGGATCGGAGGCGGACGGGAGCCTTTGTGCCGCCTGTCCGTCTCTGCGTTAAAATACGATTAGGAATCGTTGTGGGGTTTTTTTCTTCCCCAACGCTGGACACTTTTTAGCGTTTTAGTCCACGGTGGGAGACGAAGAGCAGCGACGTTTGCCGTTTTTATCAATTTATTGGTGATAATTTGGGCTTGTGGATGTTCAGTGGCCATTGCGTGGAAGGGTTCGGACCCTAATCAGCCAGATGTATGGGTCAGTAATCATTTAACGATATAGATACAGAAATTAAATATATAGAATATAATAATTATATTAACAATGGGAAGGCTTGACCTTATTGGGGGGTGGGGACTTAGACATTTTTTGAGATTAGAATATAATAATTGATTTTAAATGTTTATTATATTTACAAAATAAACGCAGTTGAGGCTTAAATTCTTGCTGTCTTACATATAAATTGTCCTGAGGAACAGAATGTTGTTGCTAGTGTTATAGCACGTTAGTTTAGCAACTGTGTGAATGTGGAATCAAAGCAAATTAAAAAAAAAAGTAACTTACTGTAAAATAAATGTATGCATACAAATGATGTCTAAATTTTATGACATTATAAAGTCTGTTATAAGGATCACGCAGAATAACTGAATTTCATTCATTGAAAGTGTTGTGTTACGATCAGTACTTGTTTAGCGCAGGGGTTTTTGTGTAGCTGATGCAGCTGGTTGGACCGGTGTAACTGGTCACGGCAAAATTCAGCCGCGAAACCCTGGAAATGATAACTCACCGTCTAATTCTAATTCTTTTTTTCCGCCTCCTTCATTCAGAATGACATGTGTGAAGACGCGGTGTTGAACTCTGCCCGTCACGCGCGGCGCGTTCAGGTAAATGCGCCGTTGTCTGGTCCAGCGTCGCCCCCGCGAGACTAATCCAGTCCTCGGCGCCCGCCCTCCAGTACACCCCGCGACCAGAGATACGAAGGAGTCCGCCGCAGACGGACGGCGGCCCGTGAATGTGGGCCGAGGTCCTGATATAAAGACGGGAGAAGTCGGCAACGTCGCTGTGGAAGTTCTGTCCAGCATGTCTCTGTCTGTGAGTAGGGTTTATATATAGATTCTAAGTGTGTGTGTGTGTGTGAGAGAGAGAGAGAGAGAGAGAGGTGGTTGAGTCTTGCATTACACCCATGGGGTCTTTTTATATCTTACGGTTGAATACATGGCTGATACCAGTGGGCGGGAATGAGGCTCAGCTTGCCCCGGTGTAATGTGTGTCCCTGGGGTAATAAGGAAGAGGGGGAGGCAGCAGGGGGATGACAATAGGGTCTTAAACTGGGCACAGATGTGCAAATCCCCCCCCCCCTCCCCACCCTTCCCACCCCATTCACTTATTATCACGCTCCCCTCCCTTCGGCTTAATCACTTACTCTCTCTTTCCCCTCACCCGTCCCCTGTCTGTCAGTTCTGCCGTAATTAACGTGGCAATTCCCTGAACTTAATACACTGGAGAGACGCCAGTTGGTTTTGTGTGATATATACAGGAAGCCCCCTTTCCCCCCCCACAATAATTTTTTTGGTTTTTCCCCCCTACACATCTTAGTCCAGAAAGGCCATTTGTCTGTGAGGCTTAAGTTGATGTTAATTTTACCAAAATAAAGTGCAGACGTTGCTTTCCAAGACTGTGCAATCACTGTGTCATGATATCATACTTTTACTCGCCATGATGTAATGTCGAGGCGTCAACCAGATTCACACGCGGGAATTGCCGAATTGTGAAATAACAGGACAACTTTGAAAATGTCTCCGTAATCATGTACTAGGTATGTCAAGGCCCCAACCGAGTGGCTCCATCTCAGTTTGCGGCTGATGCCAGTCTGTAAGAGTGGCCTGGTTTGCTTTGGTTTCTGCTGCCACTACCGCCTCTCGGTCAGGAATCCTCTCTCTGTCTCGCGCTGTCCTTTGTGGCCAGGCATTGTGTCCTGGCAAGTGAAACGGTGCTCGGTCCATTTTGTTGTAAATTGGCTCAACTGACCTGTATCTCCTGCGGTTCTTCTTTGGCCACCACCCCCTACCGATCCCTTTCTCTCCCTCCCAACATGCACCCCTGACTTCTGTCACCCTCCACCCAAAATAAGTGTCACATTTCAGCTCCTTCGTTCAGCGTTTGATTACATTATTATTATTATTTTTTTTTTTTTTGTAGACGGTGCTGGCAAAGGCCCTGTTTGACAATGCGGCAGAGAGCCCAGAGGAGCTGGCCTTCAGGAAGGGGGACATCCTGATGGTTTTGGAGCAGGAGCAGAGCGGAGGCCCTGGTTGGTGGCTCTGCTCCTTGCACGGCAGACAGGGGATTGCCCCCGCCAACCGCCTCCGCCTCCTCCAAACCGCGGCGGGCGCGAGCCCGGATGTCCGCCGGGCCCAATGCGCGGACTCCCCCGGCCGCGTAAACCCCCTTCCTCAGGAGGACGGGGTCTACCTCTCCCCTCCCAGCCTGGCGGAAGGGGTGTACCAAAGCCCGGGGACGACTCCCACCACCAGGCCCGGGGAGTTGCGGCAGGCCGAAGCGACACGCCCCCGCTCCCACTCCAGCTCTGGCACACGGCCGCGGCCTGACTGGGACGGCGTGATGGGCGGCAGGCCCAGGTCGCCGTCGTTAAGGGGTCGGGGAGATGAGGCGGCCGCTTTATACCAGACCCCTAGCTCCCCCGCTCCAGCGACCGCGCAGTACCACAGACCTCAAGGGGCCGTGTCCTCAGACTCGTTGTACCTGACGCCCCCTGCGGTGGCCAGGTCAGCGAGTGTGGCGTCCGAGTCCCCGGGCGAAGCCACATACTTGGTCCCGCGGGATGTGAGCGGGGTGGGCCACTCTGAGGGCTGCTACCTGATCCCCCGAGTGCCGGTGGCATCAGTACATAGCGAGGACCTGTATCAAACCCCGACAGGGGGAGTTGTGCTGCCGGCTGCGGGGCGTCCGAACAGCCCCTCCGCGGCTACTCCGTCCCAACCCAGTATGGGACAGGAGATTCCAGGAATGTATCAGACCCCGACGCCACCTGGAGGGGTACCCAGGACTCCCCAGAATGAGCGCAAACTCCACAACACCCCTCCCCCTTCTGCTTCAGGAAATCATAAACAGTTGCCTCCCACTGCCAAGGGCTCTCCACGGCCACAGCTCAAGAGTGTTGCCAAAGACCCTGCAAATTTGGGAGCGCCCTCCACCCCTCCAGTTGGTCGGGGCAAGCCGAGAGGATCCCCTTTACTTGTCCGGACGGGGCATCCAGTTCCTGGATCTCCAAGTTTCGTCAGGAAACCTCCTCCTCCAGCTCCCCCAGTCAGAGGAGTTACCAGGAAGGACCCGCCTACACCTGCTCCAAAACCTGTTCTCCAGGCGGCCCTGGTGCCCCCACTGCAGCTTAGGGACGAGGCACAAAGGCACGTGGAAGAGACAAAGAAAGAAGCGACGCTACAGGAAGAGGAAAGAAGGAAAAATTCCAAGGTACAAATGGAGGGTGACGGCAAAGACCATGTAGACCAGGTGAGAGGGACCACGATTTTAATAGTGTTTGCTTCTCTTTATTTACATGCTATTAACATTCAGATGGTTTTCTGGGCATTTTTCAGGTTTATGACACTCCTCCTACCAACAGATGGCAACATGCGGCTCTGTCTGCATCTTGTGAGGAAGATGAGAGCATCTACAACACCCCGAGAACCCTCCAACTTCATGTGGACCAAGAGTCAGAGGTGAGGTGCTGCTTCTGCTCTAGTGGCGAGGGTAATGTAGGCGCTACGGTATCTCACCTCTCGCAAACCACCTTGTTTTGAACGAATCATGCATTTTAATGCTCCAGTTCGGTGGTAGTAAGTGGGATTTGAACCTGGGTCTTCTGGTTCATAGGCGAGTGTGTTACCCCACTAGGCTACTACCACACGTAACCCTGAGTTTAACCCCAGTGTGACTACTGATTGTAAGTCGTTCTGGATGAGGGCATCTACTATAGATGTACATAGATGTACATGTTATTTTGGACCAAGGAAATGGCTGGGTCCAAATGCTAAACGGTTTCAAATTTATAAAGTCCAACATTGTTCATTTCAGTTATTGATATTCAACAGATAATGGATTCTGAAACAAAAGAGGGGGTTTCAGCAAAGTAAATGCAGTAGGAATAATCAGTTTTAGATTGAAAACATGTAGTTATAACCCACTCGCAGCAGCAAAATTAAGTTTACATAGTGGTAACATATTTAAACATTAGACCTATTCCAAAACGTAAGGCATGTCAGAGAGCGGTTTTATTCTTCTTTTTTTTTTTTTTTTTTTTTTTTTAAATCTGTGGTCACAAACTCTCTTGTCTCTTTCGCACTGTTCACTTCGCTCTATTCTCACTCTTCATCTCTGTTTTTAGTTCCCATCTGTCCCCTCTCCTATCTGCCCAGCCCGCATGCATTGGTCTCGTTGACCACGTACTCAAATATGCATGACGCCCGGTGTGGTGAGCCGTCTGTCTCCGAAATGACGTTGCCGTTTCTCGGCAAATGACAGGGTTGCTGAGAGTGGCGGAGTAAAATGGAGGCAGTGAGCACAAACCACCACTGTTCCCTTCGTACAAAAGGCTCCGGCGTTCCCGCAATTGTGCCTCAACGAGCACTGCTGTCCAGCCGAACGGAGTCTGCAGTCCCGACGTTGCGCGAACAATGATGTCCGTTTGAATAACCTTCTTAACCCCCCCTCTCTCTCTCTCCCTCTCCCTCCACCACACACCCCAGATCTACGACGTGCCCACCCTCGCCCTCAACCCGGCGGCGGAGAGCCATCAGCAGCAGCAGCAGCAGCAGCTGACGTACAGCGTCCCGGCGTCCCTTGCGCTGGCAGCCGAGGAGGAGGAAGAGGACGTTTACAGCGTTCCGAGCCTGCCGGGCCTGCCGCTGGCCGCCGGCGAGCCGGAGGAGACGTCTGGACAGGCTCTGGTCTACTCCGTGCCCAGTCCCGATAAATCTGAGACGGATCGAGCCCGGCACAGTAACCCCTCGTTGGAGGAGTCCGAACCGGACGGTGGCATCTATGACATGCCGGCCATCAGCCTGGACGTGCCCGCCTCCTCTTACATTCGACGCCTCTCTGTCTCCAGTACAGGTTCAGGGGATGTCCAGTGGAAAACGTCCCTCTCAGCCCTCGTCCAGTCAGCGCTAAGCTCCGCCACGTCCGCATCTGCAAAGGAACTGGCTGCGTCGTTGGCCGAAATCCTGTCCGCATGGAAAGCAGGGCAGGCGGGTGACGCTCCACCACCCCTTCAGCAAGCTTGGACCCGCGTCTCTGATGTCCTTCCCGCCTTGGCGGTGTGTGGAAACGCCCCTCCTTCTGAAGCCCTACTCGCCATGGTACAGCGGGCCCTGGAGGAGTCATCCCTTCTGTTGCAAAGTCAAACGCGTCCACGCCTACCCTCTCAGGAGTCCCTGTCCCGGAGGCCCCTCCCAGCGCTGCCGGTAGCCGAGGTCAAGCCCTTGGGGTCCGGCATGGGCTCCCGTAAGGGTAGCTGGATCCAGGAGAGGCCGCTACCCCCTCCGCCTCCCCCAGCGTTCCCCCTGCCCCCTGCCTCGCTTCCCCCGTCAGTGGGCCGGAGCGAGGACGAGGAGGAGGAGCTTGGGAATGAGTACGCAGGCATCGGGCTGACGCCCGCCCCGCCGTCCCTGCCCGTGGGAGACATAGTGGGATATGTCAAGTTGCAGGTTGGTATTCAAGTTCAACGTTGAAAGTGCACAACGTTCTCTCTCTCCCTCTCACCCTCACGGCACCCATGCATGCACCTGTGGCACGGTCATCCGTTTGAGGGACAATAAGGCACATTCATGTCTCCTGTCTAAAATAGGGAAAACCAGAGCCTCCTCCTGACGCTCAGATACAGACTAGTCCAAGCCAAGTCACATCATCAGCCGAGACGAGGGTAAACACACACTCACACACTCTCTAACACTCACTAATGTCATTTCTTACAATGAACTCCACACATTCCAGTTTGGTGACGCTGTTTGGGTGAATGATCTCCCTTTTCAAGGCTTTTTCACAGGCGCGTATTGTCGTTTAACACGCGCCCTTTCTCTCTCACCCTCTTCCCCAGCTGAGCCCGTCTCCCCCTCTGCCGGTGTCGCTCTCGCTCGAGGACTCCGAGCTGCTGTCGTTCTACTCGTCCCAGAGCTTGTCGCACCTCTCGTGCCTGGCCGACGCCATCGACGCCCTCTTCACCAGCGTCCAGGGCAACCAGCCCCCCCGCGTCTTCGTCTCTCGGGGGAAGAGTCTCATAGTAACAGCCCATAAGCTTGTCTTCATAGGCGACACGCTCTCTCGCCTCCTCAGCTCTCCTGACCTCAGGGCGAAGGTTTGTGTGTGTGTCTACGTTTTGGTGAATTCTAGTCATTTGTTTGCTATTTGTTGACTCATCATTAGCCGTCGGGGCAGTTCTCAAGCCACACTTGCAATTTCTCGTGCAGTCGGGCCATCTTATTACCAATATTACACGTTGGTCCATCACTCTGTCATTACGGCTGTGCGTAACGATCGCACAGTGTAAACGTAATGCTAGCTGTTGTCCCGAGGCCCTGCGCTTTAGTCATGCTTACGCCATTTATACCACTCGGCCGCCCAAATGCTGCCATTTGAAAGGAGTTCAAGTAAGACATGCTGATTCAGGATGCAGTTGGGGTGTAAGCAAGGAGCAATTCTTTATCAACGTTAAGGCAGCTAACGTAGGGTGGTAGTAGCCTAGTGGGTCACACACTCCTCTATGAACCAGAAGTGTCCCATTGTGTCCCTGAGCAAGACACTTAACCCTAAGTTGCTCCAGGGAGACTGTCCCTGTAACTACTGATTGTAAGTCGCTCTGGATAAGGGCGTCTGGTAAATGCTGTGAATCCAACAGACTATGACAGGTAACTATGTTTATCAAAGGAATAGTTACTAAGGAAATCTTGTGCCAAAGAATTCCTCAAAATTCCTCAACACTCTTAAGAATTTCCGGTTTAGTATTAGCTTAGTAACAGCCACCAATGAATTTAATCAGCTTCTGTTATATTCTGGCGAATAAAGTTCAGTTCGCTTCTGTTCATGTCTGGTTAACCAATTAGCCTGTAACGTTTAGCGCTTAACCGGCCTCCCGTTTGACTTCAAAGGTTACTACATCTGGAGGACGACTTTGTCAGGCGTTGAAGTCCGTTGTTGTGGCGACAAAGGGAGCAGCACAGAACTACCCGTCCGTTCCCGCCACACAGGAAATGGTGGACCGCGTGGCGGAGCTATCCCAGCATGCTGCAGGCTTCTCTGGCCTCCTTCAGCGCCTGGCAGAAATATCCTGAAGTCATAAGTCAACGCCGTTTCCCCACACGTCTTTTCAGCAAATGCCTTATTTTATTATCTTTTTTTTTTTTGGCCGATTGTATTACTCTGTTGGGCAGTTTATGTTATGCAGCATTCTGTTTCATTAATGGGGATAAGATGTGTGCCTCAGACTGTTAGATTGAGGGTGTGTGTGTGTGTGTGCTATGTTGGGAGTGTGATGGCGGGGTTCTGTGTAATTTTTCTCTCACTATCTCTAGTGTTTACAAGATTTTGGTGCCAAGCACACTTGTCCTGTGTCTGTATAACTTATTGTATGGAGGTTTCGTTTTTGACTCGCGAGCATTTTGGACCCATGCGTCCTTGCTCACTTTAATGGGGAGGGTGGGGGGTTTAATATTGTTTTCTTATCCATTATGAAGTTGGTTTGGTCTTGTTTAAAGGAGTCCTGTCCTTTAGGAATTGAAGAAATGTCATGTGGAGTGTTCCAAGGCACTATTGCAACTCCCCATATGTTGAATTACACGAACCCGTACACACAACTCCTCGTTGTACTGGCACGCATTTTTAAGCCAGTCGCTATGCTGGGAGAGAGGAGCGTATACAGCAGCGAAGACGTGCCGTGCGAAAGAGCAGAGAGGATTATTCTGCTCTTTTTCCCATGGCTAGGTCCTGGGAGTGACGAACCTGTCTACCTGGTTTACTTGTTCTCTCTTGTCTTTACGTCCTGCTATTCTGCTCTCAAGACCATTTGTTTTGCATTTTGTTCCATTTAAGCCTCACGCCGCTCCCCAACACCCATGTATGTTCTTATTTCATGTCCATTTTCCCAGAAAGTGCAGTTGGTTACTGCAAGTGTCTCTCACACAGACTTATATTGCCTGACAAATAGGACTGTATCCAGTGTTTTTTTTTTTTTTTGCTCATCCATACCTTCTTTGCTTTGCTTGTTCCGACCGTACGACCGAAGGCTGGGCACTTGCACGCTGGCTGTTCAAAAAGGGCACAACTACTCTGATTAACTCAGTTATTACTGTTCGTTTTTTGGTTTGTTTTTTTTAATAATCCTGCCTTAGACGCCACCCAGTGGCGCGTAGCGGTATCACTTCACCATTTCCAGAGTTTGCAGGGGCATGCGGATAAAGTCAATGGTGCTGCTCGAGATACAAACGCGAACCTGTTCTGGCAAGTGCGTTTGTGGCCAAACGAGGCAGCGTAACTTCTTAAATATTCCTCATATAGACACACACACACACACACACACATATATATATATAGATATAAAAGCATGCAACTCCCGTACAATATCTTAATCCTATTGTTCATAACTGCATACTTCAAGACCTGCAGGACAACATATTTTATCGTTTAATTTATTGCTTCAGGTTTTTAATTTGTAGCAGAAATGCTTGCATGGCTTTAAGTTATATATCAAAGTATATATATATATATGCACATGTAACCGAGGTGCTCTCGTTCACTTAATTTTGGCAAACAAATAATGCCTTTTTTTTTGTACCAGAATGTATTTTTGACAGTTTATGTTTCTTTTGGGAATCTATGCCAAGCCTTTGCATTCGCGGTTGTCTGAGTTGTGGTCCAAAAGTGATCATGGCCCGTTTCCTTTTTGTCCCCGACGGCCAAAGGTCCGCGTGAACTCTTTATTTTAATTTATACAAACGCTTATTGTACGGAACGTCCCGGTTTCCTTCGTGTCCAAGCAGTGTTACGTGTGTAAAGGGGCTGCGGGAGGTCGCCTTGGGTTTGATGAATTAAACTTGGCTACCACCACGCCTGACCTGGTACTTTGTGAGCGGCGAGCGCGTTTCAAACCGCGGGAGCTGACGGCCCTTCAAAATGGCGTCCGGGGCCCCGGCGAGGTGGGAACGCGGCGCGGAGCGGCTCCCCCGCCCGCCCGGCCGCCCTCCGTCCCGGAAGCCGCCGGAGTGTGACGCAGGCGCGTCGGAGATCGCAGCGAAGGGAGAGCGAAAATGGCGGAACTCGAAGACGTGACGCTCGACGGGAAGCCGCTGCACTCGCTGCGAGTGGCGGACCTGAAATGCGCCCTGGAGAAACGCGGCCTGCCCAAGAGCGGCCAGAAGAGTCAGCTCATCAAGAGGCTCAAGGGAGTAAGTTGCGCGGGGACCGGGGAGGGATTCCGGGGGCAACTTCGGTTCGGGGCCCGGGCGGCGGGAGGCAGGCCGCGGAGCGGGAAACGCGTCGCCCCCCGGCGGCGGAGCGCTCGCTGGCCGCCGCCGCCGCCGCCGCCGCCGCGCGTCTCTCCGGCCGCAGGGGCGGCCCTGGGCTCGGTGTGTTTACGCGGTTCGACGTGCCGCCCGGCGGGGGGGGGAAACGGAATGGCGGCCGCGGCGCGGAGCTTGAGCCACCGAACCTAGTTGCAAAAGTGGCGATATTTTAAGCGCCTCGGTCTGGTATAACTATATGTATTTTACACTTTAATTAATTAGATTTAAATGTTTTATTTAATTTTATTGCGGATTCTTAAATACTACTCATATTTTTTTTTACTAGTTACAGCGCTCGGTAAACAGTCAAATGTCACCTACTACAAAAGTCCAAATCAAGAAATATATTTTTTAGGAATCTTTATTATTGGTATTATAATAAATATAATAAAGGCAACCTACGTGTTTAAATGCGTTTAACACGCCTGTTGTATGCCTATATATTTATATTTTCTCTCGTGTTAATGTTAAGCTGTGGACTGTTTGTAGCGTATCAGGTATCGACGTCTGCGTACTGTGGACCGATCTGGTTCTCGCGAGAAGCCGCGAGAATCTCGTCCCGTTGTCGCCTTGATGGTCGGACGACGCTGCTCCAGGGATTAGTTCCGACCGCGTGTCTTTTGGATTTTTCCCCCCCCTCGGTAGTGTTTGCAGTGTGACCGCGCTTCCGTTTCTTGTAATATGCTTGCGTTCAAACGATAACCAGTTTAGGTCCTCTAATCTTATTACGCTTGCAAGGGACGAAGTGTAATTCCGTTTCATGTCTGATAAATAGTTCCTCCATGAACACTTCTAGCTTTAAATACAGCTCACGCAACAGACAACATTTCCTCTTGTCGCAGAACGTTCAGCGTAAGTACTCACAGGATGGCTCACTGTTAATGTTGTCAGGAGGGATGGATGGTTATTTATGTGCGCTGGAAACCGATGATGAGCCTGCCATGCTAATACCGATGTGCCAGGCAGACGTGGGTCTCTCTGGGCGCAAGTGAGTTGAGCTGAACTTCTCACGCTGGGATGCAGCGTGCTCTGAGGGCTTCCCGTGGGTAGTGGGGATGTGTCTGGAGCCCCAAAACGCCTCCTTGTGAGTAGATGTGTTGGATACTGACTGCGCTGATTATTTCAGGCCCTGATGTTGGAGAACCTGCAGAGGACATCAACCCCGCATGCCGGCCTCCAGCCCAATTCTCAGGTGTGTATCAGCCATTTGTCTGAAACCTCGCTTGAACACAAAGACTTGTTGGAATGTCTTGACTCTCAATTTGCTGTAGATAGGGGAGGAGATGACTCAGAACAGCTTCATCCAGCAGTATCTGGCTAAGCAGCAGGAGATCTTGCAGCAGCGGCTGGAGAGGGAGGCAGCTGAAGCCAACGGTAGGCAGTCTGGTTGAATCAAAATCTCATGTACTGCAGCATCGTAAAGACCGCATATGATTATTACTAAAACACTTAACCCTGAGTGTCTCCAGAGGGATGGTCCCTGCATCTACTGAATGTAAGTCGCCCGGGACAAGGGTGTCTTATGAATGCAAAGTTATTATGGGCAAGTACAAGATAAGTTTTGCAATTTTTTAAAAATTTGTCAAGATTGGGCTGCACAATTATGGGCAAAATGATAATACACGATAAGTATTGTAATAAAGATTATTTGGGTAATTTTTATTGCACTTTTCTGTTTTAAACTGTAAATGAACAATGTTCTGTCCAAAATGAAATCTCAAATAAAAATAACTAGTCATTGCAGAGTGCAAAAAAAAATCCTATGCCGAAAAAGGCACATACTGCAAAGAATAGTAACATAATACAGGATTTTTGGCGCTAAAAACATCCTGTCGTCATTTTCTGTCTTATATGAATGCTGGTCTGGTCTCTTTGAAAATATCTTTATATTTAATATGAAAAATGAGCATCAATTTACATGATTATTTGTCAGAACAGAACTTTCCTGTGTGGTAGGGGTGGGAATTTCATAACATGCAAGATAAGATAAAAAATCTCACTTATGAAATGCTAAGAGTTGATTCTTCGTTCACTCGTTATTACAGCCACAGCACAAAAGTCCAGCATTTTCACTCACGCAGTCAGAGAAGCGTGAAAGAACACGCTTGGAACTAGAGCTGTAATTCTTGGCCCAAGCCAAGAGGTTACCGCTCATACGGACTATGATTTCTTTTGCCCCCAGGTGGTTGGCTGACTATTGGTTGAGAGAGGGCTGGATTTCATATGCAGCGGAGCCCGCTATGCAAACGTTAATATCGCAGACGATCGTCAAAAATCCAGCCAAAATCGTGGTCGTGATTTTTCAAATTCGATTAATCGTGCAGCCCCAGCAGAGACTGAAACGAACCTTTGCCACACAAGCCTGTAAACTATGGCCGTACGGTTTCCCTTTTCCAATGATGAGCCTGCCATGCTAATACCGATGCACCAGGTAGATGTATGTCTGTCTGGGTGTAAGTGAGTTGAGTTAACTTCTCACGCTGTGGTCCAGTGTGCTCTGAGGAGGGTTTCGCGCACACGTTCAGAGCTTTTTTTTTTTTTTTTTTTTCCCCCCACACGTGCAAATAAAGTCTCCGCCAGTGCGACGGATGAACGTGCCCTTTATTGCTGGCTATACGTAACCCCTGACCCCTCGTGACCTCTCTGCTTCATGGGTTGTAGAGACAGACAGCCCTGCAGGCGCAAAAGAAGAGGACCATGCTGTGGCCAACGATGGCACGTCCCACCGGCAAGAGGTCAGCCCCCTACCATGCGCACAATATGTCACTAAATGTGACGTCAACGTTGTGTTTCGTCTCAGTGGTTGCGTGGTGGTGGCGGTGATACATTTTTTAATACAGTATTTTTGAATTCAGCTATTTCTGCATCAAAGCAGTTCGAGTTCCATTTTAGGGAGCATTGTTATCTTTTTATTTCCTCAGCATCACGCCTTGGCACGAGGGGAGCAGGAGGGTGGCGTAGGCCGGGGTGGGAGCATGGCTGATTCTCGACCTGCCGCGCCAGACGATTGCTCTGGCAGGATCTGGCGGCCGTCCTTTCTTAAAGATGACCCGGCGACGCCTTCGCCGCCACGCGCTGTGGCCTCCCTGTCAGTCCGCGTGGTGGGCGAGCCGGAGCGCCAGGGCCTCCCCTTGCACTTGCCACGCCCCCCCGAAAGTTATGGCACCGCCCCGGCCGAACCTGGCTCTGCCCACTCTATACCGCAGCACAGCAGGTCCGCAAGGGCTGCCAGCCGGAGCCAGGACGAGAGCGATGATGATGATGACGACGACGATGATGAGAGTGAAGAGGATGAGGACTGGGGACCTGCGAAGGGCAAGAGGGGCTCCCGGGGCGCGCCCCAGAATCTTCAACCCACTCCTCAGAGGTCGCGCCGCAAACTTCAGCCGCCCCAGCATATCCCCCCGCAGCCGGTTCTCCAGCCCCCAATGCAGCATCGTCAGCCCACCCCTCCACCCTCCCCACCGCCCGAACCCTCCTTTCCCCTCCCAGACACACCCAAACAGAGCCCCCCGGACCTGCACGACGGCGCGGGTCCCGCCGATGCGGTGGTGGGGGCGCCTTCCCCGCCCGCTTTCCAGAGGCAGGACTCCAGCTCCAGCTCTCGCTCCAGCAGCCCGGAGCCTCGCGCCAAACGCCGGCCGGGGCCACTCAGCCTGCTCGTCCGCAAGATGGAGTCCGAGGGGGAGTTCGATGGGGGTGCCAAAACCGCAGACATCGATACTCCGTTGGAAGGACCTGGGGCGAGTGGGGGTGTACAGGTCTCCGCCCGTCCCCAGTATCACGGTGAACCCCCGGGGCCAGCGGGGACTATTAAAACCTGCCCCAAGAGCCAGGGACCTGAAGCAATGGAGGAGAGCAACGCTGAGACTGGGGGCGACTCTGCCGCTCTGCAACAGGCCGAGCCCCCCACCAAACCCTCTGCCCTGCCCCCAAAACCCCTTCTGGCCTCCCCTTCCAGCTCTGTGCCCACCCCTCCGCCCCTTGGGCCCAAAAGACGAACTTTTACGGATTTCCCCCTGCCGGAATCTCTCTCATCGCCAACAAAAGGGGATCCCGAGAAGCTGGCAGTGCCCCCCGCCTCTGTGGGGGGTGCCGTCGTTGTCTCAGGACCCCGAAGTGCGGATGCATCAGATGCAAGGGGAACTGGCGCAGCCGTGGTCGCTGAAGAGGATGAAAACCAGAGCGTTAAGGGCGCAGCAGCCGGGCCCCCGTCTCAGCTGCCTCCTTCGCCCCCACCGGAAGCGGCCGGGGCTCGGAGGAAGAGGAAACCGGAGCAGACCTCGCCTTCCAGCGACTCCTCGTCCTCCGATTCGGACTCCGGCTCGTCCTCGTCTCCGTCTTCGGCTTCCTCTCCCTCCCGCC
Organism: Denticeps clupeoides; assembly: GCF_900700375.1. Lineage (NCBI taxonomy): Eukaryota > Metazoa > Chordata > Actinopteri > Clupeiformes > Denticipitidae > Denticeps > Denticeps clupeoides. The sequence goes on from NC_041707.1 coordinate 38,077,065, forward strand.
ACAGGCCCCGCCCTCCCAGCCAGAAAAAGGTGCGTGGTCGGTCAGAGTTTCCTCCCTTGCGCTCTGGTGATGAGCCTGCCATGCTAATACCGATGCACCAGGCAGACGCTGGTCTCTCTGGGTGTGCGTGAGTTCAACTCGCCTCCTCATGCTGTGACTCAGTGTGCTCTGAAGAGAATGACGGGGTTCAAAGGTCAACTGAGGGGTGGACAAACTACTGCTGCCTTGTCAATGGCTAATGCCATTTTCACCCTGCTCTCGTCATGGTGTTTTTCTTTTTAAATTCTCCTCCTTAAATACCCTAACATACTCTTACTTGCAGGGCAGGGTTTATTTTTAGCATGTTGCTATAGTTACTGACCCGAGAATCCGATTCGATCTTGTCCTGCTATGATAGTTATACAGAATTGGTGTACTAGATGGCTAGTATTTGTCCAATTTTAGTAATTTTAAGAAAATCTTTATTTGTAGCTAGATTGCATAACTACTGTTTTGGTGAGCTGACCAAATTGATTAATGGATGCTTTAACTATACAGGTTTTAACCAAACGTGCACTTGTTCTGTGTGTTAAATAATTCATTTTGTCCACCCCATACATGCAAATGTAGTAGTTTTTTTTCTTTATCTTTTGGTAATATATCTTCTGATTTGCATTTTATTTAACAGGGACGGGATGAAGAAAAGAATCAACTGAATGAGAAAGTAGATCAGCGGAAACATCTGATAAGGTCAGCTCCAGCACACATTATCTTTTTTTGTGGCATTTCAACATTAAGAAGCACCAGTCCCTGCTGCATATATAGTATGAATATCCCATATTCATACTATATATTAGTAAGCATGCTTTACAGATGCTTCCTACAGCTCCTGCCCACCTCACTGCTTCACCAGCATTACACCCGTATAGAATTTATGGCATTTAGCTGACTGTCTTATTCAAGTTGATGTATCTCGGAAACCATTTATATATAGCATTTATATTATAGCATTTACCAGGCGCCCTTATCCAGGGCGACTTACAATCAGTAGTTACAGGGACAGTCCCCCCCTGGAGCAACTTGGGGTTAAGTGTCTTACTCAGGGACACAATGGTAAGTGGGATTTGAACCTGGGTCTTCTATTTCATAGGCGAGTGTGTTACACACTAGGCCACTACCACCACACCATTTGAAGGGGTACATGTTCATCCCTTTTGGCTGAAACCAAGTATTATGTGTGTGTTTTTAAATACACTGTTCAAAAAAAAAAATGGGGAACACAAAAATGTCATCCTAGATCTGAATGAAATTTTTTTTTTTTTTTTAAATACTTTGTTCTTTACATAGATGAATGTGCTGACAACAAATCCAGACCTCCTGATAAATTTGATTTCCATCGATAATTTTTGTTTGATTTCTGGAGGCTTATCCAACTTTGAGTCTCCGTAGTGTGTGTGGCCTCCACGTGTCTGTATGACCTCCCTTCCTGCACTTCCTGAGCCGCTTGTGTGGGTTGTAGACTCCGTCTCCTGCTACCACTAGAGTGAAAGCACCGGCAGCATTCAAAAGTGACCAAAACATCAGCCAGAAAGCATAGGAAGTGAGAACCACTCCGTTAGTAAAAGTGACGTGATTGTCATTGTGAAACACACAGCACATGGTGACACAACGAAATGCGTCCTCTGCTTTTAACAATCACACTTAAGCGGTATTTGAACTAGCAACCTTCCGGATAAGAGCCTGTTGCGTTAACATTTAGTCCGACACTCCTCTTTATTGGGGATGTCTTGCTAATTGCCTGTAATTGCTACCTGTTATCTGTTCCATATGCACAACAGCATGTGAAGCTGATTGTCAGCGTTGCTTCCTTAATGGACAGTTTGGTTACACAGAAGTCTGACTTGGACTTACATTGTGTTTTAAGTTTTCCCTTTATTTTGTGTTCCCTATTTATTTTTTGAACAGTGTACAATGTATGTCAGATGTTGAATATTTGTGTCTTTGATTTTACAATTTTCATGAGGTTGTTTTTTTTTTTTTTAAACATTGGTCCATTCAATGTAACATTTAACCAATAACAAGGCCCCTGATTCCTCTATTTTACTTCATCCTTAATATAAAATATCAGCATCTAAAGATATTGCTGAATTTATACACAGTACCACTCCTAATCTACTTCCTTGACACTCCAACACTATGCTAATGTTTGAATTGTATCAAATGCATTTCACAGACCAACCAAACGGAAATGTCTTCAGTATGTGCATCCAGTCTGGTTTTCTGTGCTTGTAGCTCCCCCTGTTGGCCAGTTCCAGGATTATTTTAGATAGTTTGAGATTACTGGGAGCTCTAATAGCAGGCGTGGTGAAATGATTGCCGCAATGGCTTGGCCTGTGGTGAGGGTGTGGGCCCTTGCTGTGCCATGCCTGTGGTCAAGTGTCCTCCGGTCCAGCTGCTGCTTCAGGGCGGTGTGGAGGGGAACGAGCTGCTGTTGGTTTTCGGTGCCCTGAAATAAACAGTGTGCTGCTGTTGCTGGAACAAGAGAAGAGGAAACATTCTTTTTGTGTGTATGCATGGTTTGCCAGCTCAACAATGTGTAATTGCAAGGCAGAAGATTAGTAGCTCCTCATCGTGTGGTGGGTTTTTCAGAAATAGCTCTCCCCATGTCGTCATTCTCAAAGCCTCTCTGTGGACAACCTCAAATTAGGCGTCTCCTGAGAGATCCTGCTTCAGAAAAAATAGGGTTCTGCTTCCACATGTGCCCCCTCTGATTTATTTCTCTCAGTGATTCTGCCAAAACTGTTCACATTCACCTTTGTTCGCACTGTGTGACCAAGGCTGACCAAGGGTGTGTTCTTGGGTGGAGTCGTCCGTGTGGTTTTCATGAAAGGCTTAATTGCCCTGCAGTGGATCCCTCAAAACTGCACTCAATCTGTGGTTCTTTACACCCAAAAGAAGAGATCTTTCAGGAATGAGTGGTGGGTCCCTGCCGTATTGATGTATATTTCACAGTTGTACATATTTTAATGATATAATTTTTGTGCTTTGTGTAAGAGCAGATTATTTTGCAGTTCGTATGATTTCTGGTGGGACTTGCCTATAATGGGACCTCACACACACACAGCTCCTATTGAAATGAATGAGGAGGAAATCATAGCTACACTTTGCCCAATTACACGCTGAAAAGTAAAATTTTAAAGTGAAGTGATTGTCACATGTGATGCACAGCACACGGTGCACACAGTGAAATTTCCTCTGCATTTAACCCATCACCCTGAGTGAGCAGTGGGCAGCCATGACAGGCACCCGGGGAGCAGTGTGTGGGGACGGCCCTGTAATCAGAAGGTTGCTGGTTCGAATCCCGATCTGCCAAGGTGCCACTGAGCAAAGCACCGTCCCCACACACTGCTCCCTGGGCGCCTGTCATGGCTGCCCACTGCTCACTCAGGGTGATTGGTTAAATGCAGAGGACAAATTTCATTGTGTGCACTGTTTGCTGTGCTGCTGTGTATCACGTGTGACAATCACTTCACTTTCATCTGTTGAACTATAAAACTGAAGGAAATGCTTGATTCCTTCTGTCCGAAACCGCGTGCTATACACTATATATTCAGTATGTGCGTTGTTCAACGTACTTTGTGAAATAATGGCATTCATCGATACAACAATATATCGCGGTATTTTACATGGTGATATTGTATTGATACAGGGACATCAAATATATATATTTTGTAGGCTTATTTAGTCCACCAGGTGGAGCTGTTAAGCATTTTCTTTAGTGAGGTCAGCAGAGATGAGAATCAGCGTGCTACTTCCTCCACTCCTGTAGATGGTGCTGTACTGCTGGGTACTTAGTAATACTGCTTGGCTTTTCAGGCAGAGTGAAATAGTAAAAAATGTCAGGCCAATCACAGCATCTTGTATTTAAGCTCGATTTTTACATTTTCAGTGAACTGAAAAAAAACAAATGTACAGTATTACAAAATATGCTGATATAATCGTATCGTGAGCTCCTTGCCAATACACACACATCAGGGAGTTATAACCACATCACTACATGAAAGCTGGAGACTAATATTAGTCTCTGATCCTAGCATTTTCGTTGTTTTTATTGTTCGATCACTTAAATGTGCGACTGTTAAATATGAACCCTTTTTAGTATCCCTCATTACAATCTGTCCCCGGTTTGGACTCTGGAAGCCACCATGATACAGCCTAAACCTGAACATTGCATTGTGGACTATTTAAGACTGCATAGTGTCCACTTGTGGGTAATGTGCGGTTTACATCTAATGGTTTAGCGTAATAAATTTTGTGATTTGCGTGGAATTTCGAAACACTAGTTTCATTAACGATATCGCGGTGAGTGAGATTTGTCTGCTGCCAGGCTCGTGATCTTGGGGGTTCGGGATGGGCAAGTTCAGCTTGGAAGGCAGGACTCCCAAGGATGACTGCCGGGTTCTTGCTGATGTCACAGTTCATAATGCATTCTCACGTTCAACTGTTCAATAAAACACGGCTGTCTGGTAAAAAAAAATAATCTTAATCTTTTATATATAGGAAGATGCATATAAATGTTTAATTTAAGCATGGATGATATTTGATGGTTACCACATCACTGAAGTCCCTTTATTTGTGTCAAATTAATTCTGGGAATTTTTATTTTTATAAATATACACATCCGGGTATTCCGTGTGCTTGACTAAATGGTTAGTTTTCTAATGGAATTGAACCTGGTCCTGGACTGCGTACTGATAGTCATCCAGTAATAATGATCATAAATGTTAAAAGGAACTCCCGAGTGTTCTCCTAATATTAATGCTGAAGGGATCGGTTTCATACAAATCCACGTAAAATAATTGATGGTGATAAGTTTTGTCTTGAAATGAAATTATTAGAAACGGTCGAGCACAGCGCCTGCCTGTTTGGTGGCCATTTCTTGTCAGGCACTTTCTGCGGCAGCCCTGCAGCTGAGGGAGGAGGGGTCCTTGCTCCTTCCCTCCTTCTCCCCGCTTATTTGCCTCATCGCCAGTCAATATGGCCGCCCGGTGATCGCAGACGCGGGGCGCGAACTCGCCGGTTTCCTCCGCCCGCGTGTGACCTGGAGCCGGAGCGGCGTTGCGCGTTTGGCGGCCGTCTCGTGTGCCCGATGCGATGCTGTCCGAGGGCAACAAAAACGGGTAAGACGCGGCGGCGGCGTAGTTCGGAGGCCGCGGACGGTAGCGCGTCTCCGGCTGGATGGAATCGCCTGCGGTGCCGAGCGGCTCGTCGTCTCTTCGCCTGGCGTCGTATTGATCGGGGGTGTGGAGGATCGCCGGGGGGCTTCAATGCGGGCAAATGTCGTGTTGCGGGTGAGCGGAACCACGCCAACTCGACCCGTGGCTGTGACGTGCGAGTGGAAATTTATGTTGTAATCATGATTATTTTCACCCCGCTGAAGAAATGAGCTGTGCATCGTGTCGGTGGCAACGCGGCGTGGTGGCTCCATTGCCCGGCTGAATTGTGTAAATCTTTCTTTGTGTGAGAGCCCCCCCCCCACCAGCCCGAAGATCCATTGCAGATTGCTGGGGGAGATGAGCAGGGAGGGAGGGGGTGGGGCAGGCGGCTTTTGAGACCCTGGACCTCCCCTGGGCCGGTGGTGACATCAGGGGGTGGAAGATCTCAGTTCGCGGAGCCTTGCTTGTCTCGATCCTGTCAGACGTAGGCGTTTTTTTTTTTTTTTTCTGCCACTTGTTTCACATGCACGTGAGAGACTTCGCGGTCGGAATTGAATGGAGCCTCCCGCGTTTCCCGGCCAAACGTGTGAAAGCTGATCCCTCGCAGACTTTTTTTTTTTTTTTTTTTCCTCCCTCTCCCATGAGGGGGGCGGGTCACCCAGTACTTCAACTAACATCTGCCGTGGGGTAGGCTGGATCTACAGGTGCTCGTGCTCTGCCGTGGCTCCCGTGACCTGGACAGACTTGCATGCAGGTTTTAGGCAAAAATAGGGCTGCATAAACGTACCCGTGACCTTTTAACCTCCGCATGCGGCCTGCCCCGTTTACTTCCCCAGCCATCTTGGTTTTGGCCAAGGCGATAAAATATTTAATCTTGATTTTAAATATTCATGTCTCTCTGATGGACCGCGGGCGCTTGTTTTCTCGTATAATTAAGCTCAGCAACTTCACCTCCATTCTATTACCGGTCATTATACCGGGCAATCAAAATAATAAATGCCATTCACAACACCATGTCATGATGGCGTTTTCCCTCAGGAAATCATACAGTTGTCTAAGCACATGGTCTCATATTGACCATTTATAGACTCCTGTGCTTTTGTTGCTGCACTTAATCTTGGGAATTAAGGAGACTAACGACCTCCTGCGGTCTCAAGTCGTCGTTTTTGAGCGGCTCAGAACGAAGTGCGGTCGGGCGGCGTGACGTAACACGCCGGTTCTGGTTCCTGTTGCGAGCTTTCGTCCCCGGCGCGGGGTGTCGTTTAGCGCCGGGGTTATTTACAGCGCCTCTTATTTACACGTCCAGTTTTTAATTAATTACTATTAAAAAAAAATTTTTTTTTTTCTTCTTTCTCCCCATCTCAGCGAGGTGAGCCAGGCCGATCTCTCAGAGTCTGGGGGCGTTGCTGCCATGGAGATGATGGAGGGTCCCCGAGAGCAGCCCAGCTCCCAGGGCGAGCCGGAGAGCAGTGAGGGACGCCCAGACGAGGTAAGGCTGCAGAGGACGAGGCTCTCTGCCAACCCAGAGTGGGTAGGTGGGTGAGAATTGGCGCTTAGACACATCGACCTCTCGGCCGGGGGGATGTAGGCCGATGAGGCGGAGCTAGGGCTCCCTGCACTCCTTCATTCCCTAGATGCTCTGCTGCTGCGGTAATGTTTTTGTCTGCAGGGGGAAGGGAGAGATGAGGGCTAATGGAGCATGAAAATAGACCTGCACGTTCCCACATTTCACTGTTGGCGTGTGTGTGTGTGTGTGTGTGTGTGTGTGTGTGTGGTCGGTCGAGCTTTTCTGATCAGCTAAGCATGCCGATTTGGCAAGTTCAGTCTGTTCTGTCTAATACATTAGATCAAATGTATCCCATGATTCAAATCATGTACCCGAGGTGGGTGTCATGGGCCTGATTCATACATTACAGACCAGAAGTTTTGGTCCACTATTAGATCTTTTTAAAACGAAAAACTAAAAATTACACACTTTGAATGTAACCTGTGTGTGTGTGTGTATATATATTAATAATTAGTTCTTGTATACACTTTCACATCTTATATCCCAAGATGTCTATTCCCCTGGATTCTTTTGGGCAAATATTGAAGTAATTTGTCCAAATGCCATGGCTACCTGGTTACAGAGCCAGTTTGTTTTATTGTTAATTTGGTAAATTATTTTTGTGTGTCTGTGTGGTGTGACTGTCAGACAGTAGTTTTTTTTTTTTTATGTGTTTATCTGGGCCCTGGATCAGAGTGCAGGGAGAGATGAGATGTATTTGGGATTCTCTCTCTTTTCTTCTATCAACCTCTCCCCTCTTTCCCCTCTGCCCCACGTCCCCTCCTCCTCTGTCCCCCCCCACCCCTCCCAGCTATCTGTATCTGGTAGAATGACTGACTGTTTAAAACCCCACTGATTGCTCTGTTGTGAAGGTGCGCTCCCCTCTTCCATTGCCCATAACGGTACCTGCGTATCCACCACTACTCCTCCGCCTCCTGTGCCGCTTTGGTTGAGTGTGTCGCCTGTGCCTGAGCTAGGCCCCCCCGCCGGTTTTAGCCACCCGCTGAAGGAAGCTGCCACTGATGGAAGCGTTGCGGTGTTGCCACAGAAACGGCTGCGGCGGCTGTAAAGACCCCAATGATAGGACAACCCTCCACTCCCAGCATCAGCTGTGGAAGCCCCATGATTCTCGGTCCTGGGACGACTTCTTGCTGGGTGTGTTCAACTGGACCACGTCGCTTGAGAGCGAAATGTCACTTTGACATGTCACAGTATCGTGCAAAGGGGGAACGAACTGTATCGAACGCTGAATTTTGCAGAAAGGACACTTTTTGATTAAATCCTGTTCGTTTTGAGACTATTTTTGATTCAAGAATCACTGGCGCTGCCCTGGACTTCCTAAATGAACTTTACCCTTCTAGGGTTTGAATGGACGCTAACCTGGTCTCTTTATCAAGGCCGTGAAGGGGCTCACAGGCCTGGGGTTCGGCTGCATCTCTACGCCGCCCCCGTTTTAAGGCCTCCGCTGTTCAACGAACGCTCAAAGGACTCCCACAACTCTCCTTTTTTTTAACGAAAAACGCCTGGATGGACTTCTGAGGCAGTCATGACTTCTCCGCAGTCCTGGGGTCGTCTGGCTGCTGTTGTGGACCAACGTTGGTTCCTGTCATGTGACGTCACTGTTTCTAAACCATGAAAAGACTCCCGACAATGTCCTACCCTCCCGGCGCAAACGCGTTTCCTGTCAGCCAGCCAACCAGTCAGCACACTCGATTTGTGTCCTGCCCTCAGCCTTCTCTGATTGGACCCTTGTTGCCTAGATACAGTGCACACTGCCGTGCGGTTGGGCCGTAGCCAAGCCAGTGAAGAATCAGGTGTCAATGGTACCAGGAATATATATATATAATATATATACATATATGTGTATACTTTTTTCTTTCTTTTTTGCTGGAGATGTATTTTATATTTTTCAATAGCCAAAAAAAAAAAAAAATACTGCAAGAGTGGTGGATTAGCATTTTAGCGTTTGTGAGGTTAATGTTAACAATGCCCCCCACCAGGAGATGATGTCGCAGTAATCACTCTGTACGGATTAAGCGTCTCCGCATGCTCTCTCCGGCAGGCCTGTTGTCATTTAAAAAAAAAAAAAAAAAAAAAAAAACCTGTGCAGCCACGGTCACCTTATTTATGCCAGTCAGGTCCAGGGCTGTGCGGCAGAGACTCTAGTGAAAGCCTTCCTCTGTTTTTGACAGCGCAAGGGGACACGTAGTAACTCTATACGGTGTACGCTTGTTAAGCATTAAATAGCAGGCAGGCGTCTAACGCACAGCAGCCATTAACTGTATTGGCCTGAATATAAGAATACCACCCCCCCCCTCCCTCCATGAAAAGACTTATCAAGGTACTTTTTTATATTGCGACTATAAATGTAAGACAACAATTTTTTTTTTTTGGGGGGGGGATTCTTTTCGGACCAATATGGATGTAGTGTGTTGCTTATCTAAAATAGTTTGGTTTATGCCAGGGATTTAAATATTGATTGTTCTTTTTATTTTAAAAAAAAAAAGTGATCATTCATTGGCATTTATGCGGAGTCCTATGACTCCCCACTGATTTTTATTTATGATGCAAACTTATTTAATCCCTGGTTAAACAAAGAAAAAAAAAAAAAAATTTCCTAGTTGCGTAGCCAGTTTAAGGTTGGTGAGACCCCTGAGTTCTGCTTTAATCTGTAGGAGTTTGTCACTGGAGGCTCTGTTCTTTTTGTGTTGATCTCTCCAATGTGGTTTTATTGATCGTTGCATATCTTCTCTTTCCCTTTCTCCCTCCCTCCTCTTCTCTCCCTCCCCGTTGGCCTGGTACGTCTCTCTCATCTGTCTACACCCCCTTGGGGTCTTTGTGTTTTTTGTTTTGTCCCCCTTTTTATTTTTTTGAACTTCAGAACGCCTCAAGTAAAGGTTTCGTGGCCCGCAGGATCTCCCTCAGCAGTGAGTACCACCTTCCTCTTCCTCTACTCCAGGGCTGCCCTCGAGTCAGCTTGTTATGGGCTAGTTTCAGTTTTTGTCACCCTACACATGATTTTAGGCCATGTTCCTGTGACAATTAAAACCACTAATCAATGCAATACAAAATAAAAACGTGAGCATTTTAAAAAAGTACAATAATGTTTTATACTTGTCCCATAAATTATTGCATTAATGATTGTTTTTATGGTGACGTTATTCCAGTTTTATTTTATTACTGTTTAAAAAAAAGAATACTGTCTAAAAGTTGCACCGATTTCCACCCTGTTGCATAATTCAGAATTGACTGACAGGCGATGGCTATTTTGAACACCCAGCGTTAATGTTTTCTGTGTGTATGGGCAGGTAACAAGACGTCCCCCATCAGTGCAGAGCCAGCGCCAGCCGATAGTGATGCGGGTGGAGCCGGGAAGAAGAGGAGGTGGGGTTCCAGCGCCTCGGTCACCGCCAAGAAGGCGTCAATCAGCATTTCCACAGATTCGCTCAAGGTACTGGGTGCAGATGTGGCAGGCTTTTATTGCTTCTGGTCCTCCTCTCCTGAGCGCATGTCTGAGTGCCATGTTGATTTCAAACTGATAAACATTCCTCTCACGAGCTTAAAATAGTACGAATGTATCGTGGGTTCAAGTTTCTTTTGGAATTAATTGGTGGATTTGAACACGTTTCCCGGACTCTCCAGTCGCTCATCCCAGACGTTAAGTTGCCTCTGGGCAACCAGGAAGCCGTGGTGGACTTGTACCCAGAGGAGGGCCGCCTCTCTGGAGATGAGGCGGCTTCAGAGGTTGAGGAACCGAACCAGGACAAGGATCTGAAAATCAGACGCACCGTTACACAGGTTTTGGGAATTAAAACAATGTTTTGGGGTGTGCCTGGGGCTGGGTGGTTTCATAACTCCACTCCACTGTTTCTGTGGGTCTGTGGCTCAGGTTGTACCACCAGACGCCCAGGAGAACGGGCAGAACGAGCAAGGGGAGGAGGACGAAGAGAAAGAGAAGGAACCGGAAAAACACGAGGTGGAGCGAAAGAAGGCACGCAAAGAGGAACGGAAGGATAGCGCCTCTGAATTTATGGAGGCTCAGTCTTCCCTCCAACATACAGAATCAAAGAAAGGTGATTTTCTTGACTCCATTTTTTTTTTCTCTAACTGCAGTTATTGAAAATCAAAAAATTATATTTGATGTATTAAAAAAACAAAACATTAAGGGAGAAAAAAGGTTTAGCGGCAACTGCTCTATTTCATAGGGTGAAAATGAGTAGTTCAGAAGTTGTTCTGAAATGTAACATTTTAGCACTGAACAGCAAGAGCAGTTCGGTCACCATTGCTGGAATCTGGAGGAATGGTTCTCATTTTCTCTCTCTCTCATATATCCAGTCACTCCCAGTGACACCATGATACGCCGTTCCGTTAGCCAGCAGAAGTCGGGTGTGTCCATTACCATCGACGATCCGGTGAGGGCAGAGCGACAGCCCTCACCCCCCCGGGGCAAAATCTCCAAAATCATTCACGTCAGTAACCTGGTAAGAGCTCCGTTTTCGCCCAGCCCCGCCCCTCCCCTGCAATTTTCCCTTCAGACGCTGTTTCGAGAGGTTGAGCTTGTTCTTGGGGTGTTCAGGTGAGGCCGTTCACATTGGGGCAGCTGAAAGAGCTGCTGAACCGCACCGGCACAATGGTGGAGGAGGGCTTCTGGATCGACAAGATCAAATCCCACTGCTATGTCACAGTGAGTGTCCATGGAAACATCTCGCCAGGACCAAATGACTGCTCTGGCTTCCAGTAGTACAATATATTGTCCTAAGTTGCTGAGACAAGAAGGAATATTTTTGTAATTCAAATTAAGTCTTCACAGCTCAAATTATGGAGATGTTTATTTGTTCTAGTTCTGAATCGAATCTATTTGTATTCCAGTATTCCAGTACAGATGAGGCCATGGCAACTCGTGACTCCCTTCATGGGGTGAAGTGGCCACTCAGCAACCCCAAGGTGCTCAGTGTGGACTTCTGTGAGCAGGATGAGGTGACGGAGCTAATATTATAAATTTGCCATAAGTAAAATTCTAGTGTCTAGGCCGGCAAATGATCAGATCCTTATGTTCTTTTCTCCCCTCAGTTGGACTTCCATAGGGGTCTCCTGACTACCAATCGTTCAGCCGATGACAGAGCTCCTCCGGCTCCGGCCCGAGCGGCGCCGCCTCCCCCTCTGATGACAGAACGTGAGCGGGGGCCCGCGGCGGGCGTGCGGGACCAGTGGGCGGAGCGTGAGCGGGAGATGGAGCGCCGGGAGAGGACTCGTTCAGAGCGGGAATGGGACCGCGATAAAGTGCGCGAGTTCAGGAAACCAGGAGAGGAGCGGGACGGCAGGCGCTCTCAGTCCAGAGAGCGAGAGCGCAGGCACAGGGAGAGAGGGAAAAGCAGGGAGAAGAAAAGTGAAAAGAAGGGTTGGTGGTCAACTTTTCCTTTTATAAAATTACACACACTGCTCTCATGGTCCATGTGAAAACTACTCTTCTCTGAAACTGGAATTAAAAACTGATCTGGCCTTGTGTCCACACGGAGACAGGTTCCAGAGTAAATTTGCTCTAAAATTACGCGTATCCATGTGGACAGGAAAGACTTATGAGCCCAACATTCAACCTGACCCCCAACGTTTTTTTTTACATACAACTAATGGCAGAGAACACATTGTGCTGCACTACAAGAAACATAAACATATAAAGTCAGTGAAAAGTCTAATTGGATTTAGACATGAAATGTGAGTGAATGAGTCTAGTTCCCCTTCGTGGTGAGTTAAACCCGGTGACATCCAGCCTGGACTTCATTAGAAATCAACTCGCCACGAAGGGGAACTAGACTCCAAACGAGGCGAGCAGGGAGTTACAGTGACTCCAACAGGTGTGGAGGGTTACAACAGTGTTCGGGACGTTCTCCGCGTTTCCGTGTGACATTTCAGCCAGCGCTCCCATGTGGCTGCAGGATTGTTACAAACTGGTCCAACACCTTAGTCTGTTTTTGTATGCACCACTATACAATGAGCCTTTAAGGAGGAAACTCGTGATTTGTAAATGAACACGTTGTGCCGTCAATGAGATTTTCTTTGTTTTGATCAGCGTAGCCATATAAATCCATGTTATACGCTCCGTTGGCTGTGACTGTGGGAGGGGTGTGTCTGTCTGGCAATAGTCTGAGTGCCATATGGTCTTGTGTGTGTAGACAGTATAATGACTGGTCTGCTTTTGTGTCCCCACCGTTTCTGCAGTGGCCGAGAAAGCCCCCGACGAGCCTCCTGCAAAACTCCTGGACGACCTCTTCCGCAAAACCAAAACTGCTCCCTGCATATATTGGCTCCCGCTCACCGAGGAGCAGGTTAGACGCATGCCACACACACACTGGCAATGTGTGTGTTGGTGTTTTTTTTTTTTTTTTTTTTTTTTTTTTTTTTTTTTTTTTTTTTTTTTTGGTACGAAATCGCTGAATGTGCCATTAGCTTCTGTCAAACGAAGCGGTCCGTGGCAATGAAAGTTTTTAAGCTTTATTCTCACATTTCCTTGCATTTTCATTTAAGATGGTTGTACGGGTGGCTGGTAAAATGGCAGCTGTGGTAGATGTCCGATTGAACTCGTCCTTCAACTGTGGCCAGGTGGTGCAGAGGGTCCTGGAGCGGGCGGAGCGCATGAAGGAACGGGAGAAGAAACGCAAAGAGCTTCAGGAGGAGGAGGACAAGAAGCGTGAAGAGGAGAGGAAGGAGAGGAGCAAAGGCCGGGAGAAGGAAGGAGGCGGCGGCGCTGCCCCAGCAGCAGCAGCAGCAGCCGCCGCGTCGGCTGGAGGTGGTGGTGGTGGTGGTGGGGCTCCGTCCAGTCGGGCGGGAGAGAAGGAGCGAGACCACGAGCGTGCCAGGGAGAAGGAGCGCGAGAGGGGTCGCGACCGAGAGAGCGACAGGAGGAGAGATGATTACCGGCAGAGAGGGGCGGAGTCGAAAGCCTCGGGAGGGGCAGGCCCGGCGAGGCGCTCCCGTAGCCGCAGCAACCCCTCCAGAGACAGGCGGCACTGAAGCCCGGTTTGCGGTCTTATTCGTGTGTATTTGAAACACGCCGAGTCTGTTCATTTTTTTTATTTTTATTTTTTTTTTATTTTCTTTATATAAATATTAAACTACTGTTCCCCTGGTAGAAGGGTAAGTTTCCCTTATGATCAGACACACAGATGCATTCTAGTCTTTTTCTGTATGCACTGGCACCCTTGTGTGTTTATGAAGGAATCTCTCTCTTCCTGGCGTTAAACTGCTGTATTTCAGCCCTGCCTCAGGTACGTCAACCTCACGCCGGCGTCACCGAGCCACGCTTGGTCCGCTCATCTTCCATAGTGTTCGTAATCGCTGCGTCATTTCAATCCTTGAAAGTTGTTTCCCCGTCGGCTGCAGTTGGAGCAGTGTTGAGGGGGGAAAAATAAATAAAATGAAAGGGAGAACACCCGTCCCCGGTGTCCCCCTCCTTAACTAAGTGCACTGTTATTTTCCTGTTTTTTTTTTTTTTTTTTTTGAGACAAGGGGTTCTGGTGGTTTGAAAGTTTGGAGTGTGTTAGGATCGTTATGCATTTGCCGCCCCCTTCATCTCACTCTCCATGTGTTCATCTCACCCTGCTATCCAGCACCATAGACAAGTGTAGGCCGATGCTCTCCTTTTTATGTAAAAATAAAAATAAAAAATACAAGGGATAATTTTGAAGAAAAGTGTAAAACAAAAAAATATATAGAAATAATTGCGGTTTTATTCATTTTTTTAGTTTGTAAATGCTTATGCTGTGTTTTTTTTTTTCCTCTCCCCTCCTGTATTTTAATGTATGAATAAAGGAGATGTAAAATTTTGCCATTGAGTTTGTTAAATGGGGTAGAATTAAAAAAAAAAAAAAAAAAAAAAAAAAAAGTAATGTGTTCTGCAGTACATAAGAATATGGTTTTTATTACCAATGACCTCTTTATAATGTAATATAGTGCGTTCTGCTTAGCGCACCGGAAACAACTTAATCACTGCTTTTTTTTTTTTTTTTTTTTTTTAACCTTGACTAAGTAAAATGTATAAACACATACACAGCGATACAATTCGCATCCGGATGCAGGATTAATGGTTTCATATCGTTGATCCAATGTTGCTCCATGCTTTTGGAAAAACCAATAACAATGGCACTGAAGGTCAAACCACTGAGGAATGTATTTTAACAGGGCCAAGAACTTGTACATAAATGGAAATACTAACAATTTCTTTGCTGAGCTGCAATGTTTTTGCCTCATTCATGAGTGTAAGATTGAAGTACAGCCAAATTTGCGAGCAACTATATACTGTGTAAGATCTAATGTGGCCATTGCTCTTTTTCATAACATTTCCAAATAAAGCCTAACCTTCGGCAAGCACCATGGCAAAACCAAGCAACATAAGATACCTGACCGATTGGGGGGAAAAAAAAAAGAATGCCTACTAAAAAGCTCATTACACTTTTGAAAAGGGGTTTAATTACAATAATTTTGCGCTGTAAAATGCGGAACCTTTCTGAATAGTGTTCTTTAAAAAGAAAAAAAAAAAAGCACACAATATTAAGTATAGATACAAGGAATGTATTTTTATTTTTGCGGAAACACTTCTTAAATCTCTTTAAAAGGTAAACGTTTTAAGTGCAAAACATCTGCTAGTGATATTAAATACAAGTTAAGCAAAAGAAAAGAAATGTATAAATCCCTTGTTTTTCCTACAGCACACAGTAGACCTGGGAGTAAAAGCAGTAGTTTGGTTTTCTTACAGCTCGTGGAATACAGTAAATATACAGAAAATGATCAGATCTGAGGTTTTCAGCAGGGTCTGTTAAAAAAAAAAAAAAAAAAAATCTCTCTACAGTGATGTGCACCCACTTTCGCACCGGAATAACACGCACAAGCGCGCTGTTGTGACTGGTGGTAACTGTTCACGAGGCGCCGTTAATTTCCTTAGTGTGCGGTGTGGGGGGCGAGGTTATGAGCAGCACACGCCCTGGCCATGTGGCAGGTGTGGCACAGCAGGTGGGAGTCCAGCGGGAAGCACTGGGAGCCGGGTTTGTCGGAGAGCTGCATCCCACATTTCTGGGGGGGGAAGAGAGAAATAAAATAAAATTAGGACTGGCGTTGCCCACAAGTTATGAGTCACGAGGCTTACTATAAATATACGTGTCTACGTCGTGTCGGCTGATGCTCTCACCCAGAGCAAGTTCCCGTGAATTATCAGGATTTGGAAGAATGTGCCTCACACCTATGTTTTGCAATAGCTATACGGCTATTGTCCATTATATTATCACCTAAAAAAAAATTCCCTTTAAAAATATCATACTGGTCAACAATTTACTTCTGTCCCCACAGACGTATTTTACATTTACGGCATTTATCAGCAATCGGTAGTTACAGGTACAGTCCCCCCCTGGAGACACTCAGGGTTAAGTGTCTTGCTCAGGGACACAATGGTAGTAAGTGGGGTTTGAACCCGGGTCTTCTGGTTCATAGGCGAGTGTGTTACCCACTAGGCTACCACCACCCTTTCCGACTATTTTATAATGATATGACCGGGACGTGGCATGCATGGTGTGGTGTCGATTACTGACCTCACAGTGGTAGCACTCGAAGTGGTAGTCTTTGTTCATGGACACCACCCTGAGGATCTCTTCGCTGCCCTGAGGACACACAAATACGGTCGGGGTGAGGCTCCGTGCGGACGTCACGCGCACGAACCACAAAATTTCCCAACGAGCCACCGTTCCGGCTTACCTCAGCAGGTAAGATGGGTTGTAAACAGGCAGCGCATTTCGGGGCGAAGGTTCTGAAACGTGCAATACAGGGTGACGGGTGAATACCGGTCGCCCGCGGTGAGGTTTATACAACAAACACTGGAGGCCTGGACGCAGCTTGGTCAAAACACGCTTAAGCAAGTCCAATTTACCCATAAACACCGGAAGACGGAACGTCCCGTCCACCTGCACTCTTTGCACTAATGTAGAACAGAACACAAGTCTCCACACAACTATCACTTTAGTGGCCTACAGCTAGCAACATCTCGGAACTTCACGGAAACGAAATGGCAAACTATGGAGCTGTGTTTGTGCTGCTTTACTACCAATCCTGAGGCCAGACCTGGACATTAACATACGGACTAACAAAATTATCACACGTTTAGATGTAGACGTGGATATCTCTGGACACAAAATGCTGGTGTGGACAACTGCCTAAAAAAACATACAGTACAGGCCAAAAGTTGTCTTTATTTTCATGACCATTTACGTTGGTAGATTCTCACTGAAGGCATCAAAACTATGAATGAACACATGTGGCGTTCTGTACTTAACAAAAAAAGGTGAAATAAGTGAAAACATGTTTTATATTCTAGTTTCTTTGCTCTGATTACTGCTTTGCACACTCTTGGCATTCTCTCGATGAGCTTCAAGAAGTCGTCACCTGAAATGGTTCTCCAACAGTCTTGAAGGAGTTCCCAGAGGTGTTTAGCACTTGTTGGTCCAGCTCACCCCAAACCATCTGGCTTCAGGTCCGGTGACTGTGGAGGTCAGGTCTCCACTTTTTGTTAAGTACATAACTCCACATGTGTTCATTCATAGTTCTGATGCCTTCAGTGAGAATCTACCAACGTAAATGGTCGTGAAAATAAAGAAAACACATTGAATGAGAAGGTGTCCAAACTTTTGGCCTGTACTGTACGACATTGCGCATCTAAAGAATGATCAAGATAAATGTCACCATCCATGGCAATAACATTCCCTGTGCGAATAAAAAAAAGCGTCCCCACCTGTTGTAGTCAGCAACACAATAGACGTTGTTGAGGTAGTCCACTGTGAAAGGAACTCCATCCAGTGCCTTGGAGCACACGGTGCACCGGAAACAGCCGGGGTGGTAGGAGTTCCCGAGAGCCTGTAGAATCTGGAAAGTAATAAAGTGAAGTGATTGTCACTTTTGACACACAGCAGCACAGCACAGGGTGCACACGGTGAAATTTGTCCCCTGCATTTAACCCATCACCCTGAGTGAGCAGTGGGCAGCCATGACAGGCGCCCGGGGAGCAGTGTGTGGGCTGCTTCCTTAACCGCTAGGCCACCGCTGCCCCAAGATTCCAACAAACACACAAACACACAACAGCGTACCTGTTCGAGGATGAGATGTCCGCACACGCTGCATTTCTGCGCTGCGGCCTGGAAGCCGGAGAACTGCGCGGGAAGGAGGAAGGGACATTTTTAGCTAAGCGTGCGCCACGCCCTCGTGGTAGTAGCCTAGTGTGTAACACACTCGCCTATGAGCCAGAAGACCCAGGTTCAAATCCCACTTACTACCATTGTGTCCCTGAGCAAGACACTTAACCCCGAGTGTCTCCAGGGGGGGGACTGTCCCTGTAACTACTGATAAGGGCGTCTGGTAAATGCTGTAAATGTGAAGGTAAATACCAGGTAGTCCTCCTTGCAGTAGACCGAGCCGCTGACGTTGTAGAAGTCCTTGTTTCGGAGCGTGCGCCCTGCGGGAGAAAGACGGCGTTTTTGAGTGCGAGACTCCCGCTCCGGCTTATCGCGGCCCTGCTGCCGGATGGAGTAAGTGAAATGTAAACAGCGTACGTATCGGCTTTTACCCAGATGTTAACGGGCCTTGATTGCAAAACGATCGACGGAGCAAACATTACGTCACCGCGCCGCCGATAGCGAGAAAAACGGCAGCGTTAGCGCGGCCTTATCGGCAATTTGCGGGTAGGGCCTTCGTGCCCACTCGGCCGTGACTCACCTGAGCAGGCGGACTAGGGCCTGTCCCCGCACGCCCCGTCCCGGGACGGGGGGCCCCGGGTCTTTTCCCGGAAAAAAAAACAAAGCGAAAGGACTCGACTTACCGCAGGAGACGCAGGTGAAGCAGCGCGTGTGGTACAGGCCGTCCAGGGCCTGGCAGGCGTTCTCCGCGCCGTACACCCCCTTCCCGCACTTCACGCACGTCCCTGCGAGGGCGACAAACGGGGGGGGTTAGTCTCTTCAACAGTGCTCGCACGGCACACACCTCTACCGTGCCGACTACCCCGGGGCCTGCGGCGCGGTTATTAGGCGTCTAAGTTGTCCAAACATGGCTTCGGCATTCCCGACGTAGGAGTCATTACACAAAGCACACAAGCGCTCGGCCCCCTCTACAGTCTGCAGGCGCGCACACACACACACACACACATCAAAGCCACCACTTCATACAGCCGAGCCCCGCCTCCGAGCTTCCGACCCACTTCAGTCGGAAAAACGCTCCCCCGGGACTCAAATACCTGCCGTGTGCCGCACACGCCAGCACAAGCAAACACACACAGACACACACACACACACACACACACACACACACACACACCCTCCCTCGCACTTCACTTGGCCGGGAGTCAAGGACACACACAAACAAGCACTGAGCGGCTGACTGGCTCGGCCCCGGGGCCCTTATCTGTGGGATTGCTCGCGCGCCCGGCGGGCCCCGGTCTGCTCGGCGGCCCCACGGGTAACACACTCGCCTCTGAACCAGGAGACCCGGGTTCAAACCCCACTTACTACCATCGTGTCCCTGAGCAAGACACTTAACCCCGAGTGTCTCCAGGGGGGGACTGTCCCTGTCACTACTGATTGTAAGTCGCTGGCTATCTTTGTGTATATATAGATGGGGCTGTTGCCCCGACGGCGTAGGCCGGTAAACCTCGCTTCGAAAACGAGGCCACCGCGGGGTCCGTGGGTCTTACCGAAAAACTCCTGCCGGTTTTCCGAAGAGTCTCTCGTTGCCGCCGGCTCGTCCGGCGGTTTCCCTGGTCCACCGGAGGGGCTTGGGCCAGGGGGCGGAGCCTGCTCGCGGAGGGTCAGCCCGTCCAGTAGCTCCTCCCTCTCCAGCGCAGCATCCCTCAGAAGCAGCCGGGTCAGCTCCTGCTGGTAGCGCGTCCCCGGGAGGTCGGAGTGCCGCGCCCGCTCCCCCGCGGCCTCTGCCCGGCAGGCGCGTTGGTCTCCCCACGGCTCCGTGCCCACGGCCGGCGGGTACGAGTGCCGGCTGTCCTGAGCCGTGGCTATGGACACCACCCCGCTCTCCAGGTAGTCCCGCCACATCTCCATATGCGGCGAGCCGGCTTTGCCGGGCCCGGGGGGCGGGTAGCACTGGCCGCCGTTCGTGCCGCTGAGCTGCGTGGCGGAGAACTGCAGCAGGGGTCCCGGGCCCGCGGTGTGGCGGGTGTCGAACCCCAGGCTGATGCCGCTGGTGCGGTTGCTGCTGCAGCGGCTGCTCATGGGGCTGCCCCCCCCGCCGCCGCCGCCGCTGGCCGTGCTGCTGGCGATGCTGGACCGCGGGCTGGCCAGCACCGACTCCTGGAGGCTGTACGAGGAGCACGGGCTGAGGGCGGGCCCCCCGGGGCCGAACAGGTACCCCCCACCGACACCGGCCCCCTCCGGAGCTCGCGGTGGCGGGTGCGACAGGGAGGCGGGTCGGCCGCTGTCCCACGGTTCTCCACCAGAACTCAGCCTCTTGTAGAACAGGGCCTCCTGCAGGGAGAGCCGCTTGTGGCGCTCCGGCTCGGCGAGGAAGCCCGGCTCCGGCGCGGGGGCGGCGCAGCGCGGGCCGGACGAGTGGGACGAGTACGCCGGGGGCACGGAAGGGGGCGGCTGCGCCAGGAGCTGCTGGCGCCGCACCAGCTGCTGGAGCTCCAGGGAGTAGCGGCGCTGGCCGAGGGCCCGGCCGTCCCCCAGGCCCTCGGACAGGTAGCACGAGGCGCGCTGCTGCGGCGAGCGTCGCCGCAAGGGCGCCAGCGCCGAGGGGCCGCAGTCGGGGGCCCCCGGGGAGCCCAGGGCGGCGGTGGGTGACGAAGACGACCTCGCAGGGGTCCCTTCATCTCCGCTGCCTCGGCTGCTGGTCTGGGTGCCCACCTCGCTGGAGGTGGCACCAGTCGCCAGGGGGGTGGCGCCGCCGGTGACGGGCCCGCCGCCGTTGCTGTTGTTGTTGGCGTTCGCCTGGTCGCTTTTCTTCTTCGAGCTGGAGAACTTGACGCTGCCCGAGTCGGCCAGTTTTAACTTGGTCAGCAGCTTGGTGCCGAGTCGGTCCATCGTCTCACCAACACGCGTATATTCCCACACCAGAGTTTAAATCCACGTATTCTCCAACTTGACAAAACTACCCTATTAAGTACAGCAGAAGTATAACACAACTTCGGGTTTTGCTACAGCAGATAACAAAAAAAAATTTAATCCAGGATAAAACCGAATAAATAGGGAAACACAAAAGCGCGATAAATAAAATAAAATAATATTAAAAAAAAAAAAAAAAAAAAAGACACTTATGGCATTTTTCTTTTTTTTTGTTGTTGTTGCGCAGGCTACATGTCGGACGTCCGGCTCATCGTTTCCTCGACATGTAACACCGGCAAAAACGAGGCGGTGAGGTGAATAAATCCATAACCATTAAAAATAATAATAATAATAATAATAAAGAAAAATAAAAGCCGATTAGGAAAGCACCGTGTAACGTTGACGTTTTATTATCGCCGTGATTACTAGTTTATTGGATTTTGTCCCCCCCCCTGGATCCCGTCGGTAAATAAGAAAGCGGGGGGGTCACGCTCGTCAGGTTGTTGCTGCTGCTGGTGCGGTACCCCCCACTTTTTATCCTTTTCGCCCCACGTTGGTCTGTTGGTCCACGGGAATCTCTTCTGTGGGGTTTTTTTTTTTCTCGGGGGAAGTGTGGCAGCGCGGCGGTCCCTCTTTTTCCTTTCGCGTGGAGTCCGTCTCGACTAACGGGGGTCCAGGAAAAAAAAAAAAGAGGAGGAAGAGGAGCGCTTCCTTCCTCCGGCTTCTTTCTTTTGTCTTTAATTTAAAAAAAAGAAGAAAACACGCGAGGCAAAATGAGTAAAAAGCCGCCAGCGAGCGGTTAAAAGGCGCAAAAAGCGGCTCCCACTTGCTTCCCCGATCCGGCCAGCATTATTCCATGCAAAAGTAAAAAATAAATAATGGAAGTTTTCACCGAATCGAGGGCCGCGCACCGGGGCTTCCCGTGGAAGAAGAAGAAGAAAAAAAGCCGCGATCGCGTCCTGCGCGCTTCTCGTCCCGGGATAAAAATAAAAGAAGAAGAAAGGGCGGCCGGACGCGTGGAATGCACCCGCAGCATCCGAACGCGGGGCGCATTGAATAACTTACAGTTCCTTTCTTTCCCCCAAATTAACTGCTGCCTTCTCTCTGCCCCCGTCCTCCTCCTCCTCCTCTTCCTCCTCCTCTACTTTCTTTCTCCCGGCCGGGACACCTTCCGCGCTGGCTGCGCGGACTGATCGCGCCGCGCCGTGTTTCGTCACACGTCCCAAAATTCAACCCCCCCCCCCTCCCGCCGTCGGTCTCCGGTCCGTCTCACGGCCGCAAAGCGTCGCCGGTGCCGTGGCCCTGCGTGACACGTCCGTTGTCGTGAACTTTATTTTTCACTTCCACTTGTACCAAAAAAAAAAAAAAAAAAAAAAAAAACGCGTTTTGTTCACTTGTCATTGCGACGTGACAGACGGACAAAAACGTTCGACCGAGGAATTTGGCTGAATTAACATTCCGACAATGGCTTTTGAACGCTTTGCGGCACTTTTACCTGAGGGGCCGTTTTCGCGAGGCACTACTTCGTCGCGCGTTTCGTCTGTGGAATGTGCGGAGGGACCGCGCCAGCGCTAATGGCTCGCCGTGGTTCGGCCGCGTGTGTGCTTTGGGATCCTAACAATGTAAGTGTTTCTTTGGGAAAATGCCACTGGCCCTTCCATAGTTACCGCTGGCCGGAATTCCCGTGCACACTGACCTGTAACCACATGGATACCCCCGTGCGGCCCGGATCTGCGCTGCCGTTCCCCTCGTCCCCGGAGCTCCGTCCCCTCGTCCCCGAGCGCGGGTCGCTGCGAGTGGGGACTTGTCGTGGGAGCGAACGGGGGAATATTTCTGGGAGAGCGGTTACTGTACATAAGGGACAGAGTGGCACAAGAGACAAACCCGAAATTAAACAAAAAAAGACCCTAAGAGTATAACGCCTGACGCGAATCTCAGTGTGTATGGTATTTTTCTCATATATACAATAGAGATTTTCTAGTGTTGATTTTATATGTAAATATGGCCCATTAGCAGAATAAAGGTACTTATTAACAAAGTCACAAAACTGCATGACACCAACAGGTTTGGTTTGTCCGGTGTACGGTGAATAAATATGAGTGTTTTGGCGCCATCTAGCGGCAAATGTTCGTTTTAATAATGCACAAAGAAACTTGTCCCTCTCTGTTTGCCGTAGTCGCTTTTCAAAATGGCCGCCTCCGCGCGATGCCTTTGCCTGCGAGGTTAGTCAACACGCCGCATTGATTTGTGGTTTTATTAAAACAAAAACAGCAAATCTGGCGTCTATGTGGATCCAGAATTGACCAAACCCACCGGCGAACAAAATCCTGATGTTGTATGATGGCTTAACCCGAACCTGGAAACCGCTGCGTCGTGAACCTCCGTGTCTGATGACCTTTTTTTATGCATTCCCTTGAATGAATGGAATCGCACTGAATATTTCTGCTCTGTGTTTGCAGTTCTGAACGCGCCCACCCGTTCTTTTGCAACGACATGTACCGTCCTGGCTGGACGTAGCTGGCGGCTGCAGTAAGATCCTTTTTTATTATTATCTGTGACCTGAATGTGTGTCAGTGTTGACAGACGCGCGTATTTATTCGATGCTTTTACCGACTGTACGCCCAATAATTTCAAAACTCCCATAATGTACGATAATTTTACTCTATTCGAGTTATTTGATTAGCACAACAGGGTACAGATCTCTGTGTTTATCTGTCTGCGCAGACGTACTTGGGTTGTTTATGCGCAGTCGCCTCGCGTTCCTTTACAGCCAATCAACGCACGAAACAGCTCACATCTAGCCCGCAAGGTCATTTAATATAGATCTATTGTTATTGCCCGGCTTTATGCCGCACTGACAACAGACAAACTACAGGTCCCATAATGCAGTGCTTCTGTTGTGTCGCCGATCGCGATCCAGAACGCGTTCTGTAGGTAGAAGTTGCATTAGACGGTTTAACGTGCGCTGTCTATTAGAGATTCGATTGCGATTATCAGTACGTCACGATGCATGCCATACAGTTTCTGCATGGTCACATGATGTTTTCAAATACAAGAGTTACGGTCTCGTACTCCCGTGTGGACGCTGCGATGAGCAGAAAAATGTTTGGTGTAGGGCTGCAACTAATGATTATTAATCTCTCGATTATCTTTTTGATTAATCGTAGAATTGGATAAAAAAAAAAAAAAACAAGAAAAGCATTAATTTCCAACACTTTATTCAAAAACAGAACATTTACATTTACAGCATTTATCAGACGCCCTTATCCAGAGCGACAATCAGTAGTTACAGGGACAGTCCCCCCTGGAGCAACTTAGGGTTAAGTGTCTTGCTCAGGGACACAATAGGCGAGTCGTCCACGCGGAGACGCAGAGAACAGTCCGAACGCTGTTTCATTCCCCCTCCACACCTGTAGGTGGCGCTGTAAGTCCCCGTCTAGTTCTCCTCCGCGGCGAGTTAAACACCAGCACCAGGGACATTACGTTCCTCACTTCAAAACGGAACAAAAGTAGGATTCTGTAGTGACTTCCCCTGCTGCCGAACTCCCTTCCTCCTCATCAAACACGCGTTTCAGGTGCTGGATCATTGCCGTCCCGTGCCGTGCCATGTCGCTTTTGCATATTTTCGCGCATATTTCTCTGCCTCCGCCATGTATCTGTCCTCTACCTCCCGCTTGTTTTTTTTTGTTTTTTTTTTTGCTCCGCGCTGTCTATGAGGCGCCAAACTCTGCTACCATCTGTGCGTGAGAGAGACCGAGTGTGTTCACTCCGCTCCGCGCTCAAATAAAGTTTTTTTTTTTTTTTTTTTAATAATCAAATGTCTCCGGGTCGCGCGACACAACAGGAAATTCGTTGCCAACTCTTTTAGTAATCGATTTTTATCGATTCAATCGATTCGTTGTTGCAGCCCTAGTTTGGTGTCCTGTTACCACTAGTAACAACAACACGTCTAATTTCACTGCAGTGACAGACGGTGAAGAATTGAACCGACGTTAGTGTTCTACTGTAACACAAATCAACAGTAAATAAGTAAATGTTACAGCATGGAAATTAAAAGTTTTCTTTTGAAAAGGTTACATGCAACCACTTTGAAAGAGAACAATACAAAGATTAAATTCGAGGTGTCTATTAGTGCTACACGATTAATCTAATCGCGATATCAGTCTGTGCAATTACATGAACGCAAAAAGCTGTGATTTAAATGATTAGTACATGGATTGGATCGGCAACATATCCGATCCATTCTCTCATTCTCTCAAAGTTTGCGAGATGACTGAAGTCTGACTTCAGTCGGATGTGACGTGTTTGGTCACATGACTTTTTTTCGATTCGGAGCCATATGGTTAGACGCCGCATGATGCGCGTCAATGTCGCCGCCATATTGCGATAGGCTGTAATGTAAAAGAGTTTTTTGTGATTTATTTAATTTTGTAGAATATTGTATTTTGAAAGCACTGGGCTAAGTAGTTTGTATGTTTCACTTTGAAATGAAACATTTCACTATTAGTTTGCGACTTTTCATTGATATACAAGCAAGTGTCCTTTATCATATCGCAATCGCATATCGCAATACTGATCTCAATAATCGCAATATGTGTTTTTCCCCAAATTGTACAGCCCTAGTGTCTATTGTCAAGATTAAATTAAATAACATTTGTAATTGTAGCCGATTTGATGTAACTAGAGACCATAATTTATTTTAATGTCTAATACTGCCCTTATATAACATAATTTCTATTATTAATAAAAGTAAAAAATTTAAATTTTTACAAAAAATCAGGTAAAAATTGATTAACAGTTGCATTTCAAACCCTTTATTCAAAAATAAATAGTGAACAGCAGTACTGAGTGTCATTGTGAGTGTCAACCCTGATGTCATTGTGGCATCTTTTTTAATTGAACTGAACTAAACATCCTATTTCACATGACCCTGATGGGACTATTTAGACTGTGTACTGTACACTGTGTGGACGCTTTCATTTGCTACAATAAGCAGAAAAACAGTCTGTGTTCAGTCCGCGCTCCCCTGAAGCCACAGACTGCAGGTGAGTTTTTCTGCTCGTTGTGGGAAGTAGGGGTTAGCAGGAGTCAGTGCCAAAAGTAAGCGTGTTTTTCTAAACTCCTGGTAAGACGAAGATGTCGTGTTGTAGATCTTTGGACACTCAGAGAAAGATCAGATTTTCCTCCATTCAAAGTGGTAAAAAGAAAACTTGCCCCTCGGATTGTATTTGTCGTAATAAAATGCCACATGGTGCGAAACTTCCACTCAGAGCGGAGCTGTACTCTGTAGATCAGGTCGCCACGATCACTAGTTTTTAACGCAAATTTTTATTCTGCCGCCAGAAAACCACCAAGCAACGTCATTATGATGTGATCGATTATGTTTTGCACTGCATAGATGCATCGATTGTACAATTAATTTCAACACCCCCACTGTCTATGATGTTAGTAGATTTTCTGAGCACAGTCACAATGGAAATTGCGTGTGTACGATCCTTTTAAGCTGCTGGTACCGTACTTCAACATTTAGTATCAGGCAGCACTGATGTGGTTTTTATTTATTTATTTATTTATTTTTCAAATGCATGCTGATATTCGAAATGTCCCCAGACATGGATTGCCGTGCCGTGGATCAGAATATGGCCCTTTGACAGACTTACCTGACTGGTCTTATGCAGGTAATGACCGTGATTTTGAATAAAGCTAAATTTATAAAAAAAAAACTATCTATGAAATGCTTTATTGGATAATGTTGTGTGTGTGATTTTCAATAGATGGCAGGCCTTCTCCACCAATGAAAGGACAGATAAGGAGACGTAAAGAAAGAGAAGAATTTGCGGTAAACCCTCTCATGGTTTAAGTCAGAGCATTTATGAATAAATCTTTTTCTCCTAAATGCTCATGTTTTTAGTTTTTTTTTTTTTTTTTACAGAGACGTGTTGTAAGCTTGAGCTCAGAGATTGACAATGGAATGCAGCGTTGGAGGGATGGAAAAGAAGAAGAAAAGAGACTTGAGGAACGGAAGAAGTCACTTTTATTAAAACCTAAAGGAAAATTGCTTCTGAAAACCCCAAAATAAATGCCTTTAAAATTAACTTGTAAGACTTTGTTTCTCTGTTTCTGTGCTTTTACTCTCTTTGTCAGTGTTAAATTTTGCCTGTTATTTTTTTATGATCAGTAATAGTGAATAAAAAGCCTGCTAATGACTTTGACTTATCTGATTGGGTTGAAGTTTCCTTTTTTTAGGTTTTCTTCTCATTTTCTTTTCTAAGGATTATATGGCATGTTTTAATATCTGATTTTTGGGGTGGTTTCATTCAGTATCAGGTACAATACGCAGCATCGGGCCTTTGAGTGCCATTGTGTTTAAGTGTGGGCACGCTCGCACTATTCAATGCATTGTTTGTCTTTGTTTCTCTTTTTTTCCGGTATGTAAACCTATTTTTGAGACGATGACTTAATTATTTATGTAATTAGTTGCTTGTTTAAACTAATGTCTGCAAAAACCTTAAGTGAAGTGCTAACAAAAGTGTGCACCGTCACTTTCACTTTAAGGAAGCGGCCCCGCAATCAGAAGGTTCGAATCCCGGTCCGCCGAGGTGCCACCGAGCAGGGCACCGTCCCCACGCACTGCTACCCGGGCGCCTGTCATGGCTGCCCACTGCTCACCAAGGGTGATGCTTAAAAGCAGAGGACACGTTTCGTTGTGTCACCGTGTGCTGGGATGCAGTGTTTCACAATGACAAACACTTCACGTTGAAATTTCAAGTTCAACATTGATATATTTCTCCTCTGCAATCGTTTTGGCTGCAATGCCTTCGTTCCGCCACCAGGAGGTAGTGCTGCACCGCCTGTTGATCACAGTGGAACCACCATTTTAATAGCACTTTTCATGTTGAGGAAGGCTGTTTTGTTTTTTTTTTTTTGCTTCAGTGTTGAGTGACCAAGAGCTTTGGTTTAATCGCACAGACATATACAGACATATACTGCTTTCTGGACATCAGAAGCAATTAAACCCGACTTTATTTTGACTTCAAGGTCAGCATCAGAGCATAAATGTGTTAAATGTGTAAATTACAAAAAACAACACTACAAGTGACCAACACAATTCAGACACTGACAGCACATTTACAATCAAATCCATTTGTAAGTAGGTTCTGTTTTCCAAATTTCTCTCGCCCCGCCATTCTCATTCTTCCTCTGAATGCCGACACCCTGTCCCACGTTCTTCCAGCTGATTTCAGCAGAGCTCCCCTATAATTACTCTTCCAGTTGCTGAATTGCAGATTTTTTTTTTTTAAGCTCCAGATTTCCCCCCCCTCCTTCTACACTGCTGTTTAACTGGACTCTAGACCATCCTGGACCTTTTCTCGCAAACACAGATGTTGGTTGCCACTGTGTATAAAACCCCAGAAATCTCTTTGTTTTTGGTGCTTCTCACCATTCTGTACAGTATAATCACCTCCAGCCACAATTACAGCACATCTTTCCTCACTCCCAGATGCCCCAGTCTGCACTGTGGTTTTCAGACCTCCTTTCTTCAAGAACTATTTGGCAAGGAACGTCTGGCAGATGTCGGCGTTAGAAGGTCACCTGTGGCTCAAGCACGGAAACTAATACTGAGTCTGGTGCGGCCAAAGGCTTTCAGCCTTTCGCTCAAATCTTTTTACATCTACACCTTCACCCTTCCACTTCTACACCTCGGTTCCTGTTTTCCTCCGACCCTCTCGCTCCTCGTCACTCCCCTCTCCCCGCTCCCGTTGTTTTGGTCCGGGGAAATGAGAACCAGATGTTGCCTATTCTGATGAGGAGGGGGCGCCGGGCCGGGAAAGTCCATTAGGATGTATATCTGGGTGAAAGGAAAGAAGGAAGGAGAGAGAAGGAAGGGGAGGAGGAGACCCTGGCCCCTCTGATGTGGTCTGTCCTGTTTTAGGCTGAGCAGCAGGGTCCGTGTTGCCTTTTTGCCCCTTTTGGTCTCAGATGAAAAGAGGTGGCAGGCTGCCCTGGGGCGATGGCGGCCAGTGTTTTTGGTGGAGCTGGGGTGGAGACTCTGAATCAGCAGATCCTGACCTTACTTCCTGGCCTCAACAAGGTGTGAGGCGTTTGTGCATTCTGGGTGCACACTGTCCAGGGCTTTGCTGCCATTTAGCAACTTTATTTCTACCAAAACATTATAGGTTCAATGAAGGCTTTTATCAGATGCCATAATCCAGAGCGACCTACAGTCAGCAGTGAAAGGGACCCCTGGACTGTCCCTGTGTCGTGCTCAGGCACACAATGGTAGTAGGTTGGGTTTGAACCTGGGACTTTGTGGTCTTTTAGTTCATAGGTGAGTGTGGTATCCACTAAGCTGAAATCTGGGGACATTTTTTAAGTGTATTAACCTATAGCCGTAATGGTTACAGAGCAAGAGAAACGTGATGTCCACAGGATACACGTATGAAGACCACGGCCACTGCCCTTTGTCTTTCTCGTGTGTGCGCAATAGAGGAAGATAAAGGCCGACTGCTGAGTGTTCTCCAATGTAGGTTACCTAAACACACACACACACACACACACACACAGTCTGGATTCCATGCAGCTGCACAGGCCATTTCCTGCTCTGCAGCCACATGTGTCTACGGAGCGGCACCAAACACACTGACGCGGCAGTCTGACCTCGCCCCACACCACGACGCCGTGCTGCAGAAGTACTAACGTTTCTGCTCTTTGATTTCTCGTAACAATGCGACATTGTCGCTGCGGCGCCTTCCAATGTTGCTGAAGGTATTTGCCATCTTATTATGCACTCGACAAAAATCATTCATCGCTGAAGTGGCTGAACGGGGGAAAAAGCAAGACTGTTCATATGAAGCCTTTGGAAAAAGGTGGAAAATAATACGTAACTGGTAATACGCATTTCAGCATATTACGAAAATATTTCAATTTCACTGGACTGAATTATGTTCAGAGTTCAAGTTAACAAAGCAAGGGAGGACAGACAGAGCGGAGAAAAGAGGGAAGACAGAGATATTTGTGGCAACTGGTGGAGAGCGTTGAGTTAAAACACAAGGGGAAATTCAGTTTGAAGAAATGCAAAAACAGAATAAAAAAAAAAATGACATCATTTGCTCGTAACGTTTCTTAATAAAATGGAAGTTTGAGAAACACGGGCGGCTGAACAGAAAAACTGCAGATGTTGTTGCAAGAAATCCAGATGTTGTCGCTGAAACCTGCCAGGAGGTCTGCTCTCCAAAAACATTCATGAAACAGTGCCTCACTTCCGCTCATCCGTAACAACACACCCCATCCCGTTCCAATTCCTCGGTAAGACTGGAGGACCCCATAGAGGCAAAGCAAGTGAGCATTCGCTTTTTATCCTTTCCTGTCCCGTGACATCGATGGAAGGACAATTAAGGTCACGGCTGTGTTGTGTCCAGGAGTCAAGGAATTAGAGGAGATGGTAATTTTACAAAAATTTATTTTTTAAAAATTCCTCAAATACAAAAAAAAGTGAGAAACAGGCATAATCTCATTCCCTTCCTATAATATTATTATCATTATAAATATCATTACCATTATCATTGTTATGACTACTTCCCTAGCACGTTTAAATTCTGTATTGTCTGCAAAAAACACAGACCATTTCTGAAAATATTTTTCTTAAAAAAGAACGTTTTTTAATGGGTTTCCAGCAGGTTTCACACAAAGAAACCTTCGCTCCCCCTCACTAGCGATGAAGTGAGGCGCTCTCAGCCATTTTGACGTTTGTCATGGTCTGCCTCTGTCCAGCAGGACTTCAGATGACAACAGAAACATCAACAACAATAATAATAATAATCACACTTATAATCATAACAACACTGACAAATCAAAAGTAATAACAGTAACACAGTATGGCTGTGTGGAACTGCGCCCATCGATCCATTCGGCTCTGAGATGAAAATTTTGAGGGCAGGGAGGATGCAACATGGGCTTCAGCATTAAAAGGTAAAGACTCGTAATTGCTATTGAACTGGGATATCAGATATTATGGGTGGGCCTTACGCTGATTATGAAAATTCATTAAATAGTGTTAAATACCCATTAAAAACAAAAAACCAGAAGCCTCCTCACCAAAACCCCGGAATTTAAATACATTTCCTCTTATTCTGTTTTCTTTGAACACAGTCACGTGACTCTGTGGAAACATTTTTTCGGAACCACGTGGAACCAGGCATGTGGAGAGGAAGGAGTCGTGGGCAGATTTCTTAAAAAAAAAAAAGTGGCACCAGCCACTAAAAGCAGGCCTGATTTGGGCATAAGATGTCATTACAGACAGAAGAAGAGGAAGAAACAGAAGGTTTAGTCATACAGCGATTCAGCTGGAGTCAAGTTGGACGAAGGAGAGGGGGCCAGGGCAGCGGTTGGAGGAGAACGACAGAACTGGACAGGAGATATTTCCTCTGAGTAACTGCTGGGTCTTCACGTCTCGCGCCTATCCTGTGGGGCTTTGGTATAAAACCGGAATTCAAAGCTGGACAACGTAAATATATAAACGTACATCTTTCTTCATAAATCGAGCCTAAATACCACCTTTGTCCCCGTCAATCGTCCTCCGTTCCTCCGCCTTCTTACTCACCCCTCTTCAACCCCTCTTTTCCCCTCCCTCAGTAATGTCTCTCTCTCTCTTGCTCTTTGTGCCATTGCCTCCATCTTTAGACCTTGTCCAGCAGGGACCTGTGGCAGTAGAGCAGGCGGCGGGGCGTTCCGTATCTGCGGAAGAACAGCAGGGCTCCCAAAGTGCACAGCACGCAGGCCAACAGGAAGAGGGGCACCACAACCGCCACCGCCCCGGCCCCGCCCCCTTCAGACTCATCCACTTCGATGACGAGGACCTCCTCGTCCGTCCTGCCAACCTTGGGCTCCTCCGTCTCACAGCCCATCCAGCCAGTCAGCACAGATTTGGGGTAGCCAGACTCCACCCTCAGCTGCTGGTTGTTGAACTTCCAGTACTTGTTGGCCTTGTAGAAGTATGTGTACACTAGGGAGGAAAGGAAGAATGGCACAGAAATTACAAGTGGGTCACCAAAAAATCCCAGACTTGTATATTATGCAACCGCGCTGATATTACCCAAGCATGCCTACCCAAATACATGCACATCTTTCATTGTAATGGTAGCAGAAACAGCTAAAGAAAATTATTTCTAGTCTATACCAAATGCCACTACCAAAACAAGTACTAGTCACATATTTTGCCCTTTATTTTCCCAATAATAAGTGTTAAAACTAGCGACAAAGTAGCTAGGTTGGCAATGGGCTATGACATGCCTTTCCAAGATCTTTTGTACCAAATTCTTTACATTATCCAATCCGAAGAAGCCAGTCCTCTATTGGTCTTTATCATTTTTGCCAGTTGGATCTTTTATTATATTCAATCGAAACTAGTGCATTGGGTTCATGCACAATAGACATTAATTCGGATGAGTATATGCATAATCATCATATCAAATCTATCCATCCTAACCCCTCAAGCTACCTCCATCGTCACTCATAATGGCTCCCTTCACATTGTCAGGCACACCCTTCCATACGCTGATGGGCTTGGGGTATTCGGGGTCCACCGAATGGGTCTTCTCATTGAAGCGGTAGTATCTGAGGAATGGACGGGCACAGAAGAGCAAGCAGACGAGGTGTTTGTGAAAAGGAAAAAGGAACTTCAAGACAAGACACTTCCACACTGCACGCGGCACGATGTGAATAGCAGAAGGTGGTTCTGAAGACTCACTTGTTCCCCCTGAAGAAGTACGTCATGCCAGTGGGGGTGTAAAACAGGGCGGTGTCCAGCTTGTCTTTGGGCAGCCCGGTGCCCAGCTCCTTCAGGTTCTTTGGGTATCCTGGCTCCATACTGGATTCACTGAATACCCAGTACCTATCACCTGCGTACACAAAGCGGAAGTCATTTAAGTCATGCGCGAGTCCAGATGGTAAAAAAATCCACATGGCCTTCTGAACTGGTTGTGTGGCTGGTACGTGTTTTGAAGGTTTGTGCATGCGTTGAAAGCCATCACCCAAAAAAATTGTGTGTTTTACAGCGTACCCTTGAAGAATACGAATTTGCCGTCGGATCGCTCATATGCAGCATTGATGGAAGCCGGAAGACCCTTCCAGAAGTGGGAAATGGCCATTGGGTATCCTTTTAGAGCTTTGTTGTCACGAACGCGCCAAAACCACTTGTCCTGCATGAGTACCATCATGAGAAACCATTAGAGACGAGACCTCTACCCAGCTAAAGAAGACACGTCTATTTGAGTCCAACCTTGAAGACAAACATCTCTCCTCTCAGAATGGCCATGGTGTCAAAATGGCCGTCGCAGATGTCTGGGCCAAGGGAGGGTCTCTCAGGTTTGCGTGTGGGCCGGGGTGGGGGAGGGGCCTCTCCTGACTTGGCTCCTATTGGAACAAAGTTGATTTTGATTGATTTGCAGCAATGCTGGAAGTTATCGTAGAATCCTACGTTCTACCTTCAAAGCAGAAGTCGGATAGACCTGGACCCACCATAGATCTGCTGGATGCCTCTGCGGTCATCATCTGGCAGCACAAAGTTCTCAGTGTCCATCCACTGATAGAATGGAGCCATGATGGCGGAGGGGTCGTTGGAATGTTCCAGACCGAGGGCGTGGCCCAACTCATGAACCGCCACCAAGAACACATCATTACCTGAGAGATGAAGGTTAGAATTTTGCAGTTTAGTTTCAGGGTCCTAAAAAAGATTACATTTGCATGTACGTCCTCATCAAGTACCATTGCGATTACCATGAATATAAATGAGATCTATTCAAGTGTCATTTGCGTGGTGGCTTCCCAACATCTTTGCCTCTTACCCCCTTGGTCCACACTGCCGGAGGTCCAGGGTTCTGCGCTGTCGAAGTGCGTGTCGCCACCGATGCCTTGTCCCGGGAAGTACGCGTGAGCCAAGAAGCCGCCCTCGCCATCAAATGGTGTGCTGTCGCCATGGAATCCCTCCGCGAAGAAGAGCATGATGTCGGCGAACTTGTCGACCTTGTCCCTGATCTGGTTGTAGGGGATCTCTCGGAATTTGAGCGGCGCCACGCTCTCCCACACTTTGAAAGCCTTCCTGATGGCCTCGTACGTGGCGCGCTCCCCGACCTTAGGGGTGTAGTTTTGTATACTGAGGGAAGAGACGGGTCTAGTTTAGTCTAGCTGTACGTTCTGAGATTTTGATGGTCTGATAATACGGTTGGGGGGAGGCCGACCTGAAGGTGATCTCCCTCTTGTCCCATTTCAGGCCCTGGATCACATAACGTTTCTTCCTCAGATTGCTCTTCAGCTCCGAGCCAAACTTATCTGGGACGCCACACCGTGGTCGCTTCATTGCCCTAGAAGAAGCCCACAAAAGCATTTCAGTCTTTGGTTCCTGAAACGCTTCTTCCTTCCAGACATTTTTTTTTTACTTAAAATACGTAAAAAACACAAAATGTATGACTCTACTGGGTTCCAATCTAGTGGACAACCCAAGGGACAACCAGTTCGAGGCAGCCGCACTCACGCGAGTGTGCTGGCGTCGATGGCTCCGGTGACGGTGAGGCCGTAGAACTTCTGCATGGCAGAAATGGCGCTGCGGACTGACTGCGGGGAGCGGATGGCCTGAGCGCGCACATCACCTGGCGGCAGGTAGCCATACTGCTGCAGCCATGCCTGAGAGTGAGAGAGTGAGAGAGAGAGAGAGAGAGAGAGAAAGAAAGCTTTATTCGCCACAGCACAGACTCAGTCTTTGGTTAAACCACGTGTTCGTTCCCCGATGTCTAGAACATTCTCGTTATTCTGTTCCAGTGGAATTCACTCACTTTTAGGTCCAATTCTTTTTAGGACAAACCACATAAGTAGGCGTGAGGACAGTCCCCCCCCTGGAGACACTCAGGGTTAAGTGTCTTGCTCAGGGACACAATGGTAGTAAGCGGGGTTTGAACCCGGGTCTTCTGGCTCACAGGCGAGTGTGTTACCCGCTAGGCTACAACCACCCATCGCGACTGTTTCACGCACCTCCCGATATTCCTCTCGGAATATCCGCACCTATATGTTATAATTATCCCTCATCATGTTCTCCCAGGCTTCCGTGTCTGGAGATCTGGCGATAAAACGCGCGAGTGTGTGCCTGCAGAGGCCTGTCGCCGCCTGGGCGTAGTGGGGTTTGAGCGAGACGATGCCAAGTTGACTTAAAAGCACAAACTGTTGCTGACTTTGCTGCCATAAACTGCGAAAGCACAAAGCCAGGAAAAAAAAAAGTTTATTGCTCAGATCGCTGCCATGTTATTGTGTTTATATGCCCACACATTTACATTTACATTTACAGCATTTATCAGACGCCCTTATCCAGAGCGACTTACAATCAGTAGTTACAGGGACAGTCTCCCTGGAGCAACTTTGGGTTAAGTGTCTTGCTCAGGGACACAGTGGTAGTAGGTGGGATTCGAACCCGGGTCTTCTTGTTCATAGGCGAGTGTGTTACCCACTAGGCTACTACCACACTCGTCTGCTACGCGGGGAAGAAAGACAGACAAACGCTTAAATGCCGGTATTAAGACTACGCCAATAGGATCACAGACAGCTAAACGTATAACCCACTTCAGATGTAGCTTTAGTTCGTGCTGGACACATGGTAGTATTTTGCATTCTTTTTTTTTTTTTTTTTTTTTTAAATAGTGCTAACCTAAGATTCTTAACGGCGAAAGTTATTTCTATTAACGACCCATTTGCAAACGCATGCAAGTGAACATGCAAAAGAGCGTTAAAGCCACTCATTAAGAGTGTTTTGTCCCTGGTGTTTGCTATTAGGCATCGTCTCCATGTTTACCACACTCAAGAGTCAGCAAAATCACAAGGAATTCTTCAGCAATCCTCCCACAACCCCAGACCTCAAATTCCACCCCCTCTGCGTCTTCCCATAGCGCCATCTCCACCCATCAGGGTTTCAGTCTGTACATTTTTTTTTATGCTAAATGCAATTCTTCAAATGTACTTTTTTGGGGGGGGGGCATGGTGCGGTGTGGAATTCCACCAGTTCACAACAACGCAACATGCAGCATTAGTGTCCACAGCGCGGTCCGAAATGCTAACAACATATGTCACAACAGCGGGGAGACAGACAAACTGGGTTTTGAAGCTCATTCCACATTCCAAAGCAAAATTACGACTTCAGGGGGTGTTCCGTTTGAAGATTCAGACTGCAATATGGCATTAAAATGCAAGCCTCAAAAAAAGAACGGGAATAAACTACTTTGGGTTCCGGGTCGATAAAATGATGTAGTGATGCAATGTGACCATTTTGAGCAAGGCACTACAGTACAGGCCAAAAGTTTGGACACCTTCTCATTCAATGTGTTTTCTTTATTTTCATGACCATTTACGTTGGTAGATTCTCACTGAAGGCATCAAAACTATGAATGAACACATGTGGAGTTATGAACTTAACAAAAAGTGGAGACCTGACCTCCACAGTCACCGGACCTGAACCCAATCCAGATGGTTTGGGGTGAGCTGGACCAACAAGTGCTAAACACCTCTGGGAACTCCTTCAAGACTGTTGGAGAAGCATTTCAGGTGACGACCTCTTGAAGCTCATCGAGAGAATGCCAAGAGTGTGCAAAGCAGGAATCAGAGCAAAGAAACTAGAATATAAAAGATGTTTTCACTTATTTCACCTTTTTTTGTTAAGTACATAACTCCACATGTGTTCATTCATAGTTTTGATGCCTTCAGTGAGAATCTACCAACGTTAATGGTCATGAAAATAAAGAAAACACATTGAATGAGAAGTTCGGTCCGAACTTTTGGCCTGTACTGTATGAGGATCCATAATGGGAATTTTATGCGCATTTTGACCACATGAACTATGGAGAAAACTTTCAAGAACGACCACTGGATTGGCCCAAATCACACGTCTCTTTTGTGATGCATAGGATTCATCTCTAATTCTCTGGGTAGCTGGCACACTGTAGCCCCCTTCAGTTGGGGTCGAGGGCACCTCAGACCCCTCCTCCCTTCCGTCTCTCCCTCTCGATGCCCCAACATCCTTCCCTCCCTCTTTCTCTGACTGCTCCCAGTGTGCGCGGTGGCTCCAGTGCGGTGGCTCGCCGGGCTCTGTGAAAACACTTTCTGCTACGACGGGTATAAAAAAAAAAAAAAAAAAAAAAAGCTCCCCCCATGCTGTGTGTGGACCTCTTCTCCCGTCTCGCAACCTCAGAGCTCTCCGGCTGCTGCCAGAGAGTCCCAGTAAGCCACTCTCTTCGCTGGAACTCCCGACTGCCTGCGTCAAAGGGCTCTATTTAGTACGTCTTTATGGTTTGTGTTGTGGAGCTTTCGGGGCTAAATGCAAATCTCTGTGTGGGCCTGTGATTCAGCCTTTCGCCGACTCAGTGGCCAGGTTCTGTCTGCAGGCCGAACAAGCAGCCCGGGCCCTTCAGAGAGACCTTTATGCCCGTACACAGAGCCGTACTCACCACGCATTACACAACCGCACATCCTAATATTTGGCTGCACTCCTCGTTGCGTTGTCTCAGTCAACCTATAGTCACATTTATTTTCGGTGCAGGGTTACTTTTCCACAGAGATTTTGCAACAAGTGCGGGAAGAGTTGAGACAAAGTGTTCCCCAAAATTCGTAATGGGCTTAATGTGGAAATGAAGTTGTCGAGTACCAGGCATTGTTGTCTTGAATTGGAAAGCGTGGTTTATCCAGATAGTCAGCACAGATTTTATAACCCCAGATCACAACTCTGCCTCCACAGGCTACTACAGTAGGGACTTTGCACGATGGGCGTGTCCCCAATGTGGCCATCACTCTGGATAATGGACAGTCTGGACCGTTTTCCATTTATTCAATGTGCAGTACAGGCCAAAAGTTTGGACACACGTCCTCATTCGATGTGTTTTCTTTATTTCCATGACCATTTACGTTGGTAGATTCTCACTGAAGGCGTCAAAACTATGAATGAACACATGTGGAGTTATGAACTTAACAAAAAGTGGAGACCTGGCCTCCACAGTCACTGGACCTGAACCCAGTCGAGATGGTTTGGGGGTGAGCTGGACCGCAGAGTGAAGGCAAAGGGGCCAACAAGACTGTTGGAGAACCCTCTCAGGTGACGACCTCTTGAAGCTCATCGAGAGAATGCCAAGAGTGTGCAAAGCAGTAATCAGAGCAAAGAAACTAGAATATAAAACATGTTTTCACTTATTTCACATTTTTTGTTAAGTACAGAACTCCACATGTGTTCATTCATAGTTCTGATGCCTTCAGTGAGAATCTACCAACGTAAATGGTCATGAAAATAAAGACAACACATTGAATGAGAAGGTGTGTCCAAACTTTTTGCCTGTACTGTATATTCAATATTTGCGCGTCTCAGCAAAACCTTTACTCTCATGGTCACACAACGGTTTAGTCTCAATATCCTAGCTGCACGGTTTGTGTGCAAATGCTTTTACTTGCACTATAAAACAGAGTTTTTTCCCCATTTACCCGTTTAAAAACGAGGTGGGGACTCCTCCTTGCAGGCCAGTGAATCACATTCAGAGTCAGCGCTCCACAAGTGCGCTCGTAATCATCTCCTCATGCGCAGACAACCCTGTCTGGCGCTCTCAGTCTGGCCAGGGCTCTGGGGGACGACGTAAATATCACCTGCACGGCTCCACTGAGTCACAAGCCGTGACCTCACGATTACAACATCTCCTCGGGTCTTTTGTGGCGCCAGGGCACTCCGTTTGATGCGTGAAGGGTTCTGCATCCTCGCGTCTGGAAGATCTGCCCATGGCTCTGGACACAGATGTCGGCTGAAGGGCCCTGGTGAGCTTTGACGCTCCACAGGCCGCAATAACATTCGAGTATTTCATGACTCCTCCGAAATACGGTACTTAGGTCAGAGTTTCCAGTGCGTGTGTGTGCGTGTATATGCATTAAAATCTGTCTTTTATTTTCACAGTTGTGCTGGCTTTCTTTTAGTGGTCCTTTTTTTACGGGGAGGTGAATAAGTGAGGAGAATTAAAGAGACGGGGGTTTCGGGTTTTATTATCCCACGCGTTTGTGCAGAATGGCCAAATTCTTGTGGGGCGGGGGAACCGGACAGCGGAGAACATTGGAGGGATAACTGCTGGACCGTGGCGTTGGAGAGGAGCGGAGGCCGAACTCGGCGGCCATCCACGCTCTCCCCGCCACGAACTCCCGGCTTAACGGTCTATAAATGCATAAAAACGGGACGCGTGGCCGCTCCAGTCCAAAGGGGGTGGGGCATCCAGGCTGACGTCCAAAATCACCGCAACAGAGACGACATGTTTGCTGCGTTGAAGCCGTCACCACGTAGCTCAAATTGGGGACGAGTGAAAAATATTTTTTTTTATCAGCAGGCCTGCCTGACTATAAAGTGACAAAAACAAACTGCAATGACTTTGGTTCATGTTGGCTCAACATCGGGGGGCATTGCTTCCATGAAAGCCTCATTACGGCCATGGAGAGAAAGATAGAGGAGCGTGTGTGTGTGTGTGTGTGTGTGTGTGTGTGTGTGTGTGTGTGTCTGGATCTGCTGCTCTGAAAGGCCTCCAGCTGCTTCCCACAAGTGTGTTTTTCTGCTGGAAAGGATGGGGAGCGAAGACAAGCCCACGTGATCCACGGGCGGATCCTGAGTGGCACATCTGGCTTTCGACCCGCTGCCGACCCCACTCGTGATCATGAACCCCACGCATGGCGCCAGGTGGCTGTTATCACATCCCAGGAAAAGATGTGTGTGTGTGTGTGTGTGTGTGTGTGTGTGTGTGTGTATATATATATACCTCTTCAAAAATCTATTTTTGTTTAACAGATCGCAAAATAAGGGTTTTTGAGATACACAGCCTAGTACTAATTTGAAAGAATATTGTACCATACTTTGATTATATAAGAAACTCAAGAACAATGCACCCCCAGACTTTTATACCTGATAACCTACTGACCATTTTGCACATGTTTGTCTTGTCTCGTGAAATATCCAACAGATCCACTTACAATCATCCTACATGATGTTGTCCAGTTTAAAAAAAAAAAAAAAAAAAAAAAAGTCCTATAGAGAAACCTGTACACAGTTTTAGTTAGTATAGTTTAGTGTGTGTGTGTGTGTGTGTGTGTGTGTGTATGTGGGGGGAGATATATATATATATATATATATTGATTGCACTGTAGGGTGTCTGTGTGAAATATTATTTAAATACACGGTATGCTGTGTATACTGTTGTACTGACAATAAACCCGATCTTGAATCTTGAAAAGTCAGACAGTGTAACTCGTTTACGGTCTTCGTGTCTCCTACAGAACGTATAGAAGCCACTGATACGAATGAACTAGTACGCCACGTTGTAATTATGTAATGATGCATAATTAAAAACGTCTTTGTGGTTTTTGGTGGGTATTTTTTTCCCGTTTATTCCCAGATAAATCCTCTTACCTCGGGCCTGACTTCTCCATCGCCTTGTGCCAGCAGCACGGCGGCCAGCACCAGCGATGTCAGCCGCACTGAGGTCTGGATCCGGGGTAACATTCCTCCAGCGGGGAGACCTCAGTCCTCCTCGTCCTCGACGCTCCTTTCGGGCGAAACCGGTCCCTCCAGAAGAAAGTAAAACGTGCACCGCGCTGTTCGAGGAAAAAGGTGTCGTCAGTCCCGCTCGGCCTCCATCCTGCCTGCGCCTTTGTCTCCTTGTGATTTTTTTTTCTCTTTTTTTTTGAGGAGCTGCAGACGTGGTTGCTCCGCGTGGTTTACTCCGGAGTGGGAGAAGGTGGTGGTGGGGAGAGAAAAGTTCTCCAACTCCTCCTCCTCCTCCTCCTCTCGGGTTCTCCACGGCAACTCGGATTCAAACCACGACCGTTCTTATAGGCAATCTATATGTATGTCATATAAAATTCATCCATATCACATATGATGCTGACGTGTATTATGTTCATATGTTCAAATTATCCTTTGCAAAAAAAAATCATGCAATGATTCATTGTTTGTGTTGTGTGAGAAGAACAAACATCAACAACAACAAAACAATAAATGTGGATTTATAAAGTAAAAACTTCAACAACAGTATAAACTCTCTTTGTGGAGCAGTGACGTGATTTTCGCGCCACCTGGCGGCGGAGTCGCGACATTGCACTGGCGAAATGGAACCGAGCGTGGCGGGGCATGGAAAGGGCGCAAAGAAAACGTTTCGTTTATGAATTTATACATTTAAACACTCTTGAGTGCGAAATGCAGGCTTTTTTTCCGGAAGAGACGCCGGCCTCCGCCCTTCCTCGGTCCCCCGGCGCAGGACGCGGAAGCGGATGTCAACAAAACGCCGAGTCGTGCGAAGGAATTCGGTACAAGCGTCCAAGTGTTCGCCGATGCCCAAAGTTTACGCGCATTTCCCGTGTTTTAATACCGCCACAATAAGTTAGCAAAAGAAAAGAAAAGGAAGTATATGTGGATTGAAGTTTGAAGGTGAGTCCATCAGGCCTGGAGCGTGTAATACTTAATGCATTTTTGCCTTGTTTTATGTTAATGGAAATTATGACTGACCACCAAGGCGGTATTTTTAGTTAATATTTAGGTCGCAATCTTGCTGTTAATGCGATAATGCAGCAAACTTTAAGGGTTGCCAGATTGGACTGTTTTTTTCCGGAACAACCGATAGGAAAAGGTTTCTTTTTAAGTCGTCCCGGCACGGATGACTTCATTTTAACACATAACACGTCGAATCGCAAACTATGCCTTTATGTGAGTGTGAACGAACAAGGCCATGCTATGGGCTAACTCGGCACGAATTCACCCGATCTGGCAACCATGGCAAAGCCCCTGACGTCATTGCAGGGAAGAAGCAGGAAGTGGCTTGTATTTGCGAGTTCTGCCAGATTGTTCTGTACTTCAAGTTCCATGTAATCTTCGAAGGTAAAAAAAAAAAAAGTGTCGCTTCTCTCGGCGGTTCGCCTCGTCCTGCGCCATTGATGTACGCGTCGGGAACGTTTACGTCCATTTCGCCGAAATGACGCCCCGGCGACTGCTCACTGTTACTGTGTTTGTTGTCCTTGCGCTCTTTTTTTTTGTACAGACCCCCTTCCTCCCCAGGCCGGCAGCGATCATGGAGGACGCGCAGAGCACCGCGCACACATTCTACTGACGCTCCAGTCCGCAGGCCCTCGTTCGATCTCACGCCGTCAGCCATGAACGTCGCGCTGTCGCCTGTCGGTTTCTGCGTCATCGGCGCGCTGTGCGTTTCTGGTATGTTGAACGTGACCGAAAACTCGCCAACTTGTTCGGGGTTTGGGTGCTTGTGAGTTGTTTTTTTTTTTTTTTTTTTTTGTTAACCAGAAAGTGACACCCATGCTGAGAAAATCTCGACTTTACTGAGTCTCTCGACGCAGAAGTGTCGAAATTCCTCTCTGATTCTTCTTTTTATTCCCCCCCAGCCTTTAGTGGTCCGGAGTCGGCTTCCAGTTCTGGTAAGAACTTTTTTTTTTTTTTTTCTACCGTAGGGTGACTTGACATAGACCTTTTCGATGATGTATGATGGAACTGTTCCCTCTTTCAGCCCACTGCGAGCGGCCGCCCAAAGTCCTGCAGAGCCGGCAAGACGAGATCCGCGGCACCAATCACCACAACTGGGCGTACCACCCCACGAACTGCACCTGGGTGATCGCGGCGCCGGAGGAGCAGCCGGTGATCCTCAGGTACGCGCCGGGTTTAGAGGCGGCAGGAAGGAGCCCTGTTTCTGACTGGTCGTTCTCCTTCTCTTTCAAGCTTCTCCCAGTTCTCCATACGATGCGGGTCTGACTGGGTCTCTGTGACGTCGTCCACCGGAAGACAAGTCTCCCTCTGCGGCTCCCAGCTGCCCAAGCCGTTTGAGCTGACGGGAAACGTCACAGTAACGCATCACTTCCTGCCCCGTTTTTCACCTCCGTACTCCGGGTTCCGGTTGGCCTACACGAAAGGTACGTGTTTATGGTGGTAGTAGCCTAGTGGGTAACACACCCGCCTATGAACCAGAAGACCCGGGTTCGAATCCCACTTACTACCATTGTGTCCCTGAGCAAGACACTTAACCCTGAGTGTCCCCAGGGGGGGGACTGTCCCTGTAACTACTGATTGTAAGTAGCCGGTAAATGTAAAAATGTTTAGACGCGGTGTACTCCCGTCTTCCCCTCTCAGCCTCGTTGCCCTGCACTCCGGTGGAGTTTGAGTGCCTGAATGGCCGCTGCCTGCCGCTGTCCTGGCATTGCAACGGACAGGTGGAGTGCATGGGAGAGGAGGACTACCGCGAAGACGAGCAGGAGTGCGATTACGAGGCGGGGCGGGTCCCTGGGACCACCGCGACCGCCCCACCGCCCGCCACGACCCCGGCGCCGAGCAGTGACGCGCCGCCTGGCGTAGACCTGGAGGTGAACCACGCCTCGCAGGATGGGACGTGTGGAGGCGTGCTGCGGAACTTCTACGGCTCGTTCGGGCCCTCCTCGTCACTGGAGCCCCCGCAGGTCTGCGTGTGGACGGTGGACCCCCAGGACCCCCGGCTGCTGCGCGTGGAGCTGCAGATGCTGGAGCTGGGGCCGGGGGACAGCATCGTCATCACTGACAACCGGCACGGGGCTGGCAGCGTTATAAAGACGGTGGGTGTGCGAACCCGAACCTCTACGGTTATGGAATATTCATGTACGTCCAACACATCATTCTTGCACAATGAGGGGCCTAGCGGTTAAGGAAGCGGCCCCGTAATCAGAAGGTTGCCGGTTCGAATCCCGATCCGCCAAGGTGCCACTGAGCAAAGCACCGTCCCCACACACTGCTCCCCGGGCGCCTGTCATGGCTGCCCACTGCTCACTCAGGGTGATGGTTAAATGCAGAGGACACATTTCACTGTGTGCACCGTGTGCTGTTGTGTATCACAAGTGACAATCACTTCACTTTTTCCTGCTTCGTAGATAACCTGCGTGTCCAATTACAAAGTGGTGGAGGTGGAGTCCCGGACGGGTCTGCTGTCCCTGACCTACCACTTAATGCCGGCCTCCGAGGGGCAGGGCTTCAACGCCACGTACCGGGTGACGGGCTACTGCCTGCCATGGGAGCACGTGTGCGGGGGCTCCCTGGGGGGCTGCTACGCCACGAGGCAGCAGTGCGACGGCCGCTGGGACTGTCCCGAGACCGGCCGCGACGAGGAGGGCTGCGGCGGCTGCGACCGCGGCCAGTTCCCCTGCGGGCTCCCCGGCGTGCCGAGGACCAGGCAGCTGGCCGGCCGGCCCTTCTGCTACACCCTGCAGGACCACTGCAACTACCAGCTGAACTGCGCCGACGGCAGCGACGAGAGGGACTGCCTGTTCTGCCGGCCCGGAACGTTCCACTGCGACACGGACAGGTGATGCGAGAAGCGCGTAGATCCGCTGCGAGAGTAGCGCCAGGAATGGCCGCCTGCCAACCACCCGCTTTCACGTCCGCAGGTGCGTGTTCGAGAGCTGGCGCTGCGACGGCCAGATGGACTGCAAGGACGGCACGGACGAGCTCAACTGCACCGTCGCCCTGCCCCGCAAGGTCATCACCGCGGCGACGGTCGGCAGCCTCGTCTGCGGCCTGCTGCTGGTCATCGCCATGGGCTGCACCTGCAAGCTTTACTCCCTGCGCACCAGGGAGTACAGGTAACGCCGCGCCCG
The DNA here is from genome assembly GCF_900700375.1 of Denticeps clupeoides. Lineage (NCBI taxonomy): Eukaryota > Metazoa > Chordata > Actinopteri > Clupeiformes > Denticipitidae > Denticeps > Denticeps clupeoides. The sequence goes on from NC_041707.1 coordinate 38,121,545, forward strand.
CGTCGGGGAGGATCCTCCCCTCCCCGGCACTCTCTCACGCCGTTTTCTGCCCTTTCGCAATTTCAGCATGTTCGCGCCCATCTCTCGGCAAGAGGCGGAGCTCATCCAGCAGCAGGCCCCTCCCTCTTATGGGCAGTTAATCGCACAGGGGGTGATTCCTCCAGTGGAGGACTTTCCCACGGAGAACCCCAATGAGGTAAACCGAGGATTTCTTTCACCAGAAGACCCGGGTTCAAACCCCACTTACTACCATCGTGTCCCTGAGCTAGACACTTAACCATGAGTGTCTCCAGGGGGGGGACTGTCCCTGTAACTACTGATTGTAAGTCGCTCTGGATAAGGGCGTCTGATAAATGCCGTAAATGTAAATGATTAGGATGTAAACCCCCCGTTGAAGCGCATCTTGTTCGATGGTTACCGGCTTTGCATTCTTTCGGACAAAAAAGTCTCTGTCCCGCGTGATTCAGCCGATTGAGTTTCTTTGGCTCACAACTTCAATTTAATAAAGAAAAGCCGGCGATAAGCTCCGAGGAAGACTGACTCCTTTCTCTAGGTGCAGGATGGCGAAAAGTCCGTCGGTTTCATATTCTCTGTATCTTTTCTGTTCTAGACGGCTTCTCTTTCTCTGAGGGGAATCCTTCAGCTCCTCCGACAGGACGCAGGCTCCTCCCCGCACCGCAGGCGTCGGCCGCGGTTCGTGCGCCGGGCCCTCCGCCGCATGCGGAGGTGGGGCCTGCTCCCGAGGTCCGCGCCGCGCCCGCCACAGAACCCCAGCTCCGGCCCCCAGCAGTCCGAGGCGCCCCCCGCCGGCCCCGAGCAAAGCCAGGCGAGGCCAGAAGACCAGCCGCTGGCGAGGGACGACGCTAGTCAGCCTTTGCCTCAGAAACAAGGCTTGCTTCGCCATTCGGCCGAGCAGCAGCAGCAACAGCAGCAGGCGCCGCCGACCCCAGCCCCGCCCCTTCCGGCTCTTCCTCCAACCGCTGTACAGGACCGGCCCCAGAGCCCGCCCCAGACTCCTCCTTTAACCAGTTCCCCCAGCAGCAGCAGCAGCAGCAGCAGCTCCCTAGCGACGGTCTTCCAGTTTCTGGGCATGAACCTTTCACTGTTCCGGCACAGTCCTCCTTCCTCCACGTCTCTCCCGCTCTCGTCGTCCCCCTCGTCCTCATCCTCAGAAGATGAGGTGCTGCTAATCCCCCTGTCAGAGGACGCCACGTCTGACGATGACGTGCCAATGCTCACCTGACCCTTCCAAATCAACCTCACCATGAGGCTCCAGCACACGGCCATCATCTGGTGCCTTCCGATTCTGGATCGTTGTTTTTTAATATGCACTTATATATCGTAGAGGGTCTGGTGTGGGTCTGGTGAACTTTGCACAGAGTATTCCTTCTCTTCTTCTCATCATGGAAACAATACGGTCGCTTACTGACCGTGTTTTAGTTTTGGTTTCAGTCAGTCCTGTCCTGCTCATGACATTTTAAAGTGCCTTTTTTGTGAATAGACAGAACAGCTTTGCATGTTCCCTCCAAATGAAAGATTTGGTGATGGTCCCTTAGCACGGTGGAACTGGGACACATGCTCACGCACGCGATCGGACGCCCAAGACAATCCCTTCCTAGCAGGTGCCTGATTTTATCCAAACCGATCACGGCCTCTTTTTATTTTTTTAATGTACATTTACTGGCTCTTAAGCGTAACGATCCACATGTCTGGACGACGAGGTTGTCCGTCTCAGTGTTGAACTCTCCTTTCAAGGCACAGGATGTTAAAACTGGCACATTGTGCAACTTGAATTTCCTTCGCCCAGTGTGTTCAAATGTTTTGGACACAATTCACAAATCGCCCCGTGCCATATGTAAATCTTTGAACATGCTTGTTATGGATATTTTTCTTTTGTCTCTTCTCTCCTGACTTTTTATTGAATGTATTTTATCTGATTTCCTATGGTGTTGGACTGACTGTCTGCAGAAAGAAGATGTGGATTTGTGATTTTTATTTTTGGGTAGATTTCACTGTACGTTGCATAAAATGGAACAAAATGTTGAACACACGCAGAGATAAAACTGATTTGCACTTTTCCCTGGGCTCTCTGTGTGGTTTTTAAAAATCATATATAATCACATTATATATATATATATATATATATATATATATATATATATATATATATATATATATATATATAAATTATCTTTACCCTGTATATACAATATATTTAAAATTATGATTTAAATAAAAAAATTATGAAATTGTACAATGAGCTTTTGCATAAGCATAAAAATCTACCCTTAAACTAATACTTTGTTGAAGCATCTTTAGATTACCTCAGATTTTGGTCTAGCCACTTTAGTTGATTTGGACGTATGCTTTGCTGAAAGGTCCGATTTCTTTGGAATTGTTCATGCTGGAATTTTTTAAAGCTGAGTTTGAGGAGGTGCATCTGAATTTTCTCAGTTCCAGAGAAAAGCAAACCCAGAACGGCACGCTGCCATCATCATGCTGGTGCAAAGTTTTGCAGCAAATATGCCATACAAAGACAAACGCTTGGCTACTTGGGCTCTTAAAACCACTGAACGTTTGAGGTTAAACGGTTTTCACCAGAACCGTGGTTCTGCACACAGAGGGACGCTTGTCGCGCACCGGTGTGAAAGTGAATTTGAAAGGCTACTCTGGGGTGGGAAGGGAAGTCGTGACGCCAGCGGCAACATCACAACGGAACATGACTCCCATTTGGGGCAGAAAGTCGGCGTCCTTCTTCAGGTGAGTGGCTCCGAATTCATTTAAAAAAGAAAAAAAGGTTTCTTATGACGATCCGAATTAGGCTGCGATTATAGTTGGAATAATTATACTGACCCCAGGACATTTATTTTAGCCATTGATATTTAGCAGAATAAAACTGGCAACTGATATACAATTTGTTTTAGATTAGATTAGATTCAACTTTATTGTCATTACACATGTACAAGTACAGGGGAACGAAATTCAGATTTTAAACAGTCAGTTGGTGACTGCCTGGTAAATTATTACTATCTGTGTTGTAGATATGCCATTATAAAATACATTTATAAACACAAGAAGCCTGTATAATTTTTTAAAGAATATCAATTAGTAGTAGGAATCATCTTTTGTCATCACAAGCCAATGCAATGTGGTTTTTGTCACTTTTAGCATAAAATAAGCCACTCAAAGCGATACCCCTAAAAATATAGCAGAAAACAGACAGGAATGAATAGATTGCTCCTTTTCCCCTATTTCAAGGTAACAAGGTAAAATCATTAACATTACCTTTCAGTGGTCATAATGTTTTATTTGATTGGTGTATTTTTCCAACCTTACCATTGTATAGTACAGAATTTTTGAATTATTTATCTACCTAAGGTCTTTAAGCACAGACATGACAAATAGTTGAATAAAAGAATTTAATGTTGAATCAGTCAAACTAACAAGTTGTGCTTCATGGCCGCTTTTGTGTTGTTCACATTTCTTATGCAGGTGGAATGTTCTGTGATGGCGGCCTGATGAAGGCCACGTGGCCTGCTTCAGCCCGCAGCCTGCGGCATCATGGCTGCTGCCTGCTCCTGGTGTTGTGGGCTCATGGCGTTTTGGGAAAGTGTATATTTGATGAGGTGCAGGATCCACTCAGGGTCGTGAAGCCGGCTCCTGACCAAGAAGGCCTTCCGTCAAGGTACCAGACCCCTCGCCGGGCCAGGGACGCCGCACCTTTTCAGCCAATCAGAATAAAGACGTGGCTGCCTGGAGCTCAGGGGCCCGTCCTGGCACAGGCAGTGAGAAGGAGGTTGGAGTCGGCGCTCGCCGAAGCATCCACCGTCGTTTCTGGCTTGCTGTCTGGTAAACAACACAGCGAGAATCTGGGTTCACTACCTCTTATACAGTATCCCCAATACTACAAGCATTAGAAAAACAATTTAATTGCGTTATATTTTGTCTGTCAAAAGTACGACAGGTTCCTGGCCCGCTGCTTCTCAGCCGAGATATTAACAAGTACTGCAAATTCATATGGAGGGACAAAAGTGTTGCCAACTACAACAAGTATGTAAAAGACTATTTTTCAAACCTTGTGTCATATAATTCACAGTGTTTTATCTTTTTCTCATATACCTTTCACATTATCATTCTAAATGCATGCAAAATGAATGAATGAAAATGTTAATAAGCTAACATGTCCCAATGACACCAGTCCCAATGCCCTACGAATGTTATTGAAATTAGCATGCTAATATGCTAACACAAAATCAAATTTCAAACTGTGACTTGTTCATGTTAATGTCACCCAATTCCACAAAATTAACTAATTTAACCCCTTATCCTAATTTCGTCTCTTCATTCTTCTCATTGTCATTCTTTAGCCAATGTGAAGTTTGTTCACAAATCTCCCCTTTCTACTAGTGCTGGTTCTTGGGACTTACATATACATTTACAGCATTTATCAGACGCCCTTATCCAGAGCGACTTACAATCAGTAGTTACAGGGACAGTCCCCCCCTGGAGACACTCAGGGTTAAGTGTCTTGCTCAGGGACACAATGGTAGTAAGTGGGATTCGAACCCGGGTCTTCTGGTTCACAGGCGAGTGTGGTACCCACTAGGCTACTACCACCCTACTGTGACACCCTACTGTGACTTCTGTGACATGATTAACCGGACCCTCACCCACCCGACACTGCGCTGTTCCTTCCCAGGTGCGGCCGAGCCAGCAACACCTACAGGAGCGAGACCTGCCTGGATGTGGATGTGAGGCATGTTCTCTGACTTTTCCCTGCCTGCCACATGGACTTATGCTGACCCTTGATGTTCTGTTGTCTGGTCCAGATCCCAGAGGAGCACCTCCACACCTACGCGGTCTTCCCGCACCCAACCCAGCCAAGCTACACTGTGCTGAGGCCGAGTGGTGCGGGTGTTCATGACACAGACTTCCTGCTCTATGTCCATACACAGGGCACTGAGAAATGCAGGACAGAGGTGGGAATGGTCTTTTGTGAAATGAAATGAAGTTTAAAGGGGAAGGTTAAAGTTGAAGTTGAGCTATTTCAGCTATATACATGTTAAACAGCACATAGTGAAACGAGACAATGTGTAATTTATTTTTTTGTGTTTGTAGCCCAGTGTTGTGGCCTATGCTGTCCACTGCCAGAGCGACTCTCAGGGTCGACCCCTGGCTGGTGTGGTGGTTATCTGCACAGAGCACCTAAAGGGTGGGAGGTATAGCCACCGAGCCACTGTGCAGGTGATGACCTGACTCTGTACTCTGCATGACCTCAGCTCATTTCAGCTAATTATTGATCAACCTAAATTAATTACATAGCCTATTAGCTGGTAGCCAACATTATGACATCATGGCCCAGGGATGGATTTTACTTCATGACTCATAATAAGTTTTTGAGTTTGAGTTTTGTTCCTACTTGTTAATATTAATGGAAATTCTCTTTGCTGTGAAGGAAACTAGACAACATGTGACTAATTGCAAAGTTAACCTTGCTTTTTTTGGTTTTAGATGTTGCTCCATGAGGTGTTCCATGCACTGGGCTTTTCCAGAAAGCTCTTCAACTCATGGAGGGATTGTACCCAAGTCTCTGAGAGTGAGATCCATCCTAGGCTGAACCAGAGTATTAGATTTGGGGGAAACAGGGTCTCAGTCTTGTTTGCATATTACAGACGTGGTAGGCTGCTCCACTCGTGGACGGGTGACCAACACTGATCAGGAAGGCCAGGTGCGGATCTACACCCAGGCTGTGGTGGAGGCTCTGCAGACACATCTAAACTCTACAGACCAAGAGCTGGGCAGCCCACTGGAGAACCTGGTACTAGCATAGTACATATGTCAAATACATTTTAAAGGTCCCCTGACATTAATATAATATTTTTTGCCTTTATATCGGTCTTTACACCTATCGCAATTTCTAGCCACTGCAGTACCATAAACAGGCTATGGGAACTCATATTAATTTTAAATACCTCACGATGTGAAAATTTCATGATAGGGGACCTTTAACTGTATGTCTGTGTGCTGCACACTGGGCCTATTTCTACACCCATACCACCAGATTTATGGGATAACAGCACCCTCTGTGGAGGAGGGAATTATTAAAAAATACTTGATACTTGAGTTGGAAACCCTGAAGGGGGCAGTGGTGGCCTAGCGAATAAGAAAAGCGTCCGATTGAGCATGATACCATCCCCCACACACCTTTTATGGCTCCCCACTGGGTCATGGGTTAAATGCAGAGGACACATTTCGCTGTGTACACCATGTGCTGTGTATCACAATGGAAAAAAAGGAGTACATGTATTATGTTATTGCTAATTACCTTCCCCATGCTTCAGTCTTGAGTATCCATGCTCTTTCTTACTCAGGGTGCTGGCCCAGGTGGGATATCCTCACACTGGGAAGCTCGTGTGCTACAGGGCTCCATAATGTCGGCGGTTCTGCCCGACCCGGACCTGGTGCGAATTGACCCGATCACTCTGGCAGCTCTACAAGACACAGGCTGGTACTCTGTCGACCTCAGCCGAGCCCAGACCCTGGTCTGGGGGGAGAGTAAGGCCTCTACACTGGAGATCTGGGTGTATAGCTGCCTTGCACTTTTTACACAGTTTATCAGTAGCCACTGCTCTGTTGCAGGTCAGGGGTCCCAGTTCGGGTCACTTTCTACATGTAATGACTCTTCATCATACTTCTGTACAGACAGGTAAAGCCTAACCACAGTACTTCACTCTGGACAACAGGAGCTGATCCACTGGATCCTAATCTGGCTTTAATTTCCTTTGTTTTTAGCAGGCTTGGGTGCCATTACCTCCATCTCCACAAGGGGGAGTGCCAGAGCGACCCCTTGCTGGAAGGATGCAGAATTTACAAACCTGCAGCAAATGGGGTCTGTCTACAACCAGAACATTGCCAATGGTCTCGTTTTCTTGTCTGAAGGAAGTAACTAACATTTAACACCTTCTGCCAGAGTGAATGTTGGAAGGATGGAAATGAGCAGAAGAGGGTGATGGAGGGGTGGAGTGGAGAGATTTATCACTCAGACAGTCGCTGTTTCTTCTCCAACTTGACAAGAGAGGTGGGGCTTTTGTTACTTTTCTACAATTTAAACCAGTTAAATACATTTTATTATTATGGTTTTGGATATATTTTGTTGATTGTTGGATTGTGTTACTATACAGAGTCAAACAATCTCAATTTTACTCACACACATATGGAGATTATGTTCTTACATGACTTCCTTCATTCAGAATTCGTCCCTCATCGTCTCTGTAGTCGGTCGCTGTTACAGACACAGATGTACAGGGATCAATAAATACCAGATTCAGCTGTCTGATTCTGACTGGCTGGACTGCCCAGCAGGACACGAAACGAAGGTACGGTGACGAGGGGGACTAAAAATGCTTCTAAGATTATATATATATATAAAACTGTCTAATGCATTATTCTGGTACAGGTCCCTGGTTATGTTGGTGTTGTCTTTTGTCCAGACATGAGATTATGCCGTCATCCCGGTAAAGCCTCTCTAACCAGTAATCAGAGCTCACTGCTCTCCCTCAACTCCTTTTTCACTGAGAGGTGAGTAACATTTTTGGTACCTTTATTATCATTTTTTAAAATGCTTTCTAGCTCCTAATTGAGATTTTTGTTTCCCCCGTCTCAGAGAGAAATCCCCTGTGCAGCAGTCCATCGCGTCCCACCCCAACATTACGTCCTTGGGTCCAGGAAACAGCTCCGCCTCCACTGCATTCTTAGTTGCTGGATTCTGCCTCCTGGCTGCTATTGGGGGAGCCTATAGGAAACTCTTATGCGGTGCTGGGGTCAGAGTTCATGCTGCCCCCGAGGCTCCCTATGACCTGCAGCTGCAGCCAGTGTAAAAAAATGTAGTTTTTCCCCCTATAGATATACTATGATGCATACTGTTGTATTGTACCTTTCACATCAGTGCAGCCATTTAATAATCACAATGAATCCCATGAATACAGGATTAGGGTCCCTGGTTGACCACAAACGTTATCCTTTCAATGAAAGTTGGCATAATACCAAAACACACCATGAAACACAGTGTAAATTACACACAATTTTTATAGGATTATTTTTTTACTCTTAATTGATTTCTGACACACAGAAATAAGGAAAAATATGTAAACAAAAAAAAATTATATTTATTTCACCTTCTTTTAAGAATGAATCAGTGCAGTTGCCTGTAGATTTTCTGTAGATCTGTCCTTTTATCATAGTCCAATTAAATAAGGAAATTGCTGAGTGAAATGCAGTAAATGCCATATATTAGTTAAAGCTCAAATCAGATTTACGGGTTGGAGAGATGATCATTGGTGCAGAGTTTCTAGTCCCGTAGTTAAGACTGGGGCAGAAGTACGGATATAATTTCTCAGAGAAGGACTGGCCAGTAAAAGAGTAAATATGAGAGCTGTTCTCCACATCATAGAAGGAGACCAGACCCTCCTCATAATCCACAAACACCCCCACCTTCTGGGGCTCCCTGTGCAGACAAAGGGGGACTGAGGGGTCATCAGCAGCTGAATACTGATTTCCCCTCCTCAGAGCCACGGACCAGTATCCATTTGTAGGGTTGAGTTCACTGGTTCCTTTCCTGTTAATCGACTCTCTGGCGACTCCTAAATCCCACTCAGCCTTCCCCCCGACCTCCACCTCAAAGTAGAATCTGCCTGAGGAGAAACCCTCCTTTCCCAGGACACAGATGTCACAGTCAAACCGCTCTGGGTTGTCAGGGAGATGCTGCTCCGTATCGCCATCGCTCACCCGTTTCCCGTCAGCAGACAGGATGAGGTGAGGATGGGCTGAATCGGGATCCAGAGTCACGTCCACTGTACGAAGACAGATGAAGAGGCTGAATTAGAACAGACACCCACTGCAACACACTCATCATGGTGGTGATACCAGTGTCAGCCAAGTAGATCACTGATATGAAGGAGCAATTTTGTAATATCACAACACCACGTTTGATGTGGGGAATTTGTTACCCGACACCAGGAGTTCGCAATTTTGCATTAAGGATCATTTTCATGATGGAAAAAATGCTAAATACCTGTATAGAGTTTAATCCTTTGCAGTTCTGTAGAGATAAAATAACACATGTTCCAGTAAGCATGGTTATATGTTAAGAAACATGTCCAAAACACCAACATTTTATATCGATGTAACGATTATAGTTCTGGAAACAAGTTATTTAGGGTAAATCTTTATTTATTAAACTTTATTTATTAATTCACCAGAAGACCACAAATTCACAGGTTCAACCCCCAATTACTACCATTGTGTCCCTGAGCAAGACACTTAACCCTGAGTCAATCCCTGTCTCTACTGTTATCATAAATGATAAATGCATTCAATGTAAATGACACTTGATATTTCTGGTCATCACAGCAATTGGTCATATGCAAAATATCCACGGTGATGTGCAGTTGAACCCCAGTTAGACATCCTACTCACGTATTTCAGTAAGCTTCTCCATCTGCTTCCTGAATGAGGTCTCCAGCTTAGAAACAGATCTCTTCACCGTCTCCACACTCAGGTGAGGATGGATGCTGACATCAGCCCAGTTCTTGGAGTGTGGAGGGCTGCACAGTGTTGGGTAGATCTACAGTAGAGCAGGAGAGAGGAGAAACCCCTCAGCATGGGGAGTGTTGTCCTGTGATGTAGCAGAGAGATAGAGATGCTGACCTGTAGGAGGTGGAGGTGATCCTCAGTGTGTGAGATCTTCTCCAGCTCACTGTTCCTCCTCTGGAGCTCTGTGATCTCCTGCTGCAGATCTTTAATCAGCCCTTCAGCCTGCCTCTCTGCAGCTCTCTGCTCCTCCTCCATCACCTCCAGCAGCTCAGCCTGGCTTCTCTCAATGGAGCGCAGCAGAGCAGTGAAGACCTCCACATTGGCTGAGATCTCCTCCTCTGTGCTTTTCTGTGAAATTTTAATTCATCATTATACACATAGTTATTTGAAATTAAAGCTTGTGTGAAAGGTATTTATAAGTATCACTGTAAATCCTTGCCTTTTTGCTCTCCACTTGATCTTTAATCTCCTGAATCTTGCTTTGTCTGTCCTGGATCATCTGCTGCACCTCTGTTTGTGTCTTCATCAGCTGAGACTATGGACAGAGGAGCTGTTCAGTTTTGTTGTAATTTATGATTATCAAAATCACAATTTGTAGCAATTTAGTGTTTTAAAATATTCCTCACCTTCTTCTCCACATACTCTTCTGCTAACGGTACAGTGTTGTGACCTCTGTGGTCTCCCTCAGTACAGAACTGACACACACATGTCTGGTCATCTCTGCAGAAGAACTTTAGGGGTCTCTCGTGGTTTGAGCATACATAGTCCTCCAGGTTCTCCACAGGGTCCATGAGTTCGTGTCGTTTGAGTCTTGCTGCAATTTTATGATGCTCGAGGTGAGTCTCACAGTAGGAAGTCAGACACATGAGGCAGGTCTTGACAGCCTGATCCGTGCAGATGTCACATGACACAGTGGGTGTGGCACTGCTGGCCTTCTCAGGTAACAACATTCTGAACTGAGCAGTCATCTCAGAGAGTGAAGTGTTGAGACGAAGTTCAGGTCTTTCATGGTGAATTTCTTTACACACAGGACACTGGGTTTGACTACAGTTGTCCCAGTACTCCTTTATACAGCCCATGCAGAAGTTGTGTCCACATGGAGTAGAGACTGGATCAGTGAACACGTCAAGACAGATGGAGCACCGGAGCTGATCTTCAGACAGGTAACTGCTGGAGGAAGCCATGTCTGCAGGTCTACAGGAGGACCAATCTTTTTTTGAAGGATTTCAAAAAGCAGAGGGCAAGAATTCACAAGAGCTGTAAAACAGAACGGATTCAAAACTACATTAAACCTTTAAAACCAAAACGTTCTGGTTGCAGATATTTGGAGCCAGACTCACCTGTACATGTAACAGCTTCGTGGATGCATTTCATTAAACTCAGAGATAATCAAGCCTGATCAACCAACCGAGTTCCGTCGGCCTTAAGTTTCACTTTCCGCGAAGCCCCGCCCCCAGTGACGTCACGTGCGTCCCTTTGTCACTTTGTACAGCGGGGCGTCGCTGCCGGTGCCTGTTTAAACGCGTTTCAACTCACTGCCTGATGATCAACGTGACAAAATGGGAGTCTGACTTGCTACTTTAAATCTCCTTTAGACACAAAAGGGAAACTTTTTAACGGCATGATGAACAAAAAAAATCATAGTATAAAAAGCATTCGTTTGATAAGCAAGTTCAAAAACACGAAGGGCAATCGAGTCACAATTTAACGCTGGTTAATGTGTTAAAACTACGATTCAAATAATGAAACTATGACGCTATCAATGCTTTTATTCGGCCAGTGCTTCTGGCAAACCGTTCACACATTTAACCAAAGCGCCTCTCCTAATTAATCATTTCCATTGTGCATTGTTGTACAATTTTTTTTCCTGAGTACACTGAAGAAGACTCCCCAGAAACTATATATCAGGTTTATATAAGGGTGGAGATTATCTCTCTATGAGAAAAAACGTAGAAAGTGCAAACAGACTGAGCTGTTGCAGCGTATTTCTCATTTGGATAATGACTTTGCCATCAATCAATCCCCAGACTTATACAAGTAGCGTCTCTCTCTGTACAAGTAGAATATGACGCTCTTATGACACATCAAGCTACAGAAATGATGCTTTAATCCAGATCTAATTAAGCATCTATTATTAGGATCATCAAAGGGGCAGTGGTGGCCTAGCGGTTAAGGAAGCAGCCCCGTAATCAGAAGGTTGCCGGTTTGAATCCCGATCCGCCAAGGTGTCACTGAGGTGCCACTGAGCAAAGCACCGTCCCCACACACCAAGGTTATTATAGTTAACGAAAACGAACGATAAAACTAGAATTGAAAAAGCATTTTCGTTAACTGAAATAAAGAGTTAAAAACTGTTTTGTGTGTATACAAAACGAACTTAAACGAACTAATATTATAGCAAAAACGTCCTTCGTTTTCGTCTTTGTAATAAGCCTTTTGGGTTGAATTAAAATCTATTTACTTCACGCTGCCAGTTTTAAGGCAGGTTTTTGACCATTATGGTAACACGTGGTCTGTGACGTCACGTGTCCATAGTCTGTCCGTGACGCCGCCGGCTAGCGTGATGGCTGCAGCGAAAGTCGGAAGAAAGCGGAAGAAAGTCCTATTTGGGATTTCTTTGATTATGACAGTGGCAAAAATAAAAGTAAGTGCCTTGTTGTAGAAGCAGGTGATACAATATGTGGAATACTTCTCAAGGGGAAAAACCCCACGAATCTGAAAGTCCATTTGAAAAGCTCACACAAAAAGGCGAACCAAGAGTACCTGAACAAGCTAGCCTCTCGCCCGCCCTCCCCCGAAAGAGAAGCGGTAGCCAGGCCAGGTAACATGGGAAAGGAACGTGATACTACAGCATCCATAATGGACCAAGTAGCTGCTGGCTAGTAAATACGCAGGAACACCACAAATGAGAAGAAGCATTGGTAAATATGTTTATTAAGACTGGAATGTCTATACGACTGTGTGACTCGATTACCTTCAAAAAGTTCACCACTTCACTCGAACCAAAATTAAAAAGACCCGGAGCTGCAAGAGTCAATATCCTTATCGGAGCTAAGATGGATAAGGCTATTCTGGTGATTTTGATTCATGCACCTGACAAATATCCTAATTTACAAAAAAAAAACTAAAACTAACACTGTAACTAATAAAAACTAAACTAAAACTAAGCAATTTCAAAATATCAAAACTAATAAAAACTAGTAAATCTGCCTCTAAAAACTAATTAAAACTAACTGAATTTGAACAAAAATAAAAAATCTAAACGAAATAAAAACTAAAACTAATGAAAAATCCAAAACTATTATAACTGTGCCACACACTGCGCCTGTCATGGCTGCCCAGTGCTCACTCAGGGTGATGGGTTAAATGCAGAGGACACATTTCACTGTGTGCACCGTGTGCTGTGCTGCTGTGTATCACATGTGACAATCACTTCACTTCAAATACTGGCTTCAGTCCGAAGCATCAGATGCTCAAATGAATTGGTTGGCAAATTCGGTGACCCTGTATCTCTGAAAGCTTTAGTGTACTCTCCTATTATGCCTTCCACTTTACCTTATACCAAGAATAGGATTGTTAAAACTTCTCTCTTTGGGCTCAGTTTAAACGTTACTTTGGGTTTCAAACTTCTTCCCCCTATGCCCCGCTGGCTGCAAATCACCAGTTCCCTCCATCTTTGGTTGATGATCTGTTCTCTATGTGGTCAAAAGCTGGCATTCACTGTTTTAAAGACCTATACATAGACAATGTCTTTGCCTCTTTCTCACAGAATCATTTCTGTAAATACTTGCAGGTGCGTAGCTTTGCTCATCATACTTTTCCCACATTTCCCAATCTACACCCCATAGATGTTTTAGATGACCTTCTTAAACCAACCCCATCTCTGAAATTTTCGATTTCTTATATTTATGATCAAATTTTAAATTTAATTCATTCTGAAAACACTTTGAGAGGAGGACTTGGGACAGGAAATTCCTAATGTGATTTGGGAGGAGGTTCTGCTGCAAGTTCATGGATTATCTATTTGCGTGAGACTTCATACAGGCCTCATACAGTTTAAGACCTTACATTGTTCATATTACACTAAGGTGCGGTTGTCATAAATCTTAGAGGGTGTCAATCCATTGTCCTCAGCAGTCCTCTGCCAATATTCTGAGATATTTGACACGTCAGAATTTGTGGGGAAAACAGTAGAGCTTGGTGCATTGTCCTACAAAAGTCCATGTGGCGTGATGTATAAGGCGCCTGACTTCGGATCAGAAGATTGAGGGTTCGAGTCCCTTCGTGGTTGGTGTTGTGTCCTCAAAACATTTTAGGGTGGTAGTAGCCTAGTGGGTAACACACTCGCCTATGAACCAGGAGACCCAGGTTCAAATCCCACTTACTACCATTGTGTCCCTGAGCAAGAAACTTACTTCCCTGTAAATACTGATTGTAAGTCGCTCTGGATAAGGGCGGCTGATAAATGCTGTAAATGTAAATTTACTTCAATTTGCATATCACTCAGACAGAGGTGTTGATCTTTCATCATAGACACCACACACAAACATCTGGAGCAGCCCAACTCCATAGTAAGACTCCTGTTTGCTGACCAAAACAACCATTATCACCTCACACACTTTTTAAATGACGCACCTGTTATGTACAGTTATTTATCGTTGTTCATATCGTTGTTCACCTTGGACTCACTGGACATCTGCATGGGCACAATCGCACATATACTTACGCATACTGCTACACACACCAACTCTGTCATTATTTAATGCTGTGTTAGTTGTGCACATTATTGTAACTGTCCTTCCTCATTGTATGTGTCTTTGGAGTGCAGAAACTGTATAAATGAAAGTGAAGTGATTGTCACACGTGATACACAGCAGCACAGCACACAGTGCACACAGTGAAATCATTTTTACTTATATGCTTTATTTACTTTTGTTGAAAACTGTCACTATTCAATGTTAAATCAATTTACTAAGTAACAAGCCGATATGGGCAGAACACAGGTAACAAACAGGAGGTCCATATCAGCCCCATCTTAATACGAACCCAAGAAAAAGAAAAAAGAATCATTACAGGTATTTTTCCTCTTAACTTTCACTAAATTGATAAACATTTGGTGAATGTCTCAAAACCTGCAGCATGAAAAATTATCCCACAGTCCAATGAAATACCTAGAAATTCATACCACTGTCTCATTGTAACCTGAGACATCTAACAAAATTCTTTCACAAAGAACTAGAAAGGACAGTCTAAAACCAAACAATAAGCACTAGAAAAGAAAAAGGAAAAGTTAGTTCAGCTCAAAGGAATGTGTTCCTACAAGCAGAAATATCAACAACAGAAACATAAGTATGGTCCACTAGAGTCTTTTTCATGAAGGAGGTTCTTGCAAAATGAGGGGGTCCCCTTACTTCCCGCAAATGGGGAATAGAAGGGCAGCATGGGTGTGTGCAAAAAAAATTGCTGATGCTGTGACGCCACCCCCACCACGATGCCGCCCTAGGAAACCGCCCATGTGTGTACCACCCATATGGACTTGTTACCTGGGTAAGGGTGGCAATTTAACACCAAATATTGTCAGTTTTAAAGACTGATTGCTGTAAAGTGTTAAATTGGATGTGAATTCAAATCCCAATTTTTGTGCAATGAGTAGAAAATTTGTTCAGTGTTGATTTTATTATAATTGCAACCAAAAATACTGAAAAACAATAATCTCTCTGTACATGTACTGGAGAATCATTTGCTGATTTAAGTGACTGATGTGTTGTGCTTTAGTGAAAGAGAAAGTCAGTGTGAGTGACAGGAGAGATGATGAGTGGTGCTGCGTTTTTACCTCCATCATTAAGACCAGGACTGAAGTACGGATAGAGTTTCTCAGAGAAAGTCTGACCAGTAAAAGAATAAATATGACGCCTGTTCTCTGCATCATAAAAGGAGACCAGACCCTCCTTATAATCCACAAATACCCCCACCTTCTGGGGCTTCTTACTCAGAGAGAGAAGGACTGGAGGATCAGCATAAGCTTTATACTTATTTCCATTCTTCATAGATACAGACCATTGTCCATTTCTTGGTGTTGCTGTGATCTTCCCTTTCCTGTTAATCGACTCTCTGGCGACTCCTAAATCCCACTCAGTCTTCCGCCCGACCTCCACCTCATAGTAAAATCTCCCTGAGGAGAAACCCTCCTTTCCCAGGACACAGCCACAAGGATAAAACCTCTCTGGTTTATCAGGGATATTCTGCAGTTTGTCTCCATTTCTCACTTGTTTCCCATCATCAGATAGGATGAGGAAAGGATGAGCTGAATCAGGATCCAGAGTCACGTCCACTGTAGTGAATGAAGAGAATTACGTGTGAATTGTGTGATGTGGGAATTGACATTTACTGGCTGTAACAAACGGCTGACATTAATAAAAGCTTCAGTAAGATTTAATTGTAAACCACAAAAAAAGTAAAATACCTGCATGCAATTTCAGCAGTGTCGGTTCTGGGGAAACAAAATCATTTTAATAAGCATTTTGTCAAACCATGGAAACAGTGTTCATAATATAGTGTTCAGTCATAATTTAACTGAAAGTTACTCATAATTACTCACGTGTTTGATCAAGTTTATCCATTTCCTTGTTGAATAGTTGATTCAGCTCTGACACGGCTCTCTTCAGAGTCTTCATCCTCTCCTCACACACCTTCACTGTCCACAGCTCATTATCAATTCTGACTTCAGCCCAGTTCTTGGTGTGTGGAGGGCTGCACAGTGTTGGGTAGATCTACAGTAGAGCAGGAGAGAGGAGAAACCCCTCAGCATGGGGAGTGTTGTCCTGTGATGTAGCAGAGAGAGAGATGCTGACCTGTAGGAGGTGGAGGTGATCCTCAGTGTGTGAGATCTTCTCCAGCTCACTGTTCCTCTTCTGGAGCTCTGTGATCTCCTGCTGCAGATCTTTAATCAGCTCTTCAGCCTGCCTCTCTGCAGCTCTCTGCTTCTCCTCCATCACCTCCAGCAGCTCAGCCTGGCTTCTCTCAATTGAGTGCAGCAGAGCAGTGAAGATCTCCACACTGGCTGAGATCTCATCATCTGTGTATTTCTGCATTAGATATAAGTAATTTTCGTCTGAGGCACATGAGACATTCTAAACCAGGAACAATGTTATTTTTCCTGTCTTATTCTTGTATTTTACAAGAGTAAGCTCATCAAGAAGTTCAGTAAGATTTTTTTAGGAAAGCTAAATCCAAAAGGTTGTTCTCTAGCTGTACAAAATAGCTGTATAACATATGTGTTCAGGAGCAGGTCTGTGTGTTCTTTGCCTGTCTCCTCCAAATAAGCACGGAATAACCATCTGTCTAGACTCCTGGCCCAAACAGGACACACAATTGACCTCCTCCTTGAATCGTCACCTTATCGTGGTGGAGGAGTTTGAGATCCCTAATGATCCTAGGAGCAATGTTGTCTGGGGCACTTGGAGCCCCTGGTAGGGTCTCTAATGACAATTTGGTTTTAGGTAAAGAGTGAGACAAAGAACGGTTCAGAAGATCTTTCATGGAAGGAAAAACAAAGAGTTCGAGTATGGTGGACAGTGCCAGTCGTGGCAGTAACCCCCGTACCAACTGGTGGACACCAGAGGTTAGGCGAGCCGTCAGGCTGAAGAGGGAGGCCTACAGGGCATGGCTGGTCTGTGTGTCTCCAGAAGCAGCTGACAGGTACTGGAAGGCCAAGCGGGGTGCAGCAATGGCAGTCAGCGAGGCAGAATCTCGGGGCGTGAGAGGAGTTCTGCTTCAAAGAGGCAGCAACTCGCTCAGTGTTTACAGCGGGGATGGGGAGTCCTGACGTTGACTGGGGCTATAGTCGGGCGGTGGAAAAAATACTTTGAGGAGCTCCTCAATCCCACCAACGTGCATTCTGAGGAGGATCCAGGGTTGGGATACCTGGGTACGGACTGTCCAATCTCAGTGGGCAGCCATGACAGGCGCCCGGGGAGCAGTGTGTGGGGACGGTGCTTTACCCAGTGGCACCTCATTGGCACCTTGGCGGATCGGGATTCGAAGCAGCAACCTTCTGATTACGGGCCACTTCCTTAACCGCTAGGCCGATCTGGGGCAGATCTGGCCCACCGTGCCTGTTTTCAGTTTCTGTTTATAATTAATTCTTTAATAAATCTAACTGTCATGCATTTGAGCCTCATGCCCTTTCTCAGGTGTGACAGCCAAAATGGAGATTCAAAGTAAAGATTTTTTTGGTGGTAAAATCTGGATTGTGATGTGATTCTTTAAAATTTGTAACAAAAAACATAATAATGCCATGATACGCTCAAAAAGACACCACGAAAATTGAGATGTATCTATGAAACAATCAAACATCAGTCAATCAAACATCAGTCAGAAAGACAATTTAAAGAAATTTTGAATATCATAAAAAAATCCCCACTTTCCTGATCTCCATTTGATATTCAATGTCCTGAATCTTCTTCAGTCTGTCCTGGATCATCTGCTGCACCTCAGTCTGTGTCTTCATCAGATAAGACTGTGGACAGAGAGGAGAAGTTCTGGGTTTTGTGCATAAATATTAAGTGCATCAATATTTTGTCAGAGTAACAAACTAACTTGCAGGTTATGTGCACAAAACCTTACTTTAAACCAGGTTCAGTGTTTTTAAAAATTCCTCACCTTCTTCTCCACATACTCTTCTGCTAACGGAACAGTGTTGTGACCTCTGTGGTCTCCCTCAGTACAGAACTGACACACAAACATCTGGTTGTCTCTGCAGAAGAACTTTAGGGGTCTATCATGGTTTGAACATATATAGTCCTCCAGGTTCTTCACTGGGTCAATCAGTTCGTGTCGTTTCAGTTTTGCTGCAGTTTTATGAGGCTTAATGTGAGTCTCACAGTAGGAGGTCAGACACATGAGGCAGGACTTGATGGCCAGATCTGTGCAGATGTCACATGACACAGTGGGTGAACGTCCTGTGGCACTGCTGGCATTCTCAGTTAACAACGTCCTGAACTGGGCCATCATCTCAGAGAGTGTAGTGTTGAGACAAAGTTCAGGTCTTGTAGAATATGTTTTATTACAGACAGGACATCTGCTTTGACTACAGTTGTCCCAGTACTCCTTAATACAGCCCATGCAGAAGTTGTGTCCACATGGAGTAGAGACTGGATCAGTGAACACGTCACGACAGATGGAGCACCGGAGCTGCTCTTCAGACAGGAAACTGCCGGAGGAAGCCATGTCTGCAGTCAAGAAAAAGTAAAAATAATTGTTGCTTTTAGTTTTTATAATTAAAGACTTGAGTTTGGGTGTCTTATAAGGAGGCTGCCTGAATATAGATTAGCAGATGAGAGCAAAAACTGAGACCAGAGTCAACTTCTGTGTCTGTGATATCTGTAAACTTTGTCATGATTCTCATGCACAACATCTTAAAGGAATTCTCAGCAACTTCAACTTCTCTCCTACCTGTGTAGAAGCTCTTAGTGACGGCCTCGCTCTTATAACCACTGCTGACTACAGTAGAGACGCTGATCTTGTACTCTGTTCCTGGCTGCAGCCCAGTTAAAGAACATCTGATGTCCTTCGTAAAAATGATCTTCTCCTCTTCACCATCTCTATGTAGGAACAGCAGGTATGAGACCTGATCCAGAGCTTTACTCCATGTCACTGAGGCAGTAGTTAAATCTGTGATCACAGTAAGGTCCTGCGGCTGAGGGATCACTAAAATGGAACAAATGTGACACTGGATATTCAAATAATTAAATAAAGAGATAGAACTTGTTTAGTCTGTTGCTGATCCACACGTTATATTTGACTGACTCAGGTATCCCCAACAGCAAAATTATTCACTTTGGGCCAAACACACAAAATTGTTAATTAAGAAGCAATATTAAGACAAAGAATGACCCCCAATTTACACAGAACTGTGAAAAAGGTTCTGACAAACATGGACCTCACTTGATTGTTGAGCTCATCATTATTTTATACAGTAGAGTAATGCTGTGTAGTATAACGTGTATAATGTATAATGTGTATAACAATGCATTTGAAATGTGTTCAATTACTGTGCAAATAGCATGCAAGTGGACCATATTTGTCTGAAAACCTTTTGCCAGTATCAGCACCTTCAAGCACTACTGCAATGTAACACTTCTTTTTGTAAAATACCAAAAAAATTAAAAACACAATACATTACCTATATATGTTTTCTGACATTTGGGCCACATGTGAGTATTAATCAGGGCAAAATCAGGCCAGCATATCCATATTTTACATAGAAAATTTTATGTATTAAAAGGCAGACTGGAATTCTACTGAAACTCTACCAGTTTGGGTAGATGCCACCACACATGGACTCTGGCTGCCACTGTCACCTATGGTGGCCACAGAAAACTCATACTCCTCTCCTGGACTCAGGCTCTCAATGGTGATTGTTGTAACTGGAACTATGAGGCTTTGCTGGTTTCTTTCCTGTTTCCAATTCAGTCTGAATCTCTGAGGTTCAGTTGGTCCTTCAGGAGTTCCCCAGCACAGAGACACGGAGTCTGATGTCACTGAGGTGAACTGGATCGGACCAGGAGGAGGGAGGCCTGGAAATTCACCGTTCACAAGTCACCGTGAATTCAGACACAATAAACAGGCATCAGTTAATAAATCATGATATAAGTGACGTATCAAGAAATATGAAGAACATATCAGGTTTGTGTTTATAACCCTTCTTTAGAGAAATTTTAAATTCACCTTTTTCAATGGGCCACTTGGCTTCTCCCAAAGAAATGCTCTAAATGAAAAAATATATAATTAACAACATGCAATATTACTTTCAAATTTTTATTAATGGGGTGCAAAAAAAAACACAAATTGCAGACCATTTTGAACATGACCAACATACACAGCTAATTAGATAATTATTGTACTAATTTAAATCCATTAAACATTTTTATCATGCTTAATATTATATCAATGTACATTTTGTGTGCCTGATGGAGTTAACATAATACAAGCTTTCAGCTGCAAAAGTTTTTTTTTGCATTTTTTTATCATTTGGCCTGTTAGAAAAGAGTTTGATCTTTTAAAATGTATTTTCCCAACATAATTGAAAACAAAATAAAAAACGTTGCCAAAATAAGGTTTTGCCCCTATTCTCAAGAATGAGTGATAAGGATGAGACAAGGATAAAAACTGTACCTGATCTAGAGATAGGATTTTATGGCCGCTGTGCTCCATCCCTGCACACAGGGCACAGATGTAAGTGTGGTCGGTGGTGCAGTACAGCTCCAGCTCTCTGTGGTGCTGCTGGCAGAACTTCTGCTCCACCACGTCTCCAGCCACCTCCACCAGTCTGTGTTTCTGCAGTGCAGGAGCTGTGTAGTGCTGTCGGACGTGTAGGTGACAGTAGGAGGCACAGCAGGTCAGACAGAACTTCACAGCTTTCGCTGGGCAGATACAGCAGGGAACAAGTCCAGGTACAGAAGCATCATGACTGTAGGGACAAAATACAAAATCAAAACCTCATTTAACCTCAGTATCACTCATTAAATCATGAGCATTAAACATCAACCATGTTACTGTCCTGTAGCGACTGCACCACTAACATGTAGCACACAAACCATAATTATATGTATAGTACTAACCAAGAAACCTGTTCTACTTGCTGGTGATATTAATAAATATATAATGTTCAGGAAAATACCAGAAATTCTCTAGCTGTTCACTGCACAGAAACGTGAAGCTGGATGGTTCTGGTGTCTCCAGCTGAACTCCTGAAATTACAACACAGAGAAGATCC
The DNA here is from genome assembly GCF_900700375.1 of Denticeps clupeoides. NCBI lineage: Eukaryota > Metazoa > Chordata > Actinopteri > Clupeiformes > Denticipitidae > Denticeps > Denticeps clupeoides. The sequence continues at coordinate 38,142,912 of NC_041707.1, forward strand.
ATCACATAGCTAAATTAGTCTGGCCCGGATGTGGCCTACACACTGCGGTTACACTCTACATAGACAGCACAAAGAATGACGGCCCTTTGCTTGCCCAGATCTGGTTTGCCAGATCTAAAAACTAAAAACCCTCACCAGGAATTTCTACAACCTTGTAGGCACAAATGTTCCATCAAGAGGTTTCCAGCAGTGTATAGTTCAGGATTTAGAAAAGAAATTTGCAAAATTACAGAAATGTATTTAAACCAATTTACATAATAAAAGTTACACACCTTTCATGTGTTAGTTTTAGTCAGATTTATTCATTAATTTTTTAATAGTTTTGTCTTGGTGGCTCTGTGTGTGAAACTGTAGTCATGGTGTGTGTGTTTCTCAGTTTGTAAAATGATACAATACTTGCTGTGGTAAATATCTGAGTCTCCTCTGAAGTATATGGGCGGTTCCATAGACCAGTCACTCTTCATGGACAGTACACTGGGAACTGGGGACTCTGCTTGCTCATGCTGGATACTGTCAGTAAACATGAACATCAAGACAAAACAGCATTGAACTAAGAAGACAATACAGCTAGAGCTCAAGTACACGTGATCGTGAACATTGAAGTAGAATATTGTAGAATATTCATGCTTGAAAACATTACACCACAACAGATATATAGATGATTTAGTTGAACTCACCTTCTATCTCCAGGACCCTCAGGTCCACCTGTCTGATGAGGTCCAGATACGGATACTGATGTAAATTTCTGATCCCTGGTAGATTTTGTTGCAGAATCATCTCTGTTTACCTCAGAATCAGGCTGCTGGTTTAAGGAAGATGTTGGGTCATGACCGTCCCCATTCGTCCTCTTCACCTCCTTCTGACGTCCAGCATGAAGGTTCTCAGGAGCAGTAGCACCATTCTGACAGTCCCCAAGGTCACGCATTGTTGACCTGTGCAGTTTGAACCAGTGTATCAGAAATGCAGAAATGTGAAAAGTATCCTGTACTTTATTATTTTCACTTCAAGTTCAAGTTGAGCTTGTTAGACAGTACAATGAAATGAATCAACATTTATCCGGAACCTGGTGCTTCATGTAACATTTAAACAAAGTTACATACTGACATAAAGTGCATGTGTGTGACAGACAAACTTGGCTAAATAACGGTCAAACAGGGGACACAGGCAGCGCAAGACAAGCAGTGCAAGAATAACACAGTAATGTCAAATAAACCAACAAAGAAGACAGACAGCATTAAAAAACAGTCATGAATGTGCAGAGTAACAATGTGCAAATGCTGCTGTAATAGAAAAGTAATAGAGATATGTTCTAAACATAACATGTTGAGTATTTGTCTTCAGTATATGGCGACTGTTTGAACCTGAAGCTGTTTGACTCGGCTCCTCTCTCCTCGCGAACTAGAAAGACCGTTCCTGCCCTTCTCAAATCCTGTCTCCTGAACTCTTCCCTCTCGTTTTGTACCAACCTCTACTGTGCCCTAAACACGAACGACAACATCTGTGTGGTGTTGTATCTCACGCCGGTTCACGTTTGCAGAGTAACTCGGAGGGAACTTACCTGCCTCCTTGAGTTCCATCGCACCGAGGTTCCTCGTCTCCTCCAACACGTTCTGATTCCGGTGGCCGTGACAGGCCCATTGGCTGAAAAACACCCCAAAAGCATTAGGTTCCCACCACCATGTTTGACAGTGGTGGTGATCATTGCATTCTTTTTCACTTTCACTTCTCTCACTATCCTGTCACTTTTGGCTTCCGACCACGTCCTCCGAGATTTCATACCATACATGCCTGCAGCAGAACATTTATTTTAAGACTAGGTAAACAAGTACTAATACTTTCTCTGATTGGCTGACCAAAGACAGCTGCATGAAGCAGAGAAATCTGCCTGCACCTTTATATCTTATCCATTTATATCTTATTAATATTTCTGTACAGTTATCATATCGCTTCTCAGCCTGAGAAATGTCACGTGTGGCCCGGGAACAGGTTGAAATGGTAAAAGGTATTCAGACAAACACCACAGTGTCCAGGTTTCATCCCCAATACCAAAGAGTCTGTTATTGTACCTGCATTGTGCGCCGTGGGTGTTCATAAATGTCCCTGCAATACATAATGTTGTCAAAAAGAATTTGCCGTCACGCACATTCACTAGCGGATGTGATATAAAACGTGTTGCACCTCAAGATTAATGTTTTTGCAGTTATTATTTTAAAAAATCTGTATACAATTACGACATATACTCTTTTAGTAAAAGTATGAAACCTACCTCTCAGTCTCACGATATTAAAGTACACATGTAGAAAACGGCGCTGTGTTTGTGATAATTTTAGCTCGGCGCGGTGAAGAGGCGGAGTTTAAAGACAGAAAAAAAACGTCCTGCAGTTGCACCATTTGGCCACTAAACGTCGCTACTTACCAACAGTTTACAGTTTTAAATGAATGTATGATAAAATGTACATTTTACTTGGAACAGTGCCAGACACAATAATATATGGACACCATAGTTTATGCAGCATGTTTTTAAAACAGAGAGAAATATTTATGGTTCACAGCAGATATATTTGAGGCCATGAAAACCCATAAAACATTATCTAAAATAAAGTGAAAAGTGAAGTGATTGTCACTTTATGCACAGCAGCATAGCACACGGTGCACACAGTGAAATTGTGAGCAGTGGGCAGCTTTTGCTCAGTGGCACCTAAATCGAATACGGGGCTGCTTCCTAAACCGCCCCTTGTGTGTATCTTGTGTGTAGAAGAAAATATACTAATTAAAATACATCTAAAATGGCTTCAGGTTCAAACAGCCACCATATAATGAAGACCATGCAGCTATTAAACAGCATGACCAGGTCTAATTACATGTTTTCTCCACACCAATATGATGGTGACATATTCCTATCATTAGAAATAAATGACCTGCCCTAGTGCCTCACCAGAAGCCCTTGTAAGATGCCAGTGGTCGGATGTGGGAGGTGTAGACATATCACCCAATGGTTGATCACCAAAGTGGTTAGTGTTTGGTGTTTTAACCAGTGTGTTATAATGAGTGTAAAATACACTCCAATTGCATAGATGTCTTTGTTTCCCTATATTCTACAATGCTATAAATTAATCTGTGCATTACAAATAATAAAAAGACCTCAGAAAACCTACAACAAAGTTAAGTCAAGTCAACTTTATTTCAAACAATTAATACAGTAAAATACATTACTGTAAAAAACTAGGCATAAAATAAACAAATAAATGAATAAATAAAGGGGGGGTTGAAGAAAATGACTTAAAAGTATAATAATAATAATTTTAAACCTTTAAAATTTTGAAGTTAATAAAGTTAGGGAGGGCTGAAGAGGACAAAATAAAAACACAATGTGAAAGCTAAAGAGACCCTTGAGACCCTGTGATCAGAAGGTTGCCTGTTTGAATCCCGATTGGCCAAGGTGCTGCTGAGCAAAGCACCATCCCCACACACTGCTCCTCGGGCACCTGTCATAGCTGCCCACTGCTCACTCAGGGTGATAGTTAAAAGCAGAGGACACTCCTGTTAATATTACAGTATGGTTGTATTTAAATATTAAATAAGACTAAACGTTTGTGCCATGCTGATTGTATTACAATTGCAAGTAGGAAAAATAATGTTTCATGACTGAAAAAAATTGAAGTGGGGGAATTTGCAGTTTTTTTGAGAAACAGAAATACAGTTAATTGAGTAAAAAACTCATTTTGTATGAATGACAGGAGAGATGATGAGTGGTGCTGCATTTTTACCTTTATCATTAAGACCAGGACTGAAGAATGGATAGATTTTCTCAGAGAAGTTCTGACCAGTAAAAGAGTAAATATGAGAGCTGTTCGCCACATCATAAAAGGAGACCAAACCCTCCTCATAATCCACAAACACCCCCACCTTCTGGGGCTTCTTATTCAGAGAGAGGAGGACTGGAGGACCAGCACAAGCTTTATACTCATTTCCATTGCTCATCCTCACAGTCCAGTATCCATTCTGAGGTGTCAGTATAATCTCCCCTTTCCTGTTAATCGATTCTCTGGCGACTCCCAAATCCCACGCAGTTTTCCACTTGACTTCCACCTCATAGTAAAATCTCCCTGAGGAGAAACCCTCGATTCCCAAGATGTTGGGACATCTATCAAACCTCTCTGGCTTATCAGGGAAATTCTGTCGTTTGTCTCCATGTCTCACTTGTTTCCCATCATCAGACAAGATGAGGCTGGGTTGAGCTGAATCAGGATCCAGAGTCACATCCACTGTAGTGAAAGAAGACATTTAATAAAATGGGAATTGACATTTACTGGCTGTAACTTTGAAACTTTAAAAACTCATTCAGATTTCATTATAAACCACAAAATAATCGAAATACCTGCATGTAGTTTCACCACTTTCAGTTCTAGGGGAAACAAAACCATTTTAATAAGCATGTTGTCAATAGATGAAAATAGTGTCCATAGTTTTCTGTCATAATTGACTCCTGACCATTACTCACTTGTTTCTCCAAGTTTATCCATTTCCTTGTTGAATAGTTGATTCAGCTCTGACATGACTCTCTTCAGAGTCTTCATCTTCTCCTCACACAGCTTCACTGTCCACAGCTCAGGATCAAATCTGACTTCAGCCCAGTTCTTGGTGTGTGGAGGGCTGCACAGTGTTGGGTAAATCTACAGTAGAGCAGGAGAGAGGAGAAACCCCTCAGCATGGGGAGTGTTGTCCTGTGATGTAGCAGAGAGAGAGATGCTGACCTGTAGGAGGTGGAGGTGATCCTCAGTGTGTGAGATCTTCTCCAGCTCACTGTTCCTCCTCTGGAGCTCAGTGATCTCCTGCTGCAGATCTTTAACCAGCCCTTCAGCCTGCCTCTTTGCAGCTCTCTGTTTCTCCTCCATGACCTCCAGCAGCTCAACTTCACGTCTCTCAATAGAGTGCAGCACAGCAGTGAACTCCTCAACACTGGCTGCGATCTCCTCCTCTGTGCATTTCTACATCAGAAATGAGAGATTTTCCCCTTTATCATCTAGAATAGTCTAGAATATTCAAAGTGTAAACATGGAAGATGTTTCTAAATGCAGCAGAGTTTAGTCTGAACTGAGGTAAATTTCATATTCATATTCTAAACCAGGAACAGTCAACAATCTATTGTCCTATTACTGCATATCACTCCCTTGAAAAGGAAACCTTTTATGGTCCATGATTTCTAGTCTACAAACCCTGGTCTCCACCTCCCAGGAAAATGTCTAGTGAATCTGGCCTTGTGTTACATGGAGATGGTTTTTCAGAGGACCCAGAATGGTTATTTTGTAAAACGGGTTTCAGAGTTATTCTCTTTTCTGTGTATTCGTGAGGACAGCAAAGCTGATTTTTTCCCCAACCACTCATTTCTGTAACTTCTATTGTGCTGAAGACTCTGCATGTCTAGGCCAAACTTTTGGACACTCCTTCTTTTTCAATGTGTTTTCTTTGTCTCACTGAAGGCATAAAAACTATGAATGAACACATGTGGAGTTATGTACTTAACATGCTCTTTCTCATGCATAATGGACAAAAAATTAGATTTTTACCAGTCAGATCCTCAAAAAAGCCCAATTTCAAATTCAAAGACCTTAAATTCACTTTCTTTTCTCTCACACTGAACTTTATTTAGTAATGGGGTTGTTGAGCACATCCTAAAAAAATTAATTGTTAAAACCAATCACTAGTAAGTCAACAAACATCAGCACAAGGCATTTAGGTATTTTTTGAATGTCATTAAAAACATCTGATCTCCTCACCTTCCTGATCTCCAGTTGATCTTCAATCTCCTCAATCTTCCTCAATCTGACCTGAATCATCTGCTGCTCCTCAGTCTGTGTCTTCATTAGATTAGACTGTGGACAGAGATGAACTGATCTGGGTTTTTGTGCATCAATATTAAGTACAATTTTAGCAAACTGATCCTCAATCCATTAAAATTGCATGTGTTGTGCACAAAACTTTACTTAAAATTTTAACTTTTAGTGTTTTTAAAAGTTCCTCACCTTCTTCTCTACAGACTCTTCTTCTAAGGGCACCGTGTTGTGACCTCTGTGGTTTCCCTCAGTACAGAACTGACACACACACGTTTGGTCATCTCTGCAGAAGAACTTAAGGGGTCTCTCATGGTTTGAACATATATAGTCCTCCAGGTTCTCTACGGGGTCAATGACCTCATGTCGTTTAAATCTTGATGCAGTTTTATGAGGCTTAATGTGAGTCTCACAATAGGAAGCCAGACACATGAGGCAGGACTTGATGGCCAGATCTGTGCAGATGTCACATGACACAATGGGTGTGTCAAAAAGCGCCTTGGCACTGCTGGCCTTCTCAGGAAACAACGTCCTGAACTGAGTTGTCAGCTCAGAGAGTGTAGTGTTGAGACAAAGTTCGGGTCTTGTAGGGTATGTTTTGTTACACACAGGACATCTGATTTTACTACAGTTATCCCAGTACTCCTTTATACAGCCCATGCAGAAGTTGTGTCCACATGGAGTAGAGACTGGATCAGTGAACACATCAAGACAGATTGAGCACTGGAGATGCTCTTCAGACAGGACGCTGCTGGAAGAAGCCATGTCTGCAGTCAAGGAAGTAAAATAATTATTGCTTTTAGCTGGAGTTTAATTGAAAATGACCGTGAGTTTGTGACTGATAATAGACAAGCAAACAGAGCATCAGGTCAGTGCATTTAGAACTACCAGTGTTACATACTCCAGGTCTTGGAATAGCACCTTCCAAACAGATTTTATTCCAGCACACATATGAGAGCAAAAGCTGAGAGCAGAGTCAGTTTCTCTGGGTCTGAGATATCTGGAAGTGTTTGGTCACGGTTCATGATGTACGAAATCTTAAGGAATTCTATAACAACTTCTTCTTTTCTCTCTTACCTGTGCAGAAGCTCTTAGTGACGGCCTCGCTCTTATAACCACTGCTGACTACAGTAGAGACGCTGATCATGTACTCTGTTCCTGGTTGCAGGCCAGTTAAGGAACATTTGAGGTCCTTTGTATAAATGATCTTCTCCTCTTCACCATCTTTACAGAGGGACAGCAGGTAGGAGACCTGATCCAGTGCTTTGCTCCATGTTAATGAAGCAGTTGTTAAATCTGTGGTTACAGTAAGATCCTGCAGCTGAGGGATCACTGTAATGGAACAGATGTGATATTGGAAATAACTGTAATTAAATAAATAATTTAAGTAATATTTGCAGCATCATTAACAAGAACCAATGTGAAGATCAAGAGTGGCCTCCAATTTATCAATCAAAGTGAAAAAGATATTGACAAACTTTTGTCAATATCAATGGTCAGAAAATGCATTGGTCAAATATGGAGTACCCCAATGATCCATACTAGGACCAATACTATTCTCTCTGTATATGCTTCCACTTGGAAACATATTTCGGAAACATGGTATCAACTACCACTGTTTTGCAGATGACACACAACTGTACATATCCACCAGACATGGAGAAACTAACAGGACGAATCTATCCCACCTATATTGATGGGACTGCTACCGCCACATGTACAACTGCCAAATACCCAGGAATCACAATCGACAGTGATCTGTCTTTCTAGAATCATAAAAGCAATATTTCTAAGACTGCATTATTTCACCTATACAATATTTCAAAGGTAAGATTGACATTCACCAGGCATGATACAGATGTATTTGTCAGGAATCAACCACTGTAATGCTTTACCTATTGGAAAACTGGGATCATCTTTGTAAACTCCCAAGAGTTCAAAATGCTGCCACAAGAAGTCTAACTAGAACAAGAACATTTGAACACTTCCCACCAATTCTGTCCTCACTGCATCGACTACATGAAATTTTTTTGCATAGACTATACATTTATTTTATTAACAAACAACGTTCAAGATAGACTGGTTACTAATTACTTGGGTGACTACTGCCCTACACGAGAATTACACTCCACGAGAATTAGACTCCAGGCTCTTAACCAAGGGATGGTAGTAGCCTAGTGGGTAACATACTTGCCTATGAACCAGAAGACTGGTTCCCACTTGCCTATGAACCAGAAGACAAATCCCACTTACTACCACTGTGTCCCTGAGCAAGACACTTAACCCTGTCCCTGTAACTACTGATTGTAAGTCGCTCTGGATAAGAGCGTCTGATAAATATCATAAATCTTAATACTGAGAATGAACAAATTCTAAGCAGGTGGCTACAGAGCTCCCCTGCTTTAGAATAGCTTTCCTTCTAATGTTTGACAGTGTCAATATTTAAATCAAGGTTAAAGACTCATCTTTTTAGCTAAGCATTCCATAACAGTTAAAACACATGCATACTACCATGTTTCATCATGATGAGCTTCTGCACTTTGGGCAGAGATTTGTGCCAGTAGAAACTGAAATTTAATTGAATATATTTGAATCTTGCACAAACTGAAATTGAATTGTACAAACTGAATCTGAATGTATTAAATTGTATCTTAATTCCAAGGAAATTCCAAGGAAATGTGATGCATTTTTGTGCACAGTGCTCATTTCCATGTTTACAATAACTGTACTCCAGGCTGTGTGTGTTTACGTGACCCACACAGAAGACCTAGAAGACGGGGAAGACGAACACCCCTGGCCTCAGTGAGGAGCACTGGAGTGCCGGCCCTGAGAGTGGGTGAGGGAAGGACCCCCACAATGCTCAACGAAGACCGGAAGTTGGCTACATCATGGGTGGGTGGTTGGGAGGAAAGATGACAGACGTGACATCTTTCCCCCCCACTGTGCACTCTCTGAAGAGTCAAGAACTCTGCGCTGAGGATGACGATGAAGATGATGACGTCAGTGACGTCGAGGCGGACCGGTGCATAGCTCCCAACTGGTCAGCACCACTCACCAGACCGCCTCGACGTCACTGACATCATCATCTTGATGATGGCGAGTAGGAGAAACATGGCTATGCAGGGCTAAGGCGATGGCCTCTTCACCCGCCTCTGCTTTGTCCAGACATTGCCCAAAAAATGGCTGCACAGCAGCAGTGCCCTGTCGTGCTGCAAATAATGCCCGCCCTTCAGTTCCAGGGCAGAGAAGCCGCCCTCCGGTGATGCCGGAGAAGAAGGAAGCAGAGTGTCGAGAGGGTCCCGACTCCCCCTCTCCTGACACCGCCAATGGGGAGTCCAGAAGCAGAGCTGGTCACGCCAAGGGAAACATCCTCGCTCACTCAGCTGCAGCTCTCAGGGCTCTCCCCCATTGTCAATGATGTCTGAACGTGAGCTGCAACTGACTTCCCCTGACATTTGTGCCACAAGTAGTTTAAATCTATTCGTCAGTGCAGAACCAGGCCAGCACATTCATATTTTACACAGAATTTCTATAGTAAAACGCAGACTGAAGTTCTACTGAAACAATACCGGTTTGTGTAGATGCCACCACGCATGGACTCTGGCTGCCATTGTCACCTATGGTGGCCACAGAAAACTCATACTGCTCTCCTGGACTCAGGCCTTCGATGGTGATAGTTGTAACTGGAACTATGAGGCTCTGCTGGTTTCTTTCCTGTTTCCAGTTTACACTGAATTTCTGAGATCCAGTCAGTCCTTCAGGAGTTCCCCAGCACAGAGAAATGGAGTCTGATGTCACTGAGGTGAACTGGATCGGACCAGGAGGAGGGAGGTCTGGAAATTCACACAATTATACACACAAATCCCACTTACACAAATCAAAAACGGTCAGTTATCTAATCATGATTTAAGTGAAAGTGCAATACAATTAATAAAAACTAATTATCTCAAGTTTCAAGAAATATGAAGGAGAAATGAAGGACATCACAGAGGTCTGTGTCAATAATCGTTATTTCTAGAAATTCTAAATACATCATACCTTTATCAATGGGCCACTTTGATTCACCATAACAAATGTTCTGAATGAAAAATTATAATATTAACAATAGGCAATATATTCATTTCATTTATAATATTGTATTATAACATCTGAATTATATATTGAATATATTACCCTATATTGAAAATTGTGACAAATCATAATTTATTATCATTATAATAAGATACAAACCATTACACCCCACCAGATGTATAGATGATTAGCTGAACTCACCAGGTGTGGTGAGTATCTGATCAGTATCTGATCAGTATCAGATTTCTGATTTTCAGTTGCCTCATATTGACAGTCCCAAAGGTCATTCATTTTTGACTTGTGCTGTTTGAACCTCAGTGTATGTTATCTGTGAAGTAGGAATGACAGAAATGTGAAAGAGATCCTGTATTTTCAGCCTTATAATATAACTGCATGTCTCCACACTTGCTGTGGTCTCCAGTACCAGAGAAGAACACCAGTCTTTGTGTTTAGTCATTGAAAATGAGACTTACCTAGTACTGAGTTGTGTTTTGATGCATAAGCACATAATAAACTCTTACTTGTGTATTAATATATGTTCACTGTGAAGCTTTATTTCAGCAGTGTTCTCAATTTATACCATTGGCCCCAAACTTTTCTCACTATAATTTGTGCTTCAGTTCAATTTTACATCCAAATCGTAACTGACCAGCACAAATAGAAATGAAGATAATAGTTAATCTAACCTAGTTCAGATCAATTTTATACATTCCAAAACATCCCTAAACAACAATGCACATTTGCTGTGTGTGTTATACATAGAGATGGAGAGTGTTGTAAGATTTTCCACACCACACATGGACATTATTGGAACACATGTAACGGACATTAATCTTAAGACTTCACACAAGACAGCTGCAGAAAGCAGCGAGATCTCCCTCCGCCTCGTCCATTTTTACCGTATTAATATTTATCTGTCGTGAGATTTATCACTTCTCAGCATGACAGATGTGATGGCATTTCATCCCAAATACTAAAGAGTCTGTCATTGCACCAGCATTGTGCACCAAAGAAGGAAATAAAATAAAATACAAGTGAACGTGATATAAAATGTGCTGCAACTCAACATTTATTTTTTTTCTTGTTATTTTTAGATGCATCGGCGAGACTGTAAGAAATAAAAATCAAACTTAGTCTAGTAAAAGTATGAAACGTACCCGTCAGCTTCATGACCTTAAAACAGTTCTGTGGAAAATGGCGCTGTGTTTTGGAAGAGATTTAATTTTAGCTCGGCTCTGTGAAGAGGCGGAGTTTGAAGAGGGATTAAAAAAAAAAAAAAAAGGCCAATGCCTCTGATTTTGTGGTAACCTACTATTTTAATTAATAACCACTTTAATGTACATTTTTATGTAGAGTCTCATGTTGTCATCTTGTGTGTGCAAGAAAATTTACAATTAGTTAAAAAAAAAAGTCTATAATGGCTTCAGGTTCAAACAGCCACCATATAATGGAGTTCGGCAGGGCATGACCCCTGTACCCATTTACATACATTTACATTTACAGCATTTATCAGACGCCCTTATCCAGAGCGACTTACAATCGGTACTTACAGGGACAGTCCCCCCCCGGAGCAACTTAGGGTTAAGTGTCTTGCTCAGGGACAAAATGGTAGTAAGTGGGATTTGAAGCTGGGTCTTCTGGTTCATAGGCGAGTGTGTTACCCACTAGGCTACTACCACCCCAAATCATGTCTTCTCTACACCAATACAATGGTGATATATTCCGGTCATTATAAATAAATCACCTTCTTATTTGATAGAGCCCATGAAAAAGACTCACTTTTCGTACTAAAACTTTTATTAGTACAGTTCTATTTGTTCATTCAAAAAGAAGACGCAGACGCATGGAAAAAACAATGTCATTAACATGAACACTTTTTAGCTGTTTTCATATTTTTGGATTGATGTACCAGCCACCATGTGATGAGAAGGGGAAGACGGTGACAGGTGATTCCCTGCTTATTTGATCATGGCCAGCCTGAGCCCTTTGCTCAGTCATTTTGACTAAAATCCTAAAATCATTAAGCCTGATCTATTGTCTTTCCCATTCTACAGTTACTCGTCTCCTCTTGTTCTTCCTTTTCAAACGCCAACACAGTTTAATAAATAAGAGTAGAATAAAGGTGGAATACCCACAA